>NC_133538.1:180179548-180794548 GCF_048544455.1 Silene latifolia
TTGGTCCGATCAGTTCCCCATCATGGTTTCCCTAAGTGGTTTCTTTGCAACCAGTTTTATAACGGGTTGTATGACGATCATCGTGCCCTTTTGGATCCTTCTTCTAATGGGAGGTTTCAAGACAACACCAATGATGATGCCGCGTGGAAGTTAATTGATCATATTGCCACCCATACTGCCAGGTATGGAAATCCTAGGGGAAGCACGCGAGGAATCGGTGTTGATAGTGCTCTTGCGGCACAGTTGGAGACTATTTCTGCTCAGATTGCCGAGATAAAGACTACCCAATCATTGGGTAATAAAGAAAGAGTTCATGCTATGAGTCAGCAAATTGAGGAGTCTTGTGCTAGATGTGGGTTAGACGGTCATAGTGCAGCTGATTGTTTAAGCACATTGGAGCAGGTTAATGCCTTTCAGGCTTACAGACAAGGTGCACAAGATACACCTTTCTCCAACTTTTATAATGAAAGAACGAAGGAGCATCCATTCCTTCAATGGTCTAGTCAGAATGTGCAAAACCCACAACAACTGCAACCACAGAAGAATACTTATGTCCCTCCCACCAATCGTGGTAATCAACCACAAGAGGGATATCAAAGGCAAAATCAAGGAGGCCAGCAGTTTAACAATCAATATCAACAGCCTCCTCAACAAGCTCCGAACAATGAGATGGCAGAGTTGCATAATCTTTTGCAACAAACTTTGTTAATGCAGCAGAAGCAGACGGCTCAAATTTCTGAGCTGATTGCCCACAATAAGATGCTAGATAACCAGGTGGCTCATATGGCACTTCAAAATCCATCAAAACAGGCCGGGGGTCTTCCTCCTCAAGGTAAACAAGCTCACGAACAAGCCAATGTTATTCAGCTGAGGAACGATACCACATATACAAATCCCGACTTACAAAGCCTTGATAATGATGTGCCCACTGCTGATGCTGAGGTACCTTTCATGCATCCCAAGGGATTGGGTAATTTGGAGCTTAGTGATGATGAGAAAGAACCTGACGAAGTTGAAACACGAGCTGACGATAAAAGCAAAAAGAACGACAAAGCTGAACCTGCTGAGGTTCTTCGATCGAGTCAGCCCAGGCTCGATCGAGGAACCAGTGTGCTCAATCGAGTCAAGTCAGGGCTCGATCGAGGCACCACCTTTACAGACGATGGTGTTTCAAAACTTGATTCTAAGGTCAAGCAAGCCGAGCCCATTACTATCGCACTACCTTTTCCTCATCGGCAACAAAAATCCAAGCTGGACAAGCAGTTCGGTAAGTTTATGGAGGTCGTGAATAATCTACAGGTAAGTGTTCCCTTTACTGAATTAATTACTCAAGTGCCGGCTTATGCAAAGTTCATGAAGGAGATTTTGACAAGGAAGAGATCCTTTGATGCGGTGGAAACTATTGCTTACACTCAGAAGTGCAGTGCCATGTTACCAATCAATTCACCACCCAAATTAAAGGACCCAGGAAGTTTTTCTATCCCTTGTCATATTGGTCATCTTGCTATTAGTAAAGCTCTTTGTGATTTAGGAGCTAGAGTCAGCGTTATGCCTTATTCTATTTGTAAGAAACTAAATATGGGTCAGTTGACGGTTACTAATATGACACTACAGATGGCCGATAGATCTGTTAAACACCCACTTGGGGTGTTGGGAGGATGTTCCCGTTCGTATTGGGAAATTTTTCATCCCCATTGATTTCGTTGTCTTGGACATGGCTGAGGACAACTAAATCCCTATCATTTTGGGCAGACCGTTCCTAAACACTGCGGGGGCGGTTATAGATGTTAGGCAAGGGAGATTGACTCTAGCTGTGGGGGATGATACGATTGTCTTTAACTTGGAAAAAGCATTAAAACATCCCATGATAGAAAAGACTTGTCATAGTATAGATGTTGTTGATTTTACTATTGATGAGTGTCTTCCTATGTGTTTGGACAGGGATCCTCTGGAGATTTCCCTAGTCACGGATTCAGCTGATCAGACGGGTTCATGGAGTCCAGAAGTTCATCGGATTGAGAGGCTTCTAACTGGAGAGGAATGCCCCCATCAAAAGGTATATAGTTTGGGTACCGCACCTAAGGTAAATGAGGTAAAGAAACCTGAACTAAAGCCCCTTCCCTCTCATCTTAAGTATGAATTTCTTGATGACTGTGAAATGAGCCCAGTGATTGTCAATGCTAGCCTAACTGAAGGTTAACTATCTGCTTTGTTGACTGTTTTAAAAACTCATAAAAAGGCTATTGGGTATAGCATTGATGATCTGAAAGGTATTAGTCATGGATTTTTGTATGCACCGTATTCATTTGGAAGAAGGCCACAAGCCTAGTGCACAAGGTCAGAGACGACTAAATCCTCCAATGCAGGAGGTGGTAAGAAAAGAGGTACAGAAATTACTTGATGCTGGTATTATCTTCTCTATATCTGATTCTAAATGGGTCAGTCCTGTCCAAGTTGTACCTAAGAAGGGAGGTACTACAGTAGTAAAGAATGATAAGAATGAGTTGATTGCTACTAGACTTGTTACAGGGTGGAGGATGTGCATTGACTATAGGAAGTTGAACACTGTTACTAAGAAAGACCACTTCCCACTTCCTTACATTGACCAAATGTTAGAGAGATTAGCATGTCATAGTTATTTCTGTTACCTAGATGGCTACTTAGGTTTCTTTCAGATACCCATTCACCTTGACGATCAGGAAAAGACCACTTTCACATGTCCATATGGTGTATTTTCTTATAGGAGGATGCCCTTTGGTTTATGTAACGCTCCTGCTATTTTTCAGCGTTGTATGATGGCCATATTTTCTGATTACATAGAGTCTATCATGGAAGTCTTTATGGATGATTTCAGTGTGTATGGTCTTGATTTTGATGTTTGCTTGAGAAACTTGACTAAAGTTTTGCAGCGCTGTGAGGAGAGCAACCTCGTTCTCAACTAGGAGAAGTGTCATTTCATGGTTACTGAAGGGGTGGTACTCGGTCACTTGGTGTCAGGTAAGGGTATTCAAGTGGACAAAGCTAATTTTGAGGTAATTGAGCAACTCCCATACCCGGTTAATGTTAAAAATGTGCGTAATTTTCTTGGTCATGCAGGGTTCTATCGCCGCTTTATTAAGTATTTCTCTAAAATTGCTCAACCTCTAACTCGGCTACTTCATAAAGATACACCTTTTGTGTTTACTGATGAGTGTGTTAAGTCCTTTGACAGGATTAAACAAGCTCTTATCTCAGCTCCCATAATCCGATCTCCGGATTGGACCCTTCCTTTTGAGATTATGTTCGACGCCAATGACTATGCAGTTGGAGCTGTTTTAGGAGAGCGAAAGGATAAGGTGTTACATGCCATCTACTATGCAAGTAAGACTCTTGATGATGCGCAGATCAACTATGCTACTACGGAGAAGGAGCTTCTTGCAGTTGTCTATTCTTTAGACAAATTTAGAGCCTATCTTGTTGGTTCTAAAGTTTTTGTTCACACTGACCATGCAGCTTTAAAATATCTTTTAACTAAACAAGAGGTTAAGCCACGACTTATTAGATGGATTTTGTTGTTACAAGAATTTGATTTAGAAATTCGTGATAAGTCTGGTGCTGAGAATGTTGTTGCAGATCATTTGTCTAGGCTGAGATTTGCAGGAAGAGAGATTTTGCCCATTGATGACTCTTTTCCAGATGACCAACTTCTAGATGTCGCTGCAAATACTCCATGGTTTGCAGATTATGCCAATTACTTGGTAGGAGGTATGCTTCCTCCTGATTTATCCTATCAGCAGAAGAAGAGATTTTTGCACGATGTGAAGCGGTATTTCTGGGACGACCCATATCTGTTCCGGGAGTGTGCAGACGGTATCTACAGACGATGTATTCCAGAGGGTGGGGTACGTGCCATCCTTTCTCATTGTCACTCTTCTTCTTATCGTGGTCATCATGGCCCTTCTAGGACATTTGCTAAGGTAATGCAATCGGGTTTTTATTGGCCTACTATCTTAAAGGATGCTACTACTTTTGTCCGTTCTTGTGATGTGTGTCAAAGAACGGGTAATATCTCGCAAAGGCATGAGATTTCTCAAACTGGAATCTTAGAAGTAGAGATTTTTGATGTTTGGGGCATTGATTACCAAGGGCCATTCCCTACTTCTCATGGGAATCAGTATATATTAGTAGCTGTAGATTATGTTTCTAAATGGGTGGAGGCAATTGCCACCCCCACTTGTGATGCTAAATCTGTTGTTAAGATGTTTCAGAAAATTATCTTTCCACGGTTTGGAATGTCTCGCGCGGTGATTAGTGATGGAGGAAAGCATTTCAATGAACGTCATCTTAATTCTCTCTTGAAGAAATATGGCGTTACACACCGCAGAGGATTGGCTTATCATCCTCAAACCAGTGGACAAGTAGAGGTTTCTAACAGAGAGCTGAAATAGATTTTACAAAAGGTAGTAAGCAAGAACAGAAAGGATTGGAGTCGGAAGCTAGATGACACCTTGTGGGCTTACCGTACTGCATTCAAGATGTCGATTGGAGCATCACCTTACCGTCTAGTCTATGGCAAATCTTGCCATTTACCTGTGGAGCTTGAGTATAAGGCTATGTGGGCCATAAAGGAGCTGAATATGGATCCCTCACTGGCGGGTGAGAAACGACTGATGCAGTTGAATGAGCTCGATGAATTTCGACTGCATGCCTATAATAGTGCTCAAGTGTACAAGGAGCGAACGAAGAAGTGGCATGACAAGCATATTTTGCCAAGGGAATTTCATGTCGGTGAGAAAGTTCTCTTATTTAACTCTCGTTTGCGTTTGTTTCCAGGTAAGTTGAGGAGTAGATGGTCTGGACCGTTCACTGTTGCTGATGTGAACAAATTTGGGACAGTTACACTGCAAACTAACAAAGGAGAGACCTTCAAAGTGAATGGGCAACGACTGAAAGTCTACTATGAAGGAGCTCATGTTGGGGTAATAGAGGTCCTTGACCTCTTTACCATTGATTCTTCTTAATGATGAAGAATTACGGTCATGCGGGACTGTAAAAACCAGCGCTACCGAGAGGCAGCTCGGATATTGTAATTTATTAATATGTAATTAGGATTTAAAACTTAATTATTGCATTTACATTTAAGTTTTCCTTGAATTCTGAGAGATGAGAGGAGGGAATTTAATATGTTTTCTAAGTATTTTGTGCAGGATTTGACGGAATTTTAAGTTAGGAATCACGAAGAACGAAAAAAGACGCCAACAGTAGGTTCCTCGATCGAGTCAGCCTAGGCTCGATCGAGGCACCAACGTGCTCGATGGAGTGCAAGCTGGGCTCGATCGAGGCACCAATTGGACAATTAAAAACACCTTAAAACGAGAGTTGGCTTTTCCTGAAATTGGTTCCTCGATCAAGTCACCTCAAGCTCGATCAAGGCACCAAGTTGAATCGGGTTCCGCGATTATTTCCAAGCCGGTTTTATGCATTATTTGTTCTTAATAATTTCAATCCCTTTCTTTACTCCATCACTTTTCCTGCCTATTTCGACCAAATATCCCTCTTTCTCTCTTAAATCATCATTAATTATCATCAAATCTTCCATAAAACTTGTGTTTGTTTGCTTATTAAGTGATTACATCAATCTTTTGTGCTTATTTTTGCAATTTCATTGCTCTATTTGCTAAGGTAAGTTCCGATTTGATCTCTTATTGTCCCGGAAAATCTAAAATTTCTTGCTTAAATCTCGAGTTTATTGCTTTGAATCTTCCATTGCTCATATACAATTGCTATTTCCTTGCTTTTTAGCCCTTTATTTGTTGAATTAAATGCCTAATTTGCTAATTTGGGAATTAGGGTTCTTCAAAATCCGGGTTGAATTTATGCATTAAATTGGTTAGAAATTGTGTTCTTATGCTTGGAATCTTTATTATTTGATATATAATCAAGTTCCTCTAGCTTTTTGGATGGTTTACTTGTGATTTTCTGTCTTAAAAATCGATTTTTCGACCCATATTTGCCAAAAAACGGGACTGTTTTTGCTTCTTAGTTTGGGTATGATTGTATACTTGTCTATTTTGCAGATAATGTCGTCTACTAGGCAAGGAAAGAAGAGGACACGGGAGATGATCGCTCCCATTCGTCAACCGGAGGTAGTGGAGTCTTCCGAGGAGGAGGATTTATCACCATTTGATGATTATCCTTTTGTTGAGTTCCGTGACAAGGAGCAAAGGGACAGGTTCGAGTTTTTGATGACCAAATCCATGAGTGCTACTAGATGTGTGGATCGGAAAATTTTAAGAACCTTGAAAATTGATGACATTATGTTGGGTATGTTCGTTGAGATTGGTTTACAGGGCCTTTTTCTGCTTCACGAGTTGTCTTATCCTGCCCTGACCCTTGAGTTTTTGAGCTCATATGCCTACTTCCCCAATGACCATCTTATTCGGTTTAGATTGCTTAATGTAGAACGGTCTTTGACTTTTGACCGTCTTTCCGAAATTCTGGGGATTGATAAGCACACTGATGGGGATTTATACAATGCTAGTGGGATGTCTGCAATCCGATATTTCCCCTTGTTTACTGGTTATGCGGATACAGACGTTAGTAGTATGTCTTTGTTGGATGTCCAACATGTTTGTCTTCGACTTTTTCTACGGTATTTGAGTTACTTGCTTTACGGGAGGCATGACAAGAGCAAGGCCTCTTCCTTAGAGGTCTTGATTCTAGCTAGTTACTTGAACCCATTTCGGGAGAGGACCTTCCAGTTTTCTCCCCTACTCTTGTTTGCCAAGCTTTTGACTGTATGATTGGGAGATATGGTGATTTGGATTGTGGTGCCCTCGTTACTAAGATTGCTCGGGTTTTATGTGATTTTGAGGGGGATGACCCCTATGAGCCTTCGGATGACCATGAGCCCTTAGCCGATGACGACCACCTGCGCTACGATGTTTCCTACATTGACATTAGGAACGGGAAGGATCATTATTGGAAGGTCCGGGGTCATTTTTACATGTTTTTGCCTTGTAACCGTTTGCCGGCTGTGGATCCTCTCGAGAAGAGTACATCTAGGGAGAGAGACCCCCACCTGTCACTTATTTGATTCCACAGGATCTCTTGGTTACTTTTCCCAGTTCCAGCACTACTACTACTACTACTGGTGGGCGTCAGAGACGTCGCCAGCCTGCCACCCACTTACCTGGTTCTTACCAGCCCACTTCTCCTCCTCCACCTCCTACAGCCTATCCTACCCAGGGTTATCACTTTGATCCAGTCCTTGCGAGAGAGGTGAGGATTCATCAGGGTATTAACACCGCATTGACTGAGCGGCGTATGTGGGAGCAGATGGAGGCTATGACTCTTGCTGCAGGAGGACAGTACACGGGCATTTCTCCTAGCTACTACACCACACCTGGTGATGATAGCCGTGTCTTCCACCTTTTTGGAGTGACTCCTGCTGAGTTTGGATAGTTTAGTACTGATTATGGTGCTTTGGGTCGTCCTTTCTACACTCCAGTCCGTCCCCATCAGCCTACTTCTGTCTTTCCCGAGGATGTGGGTGTTCCTCTTTCACAGCGTGGTCAGTTTGGTCAGTTTGGAGCTTCTACTTCTGTTGCAGCAGCTTTCCCAGGAGGTGGTCGTTCTAGAGGCCGTGGTAGACGAGATGGTCGTTCTAGAGGCCGTGGTACCCCTGTTATTGACCCTGAGCTGCTGGCTATGTATGCTGAGATTGATGACTTCGATGAAGCTAACCTTGATGATGATGATGGAGCTCAGTAGTGACAACTGGTCACTACATCCCTCGCTTTCCAGCTGGTTTGAGGGAGGCTTTTGCAGTACAACTGGTATTTTCTTTCCTGTTTTTGTTTTATTGCATTTATTATTTTCCCTTTTCCCTTTGTTAGTTGTGTCCCATAGGTTGCTGGATTTCTGTGTGATTGTTATGGTGTAGGCGTCACAATGAGGACACTGTGACATTTAGGTTTGGGGGAGGGTATTTATTTCTGTTGTGTGTTTATTTTATTGTTTTATTGTTGTGTGTAAAAAAAAATCCACAAAAATTGAAAAATTATAAATACAAAAACATGTTTTATTTATTTCAAGTCGAGTCTTGGTGAATTGTTTAGCAATGATGATAATTTGCTTTGTCTTTGTATTTGAATCCCATCTAGTTGTCCATGTACATTATTTTGACCCGTTAGCTATGATAAACAAAGCTCTTTTACTCAAGTCTTGACCGTCACAATATGCCTTATGCTGAGTAAATTTGACTTTATTTTGTTGGTAAACCACTTAAATTTCTGAGGTCTTTAGAGCTTCCTAGGCCGGGAACATTAATAAACCGGTCTCATTGTTATTTAGGCTGAAGAGTGTGGGCTCCTTGTGGAGTATGTAATATCAAACTGCATAAGTGTGACATTAGTTTCTTAGCTTTTGTGCGTTCATATGATTGAGTACATGAGGAAAGGGGATTCTTATTGTTCAAATATGCCATACATTACCCAGGTTTTGTTAGCCTGTTTGAACCATGTAGCCTTTTTATATCTTATTTCTTAGCTACATTCCAAAATTTGCCTACCTTTTTCGGAACAGTCGCAGTTGCTTGAGTCTTTGTTGTTATAGCTACTTTGGTTGGGTTGGGACTTTTATTGTCATGTGGGTAGTAGCTATCTTTTGTAGCAATTGTGTGACCTCCTATGGTGAAACAAAAGAAAAGTGTTATGAAGCATTGAAAAAGAAGAAAAAAAAAGAAAAAGACGAAAAAAAAATCGAAAAAAAAAGAGAGAAAAGAAAATGAAAGAAAAATTCTTGCTTCTTCAAGTTTTGTTAGGAGGTCATGAGTGGTAATTACTGGAGTCTAATGCACATTTGGAGAGTCTTTTCATTCTCTCATATGTTGTCAAAGTTGAGATGATTTCTCCAGTTGGATGATTGTTTTATATATTATTAGACTTGGCTATTGATTTAGCGCTGCGACTACCGTCTGAGCCTCACATACACATACGTGCTTTTGCACAAGCCACTTCTATACCCATGCCACTTTACCACCACTCTGTCTTTGATACATGTACTTGGTCTGTATTATGAATGCGCACTAGTTGGAGAATCTTCTATCACATTAGATTGCATGCATGTTTCATAAGTTGAGTGAGTGTCTCTATTCTTTCTATCTTACATATATCTCACCCCTTATGAGTGCATGAGTGAAACCGTGAGAATTCAATAAAATTGTCTCGCAAAGTCGAAAAGCATTTGGCTGAGTCTCGGTATCATGTCACATCTTGAGTAAGAGCTGCGTAAATCTGTTACCCGTGCCTTTGAATTTGTTTTATTGGCACAATTTTTAGTCATTACTTTGTTATAGATGTAGATAGCTGGGATTTGTATGTGCCTAGACATTTGCTCTGAGTTATTCATTCACCATCTGTTTGTTGTCCTTGTTTGGTTTGATTGCTTTGCTTGAGGACAAGCAAAAGGTTGGTTTGGGGGAGTTTGATGTATCACTTTTATATATACTTTTATAGCTCTTTTCATACCATTTTATATACCGTTTTCGTGCCTTATTATCATTTATATGCCTTATTTCAATGAATTGTCAATACTGCCGCTATTTTATGTTTCAATGCAGAAATGACGCATTACGAGGATAATCAAGCTAAGATGAGCGTGGCGGAGATGACATAGTAGAATACACAAAGCATGGCACGAGGAACGAAGTAGCATGAAGGCTAGAAGTGAAGAAACGTAGGAATCTATCTGTGTAGCTGGTTCCTCGATCGAGTCCCCTAAGGCTCGATCGAGTAATCGTCCTCGATCGAGTCACCTCAGGCTCGATCGAGGAACCTCTCTGGCAGATTTGTTTCCGGATTTTCCTAAAACAATTATTTGTATTATTAATTAGAAACTCGTACGGGATAATTAGGTTATGCTTTTATTTTGCTTAGAACGGCTGAATACTCTCTCTAGCTTTAATCTTTCTTTTCTATGGTACTAATCTTTCCTCAATAATTAATCATTCAAGTTTATGCCATTCAATTGTTGTTCTTATTTCATGTCTATAATTATGTCTTCAATTATCATCATCGTTGTTATTACTTTAGTCATGAGTAGCTAAATTCCTCATCTAGGATGAAGGGGATCTAGGTTAATTAAAAGGGGAAAATTGATTAATTGCTAGGGAAATCATATTAGTTGTCGTTTGATTATTGTTCTAATTCTAGTTAATTGACTTAGGCCTGAGTTGTTAATTAGTGTAGCGAATTAATCCTTTCACCGACCGGGTTAGAATTAATATAGGCTACGATAATCAAATAGATTGTATCTAATTATAGCGACCGCATGTTAGAATCGAGCTAAAGGGCATAATAGAATCGACCGATCTTATGACCTTAGAAAACTTGATAGATCTAGCAATTGATTAAGAGACCCCATATATTGACCTAGTGAACCGGAAATCCTAGACTTTTAATATCAATGTTTTAAATCCTTTTAATTACTCGCAATTAGTTGGTTAGATAACAAACAAAACAAACCCCCGAGAAAACGGTTACCTTTAGACAATTTAAATATTTACAGACTGACTATTACTGCCTCCCTGTGGATTCGATACCTGTCTTACCACTAGCTATTCTTGTTAGTTTTGAGATAGTTTTATTTTGATTTGGTGATACGACTTTAGCCATATCAGCTTGCTTATTTGCACAGCGTCTTTACCTTCCTATTTGTCTTTCAATAAGATTTTAGCCCATTTGTTGGAAAGGAAGCAAAATGAGCGAAAATCATGCATTAATGGAGCAATTAGGAGCTTAATTCACGATACTAATGACCAAGCATAAAAAGAAGACGGAAACCAAAGACTCGTAGAAAAGATTTAAGGCAATTGGAGCCATCCCCCGCGACCAAGGGTGATCCTCACGAGTTTTGGGGCAGCACTTGAAAGAGGAGGCCTTCTACAAGTGCAGCTCGGGCGAGCCAGACTATAACCCGGGCGAGCCAGCAGCCAACCCGGGCGAGCCAGCCACCAACCCGGGCGGGTTCCCAAACAGACTTCACCAATGCTACTTCCACCTTGGGTGAGCCAATAGTGAAGCCGGTCGGGGCACTCACTTTTCCTCCCTCGGTTAGACTAAATATAATGACCTAATTAGCCCTTAATCTTGTATTAGTATAAATACCCCTCATTCTGCATTAGGGAAAATACACATCATTAAAGGGATAATTAGGAAGAACTTACTTTAATTATATTTAGTTAGCTTAATTGTTCTTTAATCTTTCCACAATTAATCTTAGATCTATTCTTGCAATTGAATAATTCTTGGGTTGTATTTGAAAAAGGTGACAATTCTTCATTAATTAAAGGATTTCTTCTATTTTATTCTTCATCATTATTGTTCATCTCCTTAAGTTTGGTTTAATTCCTTAATCTTTACTTAATTTCTATTTAATCTTTGTTAATTACTTACTTTGATCATCATGTTTTCCATTGTTATGATGCTTGACAACATTACTTGCGTGATTACCATGATAATGAGTGAGTAATCCTCTAGCTAAGGTTAATGGGGGATTAGGGGAATGATTAAAGGGTAGATCCATACTTAATGAATTCATTTGGTTGATTAAATTGGTGTTGCAAGTTCTATAGTCTAGTGCACATGTTATGTTTGATGAAATGCTTGATTGACAACCTCGCATGATTCTCTACCTATTCAACAATACCCGTAAGATCAAAAGCCTCGGGGATTGTTAGACCTTGCACTAAGTTAGTGGGGAGACCGGGTGTACGCCAGAACCTAACCCGACTCGGCCTATGGACCGCAGGACCAAAAGTTCCAGCCCTACTCTACCATGACCTTAACCAAATACCAAACTCATACCCCTTTGGATTTACCATTTTATCACCTCTATGATCCCATGACACCCTAATATTTTCTTCATATTGATTTCACCCTTACTTTCATTACTTGCTCTAGTTTTCATTAGTTTACATTTCATTGTTTTTAGTTGTAGTTGTTCCACTAATCATATCAATCAATTGTGACACCCTTGACACTATTACAAGCACCTTGTTAACAATTGCAATTCGAAATTAACCATCCTTTGGGTTCGACCTCTTCTTACTACTTGCTAAGTTGTTTGTTGAGTTATAAATTTGTTTGGTGGTTTTAAACGACGAGACCCATCAAAATGGCATCGTTGCCGGGGACGGTGTGAATAGAATTGAATTGTTTTATTTGTGCTTTTAGTAGTAACTTTGTTTGTTTTGACCTTAGGGGACCTAGTTTCTTAAGGTAGTGCTAATCTTTCTTCTAGTGTTGTCTTTTGCATGCATAGATGATCAAATCGTGGAAACCCATTACCAATTGATCCGAAAATTGAAAGAATGTTGAGAAACATAAGAAGAGGTTATAGAATCATTGAAAGGAGATCTACTTCAACCACGGAGGGATCAAGCTCTTTGAGTGATAGAGGTTTAGTTGACATTGGGATTGAATTTGTTAATCCATTTTCAAGGGAACCACAAACCAACCCTCAATAAAACCCACAAAATCAACCAACCATGACGAAATTCTCATCACACTCTGTACCAACTGAAGATAGTCTACCCAATGGCACTCATACACCCACACACTTAACGGGAACTTCATAATAAAATCCGCTTTTATAAAATTGGTAGAAAGGAGCCAATTCGGGGGGATGCCAAGTGAGGATCCACACCTTCACATGGAGACCTTTTGTGATTATTATGAAGCTATCTCTCAAACGGGTGTAACATAGCTCAAGATCAAATCTGATGGGTACTCTTTCCATTCTCATTGATAGGAGCCGGAAAGTAATGGCTTAAGAGTTTGAACAAAGCTACTCTTGGCATTGACTTGTGGAAGAAGCTAGCCTTAGCCTTCTACAAGAAATTCTACCCAACGGAGAAGACCATTATGTTTAGAGCTCAAATCACGGGATTCAAGCAAAGGGATGAAGAATCACTATATGAAGCTTGGGAGCATTTCAAGGCCACTTGCCAGTCTTGTCCTCATCATGGTCTTAGTGAATTGTTCTTAGTTCAACAATTTTGGAATGGACTTTATGAAGACTCAAGAAATGTTTTGAACATGGGATCAAATGGCATGTTCACCGAAGTTGATGACAACCAAACATGGGCAAAAATCGAGGAGATGGCGACTCATAGTTCTCAATATAGTAAGCTTTGAAAAGCTAGTCGAGGAGGACGACATGAGGTGGATTCCATTACCCAACATAGTGCCGACTTTGGTGCTAAATTAAGTTCTCATATGGATACCATGAACTTGAAGTTCAAGGAAGCCATAGATCAAGTGAAGAAAGCTTCAAATCCACCAAAGCAACAGCTGGTTCATCTAGTTAATTCCATGGCAATGATACCATCTATTCCAAGTGGAATTTGTGAGAGTTGCGGAACTTTGAGACATGATCAAAAAGAGTGTAGATGGACGAATGAAAAAGTGAATGCTTTTTAAGCATATAGAAATCGTACCCCATACTCAAACATTTACAAAGAAAACACCAAGTTCCATCCAAACCTCTCATATAAAAGTCCAAATGTTCAAAACCCACAACTAATATACACCCCACCTCCAATGAGAAATCCTATTCAAAGACCTTTCTATAATCAAAATCAAGGATTCCAAAACCAACCCTCATACAACCAATCCTCATATAACCAACCCAATGATCAATCTTTTAATGTACAAAATGTGGTCTTGTAAATGCAAAAGAACCAACAAGAATTATTTGCCCAAATGCAAAAAGATAGCCAAGCAAAAGACATCATCATCAAAAATATCCGAGCACACAACAAGATGGTTGAGGTGTCTAAAATGGCCTCATCAAGCTCACAAAGACAAAATGGGCAATTACCTCCTCAAGGTAATCCATCCATAATAAATGAGACGGCTCATGCTATCCACTTGAGAAGTGGTACCCAATATGAGAGTTCTATGGTGCCAAGTTAAGAGATTATTGTTAAGGTAAGGAGCAAGAGAGATGACAAAAGTTTGGAGAAGAGTGATTGGGGTAATACAAAGAAAAATGGTAAGAAGGTGGTAGATGTGAACAATGATGAAAGTCAATCAACAAAGAGAAACAAGGACGAAGAGGGAAAGAAGAAGATTGATGAAGAGCCTAATGTTATTAGGCTACCCCTTCCAAGTAGACAAATGAAGCCCAAAATGGATAAGAAACTCAAGAAATTTATGGAAATCGTGAAGAATTTGTAAGTCTCTATTCCCTTCACCAAGTTTATTACCCATGTTCTGGCATATGACAAGTATATGAAAGATATCCTCACAAAGAAGAAATCTATTGGGCAAATGGAAACAATTGCTTTCGCCGATGCTTCTAGTTATATTCTACAAGGTACTTCGCCCCCAAAGTTACAAGATCCCGGAAGTTTCTCTATCCCTTGCACAATTGGTGACACAAGATTTGAAAAGGCACTATACGACCTTGGAGCTAATGTAAGTGTAATGCCTTACTCGGTTTGTCCAAAGCTTGGGATGGGAGAGTTAAAGTGCACGAGCATGACGCTTCAAATGGCGGATCGCTCTACAAAGAAGTCCCTAGGAATTTTGGAAGAAGTACAAGATCGAGTTGGGAAGTTCTTCATTCCCGTTGACTTTGTTATCGTAGACATGGCGAAAGATGCTCATATCCCGATCATCTTGGGATGACCATTCTTGCATATCTCTGGAGTGGAAATATATGTGAAGAACGGAATGCTCACCTTGGAAGTAGGTGATGAAATGATAACCTTCAATCCTATCAAAGTGATGAAAGCTCCCAACCTCAAGGAACCGTGCTTTATGGTTGACCATGCTCCTAACGATGTGAACGATAAAGTTGAGCCTCCTCCTTGTTCCGATCCAAAAGATAAACCTCCCATTAAGAAGAACAAGGGGGAAACCCCAACTTGGAAGCAAGAGGTTGATGAAATAGAGATTGCTATCTATGGTGAGCTAGGAATTTTTAAATAGCTTAACAACAAGAGTGAAACCTGGATGATCCGGGTTGTAAGGCAAAGGAAACGGACCTTGAAGGCCCGATTGATTCTATGAAAGAAATGGTTGCTACATTTAGCATTGGAATTGGTTCTATAAATGGCAAAAGCGAGGAAGTCAATGGTCTTTGGCATGATGAGTTTGAAGGGTTATTCAACCCTTATATTGGTAATGCAATGTCATTTGACTATGATAAAGGCTATGTTGATCCGGATTCAAGCATGTATGAAATGGGATCTCTAGCTCATGATGATCACAATTCACCCAAGTCTTCTTGGGATTTGTTTAACAAATGTGAGAAAGCTTTTGATTTCTTCCATGAGACGTTGAGCAACATCGATCAACAACGTCTTGGATTTGCCCCTTGACAAGCTTTAAAAAGGAGAGGAGTTTGGTGGAGTCCTATCTAAACCACCATTTGTACATATTCTAACCCTCTAACTTTGAATTTCATTAAGCATAATTACATTGCATTTAGTTAATTTGCATATTTAGTAATGTTTTGTTGGAGTGTCTCCGACAATAATGCGATCACAATTGTCGATCATGATGATCACATGTTTAAATCTCATTTTTAAGAATACGTAAGGGATGATGCATTATATATAGTCAACTGATCAACATTAATCGGTAACGATTGGCTTGCTAGAGTTTGACGTTACTGTCGTGGGACAGTGGTGGTCAGTTGATCCCTTAAGGTCACACCTAAAGGATGATGCCCTAATCTGTAAAGTTGATTAATTGTATGGCGATACAAGTTAATCAATTCCTTAAAATTGAACAATTCAATTTGAGAGAGAGAATATTGATATCTTATAATAATGGGATTAAATAAGATTTATTTTAGTAATTGAAATATTTTATTACTAAAATTGTTTATTGTTTGCGAAACAATAGAGATGATAATGAATGGTTAATTATAATTACAAGATGTTGTGAATTATAATAAAATGACCCATTTTATTTATGTGATCAAGTATCACTAGTTAATTTGTTAAATGTAATTTAATTAATTTATAAAATGATATTTATGTGATAAATGTGCATTAAAATTAATTAATAACATGTAGCATACTACATGTGACATATTGTGTGACAAATGACAAATTGACAAAATAAAATGGTAGTCCATTTTAAGTAGGTGGACCAAATTGGAGGAGTATGTAGTGGGTTGCGCTTATATTATTTTATGTGATAGAATTTAAATAATAAGCCTACACTACACTAGCCTTACATGCCTAAGGTTTTGAGAAGAACAAAAGAAAAAGTGAAGGACCATATATTGGTCCTCCAACCCTCCAAAAACCGTGTACCCTATACACTACAAGGACAAGTTTTGTTCTTTATTCATCTCTCTATGCATGTTCATTCATTCACATGCATATTCTCTTTCACATATTCATTTCTCCTTTATCAAAACATGAGATTTTTGATTCAAATTGTTCATAGAAAGTACTAATATTATTAATGTAATATATGAGTATTAGTAATCAATTTTATGGTAAACTACTAAATTAATATCTAGCTAATATTATTTAGTGGGGATAAGGGATAATCTTGGGTGCAATCAAGAGGAGTGACTTCTATACTTGAGGTCTTTGGAGGATCATCCTAACATATGAAAAGCTCAAGAACAAGTGAGGTAGGAGACTTCACTTGTGCCCAAAATATCCGAAATACTCACATGTAAGGAACCGTTTTTCTCCTTACTCTTGCTTTTGTTATGCATGCATAAGATCTTTAAGTTTTTATGACTAAAACTTTAAACTAAAATATGTGATATTTAAAATATGATTTCCAACATGTTTTACATGAGAGAAGGTAAGGGAGGGTTCGCTTATTGTGGTTTAAGTGTGTAGATGGCGTAGAAATGAAGTGTGGGGATGCTTAATCACTTGCATTACCATTGCCCCGTAATCAATGAGGAGATACAAGCATTAGAAGGAAGACCCGAGCTTCTTCAAAGCCAAGTAGGGCGGGCTCTACATTGAACACAAGTATTAACCAAACACTGCCTAAGAACCCGTCCGAGCCAAAGAAGAACTCGCCCGAGCCGAGGAAAACCTGGCTGAGCTGAGCAAAAGTCGACCCAGCTTAAAGAACAAGTTCAAGCTTTGCCCAAGAACCCGCCCGAGCCTAAGCCAAGTCGGGCGAGCTGACTTTTCACGTTGCTTATTAACCAGGATCTACCTCTCATTTCTTCAATTTTCCCCAATTTCATTCATAAACACCCATTACTCACATCTCAAATCATTCAAATCTTAATCAAATCACCCCAAATTTATTGCAAATTCATCTTTGACACTTGTAAATAACTCCATTACCAATTTTAAACCTTCAAATCACCCAAAACTTGACTCAACCACATCTAGGGTTTGAAGATTTCAAAAATTGGGATTTTACCAATTGGGTTGGATTAATTGCTTAAATTGTTGATTGAAGAAGATTTGTCAAGCATCAATAAGGCTAATTGGTACCAATTTGTCAAAGTTTGAAGAATTTTAAGGTAATTTCTTTGGGATGGCAAGAACAAAAGGGAATGCCAAGGCACCAAGTGGGTCAAATCTTACAAAGAGGCAAAATATTTTAGCTTCTAAGGCGATTGTTGTAGCACCTTTGGTAGAGAGGCAAGTTGAAGCGGTTGTGGCTCCCGATATTCCATCATATGAGCCAATTGAAGGATTTCCGGAGGTAATTTTCATTGATGAAAATCATAAGAAGTCTTTTGTTTCTCTACTTAGCAAGAGAGTCTTGACTACAAAGTTTATATGCCATGATACCTTAACCCAACTCGGGATTTTGAATGACACGAGGTCCTTCTTCGAGTCCATGAGTTTAGGTAAACTCTTTGACATGCACGATCATACATATAGAGCCTTAACCCTTGAGTTTATTAGCTCTTTGAAGATGATTAGGGATGAAGACCGTAAATTCTTGGGATTCCGTCTTGCCAATGTTTCCCGTAGAATTGAAATACATGCATTTGCCGAAGTGTTTAGAATCATGATACCTTTCAAAACGATTAAAAAACCGCGACTTTAATACCAAGCCTCTTTGGAAGGCTATTTCGGGTAGAGACTTTACTAATTTTAAGACTTGTTCAACTTTATTTGTTCATCACCTGGGTATTCGGTTTTGGCACCGCTTCATGTCCAATACTTTTGATAGCTAGGAAAAAAGCATGTACCTTCTTGGAGCTTGATTTAGCTTATCTTGAGCCCCGACTAAATGTACATGGGTCTTAAAAATCTACATACAACATCATACAATTGTTGATAGACCGATGGATGGATTTGGTGATGGGCAAGGAAAAGATGACTTATATAGTCAATGGTGGATTAGTGACAAGGCTAGCTAAACATTTCGATCCCAACTTCAATAAATTTGGTACTTATAAAGTGGTTAAAGGAGATACGCGTCTCAACATATCTATGCTTTCTTATCGCTTATATTGGGTGAAGAGAAATAAAGATAATAGAACCGCGGAATGGTTAGTGAAGGATGCTCCTTCTATCACATTACCACAAAAGCAATTCACGCGCCTTGCAAAGGATATGGAATATTATCTTCTCCCAATATTGATCACCACCGCATCAAAGAAAAAGGTGAATCATCTTCGCCTCCAAACTCTCAAGCAACTCCCTCGACTTTGATTATTCCTCCTTTTCCTTTCCCACACCAACTTTTTGTCCACAATGATCGCAATGTCGTGGCGGGAAAAGACTATGTTTCGAGTTTATTGCAACATATCCATAATTAAATATATAAGAACCGGGTAAACAATTAGTATGCCCAATACCCTCCGCTTTACAACTTGGCCAAACAAGGCCTACTTGACCCCAACGGGCCATTACCGGATTGGGTGGATCACAAGGTTTTCTTCCCGGACCTTTACACTTCAAACGGTGAAGAGGTGGTGAGTGGAAATGGAAATGTGAGTGATGAAGGGAGTAATGATAAGGATATCAATGTTAGTGATGATGATGTGATTGATGTTGATCAAGGAAATGATGATGGGGATGATTAAAGTGATGATATGGCTACTTCAATTTGTGACAATGTTGGCGAAAACGCTGATAATAATGGGATGACCGATGAAAAATATTAAGGGAGAAGGATGACAAGCACTTGGTGGAAGGTGGCTCACATAGCATCCATACCATGGTCCTTGTATGTTCCCTTTTCTATCTCTTCTCTCATATTTAACTTAATTTGTATTTTAGCACTTACTTCATGCTGTATATTGCATTCTTAGAGTTGATTTGGACTTTCTTTGATTCAAGTCCTAGCCCCATCAAAGGACTTTCCACCTTAGCAACATCAAGGTGATGACAATTTTAAGCTCCTTCAAAGAAAATCCAAATTGACTAATTGCATTCATGCATGGCCTTGTGGCCAAACTTCCCTCTGTTTGCCTTAACCAGTTTGGGGAAGTTTAGTCACAAGGAATTTGAGTTAATTCAAATTATCTCTCCAACTAATTGAAAGCATGCATAACTTTTTTTTTTGATAAGGTAAGAAAACTATAGGATCAATCTATCTCATCCTTTTGAATGAGAGAAATAAGTTGAAGCCACCGGCTTTCAAACCACCTCGAAAGAGCTTGGCATGAATGTCCAAAAGAAGCCATGAAGTCAACAACCTTGTTGGCTTCACGAAAGCCAAAAGCATGCATCATATAGCTTAGTTTAGCATTAGCTTAGTTCAACAACAATTGCATTTAATCTTAGTTCATGCATTACACTTAGAATATTTCATGCATTGCACTTGAATTTCTTTCCTATCGCTTTGTCCATTGAGGACAATGTCCATGCTAGTGTGGGGATGGAAAATTATATTTCAAAAATCATAAAAATTTGAAAAAAATTCCAAAAATAAGTTTTTAATTTAAAAAAAAAAATCAAAACTCAAAAATATGTTGTTTACTTTAGTAGTGTAGACTTTTATATACTTGTATGTTTGTTACTCTTTTTACATAGGGACTACACCATATTCGAGATATCCTTAAGGGATTTATGAAGAACTGCATTGTATGATCGTTTCAATCTCCTTTTCCTACTTTGTATGTTAATGACAATGTGGTGCATTTTTGATATTGCGGTTTGTATCTATGTGATGTTAGTAGTTTACATTAGATTATATGTCATATAGTTGGTAGAAGCATATGCATTTGGCTTGTATATATGTTAGTTGCATCATGGCATATAGTTGCATTTAGGCAAAAATTTTGAAATGTCTGATTGGGAAGCTTAACAAGTGTATATAGGCCCATGTAGATCCTCCTTAGGACTTTGTCTACTAGAATAGATTCAAGACACCCTAGGTAGTGTCATACTAGTATATTTTGACCCATGAACAAAGGCCTAGTTAAGGGTTTGCATGTGAGTCACCCATCCAACCCTACTATGTGATACGGAATAGGTGACCTTGATTAACTTGGTGGTTTGGCAACCACAAATACATTTTCATGAATATGTTTGAAGTGCTCATTTCAAAGATTTTGTGTTGTGGAATCGTTTTAATTGCCAAGGAAACCTCAAATTGTTTTGAAATGTTGAAATGTTACGAAAGTAAGTCGTTTTGATGGAAGCGTACCACTTCGATGCCTTTGGAGGGGATCCATTGAATTGGGCCCCCATAATGGTCGTGAATTCAATCGTGACCAAATACAAGAGTGACTATTACCCAAAAAAGCTATTGTCTAGAGGTTAACGGTTACCTAATAAGCGATTGGCGAAAGCAAAGGACACTAGCACGTGTGAGACAAACCCCATCTCAAATTTTGAATGTGAAAGTTGAATGAGGTTAAGTTTTGAATGCTAGTCGAATCCACTTTTGTATAATGACTTAAGCACTTCATTCCCAATTTTTTTTTGTAATGCCACCTTGTTGGGCATGGGACGATCCTTGACCTTTACTCTTGTAAAGAATTAGAGACTTATCATGTCATATGCCACTAACATCATATGAATCATCCTTCCATTCCATCCGATCGCCCTTAACAAAAGCATTTAGTGATTGTGGACAAAATTAGCCTAGTTTGACACCACTTGGAGGTGACTTGTTTGTATCCTCTTGGACTTAGTGGTTTGTAGAACTAGTATCTATGATGGAGTGTGTACCCTTAAATCGCTTCCCTTTTATTTTTTCCGCCACTTAGATGAGGAAAGTGGTCATTTTTTTTGTAGATGCATCCTTTGACTTGTTTATGTGCTAAATGTTGGATGTATCGCCATTTGGCAAGCCCCACCTTACCTTGCAAGAAGGCTTTCTACCTCAAGGATTTCTTGTTGTGAGTTGAAGGGGCGGAGCGAGACCTGCTAATTATCTCGTATCGGATATACTATTAGGATTAGTTTAAATAAATTTCTTGGTTTTAGTCACCTCTTTACTCGGGACAAATAAAGGTTCGGTTTGGGGATAATTGATGTTCATTTTAGCGCACTTTTAACCCCTTAACGAACCATGTTTTGCATGCTTATTTGCAATTATTAGGGTCATTTCAGCGTCTTTAGCTTCCTATTTGTCTTTCTATAAGATTTTAGCCCATTTGTAGGAAAGGAAGCGAAATGAGTGAAAATCATACATTAATGGAGCAATTAGGAGCTTAATTGACTGTACTAATGACCAAGAATAAGGAGGAGACGGAAACCAAAGACTCGTAGCAAAGATTTAAGGCAATTGTAGCCATCCCCCACGACCTAGGTTGATCCCCACGGGTTTTTGGGCAGCACTTGAAAGAAGAGTCCTTCTACCAGTGCAACCCGGGCGAGCCAAACTACAACTCGGGTGAGCCAGTAGCCAACTCGGGCGAGCCAGCCACCATCCCGGACGAGTTTCCAGGCAGACTTCACCAATGCTACTTCCAGCTCGGGCGAGCCAATAGTGAAGCCGAGCGGGGCACTCACTTTTCCGCCCTCGAATAGACTAAGTATAATGACCCAATTAGCCCTTAATATTGTATTAGTATAAATACCCCTCATTCTCCATTAGGTAAAATACACACCAGCTGGACCGCAGGACCAAAAGTTCCGGCCCTACTTTACCATGACCTTAACCAAATACCAAACTCATACCCCTTTGGATTTACCATTTGATCACCCTTATGATCCCATGACACCCTAGTATTTTCCTCATATTGATTTCACCCTTACTTTCATTACTTGCTCTAGTTTTCATTAGTTAAATTTATTGTTTTGAGTTGTAGTTGTTCGCATCTTGTTAACAATTGCAATTCGAAATTAATCGTCCCTTTGATTCGACCTCTACTTACTACTTGTCAAGTTGTTTGTTGAGTTATAAATTTGTTTGGTAGTTTTAAATGACGAGACCTATCATATATATAGTATACTCTATTAGTGAAATCACTAAGGAATATTTTGGGTTTGGTTGACCGTTCTTGTAACACTCCCACACACCAAGATTCCTTACCAAGACCACCCTAGCATATCAAGGTGCTACCATCTCGGTTACCCCAGGTAAAGTATATCAAAAGTGACCATAAAGAAACATAATTTAAGGTTCAACTATTTAAATGTATACAACCAAAAAACCGAAACCAAAAGTACTACAACTGGCAAAGCCAAAATATCCAAAACTATAACAACTGCCAGCGGAAGACTAAATACTCAACAAGTGATGACTCCATCCCAGCTAGAACTCGCGAGCTATCCATAGAAGTACCTGGTAATCAACTGCTCACCATCCCCGAATGGATCACCACAGTTTTGTAAAACAACAACGGGGTCAGTCATCTGATTAACCAAAATAAGAAATAGAACAAAAACAACATCCAAGCAACTCATTACACATTCCTCCAACTCCAATAATCTCTAATCACTGACTACACACTAAAGTGTGTAGCCCTGCCAGATTACCCATCGCAACAGGTAATCCACACCATCAGTGAGGACCGCAGCCTTACCACCTAAGCGCCGCTCAACTCCAAAAGCGAATAACCCATGTCCATTAATGTGAACCCCCCTTGTGATGGGAACCACAAGGGGCGAATCAAGGGCGTGAAGCCATTCCCGATGATGACTCACTCCACTCAGCCGAGGGCGCACCTCGCAAACCATAGACAACCAAGCCAATTCATCCAATATATCACATTCACAATAATCATATTAATCATGCCAATAAACCAACCATCATCATCTTATATTCAATTAAGCAGGCAACTGAGTAGGGAAAACTCTACCTTTTAGCAATACTCCAATCACAAGCAATCAATTATGATCCTTCACATATCCATCACCTAAATAACATAATTATGTATAATTACCACATACTCAAACAATTAATCATGCACATAACCTAGACTCATCATAACTTAATAGGAATCTTAACTTAAAGAACAAACACGAGTTTTTCTGAATTTACAGCATATGACAGACTCGCTATAAAATGCATAACTAATTCCAGAAAAATCCAATCGATGCAAGGTCAATTGGATTGGAACCCCATGAGTCTTAAATACAACTCTTATTGAACGAATTTTTCTCAAATTTCAATTTTATCAAGGGTTTTTAGACTGATTTCCAAAAGCTGTCAGAATCTGTCGCATAAAAAGTATCGATTCATAAAACGAGTTTAAACATCATTTTTCGGTAATTCCAAATTCTATTGTCATATATACTCTACAAATATGATGTATGAAAAAGATCCAAAACTGAATCGACATATAAATTAGGGTTTCAAACTATATTCCACAACTAAAGCAGATTCGCGGACTTTTCAGCGATAGGTTCATAAATAAATCACCTAGAACAAACCATAATGAATTAGGCTACGAAATTTGATATGCATAAACTAGACTTTAAATAAATAGGACTCGCTTTTCAAACTTTTCGAAGAAGAAGAACTTAAAATAGCATAAACAATTGAATGAAATCGACTTACAATCAGGGAAATCGAATTAGGTTGAAATAAGTGAGAAATCTTCAATAAATAGAAAGGCTTGACAAACTCTTCTTACTCTCCCTCTCTCTAGGTTTAGAAATGGGTTTAGAGATGTTAAAAATGAAATTAGAAAAGACTTAAGCGTTAGAAACAAAACCCTTGTTCAAAACATAAAAGAAACCGTCAAACTCGCTGAACCGATTTACTCGGTCAAGTGCACTCGGCCGAGTAACACACACTCGACCGAGTACAAACCAACTACTCGACCGAGTACTCCAACTAAAATACAGAGTATTACAGGCTTCCCTCCTTAAAAAGAACTTCGTCCTCGAAGTTCGCGCCAATTACAACCAACGACACCTAACATTGCATATAATTAGCATAATATAACCCATACTCATAATCTAACTCATTTGCATAACTAGTAAAATCTATGCTAACTCACATAAACTTGATTAAACTCGGGTTGTCACATTTTATCCCCCCCCCCCCCCCTAAAAAGAAGTTTACGTCCCCGTAACCTAACTCATATAAACCACATAACCCTCGCGACATCACGGTCCTTCCCCAACACTCCAACAAATACAATTCATAATAAAACATATAAACATCATATGCGACTATAATTCGACCACACACGGGAGCTATCATTCAATACAATAAACATGTTACCGCATTGTTTGAAGTAGTAATTTACTAATGGGAATCCAAATAACCACATAACAAAACATAGTATCACAGTTCTACTCCTCGCATTTCAACACCCTTTTTTTTCAATCTTATTCTTAATTCAATTAACCCTTTCAAATTCCTCCCTCCAACTATCAACTATGCACCACCCAACCACCGCGAGCCAACAACCACCACACACCATCGTCCCCCACTGCCCATTCCAATGCGCATCATCGACCGCCTCCCAAATTATGACTTACCTCCAACCACACAGACTCACCGACCTTATACCCACACCAGCACACCATCACCCATCCGGATCCACTATCTACCACCACCCTCGCCACTATGCTCTGTGCTGGAATAAAAATTTGAAAATTACAAAATTTCCAAAAATATGATTTGGTGCTTTGCACTACAAATTTGAACCTCCGCAGTTATACAATAAAGTATATATTACTATTGCAGTGGAAAATGCGAGATTTTAAAAACTTTAATTATAAAAATCACGGTGTCACTAGATCATAAACCAAAATTTGAGTTTACGAAATCTTTTAATACAAACTACCACTTAAATGGATTCAAAGGATCTCGATCCTTGATATTACACAAATTATATACTAGCTACTAAAACAAATTACATTGAAAAAGGGCCAATCGTTGTAAGTACAATGCTCGCTAGCTCACTCGTCGAAACCCCCAAATAAGCACCAACCTGCAACTTATTCATTCATTAAAAATTAATACCACAGTCAGTGAGGGAATAACCCAGGGTTCTCCAAGCTATATCTACCAGCTCCTTAATATGGAAGGGTGTCAACTATTCATCTAATGAATAGTAACTAAAGGATGAATGGTTGAACTCTTAGTGGGCGGGTTCTTGAGTTAGGTTGGGATTGACTTTGGGATTTGAATAAGTTTTTATTCTTTGCATTTGTTTGGACCTGTTTGTACAATGGACTTTGGGCTGGTTCAAAACTTTAATTCCTTAGTCCTTACTACCAGCCTCTGCTTCCTTTCATTTCTCTACCTTTTCCGAGTTTTCTCTCAGTCACTCCTTTTCCCACTTTCCCTCACCCATATTCATTTTCACTTTACCAATATGTAACACCCCCATTTAACCAAGAGCTTTTAGGAAGACATTCCCAGTTAATTAGGACTGTTACCATTTCAGTTGTCTGAGGTAGTGAATATAGAAGACAAACAATGCGAAGGTACTTTAAATTATAACATTAATAAAGTGTCTCAATGACTTATTACAATTGTCTCAAATGAATAATGAAATAAGAACTGAAGTTTAAATTACAACTGATAAATATGACAAGACTAATTAGCTAAGTGATTAGGTGATGACGATAGCTAGACTTCTCCAATCCGTCTCACACGTCCCAAAGCATCCCAGCACCGCAACCATTCAAGCTAAATCAAACCTGCTTATTTATCTGCTCCCCATTTGATCGGAAATTATCAAATGGATCATAATAGGTCACCCAATAATAGGTAACAATTTTTGACACAGGACACAAACAAGTCAACCAAAAGGCCGAGTATGACAACTAAACAATGCAAGATAATATAATTTACCAACACCTGCAAATAACATTATAAGAAACAATAAAAGAAGGCAATGAACAACAATGACATCACGCACCCCTAGGGCCGTGGATACCTCACGCATATCAAGAAGAGTCTCAGGTCCACAGCCACCCTAAACACCTGCCGTGCCTGACCTATCCGTATCTCAGGTCCACGACTCTCCCACATCCCCGTACCTGGTCTATCCAATAATCACAATAACCAATCCAACAAAGTACTCCTCCTCCAACAACAACAATATCAAAATATTATTCCAACATTGAAAACACAATAGAGAATACAATGACAATACTCTTGTAAGACATTTCAACCAATTGTAAGACAACTCAGTCAATTATAAAACAACAATGATGATTCCGTCTTGCATATGTGAAACAACAATAGGACTATGCTAATTCATCAATAATTAAACAAGATTGAGTAGTTAACCTACCTTTTCGCAATGCTTCAATAAATTAAGTAATTAGGCAATTAAAAGCGTTCCTCCACAAATTCTTCACGTAATTAAGATAACAATTACATATAATCATAAGTTATACTAATTATGCGAATTATATAGAATTCTACCCAAATCAAGATGAGAAACTAGCCAAATCACTCTCCCACAATCCCCTCGGCTAACGGCCACCCACGACCAACCCACAGTGGTCAACAGGCTGGTCGAAGGTGGTCCGGTCAGCACGTAAGCTAATGATTTAAAGCGAGACTAGTTACTTACAATATTGAGATCTAAGGCAAGATAAATGATTGAATTTTGTCTCACAAGTCTCCCTCAATCTCTCTAACCTTTAGGTTTTGAGTTTATGGTGTGAAATAAAGTGATAGGTGGAAAGGTAGTATGGTATTTATATAAACTAAGGGAAGGTTCTAGAATTCAATTAATAAAATATAATTTTTAAATAAGGAACTAGGTAAGATAGGTAGTGACTACACCAAATAAACTTCCCTTGCCTTACCCTTCATAAGTGAACTCCCAAAAGAGGTGTTTAAGAGCTTAATTTAACACACTTTCTCTTCCCTCACTAATCTACCCTAATTAATACAAAGTTTATGACACTTTTATGAGGGACCCCTTTTATGAGTGTAACTTTAGTCTCAAATAATGTAATTTTTACGTGTAACTCTAGTGTTTTACGAGTGTAACTTTAATAAAAAATAGTGTAACTTTAAACTAAAAAGTGATTTTGATGGATATTTTTTTTACTTCTTGTAATTTTAAGACAAGTTTACGACATTTCAATATTTTTTACGAGTGTAACTTTTTTATTTTACGAGTGTAACTTTAATACTAAATAGTATAACTTTAAACTAAAAAGTTATTTTGACGGACATTTTTTTGACTTTTCGTAATATTAAGACAAGTTTGCGACAATCGGACATTTTTTTGACTTTTTGTAATTTTAAGACAAGTTTACGACATTTCAATATTTTTTACGAGTGTAACTTTAGTGTTTTACGAGTGTAACTTTAATACTAAATAATGTAATTGTAAACTAAAAAGTGATTATGACTACTTTTTGTAATTTTAAGATAAGGTTATGACATTTTCAGTATTTTTTAGAGTATAACTTTAGCGTTTTACGAGTGTAACTTTAGTCTAAAATAATGTAACTTTAAAGTAAAAAGTGATTTTGAAGGATATTTTTTTGAATTTTTGTAATTTTAAGACAAGTTTACGACATTTCATTATTTTTAGAGTGTAATTTCCGTGTTTTACGAGTGTAACCTTAGCCAAATTTATGTAACTTTAGTCCTTTTTGATAAATTAACTGGAGTTTATTTAATTTTTAAACAAGTTTATATAATTTTAGTCCTACTGTATTTTTAGTTCTTTTTGTATAACTTTTGTCTAAAATTGTGTAACGTTAGTCCAAATATGTGTAACTATAGTCTAAAATTAATTGGAATTTATTTTATTTTAAGACAAGTTTATATAATTTGTCCTACTGTAACTTTAGTCCTTTTTGTATAACTTTAGTCTAAAATCGTGTAACTTTAGTCCAAAATCGTATAACTTTATTCCAAATTTAAATTCAGATTTAAAACCAACACAATAACAAGACGAAATTGAAGTTGCACATAATGTCGATAATGCCATTCAAGTTGCACATAATGTCATTGAAGTTGCGCATAATGTCATTGAAATATACGGTGAAGTTGCACATATTGCCATTGAAGTTGCACATAATGCCACTGAAGTTGCACATAATGTCATTGAACTTGCACAAAATGTCATTGAACTTGCACATAATGCCATTGAAATATACAGTGAAGTTGCACATAGTGCCATTGAAGTTGCACATATTGCCACTGAAGTTGCGCATAATGCCATTGAAATTGCACATAATGCCATTGAAGTTACACATAATGCCACTGAAGTTGTACATAATGGGCATTGAAGTTGCACATACTGCCATTAAAGTTACATAAAATGTGTAATAAAGTTGCCTAAAATAATATTAGAACCGAGTTTGAAAAAAACAAAATCATACAAACACCTAAAATAATATTTGAAAAAAAAAAATCAATCAAATAGATCTGAAAAATTAGATCTGATAGTGTAACTTAAGTCGTAAATGGCATTGAAGTTACATGTAATGTGTAATAAAGTTACACATACTGGACATTGAAGTTACATTCTAAAAATACTAAAATATTATTTTGCCTCCTCCAACCACCAACAACCCAAAAACGATCAAGAAACCAAAAAAAAAAAAAAAACGAGATCTAAAAACCACCAACAACGCACAACATACAAACCACCAACAACACACAACATACAAATGTGATAAAAAAGAGAACAACATAATGTGTAATAAAGTTGCACATAATGGGCAATGAAGTTGCACAAAATGACATGGAAGTTACACATAATGTGCAACTTTAGTCGTATTCACAAATAGATCTGAAAAGTTAAATAATTAGACGAATTTAAATCTAAACTAGTTTTTCTGCCCGTGCGATGCACGGTTTTAATTTTGTTATTTTTTAATATTTATTTGTCACTTTTGTAAGTAAAATCCTACACAATCGAGCCGGGTATATAGAACGGAACGATTTTCATTTGTAACTATGAATTACGGGTTACGTATTATGTACTCCCTCTATTCAATAATTATCACCCCATTTCTCCATTATATGTGAGAGGTATTATATTAAAATAGGGTGACAAATGTTGAATGGAGGGAGTAGTTACAAATACTTTGTATATGGGTTGTTCTTGTTCTTGAATAACTATATTGATAAATTTTGTAGTCTTAAGTGAATTAAAAATTAAAGTTTTGTTCAGTAACATTACATTACAACATCCACTTTTTTAGTCCATTCCCAAATCTCTCTCAAAGTGAAGGGTTGGGATGACTATACATCTTCCGTTGATCCACTTTTTTGTCATTACCGTCTTTGAAATTTCATTTTACATTTTTTTTGTCAGTCTCCACAACTCCCTTACCCAAATGACAACCCCAAATCGCCATCCTTTTATCAAAATCATTATCAGTATCAACATCTTGTACACCAGATTTATATGTCCACCCATTTATGGAATAACCCAAATCAAAATCAATATCAATCAGATGATTTCGCCGCATCGCTTTGTATGGCTTCATTAGCAGAAAAAAAGATTGATTGTGTTGGGAGATCAACGAAATCAATCTGATTTATTTGTCCTTGGTATGGCTTCACCAGATTCTGATTTATTTCAATCTGCTTTGTATGGCTTCATCAGCAGCACCATCTGGCATCATCATAGTCGTACCTCCATCATCATCGGTTACCCCTTATTTATCAGGTATAGTCTGATTTATTTCGATGTTTTGATAGTTCTTTTATTTTGATTTTGATGCATGTGTAAATGATATACCGGTCGATCTTGCTGAGAGTCTGATCTTCCAACGGAAGATTATCAATCTTGTTTCCCTCTATTTCTCCTTTGTAAATTTCCTTATTTATGTTTGAACCAGCTTCCGTTGATCGCCTGCATCAGAAGCTCCATTGCGCATCTTTATAATCGATTCTCCATCATCATCGGTGCATCCTTAACTATTCAGGTATAGTCTTACTTATTTTAAAGTTGTGAGACGATTTTGACGTTGATTTTTATGCATGTCAAAACGATAATCTACTTGTTTTCGCGGTTAGTCGGATGTCCCAACTGATATTGTCATAAGCTTGTTAAATTGTGGATTGTCTATTTTTTCCCACTTTATTTCTACTTTGGAAATTATTTTAATCATGTGTGAACCAGTCGTCTATTAAGTGGATTTCACGTGTCCCCTTTTTTACCAAGTGGGCAAGATAAATCAATGTGAATACGCGTCTTCAATTTAAATCTTAGACTGGGTAGCATAAATAGAGATGATCAGAAAATATTGGTTCTTTTGTAATTGCTGCGGTGGTATCTATCATCGAGGAGAAACTTTAAAAACGAAATTGTTTCTGTTCATAATCTAAGATCTAAATCAATTACTAAACAATCGTAACCTACTGTTCAGCTGGAGTTAACTTATACCGTAGGTAAATCTGAAAACACTTCGTTGAATACTATATTTCTTGTGTAACCCTTATATATCTGTCCTGAATCGTCGATGAAAAACTTTAGACCGTGCGGTGACGTCGTGCGTGATGCTGCCACATATAGCTGCCCATGACTGAAGACCGGCTTAGGTAAATATACACCCACATGTGTAAGAGATTGTCCCTGACTCTTGTTTATAGTCATAGCATAGCAAGGCTTAAGTGGATATTGCCTTCTTTTCAAAATGAACGGAATCTTGGTATCTGAGGAGGTCATCATAATCCTCGGTATGAGCACTTGTTTACCAACTTGAGACCCCGTAATGATTGTCGCCTCAACTATAAAATTGCCAGTACGTGTGATTATTAGTCTTGTGCCATTACATAATCCTCTGGAGGGGTTTATATTCCGTAGTAGCATAACCGGCATTCCAACCTTCAGCTTCAGCTCATGGTTCGGCAGGCCTTGTAGCTTGAGGCTATTCAAGTACTCGGTTGGATATGCTGTGAATTGCTCCTAGTTGTCGATTGACGAAGCACAAACTTCATCACAACTCTTGTAGACCTTGTAGGTTTCTGGCATTAAATCGACCATGTAGTCATTAATTGAGTCGGCGTTCTCATTTAATGGGGTGAGAATCGCTCTTTCTCTCAGGTAATTGTGGTCTTTTGTCCTAGTTAAGAAATCAGGATAGATCTCTTGGACCATGCTTTTAATGTATATCTTTCCAGTACTATAAACATATTCCTCTGGTATCTTTATCCACGTAGCTTCGTCTTCGTGTGGCTCTGTCTCTGCCTGGAGCCTTCCGTCACCCATTGCCAATAGCCACTCACTAAACTCTTGATTCTTCCTCCTAGTCTCTACATTTCCATCTGTTTCATTCACACGCATACTCCTTTTCAAGAGGAAAACTTTACATGTCTTTCAAATGTACGATCTGCTGATTGACGCTTGGACTACTTCTTGTCTCCGTCCCTTAGGGATTATAGGCAGCACTTGCCTGAAGTCTCCCTCGAGTAATACAACTTTACCTCCAAACAGTTTTGACGATGCCTCGGGCTCTTTAAAACTAACAACATCCCTTAATGTGCGGTCTAGTGCCTCGAAGGCGTGTCGATGATCCATAGGCGCTTCATCCCATATTATTAGTGATGTTTGCTGTAGTAGTTCTGCAAGTTGGCTGTTCTGTCTTACATTGCACGTAGAATCGTCAAATAGTTCAATCGGTATCTCGAATCGGCTGTGTGTTGTCCTACCTCCCGGCAAAAGTAAAGCCGCGATACCTGTAGTTTGTACATAATTGTTAATCTGTGAATGTACTAATATGTATAGCATGTCTGTGTCTTTATAGTCTTACCTGATGAGGCAACATTTAGGACAATTTTGTTTGTAGCACGTAGCTTAGCCGAGATTGTTCCATATAAGAATGTCTTTCCAGTCCCTCCATGATCGTAAACGAAGATCACATCATCTGTCTTGTTGTCGACAGCTTTGATAACCGCTTCGTATACATCTGTCGTTTCATAAACATAACAATATTTATCTTCAAAATTAAAATAAACATTAGTCAGATGTAATTTTGCCCGTCAGTTACCTAATTGTTCTTGATTTAGCAGTTTCTTCTTTTCCTCACATTCCGTTTGCATTTGTATCTTGTCGTACATCTTCTCCTCCATTATGAGCTTATTTTCCATGCCTGCAACATCTGACTCATCCGGCTGGGGCATGCCCTTATATCCTTTAGTCTTTTTCCGTACTTCATTAGGATCTTATCAAGTTCAATCAAGGTATATGTCTTTTTGGCAGAGTCTGAGAGGGTAAGGTCAGGGTACCCAAATAATCTCCTCTTCTTCCTCTCTATGTCTTCCGACATGATGGAGTAGTTTGTCTCCCATAGATTAGTTACATCTGTGATTTCACAAAACAGTAGCATTGTGACAAATAGCTCTCGTAGCTGTGACGGCATTGCCCATCAGTTTGCCTCACTCATAGTGTCATTCCATTCCTTGTCAGTATTAAGTAGTCCATACGCATAGCATGCCTCTTTCACTACAAAAAGAATTAAAACAGGCGACTGATTTTGGCGACTGAAATCAGTCGCCAAACGTCAGTCGCGGACCTTAGTCGCCTTTTCTAGCTTTGGCGACTAAAGTCGGTCGCCAAATTTGGCGACTGAAAAATCAGTCGCCAAATACCAAAAATGGCGACTGATAGGGTAGTCGCCAAATTGGCGACTGATTTCAAGGTAGTCGCCAAATTGGCGAATAATAGATAAGCCAAATGCCAATTCAGTCGCCTTTTTTGGGTGACGTAGCCAGTTTGGCTGAGGTAATTTGGCGACTGAATTGAGATTTGGCAACTGCAATTCAGTCGCCATTTTGGCGACTACCTTGAATTAGTCGCCAAATTGGCGACTGAATTTCAGTCGCCAAATCTCAATTCAGTCGCCAAAGCCACTGTATGTTTTGGTGGTTTTTTTCGTTTTCATTGCTAGCCAAATATTTACAACCTGCATACAAACCGATGTTCCACAACACCATACATCTCAAATTTCAACACACACAACACCATACATTTCAACCCAACACCTCCCATTTTCTCAAACTTCATTTCATATATTGAAAATGAAAGTTTTACAAGCTAAGCTATTCTAATGTTCAAGTCGAAAGTTCAAGTTTTACAAGCTTACGTGCTAAAATCATCTTACTTGGAAGCCAACACCGGCTCCACTCCCCCCATGTGGACCATGCGGATCATTTGGATCGTAGTTGGGTCTAGGTCCGGGGTTACAACCTTGCCACCAAGTCTCAAACATTTCCATTCTTTCCTTCATTTGGCGGAATTCTTCATCACGTTTGGCATCACGTTCATCACGCTCTCTTATTTGACTTTGAAGTTGACTAATAATTCCCGGTTGATACGTGTTGCTGGGAATTGTTGAAGTCGATCTTCTACGCGTTTTCTCATAGAAAGCCGGTGTTGAACTTCCGGTACCATACACGTGCCCTTTCTTGAAGCCATCCACCAACTCATACCATATGTCATTGTCCTGGTCTTTTCCGGATTGGCGGCTTTTTCTCGTTCAAATGCTTCCTACAATATTAAACAAATGGTTGTAAGTTAATATGGTAACCACCTTATATACGACATTTTAAAAGAGAATAAATTAACAAAAATTAAGTGTTACGGAAAACTTACATATAATTGCTTGTCTTTTGGCTTAGTCCAAGTTCTAACCCCTTTGTGGTCAACTCGAATGCGTGTCCGAAACAGTTCCTCATCGCAAATCACCGTGACTTCTTCTTTCCTCTCTGAATGAAAAAAAAAACATACATGTTATAAAATCAACAAAAAATCTAACATAAAATAAACATGTTGCATTGAAAACAAAAAAAAAAAGTGTGAAATAATAGACAAAGTACTTACACCCAACATACGATTCCAGAACGATCGTGAACCCGCGTAATGAGTAGGCTCGTTCACGGCGTCTTCCTTTCCTCCTCTTTTGTTGAGGGATGCTTGCTTAAACTTCTTCCCTTTAAAAGCTTCACTTTTGGTATGCTTTATTAAGCCTTCATACTTGTCACCCGCAATTACACATATGAAATCATAACTAATAAGTTCTTGATATTATTTATAATATAAGAGAGTATAAGCTAATTAATACAAATAACAAAACAAGTTAATTAAATACCTTTCATGTGGTCTGGTTCCTTTGGGCGCCTAACTACCTTCCAAATCACGTCCCGATATCGTCGAGTACCGACGTCATTGTACCGATACGGACATTACTGTTCTTGAGACGGTGACCAAGCAAATGATAACTACAAAAAAAAAAGCGACAAAATTTCATATTAGTATAAAATAAAAGTATAACCTTGGTTCTTAAAAAATTTATCAAAATTAATTATTTGGTTTCTAAAACAAAGAATTACGGAAAATATATACCCGAAAGTTATTGAACCACGCCTCTCTTTGTGCATGAGAAGCTTGTGTCCACGATGTAGGAATTGGACCCACGAAATTAGTCTTCGTGCTTTTCATGACACCTCGTATCACGCAATCGTCCATAAACCTGCATTTATTTTGAACATGTAAAATTACAAACAAAAAAAAATAAAAAATAAAAATAGTAGACTAATAAAGAATAAAACTTACCATAATCCCGTCGGCTCAAGAATCATCCGATGATCCGAAGTGTACCGTATCGGCACCGTCTTTGGCTCGTCGGTAGCGTCGCTCTCACCGTCACCGTCACTCTGTCCAGACGGATCCTCCCCGCACAAACTCCTCCTCCTCTCCCGGACGCGTACTCTGTCCTCCTTCTGAGCCGCCTCCACGCTTCCTACCTCGACCTGCTCCAGCCATCTGCAGTAATACAAATAAAAATTAACACAAATAATGATAAATGAAAATTATACAGACTTCTAAATTTTAATAATTTACTCTTGAGGAATACAAAATTATACCAATTTAATCATCATCCTCATCCTCTTCCTCATCCTCATCATCGTCATCATCATCATCATAATCATCTTCATCTCCAAACCCCTCGTCCTTCCTCCTTTTCTCCTCCTCCCTTCTCCTCCTCACCTCATCTTCCCCCCTCATCTCCTCCTCTTCTTCCCTTCTCTCCTCCTCCTCCTCCTCCTCCGCTTCATCCTCCCTTGGCAGTCTCTCTTCCACATCATAATATTCTTCCTCTTCCATGTCTTCACCATCTTTATTCTCATGCTCATAGTTGATTTCATCGGGTGGAGACAGAAGCGTTTCATTTGAAACGTTTTCTTCTTGGAAAAAAGTTGTATCAACTTGTGACCGTGCCTTTGTCTTAAAGATTGCACACCACGCATTTTGATTTCTATCATTTGTTGTGCTTGGATAAGTAGCAAAATACACTTGATGAGCCTGATGTGCAAGTATAAATGGATCATACTTAGAGTATGTTCTAGTACGATTCACTTCTACAAGCTTGTATTGTTCATGTACTCTCATTCCAGTCACAGAATTATACTTCAAATCAACCTTGAATAACACAGTTTTATAAGCTCGGTCACGTCCACTATAACTAATTTCAAAGATATCTTCAACTATACCATAGTATTCGTTGTCATAAAGAGAAGAAATAGTAACCCCCCAATTGCACCTAGCCTTACCTTTACCGTGGTTGAATGTTTGAAAATTAAACCCATTAACCGAGCATCGATTCCACGTTCTTACCATTTTTGAAGGACCAATAGCCAAACTTCTTATCAAATCATCTTGAATATTCAACTCAATTACATGTTTCTGAAACCATGATGGAAATTGGTCCTCATGTTTGTCCCAAACATCATCCTTACTTATATTAGGATTCCTCTGAATGAAATCATTAACAAACTGTGTTTCGTATGGCTCCAAGAGGTCACAATTAGATAGCACGTAAAGGTGGGCACGATTATACTCCTTATCATCCAAATATCTTGTTTGCCCCTTTGATGAACACCCTTCATCATCTTGAGTTTGAAAAAATTCGGGTAAACTTCCGTCTACTTCATCCGGTTTCTCAACATTCAAGTTTTTTGCTTTGGTTTCTATATGTTTTTCAAAGTAAAGAGAACAAAAGTTTGCAATCTCTTCCGTTAAATAAGCATTGCATATAGAACCTTCCACCCTAGCTTTAATTTGAAAATTTTGTTTTTTAGATACATCATAAGTTTCCACCCCAACTTCCCACAAATATTTCAACTCCTCCACCAATGGTTGTAAATAAACATCCAAATTACGTTTCGGGCTTTTTGGTCCGGGAACAATAAGTGACAAGAAGATAAATGGTCTTTTCATACATAACCAAGGTGGTAAATTGTATGGTGTGACCATAACGGGCCAACAAGAATACTTCCTCCCAAAATTACCGAAAGGATCAAATCCATCCGTACACAAGCCAAGTCGTACATTGCGGGGTTCCTTGGCAAAATCAGGATACATCTGATCAAATCGTTTCCATTCTTCCCCATCACTAGGATGACTCATCTTCCCCGGAGCACGTGTGTTTTCTTTGTGCCATCTCATTTGTTCGGCAATGTTTTTGGTGGCATAGATTCTTTGAAGTCTTGGTGCGAGAGGAAAGTAAAACAATTGGTTACATGCTATTGGTTTCTTACTCTTTTTAGCCCTCTTACTACCATTGCCTTTTTTCAACACCAAAACTGTATCTCCTTCACTTGTCTCATATCTATCCGCCCCACAATCTTTACATTTGTCAAGCAAAGCATCATCTTTCCAAAATAGCATACATCCTTCAGACATGCATCAATCTTTTCATGCGGTAATCAAGACCTTTAACTACTTTTTTGGTAGTATAGAAACTTCGGGTCATGATATTATCATCGGGGAAAGATTCCTCAAGTAACGAGGCAATGCCATCAACAGCAACAAATGGCATATTGAACTCACATTTCAAGGTAATTAGCCTAGAAGCGGCTTGTAACAATGTCATTCTGCTTCCATCATACAAGGGTTTTTCTGAGGCTTTTAACATGTCAAGAAAGGCTTTTGCTTGTGGGTGTGGCGGTTGTTCTTCAGAAATAGTTGTATGGTCATCACTATTAAAAATAGTGGAATCCATAGCATCAACAACCATCTCTCTATATGGGTTCTCATCATTTTGTATTTGTTGGGTGTGAGTTTGTTCATGAATTGGAGAATATGCTTCTCCATGTGAAATCCAATTGTAATAATTTGGTTTAAACCCGTTTATAATGAGATGTTCTTCTACTACAATGTCAAGTGGTATTTCGGTTTTTGCATTTGGCACAAGGGCACCTAAGTTTTTTGTCTACCAAGTCATATTCATCTTGTTGTTTAGCAAATTCAATAAACTCGCTAACACCCTTTATAAATCTAGCGGTAAGACGTCTTTTCTTATTGGAATGGTCTAATCTTCCTTCATACATCCATGAACGTTCCAATCTCTTCATTTTAATCTAAAGAAGACCCCAAAGTAATTTAAACATTTTTAAAAAATAACAATAATATTACATACAAAATTTAAACATTATACTCCACATTATACAATAAACATATGAAAATAATATATAAATATTGTCAATAAGTAATCCATCTTCGAATGGGGTCCTTATCACTCCAACCTAAACCCGTCAATGTACGTTTCAAGTCACTAGTAAACACACTTGTAATTTATTAATGAGGAAAAAAATTCGGCAAAGACAATTCCCTTGATTCTCCAAATACACATATACATGTATTCGGAGAACATTAAAGGGATCGCCACCAAACTCATTTCTCATTAATAAATCACAAGTACGTGTTTACTACCTAAATGACTTGAAACGTACAAAGACAGTCCCAAAATGAGGACTATTCAAGAATTACTCCTAATGAGTAATTCTTGAACGGGTACTAAGTCAACATCAAATCAAACAACAACACAATCAAGTACTAAATTAATTAAGTCAATCAATAGCCCAATTCAACCACATAATAAAGGCTTCTATCCTAAAGTCCGTAACATAATTTGAACTAAAATTAGTAAATTTAAAAGGTAACTAGTAAGAGGAGGTTACCTAATCAAGTAAAAGCAAAAATGAAAAGAAAACAAGAAGCAACACTACACAGTGCGGTGGTGCCTAGCAGCAGCAGTGACAACCCCGAAAAGAGAAAAGAAAAACAAAAATAACAAGGTTATTCTACCTCAATTCATCAATAACATGAATTATCAAACTAAATTGATCAAAATCAAGTCCTAAAGAAGGTTCTACTTAGCTAATAGCTAATTTCTCTTAATCCAAAAGACGGTTCCACTTAGCTAATTCCATTAATGCAAAAGACGGTTTCACTTAGCTTAATATTAATAATAATACGACGGTTTCACTTAACTTAGTAATAATAATAATAATAATTAAGACGGTTCCACTTAGCTTAGTACTAATGATAATGAGACGGTTTCACTTAGCTACCAACACCAAACACCACCCCACGACCCACCCCAACCACGCCCACTACGGCCGACCGCCACCCACCGAACCACCACCACCCATAACCCTAAACCTAGACAAAAACCCCCTTAATCATTCCCTTTTAATTCAAACACAAATTAAACTAAATCTAACTACAAATTAAACTAAATCTAACTACAAATTAATCAAACATACTAACTACAAATAAATCTAACCAACTAACAACAAATTAATCAAACTAACTATAAATTAATCTAACAAATTAAACTAAATAAACTGAAATTAAACAAAAACAACTAACCTAATTAAAGAGGGCGGATGTGGCGGTGGAAATGGCGGTGGAAGGGTGGTTGTGTGGTGTTGTTGGTTGGTGTCGTCGTTCGCCAAATCGCTCGCTCGTCCCCTTTTTTTTGTTTCGCAAAGAGTAAAGTAGGAGAGAGGGGGCTGAAAGTAATAAAAAAATTGGCGACTGAATTTTTAAATTTGGCGATCGAAAATCGATCGCCAAATTTGGCGACTACCCTAATTTCAGGTCGCCAAATTCAAAAAGTCGATCGCCACGTAGATTCCCTTTTAAAATGACACTGGTTTGTACTAAAAATTTTAGCGACTGATTGTCAATTTGGCGACTGAAATTCAGTCGCCAAATTGGCGACTACCCATAATTCAGTCGCCAAATCCAAAATTTCGATCGCCACGTTTGATTCCTTTTTTGAAAAAGTCAGTCGCCACATTGGCGACTAATTTCAGTCGCCAATTTGAAAATCAGTCGCCAATTTGGCGACTACTTCTTTCAGTCGCCAAATTTCGGTCGCCTGTTTCAGGTTTTCTTGTAGTGTTTGAATGTTGGACACACACGGTGATTGACTGTCCGTATTTCCTCGTAACTCTTTGGACCTTTCACTATGTTGAGAAGAAGACGGAGATAATATCTCTCTCCGGCAGTGGGATGGACGTAAGAAATTCTCCCAATGCACCTTCCTTGCTTTCTTCTCTTCCACCCGTCATCCCAAACATACTTAGTAGGAAACTCCGCATAGGAAAGTTCTCGTGCCTCTGGAGACTCCTCATTTACCCTCATCCATGCTGTTAGCTTTGTCTCCGCGTTGCTTTGTCTCGCTAGTACCACCTTAAGTATGTCATCATCCCTTATTAGTACAACCTGTTCCCCTTCCAGGTGTACTGGTAGTCGCATCACGGACGGGTTTCTTTCTTGGATGTCGAACTCAAATATTCTCCATGCTGCCTCGGATGCAGACAGGTACCTACAATCCAGGTAAGACTTTATCTCATCTGCTGCGTCGTCCTTTATGACTAAAGTAGCTTTGTCCGGCCCTTTTGCGATGTACTTGAACAAATACTTGACGGCTCTTGCAGTATTACACCATTCGACGTTGATGTGTGCGTCGAACATCAACAGCAAGCCGGGGTTATACGGCACGATCGAGCGGTTGTCCATGTAATTGTCTCCCTTCTTTATTGTCCTGGTCAATTTAAACATATCAAACAACCTCTGTTAATCTTGGTATGGATTATAAGTATTGGTGTGTTTTGCTAATTTGAGGTTGTTAGTATTCTCTGTTATAAAACACAAGGTAATTTAACTTTTTGAGCTACAACAACTATGTAACATAATTAGATGTGGGTCTCAGGTACCTTTTGTTTTCGCGTCGTCTGTATACAGGGTACCCATTTTGGTCTAATGTAGTTCCTTTGTTAAATGACTTCGGGTACTTCTTACTGCAGGTGTTGTTCACCATGCAAGGGAAACTGCGATTTGCTTCGCCGCATGGGCCATGTACCATGAAACGGGACACAACCTCATATAAAGCCGGTTCTCTGTGCTTATCAGGTATTTCCGCGTGAATAATGCTATCGATATAATCAGTAGACAGATCAACCTCTTCCTTCTTTAACCATAATAAAATGTGTGCATGTGGCAACCCTCTTTTTTGAAATTCGATGGTGTACACATCTATGGAATTGTTAATTTCTTATTAATATATATGTATTATGAATCTAAGTTATTTATGGTCTTTAGCATTGAAAAAGTTACCTGCGATTGTCGTCCCAAAATAGCGCTCCGTCTTTAGGCCTCTGGTTTTGAATGTGCTTCGATCTCTGGCCACCTGGAATTTGCTGTGAAAGTTATAAACAAATGAGGATTTCCATACCACCTCCAAATTGCCATTGCATCTTGATAGCTTTGATACATATATCTTGGGCTTCCTGTGAATCAGGGCGGCAGATAAAATCTTTTTCCGACTGCATGTCCAATTAAGTCCCCTTTCTCAACAGCATCGCATATATTATTCAGTATATCACATCTGAATAAGTCTTAGTTGTTTTTAATATACCATAGCCTATCCGATTCAATCGCACAACAACAGTCTACCAAGAACTGTTGGAATAATCGTCCACCACATAGCCAAATATGGCCTTCTGAGATTCTTTGTTGTATCCTGTAGGCGTAGTACTCTCGCATAGTTACATTTTTCCTTCTCGACGTCTCGGGCTTATCCTGGTCAGTATAATACGGTATATCTAAGTGGTAGTTGTCCTCTCCGTACGGAAATAAGAGCGGGTATTGTAAGGCCATGTAAGACGGGTGTAGTTCACTAATTGTTTGTAATCCAGTTGATCTGTGGTCAATAACTATATCCCTGCCTTTTGTACTACTACCTTCAGGACTGACTATTAGTGCGGCTATCTCAGAGGCTGTTGGGTTGTTATATACCTTGTCTTTCTTATTCCGTGAACCTAACAATCTAATGGATAATTGAACGTCATTGTCCTCCCTTATTCTGTCTTGCGCCATCCTAAATACCTGAGTTAGGGGATTGACCTCGTCAAGCATGTCCTTGAGCTGCAACATTACACCTTGGTCTAACTTCGGGCTACCCTCTTCCTTCCCGACTGTTCTCTCACGCAACAGTAATTCACTCGCTGTATCGTAAACATATAGTTGTGAGTATGCTGGTGGCCCCCCTTCTACGGGCAGTAGTGACCCTATACGGTGAAGAACTTGACCACTTATCCTGAAAACATACGGTCCTGGTCCCTTATTTACAGTCTTGTCTATTTTTGCACCCATAGAAGTGAAGGAGTAACATGAGTTGTAGAGTCGAATGTTCTGCCTAAACATTATGGCCTCTGATTCGTTTGTTGTCATGAGTCTATATAAGAATTCAAGTGGGGGCTTCATCTTTATTAAACGAACTTTGCCATCCCTGCAACACATATTGAATTTTGTTGATTTTTTGGTACTCGTCTTCTTTATCCTCTCTTCAAACCACATAATCGCTTCACACTTAGGAGATTTGTATTCCGGGTCGCCTAGGTAGAGATATTTTCTTCCTGAACCTGTGATACCTAAGTCTATAAACAAATTATTATTAGTTTATTTTAAAAGTGTGAATGTCTGAGAAAAGAAACTGTATAACAAACGGAGTTATTGGTCAGGTGAGTTCTTCTTTTTATGATGAATGTGTGCGTTTTTTGAGAGTTAATATAGTGTAAACCTGTGTAGCGAACTTGGCTATCAACTTGCATAGGATCATCCTCCAGCTGTGTTCTTTTTTTTGTTCTCCGTTGCTGAGGATCTGTCGTGCTAATCCCCACAACTCTTTTCCTCTTTCTTCCAGAAGCTTCTGAATGTTGTGTAGACAGATTACCGTTAGTATTATTTTATGAGCGTAAAGCTCCGAGAAGAAAAAAACTGTAACAAATATTGTTATAGGTCATGTAGTCAGAGTATTATTTTCGCAGTTAGAAAGAAGTGAACCTGTGCAGGGAAGTCGGCTATTAGCTATCAGGGGGTCTTCTTGCTGCCGCGTTCTTCTTTTTGTTCTACGTAGCTGCGTACTTTCCGTGTTGTCCTCCATATCGCTTTTCCTCTTTCCTCTCGATGCTTCTGATTTTTCTGTCGACATTGTATTTTTATTTAAAAGTTCAGTTTATGGGTGTATATATATTGGATGCTTTTGCTGGTTAGTTGACGCCTAGAAGGAGTAGTATTTCTGAAACCGTTTATGTTTTTTGTTGATGTTGGATGTCCGTAGTTTGTAAGATTTAATTATATATTAATGGTTTCATTATATTTTTACTAATCATAGTAGGGATATTGAGCGGGAGTAGAATTGTCTTTTCATGAAGAATATGTGCTATTTTTTAGACTAAAGAGAAGTGAACCTGTGCAGGGAAGTTGGCTATGAGCTGCCAGGGGGTATTCCTGCGGCTGCATCCCTCTTTTTGTTCAACGTTGTTGCGTACTTTCCGAGCTGTCCTCCACATAAATTTTTCTCTTTCCTCTGGATGCTTCTGATGTTTCTGTTGACATTGTTTTTTTAAAGTGCGTGTTAATGGGGTGTAAGTTACTTTGGTAATTATTCAGGAGATTACTATGTCTGTGTGTGTATATATTGGTTGCTTTTGCTTGGTGGTCGACCACTAATAGAAGTAGTATTTCTGAAACCGTTTATGTTTCTTATTGATGCTGGCTGTCTGTGGTTTGTTAGGTTTAATTATATATTATATATATTTACTAATCATGGTAGGGATATTGACTGGGAGTTGATTTTTAATATAATCAAACTGTACAACAACATCCCTGATTGTCTGCATTATGAGAAATTTAATCTTTAATAATTATATTCTAGCTCTAATTTTCTCATTTGGTATATCTACATGTTCTAACTTTCTGTATTGTCCTTGTGTAGGTTTTATCTTCCTTGTGTAGGGTTACAACACACCATGATTCCGAGTATTGTTTACAAGTATGTTCATTGATAACCTCTTTTATTTTAATTTTATCGTAAATTTTGATGGTCTACCTAATACGTGACTATTCTGTGCAACTGATTATGTAGCACATGAAATATAGGGAATTGAATGAGAGTAGGTTGTATAAATAATATCAATGATAAAAAAAATAATCGTAATAAAAATAAAAATAATTATAATGATAATGATAATGATAATGATAATGATAAAGTTAATAATACTAATAAGCTTAGTAATCTATTTATGCAAACACCAAAAAAAAAAATAGAAAATAAAACCATAGTAATCTATCAGTACATTAATAAAAATATTGTCATAAACTAAAGCTAAAGCTACACTATTCTATAATGATGTAGTGGGTAAAACAAATCTAATTCAATTAACTAAGCTGTTCTTCTTTCCTTCGGAATTGTTAAGTAATCTTTACTCCTTCAGTAGCCACCTAATTCACCTTAGATCACCTGTGAAACCCGCAAAACACAATGATCATTAGGTATATAATTGGATATGAGCAGCAATTATGATAGTGGTATAGTAATAATGAATATTTACCTATTTGTTCTGTTTCATTGCTGAGTTGCGTCTCTTAGTGGTTTTGACCTCTTTTTGTGTGTCTGTTCAAGATCAATTACTGAATGGGCACGTTTCCCAGAAATTGTTGATTTAGCTGTTAAGTTTGCTACCTGTTTACAAATTAGTGATGCCATAAGTCGAAGTAGGAACATAAATAAGGCCTCACAGTAATCAATAAAAGTGATAAATACCTCGACTGTGGTGTCATCTAAAATGTTGATGACGTTGAAACAATTGTCGCCTTGATTGCCGTGATTTGTTTTGACAACTTTAATTTTGAATTGAAATTGTTTTCCAATAAATGTGTTTTTCATCAAAGTTGGCAATGGGATGTAATCTTCATCATCCTCCTTCTATAAAGTTGATACACAATTATAAGACAACAATTTGGCTATGTGGACAGTAGGGACTGAAAGCAATAGATGAAGGAGCATTACTAATACCTCTAATTGTTGTGCATCGCTAAGAGTAGCAGCATCCTGGCCAATTAACCTTTTGGCGTCCTTGTCAAATATGACAAAAGTTGCAGTAGAGTCTGATTCTTGTACTTGTAACTCAATTCTATATCTGACAGTAGCGTGGAAAATGTTGAAGTACACAAATATATTATAGTAACCTAAAAGTATAAGTATTGAAGGTAAGAAGATACTTAATAGTTTGAGTCTCCATTATTTTTTCACAGTTGTTGCAATAAAACTTGGAATTTTTATACTGTGACCTGGTTGTACATTTAATACATGATGGGTAATGCCAAGGTTTTTCGGAAATAATATCTCTCACTTCTGCAATGTAGTAGCAAACCAGATCCTACATTCGCAGCAATATGATTAGAAGGCATACATAATTTCAAAGGTAGGCTAAGGTGAAAAGTTAATTGCTAATACCTCTTTGTAATCCGTACTACAATGCATAAGGATGCTACTGAGGTCCATTTTCATAATATCATTAGTAATACATCCAATATCTGAATCTCCATTCTTTGAACTGAAATTTGGATTATTATAATAAAATAATAGGAGTATGAATAAAACTTGCTCAAAAAGCAGTTTCCATAAAAGACTGTTCACTTTTTAGAAATTCAAATATGTAAAGATTTACCTGCAGGTTTCCATAAGGGCGTTCACTTCTGGGACATCAAGATTAACATACAGACTACTTGAATTTGATGTTGAGATACTGTTATAACCTGTTATTTAGGGAATAAGAATCATCTTGTAGTACTGAATTATAGTATTTGATTGTGCAGGGTTTTACTTACCATTGTAGTCCTTCACCAAAAGAGACGTGATAATAACAACTTTTGTTTGGGTGCCATCAGTAAGTTTTTCCTTTTGCTTTTGATAGTCAGAACGACATTGATCCCATAATGTAACTCTTACTCGTTCACCCCTTTAAAATTTTAAGAGTTAATTATATTATCAGAGTTAAAAAGAAAAAGGGTATAATAAGAATCTAATAGAGAGTAGGAGTAGCGTATACCCTTCATCTTCAATTTCAAGGGCGAAATAATTAGGTTTTACATGTTCTTTCTTCACCACACCTATTAAATCTACAAATAATAAAAAAAGAAGGTTAACGAATACTATCTATATAACAATTCATGAGATCAATATATCTAAATTATACACTTACCTGTTAAAACTGAATGATTGCCTCGCCGATTACTTATATTGTGGAATTTTAGGAAATCAAACCTATGTTTTGGTATTATAGCTTCATCTGCTTCGAAGACCTTGATGTATGTGTTGTATCAGAATTTAATCATTAGTTTATTGTCACCCACGATACGATAATCAGGTTTATTTGGGAGAACCTGAAATCTCTTGATTAAATGGATTTTCCCATCAAAAACCTTTGCGGAGAATCGTTCCCAATTGAAACTGGGAATAAATGCGTAGATATAATTCCCCTACACGAGATCAAAAACAATATATGTATTAGATGGAGTTTTATAATATGTAATAATAAAAAGCTAAGATAAGAGGTAAATTTTACCTCTTCAGTCAAGAAGAACCATTGATACGCATAATAAGTCCCCTTTTGTATTCTGATCTGTCGCAACAATTTTCTTCTTATCTGTAATTGGATTATGTACCTTACATAGTGATATACGGACTTTCAATCTTAAGTCCTTGTTTGAATCTACTTCTGTTGTATTCAGTTTAAGCTCATTGATGAGGGCGTAATTCCTGAAAACATATGAGGAGATATTATAAGTATTTTTTGTATATAATTTAGAGAAAGGTAGAAAGACATAAAAGAGGAGAAAGCTACACCAGGATTACCTTTGTGCCATGGTGATGGTGATGAGTAGGGTGTCAACGTGTATTTGGAGGTTGCTTTTATCGACTTTCAAGATGCCAAATTTTGATGTGATGAATGTTGTTTAAACGTTGAAAGTCTATATTTATAACATCAGATTTTGGCTTCATATTGATATAGGAGAAGATTTTATGTTGATATAGGATTGAAGAATTTGACTTGCTATTGATATAGGAGAAGAGTTTATGTTGATATAGTATTCTTCCCAAACGTTATGAGAGTGGCTGGAGTTTGAGTAAAATAGCATGATGATTGTCCTTTTCTATTTCCGGGACCAGGACTTTGAGCGTACTATGCAAAGTTCCGGAATAAAATATTGAAATAAATGATGTAAGAGGTGTACCACTATTCTATGTAAGGACGGTTGGTTTTGTAGTTGACTTGGATATTGTTTTTGATATTTGTTTTTTTTTTTTAAGGTAATGGTTTGTTGTAAGGACGGTTTTGTAGTGGAGTTGGAATACTGTTTTTTGATATTTGAAGTATTTAATTAGTTGATTTTCAAATTAACCACCACTACCCTCGCCTCCTCTAACAACCACCAAGAAAGACAAAAAAAAAAAAAAAAAAAAATACAAGATCTAAAATACCAAATTTGAAAAAAAAATGAAATCTGAAACTTTGAAAAAATCGAGATCTAAAATACAAACTTTGAAAAAAAAAAAGAAATCTGAAACTTTGAAAAAAAAAAAGAAATCTGAAACTTTGAAAAAAAAAACATCTAAAATACTTTGAAAAAATCTCACCAACCGCTATAAACAACACCGACACACATACCAACCCACACAAACGAAATTAAAAAAAAAAGCCGAATTTGAAAGTGTAACTTTAGATTTCCGTCCCAAAAGAAAAAAAAAACGAAATCTGAAATGAATAAAAAAAATGAATCTGAGAAAAAAATGATGATTTATGAAATTATAAAAAAACAAAGAAAATCTGATATGAGAGAGCCTTTGTTTCCTTGCTTTTCATTCATCAAACACACAAGATCTTAAAATATATAAAAAAAATATAAGCAAAAGATTCCAGATCTGGAATTCTGGAAAAAAAAAAAGAACAAAGAGGTCCACGGTAGAGGAGAGGAGGAGGGAGAAGAAGAGGCGGTGGGGGTGGCGCGTGACGTGGGCCGGGGGTGAGTGGGTTGTGGGTGTGGTGTTGTCGGTTTATGGTGGTTATGAGTCGTGGTGAGTGAGTCGGAGTGGTGAGTGAATGTAGGTGGTGTTGGGGTGGTTGGCAAATAGAGGTGGTGTCGGGTTGGTTGTTGGTGAGAGGCGAGAAGAGGGCGATCTGGTGGTGTTAGTGCGGTAGGTGGTGGTCGGCAGAAGAAGGGAGGCGACGGCAGTGGGGAGGTGGGTGGTGGTTGGCTGGTGACGGCGGTGTTGGTGGGTGAGTGAGGTATTTTTTTGTTTTTTTTTTGTTGGGAGAGAATGAATGAGGAGAGGGGAGTGAATGAATGAATGAAGAGTTGATTATGAATGGATGAGGAGAGGGAGATTAGAATGGGGAGGAGGTTATGAATGATTAGGGAGGGAGGGAGATTAGTGAGGTTTATTTGTGGCCATCCGTTAATGAAATCTCATTCCTTCATCCCCTTCACCCAAATGCCCATATAAGGACTTATGGACTCAATGGATGTAAGAGAATTACTAAAACTCGCCTATATATAATGAGTCCATCTTAATTCATTGAGTCCATAAGTCCTCTTTAGAGCCTTTAAATGAAGGAGACGGATGGCTCAGATTGAAACAAACAAAAATAGAGGGGATTAATAAGCTAATTAACACACTCTCATACCACACTAATTAATCACTAACCTATCCTAATTAGTCTCTCCATTTCTCTTATTTTCTCAGCCTCACTCTATCTTTATATCCTCACTTCTCTCCCAATTCATTTATCTCATCTTTCAAAAACCAAATAAATCACAAAAAGCCAAATAAATAACCCAAATAAAATCACCCACAATAAATCACCACTACCACCTCCCAACACCACCGTCGCCAACACCACCCGACACCAACACCACCCCCACGACCACCCTCCCCTCCCCAACACCAAACCAACACCAACACTCACACCACACACACCTTCCTCCTCCTTTGTCGCCTTCCTCCTCCTTCTACTGTCTCCCTTGTCCCTCCTCTGCTCCTCTGTCGTGGTTGTCGTTGCTGGTGTTGTTTTTGATGCTGTCGTGGGAGATGTGGTGGTTGCCACCTTCTTCTTCTTCTTCCTCTCTCTCACGCCGCCTCTTGAACACCATCATCCAGATCTGAAAAAAACGCCATTGTCTCACTCACACTGCGTTTGTGGTGGTTATTGGTGTTGTTGGTATTTAGGATTTGTTTCTCCTTTTTTTTTTTTAGGATTTGTTTGGATTTAGGGTGTGCTGGTGGTTGTGTTGGAGTGCGTGTGTTTTCAGATCTGGTTTCGCGTTTTTTTTAAGATTTCATTTGTTTTAAATATTGTTTTGTTATACATTTAAAACATCTTCTTGTTATATATTTCATATTTCGTATTTCAAATATCGTCTTATTTTATATTTTTTTCAAATCTCGTTTTGTTATATATTTTTTTTTTCAGATTTCATATTTAAAATCTCATCTTGTTATTTATTTACTCAAATCTCGTATTGTAAATATATCTTAGATCTCGTTTTTATATTGTGAGATTCGTTATTTTAATCTTAGATCGACTAAATATATTGATGGGGCATATTCTGCACCCGCTGACCAGTCAACATATTGAGCAAGGTCAAAGATATCCACAGCAAGTCAACGGCCTAGGCAGCCTAACCGACGAGGCCTGTCGGCCTGTCAGATGGGTCCCGGCCGGGGCAGCCAGCCAGCCGGGGCACACATCCGCGAACTCATATTCCAAGACCCCTCGGCGGTGAGTCAACAGGGCCCGCCGGCCTGTCATAGGTCCCTCGGCCGAGGGGTAGATCAGTCTTTTCACCTGCTAGCCACTTGGCCACTTGGCCACTACGTGACAAAAGGTGAAAGTCTATAAATACTCCTCTACTCTCATTGAGTAAAGGATCCACAATTTAACCTAAGAATCACTATTCATCTGGTAATATCTTCCTTATCTCTCTACAATATATACTTCACCAAGTAACAACAACTTATCTTTCTAAGTTTACTGACTTGAGCGTCGGAGTGAGTTCGCTCGGCCCAAAGCCGAGCCCTCAGTTTGCTCATTGTTTCAGGAGACCGCAAGGAGGAGTTAACAAAAGACGTCATTCTACAAGCACGGGTGGTGACAAATAACTGCTCTGGAATTACACCCGGAACAATTGGCGCCGTCTGTGGGAAAAGATACTAGAAGCTAGTCACATTCATTCCCAAACAAAAAAAAAAACAAAACAAAAACCCACCCAAAAAGCTAAGAAGATGTCAAAACAACAAGAGGTATTCGTAACTGACGAAACCGAGTTCTGCCAAGATGATACCGTCCACAACTCGGGTTGCGCACCCTCCACCTACGGGGTAATTCAACCGGAGTACGGATGCCAATACTTCCAGATACGCCGTTGCCAACCAGTCACCATCATGGGACATGTGGTTGATGTAGCAAAACTGAAGCTACTCCTGAACCTCATTAGTAGTACGCCGGCTCACACTGTCACACCGACAAGAGCGGCGGAACCCGTCCAGGAGACCAGGGCCCAGAACGTGACTCCAAGAGACTTGAATAGAGCACTGGAAGAAGTTGGCCCCGTCAAGACGCCGGAGGAGCCCAGCGTGCCAATGGTAGACCTAAGTCCTTCCCGCACCCGCGGAGGACAGCGTCGCCCGCGCACCGACGAGGCCCGCCTCGAGAAGTGAAAGGAGTCCGACTCGTCAGAGTCGGAGAAGAAGCCCGACTTACCATAGTCGGAGGAGAAGCCCCACCCGGTACGAGGAGAGGAGCCGGACTAGGAATGCGAGGAGCCGATCGCCGCGTGTCATTCGACACGTGGTCGACACCCCCCCTCGGTGCCTATGTCCTTGACACCGCCGTGCCAACCAAATTAAAATTGCCGGCGTTCACATACAAAGGGGATAGCGACCCCACCGACCATGCCGAGGCCTTTGAGTCGTACATGTCGGTGTGGGAACAACCCGATGAAGTCTGGTGCCGAGTCTTCCCAACGACCTTGCATGGGATGGCTCAGAGTTGGTACAAAGGGCTGCCCGACGGCTCGGTATCTTTATTACGCCGACCTAAGGGACGCCTTCCTAGCCCAGTACTCTTGCAATAAGAGGAGGGCCGTGGAGACATCGGACCTCCTAACTATCAGCGGGAGGGGGCGAGTCTCTTCGAAGCTATGTGAAGAGGTTCGATGCCAAGGTTCAGCAGATTCGAGAGATAAATCCCGAGTGGCGGCCTTTCGCGGCGATGAAAGGCCTCCCAAGGGGAGACTTAAAAACGAGCTCATCAAGTCCGGGAGGCCTAGGCTTAGACGCCGCCCGGAAGATGGCCGACCAAGCCATCAAGGTAGAGGACTATCACAAGACTGGTCGGCCACGGCGAGGCCGGGCACTCGAGAGAAGAAGAGCCACCGGGAGGACAACCCGGATGAAAGACGCCGTGACAATAATAGGTCACGGCCGATAGATCTGCCGAGACGAGCTCGGCGGGCGCGGGGAGTTCGGGAACGTACCACCAAAGGCGGCACGGTGATCACACCCCCGGTTGTATCTCGCGCGAGGTCTTCGCCCGAGCAAGGGCGAGGGCCGAAAATGGGAAAGGCCCCCAAGCCGAAGGGAGACGGTGACACGAGCCGATCGTGAGTACCACGCCACACCGGTCACCTCACGACAACTCGCCGCATCCGAAGAATGCCATTGAAGAGCTAATCCGGAAGGGGAGCCTCGACAAGTATGTTGCCAAAGGCCAAAAGACTGAGGCCGGCGGATCAAATAAGAAATCCGTCTTTGAACGGATAGGAGTGATCCATGTTGTCATCGGGGCAACGAGAATGGTGGGTCCGCTCATGGGCACAAACGGCACTGAACGAGCCGTATCAGGCCATCAACTTTGTGCCCAAAACAGCGGTCCCCGCTTCCAACATCCCCGATATAACTATCGGAAAGAAGGACTACGAGGGGGTCATCGCCCCTCACAAATGACCCACTCATAGTCCACTTGGACATATCCAACCACCGGTCAAGAGGTGCCCGATTGACACAGCGCCTACACGAACATCATGTTCGGGAGTGCTTCCTCCACCTCGGTCCGAAAGTCAAGGACCTAAGCCCTTGCACCACCCACCACCGTACGCTTCTCCGGGGCCGCCTAGTACCCCAGGGTCAATCGACCGGTGATGTTCGGCGAAGGGAGTGCGGCTAAGAATGTCCTAGCGGAGTTCGTGGTCATTGACGACTCGTCCGCCTACAACGTTCTTATCGGCCGAGTCACTCGAGCGAGGCCGACGCAAAGTGATGTCCATACGGGCCCGACACCGATGTATGTCTCGACCGGGGGAAGCGCATAAGCTCGTCTCCAAGGACGAGAAGGACGAGGTGGTCAACGTCCAGATATCTGCCAGAGGATGCAACATGCAATCCCTCAAAGCGGCAAAGAAGTCAGAGAAGGGGAAAAGCCCATCCTTACAACAGGAGGGCGACCTCATGGATGCAACTGACGGCTAACTAGGAAGGGGTGCCTTTAATAAGCCGTTAGAACACTGACGATCTCAGAGAGTGCCTTGTAAAATGCCGGAGGTGCCCAAGACAACTGTAGGTACCCCGACACATGTTTATATCTAATGAGGAATCGTCCAAGTTCTCCATCAAAGTGTTCATTTCCCAAATAGTCACTATCAGAAACAGGTACCGGCTCACACTGTCATACCGACAAGAGCGGTAGTCATCATCGAGAAGCAGGCGCCGTCGCAGTCACCCCAAGTAGTAGACGCTACGGCAGTCACCCCAAGAGGTAGACACCGTAGCAGTCACTCCAAGTGGTAGACGCCACGGCAGTCATCATCAAGAAGCAGGCGCCGTCGCAGTCACCCCAAGTAGTAGACGCTACGGCAGTCACCCCAAGAGGTAGACGCCGCAGCAGTCACTCCAAGTGGTAGACGCCACGGCAGTCATCATCAAGAAGCAGGCGCCGTCGCAGTCACCCCAAGTAGTAGACGCTACGGCAGTCACCCCAAGAGGTAGACGCCGCAGCAGTCGCTCCAAGTGGTAGACGCCACGGCAGTCATCATCAAGAAGCAGGCGCCGTCGCAGTCACCCCAAGTAGTAGACGCTACGGCAGTCACCCCAAGAGGTAGACGCCGCAACAGTCACTCCAAGTGGTAGACGCCACGGCAGTCATCATCAAGAAGCAGGCGCCGTCGCAGTCACCCCAAGTAGTAGACGCTACGGCAGTCACCCCAAGAGGTAGACGCCGCAGCAGTCACTCCAAGTGGTAGACGCCACGGCAGTCATCATCAAGAAGCAGGCGCCGTCGCAGTCACCCCAAGAGGTAGACGCCACGGCAGTCACTACCAGCACAGCTGATACTCGCAAAAGCAATCAACATTCCTTAGGAACGTTAAACAGTTGAGATACGCACTCTAGACTGCCTCGGCCAGGCCGAGGCGAAAACAAAAGAGGCGCTCAATTAATAACGTAAGAAGACAACCCAGACGAAGGCGAGAAAAGACCCCGGCCAAGCCAGAGGCAAAGTGAAAACGTTTACAGTTAAGATGCTCAACTACTAGCGCAAGAAAACTCAGAAAAATGGGGTAAAGACCTCGGCCAAGCCGGAGGCAAAAGAAACGAGCTCTTATTAAAAATGTTCAACAAATTACAAGAAATGCAGACGACGGCCGTCCCCATAAGGATAAGCCAAAAGACAACCTACCAAGGTTGTACAAAATAAAAGGAAAAGAAAGGCAAAAGGTTACAGATATCAGTTAAGCGCCAAAAGATGGCAGGGAGGAAAGGCTTAATAATTGGCCCCCGAACAGCTAAAACTATCCGAGACGCCGGGTGAGCCTGGCGACGACCGCCCGTCTCCCTATGCCTGTTGCTGCTTGCCATCAGCAGCGTTAGCAGCATCGTCCTTAATGGGCGACCCAGAGGCTGTCTCAGCAGTCTCAGCCTCAGCAGCCTCAGCTGCCCTCAACCTCTCGGCTTCCTCCTTGGCCGCCTTAGCCTCCTCAGCAAGAGCCGCTCTCTCTGCGGCCACCTCTTCCTCCCTCTTCACCCTTAGCTCCTCCTTGGCCTTCTCCTTCGCGACTTCCTCCTTAGCTTCGAGCTTGTTATCAAACAGCTCGTCAAATTTGTCCCACGGAAAGGAGCCATCCAGAGGAAAGAGCTCCTCGATCACTTCCCCGGCGGCTTCTTCGGCCAGTCCCGTTGGGCGCACATGTTAGGGAGGAGCACGGTTTGGAGTGTCTTAATGTCCTCCTCCCTTTGGGCGATAATAGCGTCCTTGTTCCGGACCACCTTCCCCTGGACCTGGAACAAGTCCCTAAATTCGTTCCTCTGCGTGAAGTAAAGGTCGGCGTGCTTCTGAACGAGGTCACGCATCTCCCGCAGCCTTAGCGGCCTTCAGCCGCAGCCTCGGCCTTGGCTCTCTCAACAAGGACCTCCTTTTCAGCGTCCTCCCTGAGTTTCCTCTCAGCCCGGACTGCCTCTTCAGCCTCAGCCTTGGCCCTCTTAGCCTCCTTGTTCGCCGCGTCGAGTTCCAGCCTTAGCCGCTCGAGCTGTGGGGCAGCTTCGGCCATGGTCTCCTCTTGCTCCATAATGTGGGAGCCGGCTAGCTGAGTCCATTTCGCCAGCCTCTTACTTATTCTCATCCCCTCTGCCACAAGCTCGGTGGGGGAAACCTTCCGAAGTGGGGGATCGACGGTGACATTTCTATCACCCGCCTTCTCAGGCAGCTTCTCCAATTGCCGCACCGTGAGAACGGCGGCTGCCGACGGTTGATCTACAAAAAGTCAATTAAAACACCCGTGTCAGTATATATGGACGTATCGGAGAACCTGTCATCAGGAACGCCTAATGAACCGGCTAAGTCTGGGCCACAGGATATATCTGTACCATGCTTGGCCTTCTTACTTTGAGGACGCATCTCCTCGCCGGCAGCAGTGGCAGCAGTAGCAGCAGAAGTATCAGCAGCAGGAGTGGGCTCTTTCCTTTTACGGATAAGGGGAGATCCCTCCGCATCGGAGTCCCCCCCATCGGTAATGTCAACGATCTCCACCGTCTCCTTCTGGACTGAAGGGACGGAAGGCGGAACGGATTTCGAGGCCATCGCCGTCGAAGATTTTGTTTTCCGCGTTCGGCGCGGCATGTTACTAGCAACCCTTGCCTGGGCCGCCTCCACATTCAGGCCTTTCAGTTGCTGATCCATCAGATCATTCGGCGACGTCTTGCGATCACGGGCCAGAGCCTTAGGGTGTAAATCAGCAACGGTCTTATCCTTGTGCAGCCCCATCCTCCGAAGGATATCCTCAGACAGGTCCGGTCCAAAGTGGTCTGCAAAGGAAGCAAAGCAAGAGTTAAATAGAAATAAGTCGGAATTCAAGAAACAGAAACATTGAGAGCAGAGATGGGCCTCACGCCGACCCCACTCACCCTGTGCCAGGGCCGGTATGAGGCCGACATGGCAGAGCAGCTCATCCTGAAGGATGATCTGCGTCGGGGGGATCCATCTTTTCGACACCCCACTCTTGTCCGTCTCAAAGAGCCTCATCGCCAGCCTCTCATCCTCATTAAGAGGGACCTTGTCGGCGTCTATCTTAAGCTTTTTACGTTTAACCCATCTGTCATGCTCCGCCTTAGTCTCGCACCGCAAATTAACGTGGTGCTGGAAGGACCGGGGCAGCGGATAGTCATCCGACACCTCAATGTACACCCACCGATCTTTCCAGTCTTTTCAAGAAGACAACTTATCAACGGAGACGTAACCCGGCTCCATTTGCACGCTGTACCATCCGACGCGACCAGAAAATGACGGCCGCAGGTGGTGAAGCCGACGGAATAAATTAACCGTTGGGACCTCCCCCTTAAAGAGACAGAGCTAGACAAAGCCGACTATGGTCCTAATAGCCAACGGGTGCAGTCAAGCCACGACGTTCATGGCCCTAATGATGGCCATAACGTAATCATTCAGCGGAAATCGGAGCCCGTACTCCAAGTGCCGGATGTATACGCCGGTGCAGCCCGGTGGAGGACAACAGATGGCCTGGCCCTCCTCAGGGATAACAATTTTGTACCCCCTGCCAAAGTGAAAGTGGCCCTCGAAAAATGTCTCGCCGGAACAACTGGCGAACTTATGGGTCCAGACACGGTCAAGGCGGACCTTACAAGCCTCGCCGTGATCCATAACGTACTGCCTCCCCCCATCAGGATGAGCCCTTTCAGCATCATCACCGAAATCGTCTCCGTCGTCATCAACATCATCATCATCCTCCCATTCCTCCAAAATTTGAGGATCAACTTCAGGAGAAGGAGACCTAGGGCCCCCAGACCTTAGCGGGATGGCGTCTAGCATCTCCTCCTCATCAAGACGCGATGCGGAACCCCCCGGCGTCGGTTTACTAGTTCCGGCATCAGCAGAAGACATGTTTACAGCAAAACTCACAAGTTAAAAAGAGAAATTTGTTGGTTTACCTTGAAGAAAAGTACTAGCCGGAGTAGTGACACTGAAAAATAGAAGAGAAAAGCCCTTGAAAGTCTAAAGAAAATTTTTGAGAAAATGAAATTGGTGCCCAATTTCAGGGATTAACTGCCCTATTTATAGGGGAAAGCCCATGAAGAAGGACCAATCAGGGCACAGCCCATGAAACGTCAGCCAATCAACAAACAGACACGTGTCGAACATGCAACCACGGAATGTCAATCGTTGCAACAGTTGAATGTCAATCAATGCAACAGTGACCAAGCGTCTTCAACACGCCCCTTCATATCTCTCTGCCTGTTCATCTTCCTCAACAAATTCCTAAGTATCCGTCTCTCCCGCCGCCACATGATCAACCAAGCCGAAAAGCACCGGCCGGGGGCAATCGAAACAACCGGCACTCTCAACCCCGGTCTCGGCCAAATATTGCCTTTTCCACATCGGATGTCCATTACACAACCATGTGGAGGGGGGATATGGTACGGCCTAAGCAGAGCCACGCCGAGGTAGAAGAAGCCGGGGCAGAAAATTTCGTCTTACGCAGAATATACGCTTAACGTACATCGGAGCCCATACCACGACATAGACTACGCTGGGGCCAAATTGATGGGGCATATTCTGCACCCGCTGACCAGTCAACATATTGAGCAAGGTCAAAGATATCCACAGCAAGTCAACGGCCTAGGCAGCCTAACCGACGAGGCTGTCGGCTGTCGTCAGATGGGTCCCGGCCGGGGCCCGACCAGGCGGGCACACATCCGCGTACTCATATCCAAGACCCCTCGGCGGTGAGTCAACAGGGCCCGCCGGCCTGCCATAGGTCCCTCGGCCGAGGGGTAGATCAGTCTTTTCACCTGCTAGCCACTTGGCCACTTGGCCACTACGTGACAAAAGGTGAAAGTCTATAAATACTCCTCTACTCTCATTGAGTAAAGGATCCACAATTTAACCTAAGAATCACTATTCATCTGGTAATATCTTCCTTATCTCTCTACAATATATACTTCACCAAGTAACAACAACTTATCTTTCTAAGTTTACTGACTTGAGCGTCGGAGTGAGTTCGCTCGGCCCAAATCCGAGCCCTCAGTTTGCTCATTGTTTCAGGAGACCGCAAGGAGGAGTTAACAAAAGACGTCATTCTACAAGCACGGGTGGTGACAAATAACTGCTCTGGAATTACACCCGGAACATATATCTTATATAATATTAATCTCGATTTTTTTATTATTATAATTATAATTTTACTTTTGTATATACTTTGTTATTTATGAGTGGTGGTGGTTGTACATGGTGGTAAAGTTACACTCGTTTAGACCAAAGTTACACTCATAGAGGGGCAAAGTTACACTCTTAAAGGAACAAAGTTACACTTATGAAGGACTAAAGTTACACTTATTTGAACCAAAGTTACACCCATAAAGGACTAAAGTTACACTTATAAAGGATTAAAGTTACACTTATTTGGACCAAAGTTACACTCATTTGGACCAAAGTTACACTTATAAAGGGGCAAAGTTACACTCTTAAAGCCAAAGTTACACTTATAAAGGACTAAAGTTACACTCAGTTGGACCAAAGTTACACTCATAAATTACCAAAGTTATAGTCATAAAGGACTAAAGTTATACTTAAAAGACTAAAGTTACACACTTGCTTTATTAAAGTTACACATGTCACTTGTTAAAGTGTAACTTTAGCTCGTTTGGAGTATAACTTTAATCCTTTAAAAGTGTAACTTTAGCCCATTGAGAGCGTAATTTTAGTCCATGTTAGTGATGGCAACTTTAATTGTATAATAATTTAAATTTATGTAATTTTAAGTCAAAGTAACTTTTGTCCTTTATAAGTGTAACTTTAGTCCTTTACGAGTGTAACTTTCATCCTTAAAGTAAAGTGTAACTTTAGTCCATTGCCAAAAATAACACCAATCTCTACCACCCACCTCGCCGGAATCCTTTTTTTTTTGTAGATCTAGCTTTTTTTTCTTGTAGATCTAGTTTTTTTTTTTTTTTTTGTTGTAGATCTAGCTATTTGTAGTGGTTGGATTTCTTTGTGTAGCTTTCATTTTGTATATCTTGAAATTTTAGTAAAAAAAAACCTCCAAAAAATTGTACATAATAATAACAAAAATCTGGAAAAAAAACCAGTTTCTCCTTAAGGAAATTGGACTTACTTACTTCAGTCCGAAAAACCGTTTTCTCTCACTAAAACCGTTTTCTCTCTTTTCTCTCACTAAAACCATTTTTTTCCTTCTTTTTCATGAAAACTCTATTTTTGACACCATTTTTTTCCTCTTTTCTTTGATTTCCATGGCGGGAACGAGAGCTCGGCTAGCTCAATCAAGGACAGCACATACTTCCTCTGGTACTAAGGCTGGTTCTGATACTCATTGGAAATGAGTGATGGTGAATGGGATGCTAACACTACTGCACAGCCTCGGCAGTCGGGGACGATAAATGACCTCATCGTTTCCACCATTAATGTTGATGGAAAAGCTTCGACATCTGCTTCTAAGTGAGTTCTGTTAATACTACTGTTGTTACTCGCTCTTCTTTGGATAATAATGAACCTGTTCAAGTGCCAATTTCTTCTGAAATTGTCGATAATTCTGAGCTACCTGTAGATACAACTGACCTTACCCATACTATAGTAGTGGATAACACTGTTACAGAACCCATAGATACTGCTAATAATACTGTTGTGGAGAATTCAATACTAAATACTGAAGTTCCACATGTGGTTTCTAATTCTGCACCTTTGTCGCCTAAACTTAAAAATTGGGCCTCGGTTTTTAATAATACGAAGCAACAAGGGATGAATTTGTTTTTTTTTTGCGAGGAAATTAAGATTTCTAAGACTATTCAGCTCGAAGAACAAGACTTTGCTCATGAATTGATGTTTTGGGAGAATACTTTGATGGGACATGTTGTGGGTTCCAAACCATCCTTACAAGTTGTTCAGGGATTTGTTACCAAATATTGGGGAAAAATTGGCTCTCCTGTTATTCAATACTTCAGGAAGGGTTGGTTCTCCTTTAGATTCACCAATCAGGAGAAGATGAATAATGTTTTAAAGTAGGGTCCTTGGAAGATTGGGGAAAATTCCTTGGTTCTTAAGCAATGGACTCCCTTATTTTCTTGTGTGATGGAGAAGGTTGCTAAGGTTCCTGTCTAGGTTCTTTTCCATGGTTTAGATCCTTTCTTGTGGTCTGATAGGGTTTTAAGTAAAATTGCCAGTAAGCTTGGCAGTCCTTTGTTTGCTGACCCAACAACTACAACTAAGGCTAAGCTCTCGTTTGATAGGGTTTTAATAGAAATTGATGTGTCTAAGACTATGCCTGATCAAGTGGTCCTTAATATCCCTTATCTAGGGCAGGTTACTCAGAAGGTTGTCTATGAATGGTACCCTTATTTTTGCCATAGATGTGGTAAATTAGGGCATACTATTCAGTCTTGTAAGTGGGAGATGTGGACAACGGGGGCCCACGGGGGCGCTTGGGAAAGAGAACAAGCGTTTGCATTTTGTGGAGTCGCCACCAATTTTTATGGGAAATTGGAACCGTTCGAATACCTCGTGTCATGTTAAGACACAAAATAGAGACATGAACACCAAGCAATCGTTACCCATAGCATTCTATGTCTAGAATGACTCTCGTGGATGCCAATGAACACGGATGTTCACAGAGATCTGGAGTAAGGGGTGAGGGTACGTATTAGGAAGCTCTTTTGACCGAACACCTAATCCCGCCCGCCTCGATAGCGGCCTCTACTAATGATTAGGGACATCATCTATACTCGATATATCGTCGATTATATGCATGCAATGCAACATCCAAGTTTTAATCCTAACATGTGTAAATTAGACTAAGTCGGTTAACAATTAATTTAGCATACAATTGGGTCGAAGTAGGGATTTAATGCTTAATTACATGTGAAAACACGTAAATAAATCATACAAATGCGATAAATATTACAATGGTAGAAAATTACAATAATTACATTGGGTTTCATTGATTTATGTCGAAAATACCTTTAAAACGGATAATTTGAGAGAAAAAAGAATAAAAGAAAGAATTAACGAACGAATTAACGAACAGATCAGTAGGCGATAATACGAGTAATAGTCAATTATACGTAAGCTAATTAAACTAGGTCGAAGTAGGGATTTAATGCCCTCTGGAAGAGGCGCAGCAGGACTGCGCCTTCTGGAAGAGGCGCAGCAGGACTGCGCCCTCTGGAAGAGGCGCAGCAGTTGTTGCGTATGTTCCAAGGGTGAGTTCTGGCTGTGAAGCCGGAACTGCAAATCGTTAATGTAAATTGGTGAGCATAATGGTTAATTAACATATACTTACTCGGATGAAAGTGATTAACACGTTATTTACATGTGAATGAAGGTCATAAAAGCAATAAAACATGGATGAGACGGATGCAAACGGATTATTTACATGAATGAACGATTGATTAGTGACATAGGTGAACAAAATAGGTTAAACATGACGAATTAATGACAAATTAATGACGAATACCACAAAAGACAGATGAAAATATATCAAAGATCGAATTCCAGAAACCCGATATGAACAAATCGAATTCCTACAATCCTGGTTGAATTTAATGACGAAAACCCGCAAATATGAGATTATAAGGGATTTAAGTCGGATTTAATGATGAATTATACGTGTGAATGAGTGATAAATAATATACATGAGATTATTAGACTATTGTATCAAAGAATTAAAGGAAACAAACGAAACAAATAAAAGTTTGACGAATTACAGAGGACAAAGGAAGAAGAAAGGAAGCAGGAACTGCGGCAGCCTCACGAAGAGGCGCAGCAGGAACTGCGCTACTTCGAAGAGGCGCAACAGTTGCTGCGTCCTTTCTCGACGGTCTGTTTTCTGGAAATCCGTAAAAAGAGGTTTTAAAGCACGGTTTTAGAAATCGGGTTTAAGAGATGTTTTCGACATAAACCTTACATTAATGATGATACAAAAGGTAAATAACAATAAATAAAAGAGAGATTTACACCCTCAGACTTACATGTTTGACGAAACGAGATGAACTAAGTTATCGATTAGTGATGCACGACTCGAATGTAGACGAAAGTGCCCTCGTAGGAGGAAAACGATTAAGATTAATTAAGTTGATTATGTGGAGTTGGTCAAATTGGTCGGTCATGCAAACGAGGCTGGTACTCAGAAGGATCCGAGCTTACGTGGTCGAATGTTCAAGCACGTAGATGCCAAAAAGTAAGAACAAAGGTCTAGAATGTAAAGGGAGAAGAGAATGGCGGACACTCGCGTGAGAAATATGAGGAGCGAAGGCTCCTATTTATACTAATCACGTGAAGGAATAGGGTTTTCGAAGAGACTTTGGAAGTGAATCTCGGAAAGATATGAAAAAGATACGAAAAATACACAGAAAAGGACCTGGGAAGAGGCGCAGCAGTCACTGCGTCTCTTGGAAGAGGCGCAAAGACACTGGGCCGCGTCTGTTCCCAAGTGGTTTCCTCCTGCGGAAGAAAGATTTCCGTGTTTAAGTTATGGAAGGACGAAATAATTTGGTTTTCCTTAATATTTTGTATGAACATTACGGGAAATTGTTTACCAAAGAATAAAGATTGTGAAATAATTATAAAATATGGAATAGAAATATCCGGAACGTTCCGGAACGTTCCAGAACATTCTGACTCGGGATTTAACGGTTATCAGAAAATGAAGACGGTTTTAGGCCCGGACTCCAAATGTACTCTAATTAATGTCAAAACGACCGTATCAGCGTGTAGATGACAACTAAGAGGTAGACATTAGTGTTTGAGCAGTCACTTGACGATAAACTTACGAACTGTCATAAATCGTTCCGCGTACCAAACATGCGGCCCAATCATCACCGGGTGGTTTGCGAGAGGTGCAGAAATGAGGTATCTACAGAGCCTCCACTTTGACCGAGGCTTGGACAAGGCGAAAGTCAAAGTATAGCCATCAGGTCAATCGAAGATTACAACCTGACGACTATGGCGACGCGAGGCGGCTCAAGGGGTCTGAGCCATGGACCTGTCGTCGGGAACATTTTAGAGTCTGTCGACTATCGGGGAGGGTCGTTTAAAGTCCATTAGACTACGTAAGGAGGCTCGCCAGCCATAAGAGGAGACCATACCTGAGACTTCTGGACGGAACGAGACTGAAGGCGCTTCGGCAAAACTCTTTGGCCTGAAGATAACTTGGTGTCTGAAGGATTATAAGGAAATAATGAGGAAAGACAGCAGGACACAGTCTGGAACCGCTGGGAGAAATCTGCTTGTGTTCAGCTTCAAACAAACTTTGGAAGAATTCGGAGTCGATGTTGATATCCATGTTTCGAGAGGAAGTTATTGTCGGTCGTGAACTCTCGTTGGGGAACATAATCGGGAACTAATCTCCATGTCTCGAGAGGGAAAGTCTATCCGTGTAATCTCGCTGGGGGAAATATAATGAAGTCGTGTCGAAACACCCGTGAAGGAATATCTGCTCGTTGTGACAGGCAAGGTCTTGGAAGCGATAAATAACGTATAATAGTTTGCTGTTGGCTTAGAAATGCGGGCCGGAACGAAAGATAATCGTTAAACGGACCAAAAAGATAAAATAACGTTGGGGAAGAGGCGCACCAAAGATGGGCCCACAAATAACGAACCCATAACGAATTTTTGAAAACTCGTATGGAGGGAACACCAGGAAGAGGCGCAGTAAGAGCTGCGTCTCTTGGAATAGGCGCAGCGCCTGCTGCGTCTGTTCCCAAGGGTGTATTTTCTGCGTAAAAACGCGATAAACAGAGTGTTTACAATCATTTATTCGAAACACAAATCATCCTTTTCTCTCTCAAATGTCAACCATTTCCGCCAAGATTCGATCCAAAAGCTTGCATGAATCATGACTAATCGAGGTATGCGTCTCATTCTTGCATTAAACTTCTATATTTGCTCAATTTGGGTCGAAAAAATTAGGGTTTTCAACCCAATTAATTCGAAAATTTGGGGCTTTTCCCCCAAATGCATTTGCCTTGTAAAATTGACATTAGAAACGGATAATTGATGGTATAAGGAACATAACCATGTAATTGTTTCGAATTTTCGTTGAGTTTTGAGCATTTGAGTGAAATTGAGACGGTTTCACAGCTAGACCGCAAATTGCCTCGAAAATAGCCTTAGGATTGCCCATTTGCGATGAAACTTGATATTCGAAATCCTTGGATGATGGGTAAACTTCCTACCATCTCGGAATTTTGGTTTGTGACGGCTTTTTCAGGACACTTTTCTAGGGCATAATCGCCGTTATAACGAAATGCTGCCAAAATTTCGACTTGAACCCGGAACTAGGCTTCAAATTAGGCTTGACTTGACCCTAACTACCACATGAGTGATCGGGTTTGTGATAACATGGCCAAAGATGGCGAGAAAAGAGCGATTTCAGGGCTTCCGAAGGCTTGAAAATCCCCTAACCAAGGCTCGTCGTCACGTGACGCGGCCTAAATTTGCTTTAATATCGCAGGTGATGAGGCTTCTACTTCTGGGAGGGCTCCCATGGAGATAGACGCTGCTGTTATCGAGGAGGCTTTGGGGCAGGCTTTCACCGCCGCGGTGATGGCTGCTGGGGACGAGGTCCACGAGGAGAAGGCTGTTGAGGAGGAGGAGGCCCCGAGGCGGGCCAACGTTGGACGAGGAGGTCGTCACCTGAGGGGAGCTCCCGCGTAGGCTGAGACCTGGGACAACAGGCACTTGCTTTGGGCTGCAGAGGGTCACCTGTCCTACAGGACGGTGAAGAGTTTGGTAATTTTGAATTCATTACTCATCACTCACCTTTTTTCATTCATTTCATTTGCTCATATCTTTTCCAATTTTCATTCAAAACTAAAGATAGCTTTTGTTTCAAATCACAATAGGAGGCCGGGAACATCAGGTCGTTCTCGGGTTACACGACAGCGATGGAGTGCTACGAGCGGCTGTCGGCGGAGGAGCGCGCCATGATCGAGCGTGGAGCGTTTGGTGCCTTGGTGCAGGCCTGGAGGGATATCGCGAAGAGGAAGCTGCGGGCTAACCTTAGCCTGGTCCGCGCTTTCTTGGACCGATTCTGGGACACGACTTCCACTTTTCACATGCCTTTTGGTGAGGTGGGAGTCACTCTGGAGGACTACGACATGATTTCTCGGTCCGCCGTGTGGGATCGAGGGCGTGGAGTGGCCGGAGACTGCCATGAGGGTGGACTCGGCCGAGGCTAGGAGGTTGATCGGCTGGAACTTGTCGCCGAAGGCTATTACAGTGCCTGGTCTGGTGCCCAGTTCCTATGTTCGAGACTAGTTTGAGGGGAAGACCCCGGCGCTGGTGACGATTGACAGGAGAGAGACGGCTCCTACTCCCTGTACATCCGAGCAGAGGGCTCGTTTGTGGCTTTGGTGGTTTCTGTCTTTGATCTACCTCGGAGACAAGGGAGAGAGGCTGTCGACGAAGCTTCTTCCCTTCCTTTCTGACCCGAGCTCCCTAGGGCGTTGGGACTGGATCACTGCTGGTTTTGCGGTCCTCATCCGCTTCATGAGGGCCATGGTTCGTCCGGAGTTGATGGAGAAGGGGACTTCTCCTGGTGCTGTAGGACCTGGACTGCTGCTGGAGGTATGAACCTTCATTGAGACTAAAATCAATTCTTTTCTTTATCAAATTACGAAAGATCGTTATTGACTATATTGCTTTACATGCGTGGGTGTACTCCTACTTTCCAAGCCTCTCGCCCAAGAGGACAGAGCCGCTGGAGAGGGCCTATCCCGTCGTGAGGGATTGGGTGATGTGCAGGACGAGGAGCAAGCGTTCCTCTCACGGTGTTTACCGGCGGGACATGAACGCTCTTCAGCTGGACAGCGTGAGCATCTCACTTATATTCATTTTGCTTCTACATTGCTTTTAATCGATCATAAGAATGATTCCTTGTTTGTCTTGTCCCAGTGGGTTGCACCCAGGCCTTGGGCGGAGTACGCTGGAGCGCCTCCTTTTGTGGTTGAGGTTCTTCGCCTTAGGAGCTCGAGCTGGCTGTTGTTGAGGACGTCGATGGGTCCTGTATGGTACTTGGACGAGCGCTTGGCTCGTCAGTGCTCTCGGGATGTGTTGACGGTTCCCATCGATCCTCCTAGGACAATGTTCAGAGAGCCTTCTGAGGCAGAGAGGGAGGCTGACTTGGCTGGCGTCGGTGGTGACGCCCTCCTTCTTCCTGGCGAGGACTACTCGGCGTTCCTCTACGGGAGGTTGGCGTACTGGCCGGTTGTGGTGAGCATATTTTCTCTCCTTCTTTACTTGATTTTGAGAATATGATGAAAGATCATCGATTAATGGGAAACATTTGACTTTGCAGGAGGTTGAGGCGGCGGGCATCGAGCCCCCAGAGTACCCCGAGACCCTCGAGTACACTGACGCGACCGGGAGGACGACGATCTCCGAGCTACGTGACTTTGACGTGGCTGTGACGGATGCTGGCCTGGACGACTAGCAGCATCTGATTCGGAGGGTGAGCCTCTAATTTGCATAATTTTTGTGTAAGAACACATTTGATTGAACTTATTCGATTATTGAGAACTTCTTCTTGAAAATGAAGGTCGCGCCGTCTCGGTTTGTGGCATTATGGAGGGTGGCCAACCGGCTGCGAGCCACTGCCGTCGAGGCACTTGTCGGCGGTCGAGGTCGTCAGGTATGAACCTTGTGTCCATTCCATTTTTTGATTTTGATTTTCCTTGTGATTGCTTGAAATGATTGACATGAGCCAATTTTTTTGTTTACAGGGGGACCGTGAGCTGGAGCGAGAGTTGACCCAGTCTCGGGAGGAGACAGCTCGCTTGTTGATGGAGCTTGAGGTTCGGGACGCCGAGGTTGCTGCTCTCGCGGCAAGGGTTGCGGAGCTGGAGGGCGATCGACAGTAGTTTTGTTTTGTTTTTGTTTGTATTTTGCACATTTGTACATTTTGGACCTTTATTTTGGATATTTTGGACTTTGCTTGGGGCTCGAGCCCCCAGTTTGTTGTACATTTCCCTTTTTGGTTGTATATATGACGGCCTGAGTGCCTTTGCTGCTGGGTTGCGTTGCTTGTACCTGCAGGTTAGCTTTGAACAGGTTTGGTAGATGACGGTTTACGCCGTCATGCTGCCGAAATTTACATAGAAATCACGCAAAACATACATTTGTATATACACACGGCCTAAATTAGCGCAACACGAACGACTCAAAGGAACGCAAAAATGCAAGAGAAAATGCAAAAATACAAAAAATTTGCCGGAAATGACCGGACGGTAGGGAGGGTTACCCCCTAAAAAAAAAAGAAAAATAGAACCCTATAAGTTAGAAATGAAATGATTAAAAAGACATAAAAGAAATATATAAATGAAATAAATATATAATTTGAAATGACTTAAATTGGAATTGAAAATTATTTCCTAAAATGAATTACATTAATAATGAAAATTATTTCCTAAAATGAAAAAGTACAAGTGTGGTAAAATGACGAAAATGTTGATATCGCCTCGAGATGCGTGCCCGCGGAATTAGGAAACACGAAATATGGTAATTTCCACGTATTTATCAAAACAATAACCCGTAGGAATAAGAAATTATTCGTCACGGAATTAGGAAAGATCCAACGCGAAAAATCACAGAAGTTTAGCTGAGGAAGAGGCGCAGCATGAGCTGCGTCCCTTTGAAGAGGCGCAGCAGGTGCTGCGCCTGTTCCCAGGTGTGTCTGCTCTGACAGATTTTTGGAAACAGAAATTAGTATAAATAGAGACGTCGATAGGGCTTTTATTCACATAATTCTTCCCTCTCTTCTTCGTCTTATTACATAAAATTCATTCTTAATAGAATCACTCATCATGAATACTTTGGAGATTCGCTTAAAAGAGTGGACCAACGAGTTTTCCAACATGGAGAAACACGACATGGGCGCCTATAATCTTGGATCATTGTTGAGTTTGAAGCTTATCAAGGTTGTCAAACCATTCTTGGATGCTTGTCTTGATTACTGGGACCCGAATTATCATGTTTTTGCGTTCCCTGGAGGCGATATTTGCCCATTTCCTGAAGAAATTGCTGCGATTGGTGGGCGGGACCCTGAACACTTGCCTGCAATTCCTTCTAATTCGCAAGGGTATAAAAGCAAATTTAGAGATTTGCTTGGATTAACAAGACTTGAGGTGGACCGTCTAGTAACCTCGAAAGGAGTGCGAATGTTGGACTTCATTGACCGATTTATTAACAGGGCCGACCCCACCGTTTCTTATGTTGCTAGGCGAAGGGCATTTGGATTTTGCTTGTTGCATGTGTATGTCTTCCAAGGGCATGTTGATGAAGACTTGAGAGGTGATCCTCGTCTTTTGGGCCTAGTTGAGCAAATGGAGCTGCGCAGGATTCCAGCTTGTTTATGCTTAGGAGAGATCTTGTTGGGTTTGGATAATAGGAAAGCCAATCGTGACCTACCGTACTTGGGAAGTCCCGTTATTTTGCAGGTAAAAGAACATCTTCTTCTTCTTTTTTCTTTCTTGTTTTTCTTGTTTTTCTTGTTTTTGTTTTTTTTTTCTTTTTTTTCTTTTTTTTTCTTTTCTCTTCTTTTTTTTTTGATGTCTGATACCTGCTTTTGGTAGGTGTGGCTTATGGAACGACTTCGATTGATCGAGCCCCCAGTTCATGTTCCTTCTTATCATGCTCGTTCGATTGCAAGGAGGACCAGGCTTTACATGGTGGATTTCACTCGAGTCTGTAATTATTGGGAGAACAAACTGAAGAGTGATGATGGCCCTTGATTAGGTGGATTGTACCATGGTGGCACCTCAAATCTGTCACTGGAGTGTCTTCTTTGGATCCTACCCGATCTGTGCGCATTCCTGGCTTGGAATTTACGGTGTGCATCTTCCCGGAAAGGCTGATGAGACAGGTTGGACTAAAGCAGATGATCCCGAAGCTTGATACTGTCCCGCAGACTGCCGTGGCGCTTACTACAGAGAGCCGAAGGGAGTGGGCCATTAAATGGGCCCAAAGAAATGTATGGTTCTTGAACTCTTCTGCTAATGCCTTATGGGTGTCGGATTCCTATCTGCGATGGAGGAAAGCTACTACTCCGGAAGAACGCGAGAGGTTAAGGAAGCGCGAGCCTGTTGACTACAAGGTGCGCGAGGTGGAGAAAGAGAAAGAGAAGCATTTGACTGAGGGAGAGGAAGAAGCCGGGTTTCGAGTTGTTCGTCTTTCGAAGAAACCGAAGACCTCTCCTGTCGTGGATAAAGTGATTGGCAAGAATGGGAAGTCTAGGCCTCAAGAAAGACCATTGGTGATTAGGTCCGAGGTGGCGCAAGAGCGTCCGGCTCGAGGTCGTGATAAGAAGTATGACAAGAATGACAAGGGCAAAGGGAAAATAGAGGAATAGCCCAAGTCTTTATTATTATTATTATTATTATTATTATTATTATTATTATTATTATTATTATTATTATTATTATTATTATTATTATTATTATTATTATTATTATTATTATTATTATTATTATTATTATTATTATTATTTATTTTTTTTTTTTATTTTTTTTTTTATATAAGATGCGCGCAGCTTTCATTAAAAGAAAAACAGAAGTTTACATGAAATTGGTGGGGAGCCGAGAAACAAGCTGGGCTCCCACACCCTTAGCAACAGCAAAGCTAAGTCTAGTAAAAATGTAAGCGGCCACCCGAGCCCCTGCATCCTGAGAAACCGAGAATTTCTCGATCCGCTTGAGCAAGGCAACAGCATCCGAACCCAGCTCCCCAAGGGAAGAGAAAGAGAAAGGAAGGAAACCATAACCCGCTACCGCGCACAAATCCCCATACTTAGCACACTTTCGCCGAGCAAAGATCGGCGACAACCCGACCTGTGCACAAAATCCGTCATCCCGACCGAGTCAAAGGAGAAGAACTCGTCAAGTCGACGCACACATCACGCCCCCCGTCCCAAGAATAAAGCAATAAATCCGCAGGACGAAGAGAGCCACCATGCCCATCAACCAAACCGATATCAACCTCCTTTCCCGCAGAATACCGGATCTAAAGCGGATGTCGAAAAGAGTGTCCCTGGACAAGGTTATGCCGATGTTTAACGCCCACAAGATACCAAAGACGAAAAACAGCGTGGTCCCCAAAACCATCCTCAACAAAAACCCGAGAGCAAGCAGGACAGGGCCTAGATACCGTGAATAACGGAACACCCAGTCGATACCCAAGCACACTACGGTAAGTCCTCCCGTTCATAGTCTGACCCAACCCCGAGATAGGAACCGCACGTAACCAATCAGAGGAGTGAGAACCCTGCTGAGACTGCCATAAAGCTAGCAGTCGTGGTGTCAAGGTGAAAACAGACTGAGGCAGCAAGAAAGAACTGTCGCAAATAAATGTCCGCAATTTCTTCATAAGTTTGGGGGCAGCAATTTCACTAGGGTTACCTAAAATACCAGAGCCTGTAGTAGCAGTAAAAACCTGTGCGGCATCATCAAAAGCAGGGCCAGCAGCTACAATACCAGAAGGGCCGAGGAGCTTAGCCTGCAAACCAGCAGACTGCAAACGGGACGCAATAAAAGCATAAAATAAAACATCTCCCGCCGCATAGACACCAAGACCACCAAGATGAAAAGGGAATGTAGCAAGGCGCCACTGCCAATCCCCAAACCCCGGGCCGGACGCGGCGACAATACGTTCCAAGCTGGAACGAAGGGCGGCATCAAAAGGAAGATGGACAGACCCAAAAACACTAGGGGAGCAAGTACGAAGTGAGAAATAGAGCTTAGAAATACCAGTACAGGCTCGAAGTAGAAGCAACTCACATTGCGGGTCCTCAATCCTCGCAACCAAGTCCATTAGCTCAATGGTCTTAGTTACTCTCTTCGCCACAATCTCACCGCCAAAACCGAACAAGTATCGACAGTCCACCCAAAATCGTAACACCACGCAATGGCCGAGAAATAGAAGGGGAAAACCCTGGGAGCCGACTGGGATCCTCAACGTGCCAAAAGACCTCCGTCTTGGAGACATTAAGATGCGAGCCAAAACGAGGGCCATCCACCGTAATCAAATCCAAGACCTTCCCTACCTCCAAAGTATCACCCACAATGGTGCCATCATCTAAGTACCACGCCTGCATAGTGAGGTCGAAAGTGTCCGGATTTTGCATACTAAGGGATGCAAAACCAAAGCGAAAAGCAAAGGGCCCAACGGGTCACCCCGCGAACACCCCGACAAGACCACAAGCAGTGCTCCCCATAAAAAAGGCGGGCCGGGCTGGAATAATGAACTCCACCCAACGGGAAAGAACCGGACAACAACGGCGGACCTCCTGAAGCATGGTCACACGATCAACAAGGTTGAACGCATTCGAAATCAACCAAAGAACATAGAAAGCCCCACCTCAAGACTCCCGAGCCTCAATGAGCTGGTTCAAGGCATGCAAGATAGCCTCTCCTCCACCGGACACACCCACCCCAAACTGAAGCCCATCAAAATATGAAGATAAAGAAGGACCAACCATAAAAGCACCAACCTTAGAGACAAGCCGTCTCCAAACCGTGCCAACAGCAATAGGACGAACCCCACCACCCGATTTAACGAGTGGCGTGAGAGGGACGCCGGCAATGTACTCACCCGCAGGAAGAGGACACCGGCCCTCAAGAAAAGATTAACCACCCTAGTAAGAGAAGTGATCAAATCATCAGAGATAGCCACAGCAGCGCCACTCAAACAGTCCATAAGGTGCTGGGCACGAAAACCATCCCGCTCACAAGAAGTACCGCGCGGGAAGCTACGAATCATCTCCAAAACCACCGTCGAAGAGGCAACCAGAGGATGATCTCCAGACAAAGGAGGCAAAGAAGGAGGCGGGGCTACAGGATGCTTCTCACGCAAGGCCACAAGAGTGGCATCGGAGTAGGGGGCGACACCAGAGGAAGAAAGCACCCTGACAGCAGTAGTATAGTGGCCGTCACAAATCTTCCGCCGACATTGGCGGAGGTTAAGCTCACTCAAATCCAGATTGTCGTCCACAGTAAAAGAAGAAGGACCCTCATCGAAACACTCCTGCAACAGCTGCAAACTCCCCCCAGGGACCCCCCAAGCAAGGATAGCCCTGGCAATACTCTCCTCCTGACGCTGACGCCGAATAGCAGTCCTACACTCATGATTACTCCGAGGTGCGAAAGTCTTAAGCAGACACAGCGGTAGAACAAGCAAACGAACCCAGCGGGAGAGATCACTAGGTAATCCAGCCACATCATCCATGGCCCCTTTCAAAGCCCGAGCAAACCCAAGACGACATTTAGGAGGAATAGATTTCACGGTGCGAAGGCCTAACGACAATAAACGATCAAGCGAAGATATAGACCACTGAACAAGCTCAATACTATCATCAGAAGAAACCGAAGTAGAAGGAGCCAAAGGTCTCGGAATACCATAAATATGAAAGGTGTAGAGGCCATCAACACACTCCGGATACTTCACAATATCACCCCGACTATGCCGACATCTAGCTTGAGTAGTACGGATTTTAAAACATACCCCACACAACCAGAGCCCCATCCGTCTCAAAGAACTCTCGGCGTTAGAATAAACCGTCAAACTATCGGCAAAGAGTCCGACGTGTAAGTTCCAACGCCCCCTCATGACAATGTCGGTCCTTAAAATGCTTCTGCCATGCAGCCTTAGTAAGACCCTTACCAAAACCATCCCGACACGCATGGAGACCCGAAAAGGGACAATGATACCACACAAGCTCAGGCATAAAAGAAGGAATAAAAGCCTTCGTCCTCACAAGCAGGGACCCACCCAACACCAAATAAAACTTAAAATAAAACAAAAAAAAAAAATAAATAAAAAAAATAAAAATTCAAAACGCAGCAGCATGCAGTGAACTCATCACCAACGCAACAAGTCAAACGCTGTAAACCCAGCAAACCTGCACCACGCAACAACACACCAAAACACCTAGCCCAAGCAACCCTTACACCAGTAGCGGCCACCACAGATGAACCCTAAAAACCCCGGCCCAAACAGACCGAGGAAAGGCATTGGGCAGAAGGCATCTCAACCACCAGAGAAAATGGCCGAGGAGACACAAAGAGGAAAAGGAAAACAGAAATGCCGAAAAAACACAACGAACCCGACCGAGACGACGGCCGGTGAAGAACGACCACAAGGATGACACCAAGAAAACGTCGAGCTAAGCCGACGACAACCAACGTAGTAACCGAAATCGAAAATATTTCGAAAACCGACAACCCCTGCCGACGTGAACCCGCCGCAGATCCACAACAGCACCCACACCGTTAACCAACAAACGACCACCCTCGATCGGTGACGTGCGGTCTGAAGGTCGACCCGGGGTGGTTGTTGAAGGGGCAGAAGAACTGTTGGGTAAGGACCGCAAAAAGACACTACCCAGAAAACCTACACCCACATCCACAACCGTCACCGACAACGTGATGGCCGGCCAGAGACGATGAAGATGGTGGTGAAAGCGTAGGTGACGGAGAACAGTGGCGGCAGGCGGCAGAAAAAGCCAGAGAACAGTCGTTCGCTCAAAAATCGCACTCCCCTCTCCCTCTCTAAATTATTATTATTATTATTATTATTATTATTATTATTATTATTATTATTATTATTATTATTATTATTATTATTATTATTATTATTGTTGTTGTTGTTGTTGTTGTTGTTGTATTAAAAAGGTGGGGTTTTTAGAATCCTAGCCTATTTTCATTTTTATTATGTGGCATATTATTATTAGAAAAAGAATGAAATAAAAAAGGTTAAATGGTTATGAAACCGTTGTGATTTTATATTTATTATTCTTGTCGAATTCCAAATGCAATGCAAATGTCCTTCTATTTACATTTTTTTAAAATAATGGGTTGTATCCCGTGAAGGATTGCCTACGTATTCATTAAAAAAATGAAATCAAACCCTTGCGCGTAGTTCGAGTAAATGTAAAAGAATAATTGTTCTAAGCAAGAGCTTGTAATGAACTTAGAAAATAAGCATGAGCTTTTTGCTTACTCTGAAGGTGCAGTTTAGTTTATTTGATGATATGAGGATGACAAATTTGTCAAAATGTAAGAGCAGAGTGACATTAGCTTATTTCAGCTTGGCCAGGGGCCGTTCATTTAGTGTCACAAGAGCGACACGTGAGGTTACGCGAGGCGCGTTTTTGTTCCTATTCTAGGCATAGTACCGTTTTAATTGGTCGAGGTTTGTCGGGTTGGAAAACTCATTCCCATCTAGGTCTGTGATCCTAACCGCACCCCCTGGAAGTATTGATTTGACTAGAAATGGCCCGGCCCAATTAGGTTTGAATTTTCCCCGTGGATCGACAGGTAAAAGAGTTCTAACCGACTTGAGTACTAAGTCTCCTTCTTTGATGTTCCTGGGCCTAACTCTTTTTTTGAAAGCGCGTTTGATACGTGCTTGATATGTTTGGACATTGTGCAAGGCGCGTAGCCTACGTTCATCCAGGAGGATGAGTTCTTCATATCTATCCCTCTTCCAGTCGGCTTCTGGGATTTGACTTTCGAGTAAGATACACAAGGATGGTATCTCTAACTCGACTGGTTGTACAGCTTCCATGCCGTAAGTCAAATAGAAAGGGGTGGCCCCAGTGGGCGTCCTAACAGATGTGCGATATCCCCACAAAGCACAGGGTATATTGCTTGGCCAATCTCGATAGTTGTCAATCATTTTCTTGAGAATTGTGACAACATTCTTGTTTGCTGCCTCTACCACGTCATTAGTCTGTGGTCTATATGGCGAAGAGTGGTGATGCCTAATTTTGTACTTGGCTAGCAATTGCTCAGTCTCAGCTTGGAAATGTGATCCGTTATCACTAATGATCTCATGTGGGCAACCGTATCGACAGATGATGTTGTTTTGTATGAATTTTGCCACGTTTTTAGCCGTGAGACTAGTGTAGGAAGCCGCTTCTACCCATTTGGTGAAATAGTCAATTGCCACTAGGATAAAACAGTGACCTGTTCCAGCTGGAGTTATCTTCCCGATTATGTCGATACCCCAGGCAGAAAAAGGCCAAGGAGATTTCATCGTGTAGAGCAATGAAGGAGGGACATGTTGTACATTCCCGAAGATTTGGCAATTGTGGCAATGTCTTACGTATTTGATGCAATCGGATTCCATTGTTGTCCAATAATAACCCAAACGTGTGATTTTCTTTGTCATCATAGGCCCACTTATGTGAGGACCGCATTCTCCATCGTGGATTTCTTCCATCACTTTCCGTGCCTGTGAATGATCAAGGCAACGTAGGATTACGCCAAGAGGTGTTCTTTTGTATAACTCTCCTTGCATGAGAACGTATTGGGAAGCTAGTTGGCGTATAGCACGTTGTCCCCTCTTGTCCATATCCGGTGGATAGGTACCGTTGAGCTTGAAATTTAGGATTGCTTGGAACCAGGGTTCCTGTGCGATTTCCTCTTCATCGGTGATTTGGTGGACATAAGCCGGCTCTGACCGTCGTTCGATACATAAAGGCATTTCCACCATGTCATCTGGAATATTAATCAAAGATGCGAGTTTTACAAGAGCATCCGCAAATTGATTTTCTTCCCGAGGTAGGTGCAGATATGTCACGTGATCAAAGAATTTGGCAACTTGGTCTATTCTGGCTTGATAGGGTGCTAGGCTTTCGCTTCGGATTTTCCAAGATCCCGTAACTTGGTTGATGATCAGGGATGAATCCCCATGTAATCGGAGGTCATTAATGCCTAAGCTCACTGCCGCTTGTAGTCCAATGAGACAAGCTTCATATTCTGCAGCATTGTTTGTCACCTCGAAGTCGAGTTTGACAGAGATTGGTGTATGCTCACCTTCAGGAGAAATGAGCAACACTCCTATTCGAAATCCTCTTAAGTTTGATGCTCCATCAAAGTAAAGGTCCCAGGAGTCTACATTAGTTTGGAGTATATCCTCGTCTGGAAATGACCAAGTGTCTATTGTTTGTGCATCATTGATGGATTCTCTGCGAAGAATTTGGCGACGGCGCGTCCTTTTATTACTTTCCGAGGCACGTACTTGAGATCGAACTCTGAGAGCATCAAAGTCCATCTTGCTAGGCGTCCGTTGAGGACGGGTTTTTTGAAGAGGTATTTGACTGGATCCATTTTGGAGTATATTTTGACGGAGTAGCTAAGCATGTAATGGCGTAGCTTCTTCGTTGCCCACACAAGAGCGAGGCATGTCTTTTCGAGTTGTGAGTATTTGCACTCGTACTCCAAGAACTTCTTACTAAGGTAGTAGATAGCCCTTTCTTCACTTCCTACGGTTTGAGCTAGCATGGCACCCATGGCTGTTTCGGTTACTGTGAGATACAAACCAAGAGATTGATCTTGTTGAGGTGGCATGAGCACTGGTGGTTTAGCTAATATCTCTTTGATTCGGTCAAATGCCTTTCGACAATCATCATCCCACATGGCATGGTCCGTTTTCTTGAGCTTCTTGAAAATAGGCTCGCAAATCATGGTGAGTTTCGATATGAATCGACTTATATATTACACTTTTCCCAGGAATCCTCTGACTTCTTTTTCTGTTTGAGGTTGCGGCATTTTGATCAGAGCTTTGATTTTGGAAGGGTCTATTTCTATACCTCGTTGGCTAACGACGTATCCCAGGAGTTTGCCAGATGTTACTCCAAATGCGCACTTCTGAGGATTGAGCCTCATATTGTACTTTCGTAGCCTTGCGAAAAATTTGCAAAGGTTCGCAATATGCCCCTCTCTGTCTTTGGACTTGACAATCAGTCGTCTACGTATACCTCAACTTCCTTGTGCATCATATCATGTAATAGTGTAGTGCGGTGCGTTGAGATGTAGTTCCGGCGTTGATTAACCCAAACGGCATTACCGTATAGCAATAGGTTCCCCATTGAGTGACAAAAGCGGTCTTATGCATGTCTTCTATGGCCATCTTGATTTGGTTATAACCCGCATACCCATCCATGAAGGATAGTAATGCGTGGCCTGCAGTATTGTCCACCAATATGTCGATATGTGGTAGAGGGAAGTCATCTTTAGGACTTGCTTTGTTTAAGTCCCTAAAATCAACACAAACACGGATTCTCCCATCCTTTTTGGGTACAGGTACTATGTTGGCTACCCAGTCAGAATACTCGGAAACTTTGATGAACCCGGCTTTGAATTTCTTATCGACTTCTTCCTTAATATTGAGAGCCCATTCCGTTCTCATTCGACGAAGCTTCTGTTTTACAAGCTTGAAACCTGGCTTAATCGAAATTCTATGCTCGGCAGTATCCCTGTCGATCCCTGGCATGTCTTTGTAGGACCATGCGAAGACGTATTTGAACTCGTGTAAGAGGTCTATGAAGTCGTCCCTTTCGGTAGAGCTCAAGGTAGTCCCTATCATAAGTTCTTGGGGTTCTAGTTCGGTTCCTACATTGATGGGTTTGGTGTCCTCTATTACTGGCCCCCCTTCCCCTTCCTGTATTATTTCTTTGGCTACGTAGGAAGGTATTTCAATTGAGTCTGGGTCTTGGTCATCCTCAGTATTATCGTAAACAGAATTGCACTCAAGAAAACACAAAGAGTAAGCAGAACCTGATTTATTCATATTAAAGTTTGAGAAAAGTTGTAACAAAGAAGCCATCTGATCTGTGGTCAGTGGCGGTAAAGGGACAGTGGTTGGGATATTTCCCGAACTACTGTTACTACTCGAGGCTAAGCTAGGAGAAACAAAGGGAATGGGGATGACGACAGGAGGAGACTCCCTAGTGACTTCTCTAGACTCTGACTCTGACTCCGACTCCGACTCGAATTCATCGTCTTCTGGTTCTCCTTTGAACATCTCTCCTTCTCCAGTGGTGAGCTTGAATAGTCTTCCTTGATTGTTGGTCCACTTGATTGCTTTTCTCCATCCTTTCTGCTGATTCGCGTTTGTTTATGTGATTAACGCGGTAGGGTTGAAGTGATCGTCTTGAAGTATCATGGTAATGATCTCATCCTGCGCGGCTCTAACGAATCGATCCTCTCCAAACAATAGGCTGACAGCTTGTTCGTCTAAGCAAGGTGCTTGATGGGTTTTGACGGTAGGAACCGTTTCTGGAGGGATGAAGTAGCAATCGTGAAAGATCTCGATTCCGGCTAGCTTCCTCTCGAGATAGTGCCAAGGTTCGGGAAATCCGTGAAAGAGTTCTAGGCTTCCTTCCTTAACGAAGTATCCGTTTAGGGTAGGGAGATAGGGTCGCATTTGGACTCCCACGTACTTACGGTTTTGAATTTGAGCAAGCATCTCGAGAACTTCCTCTTTGGTGGTTTTGTACCCTAGTCCAAGTGGTATCCTTTTTGAGTTGCCTTCCTTGTATGGTGCGAAGGTGTTTCTTCGGATGGGGTTTAGAGGCATTCCAGGGAAGTATCCCTGGGATTTGAGTATGTGGTTGACCACCAAGTTGGAGTAGAGATCGTAGTATAAGGGTGCCAATTCACTTTCTATGACATTTATGCTTTGGAAGCCCCCAAGTTCATATACTGAATCCGCAAGGACTTGATTGTTCGACTTCTTTTCGATTATTGCCTTGATGGGTGACGAAGTGATCGTCACCACTTTGCCATTTAGTGGGATCTTGATTTTTTGATGAAGGGTGGATGTCACCGCCTTGGAAGCGTGAATCCAAGGTCTTCCTAGAAGTATGTTGAAGGAAGCTTCAATGTCCACTATTTAGAAGTTAACCTTTCGCTCAATTGGCCCTGTGGCTATGGTTAGGTTAACTAGTCCTACTACCTTTCGTCGTGTACCATCATATGCGCGAACACCTTGATTGGTAGGGGTCCAATCCGACTCTTTCATGCCTAGTTTGTATGCCGTTTTGAGAGGTATAACGTTGACCGCGGAGCCATCATCTACCAAGGTCATTGGCACATTCTTCTTTAGACAAATGACCGTAATGTAAAGAGCCAAGTTGTGACTAGCGCCAAAAGGTGGCAAATCTTCGTCTGAGAAAGTAATAGGATTACTTAGCTTCGGTGATTCTTGGAAGACCAAGTTGACTACATCTTCGGGTGTGGAGTTATGTGCTATATTTAGTTTGGCCAAGGCTTGCAGTAAAGCTTGGCGATGTGGGAATGAGCTTGCTACCAATTGCCAGACTGAAAGATCAGCCTTTGTCTTCTGTAATTGCTTGAGCAAATGATCAGTGGAGTCATCTTCGTTATCATTTGGCGTGACAACGTTGGTTGGACCATTTTGAGTTGTGCTTTGATATGGACGCCCCGAACGAGTTAGGTGGTCCACATCTTGGTCTTCGCCATTTTGGACTATTTCTTTGACTAGGGAGTTTTCAATGATATACTCGTCCTCATCGTCATCGGCCCATACTCCATTGATTGTAGCTAGTTCTCTCATTCTCATGATCTCGTCTTCCAGTCGTGTGATTTGGTCGACTAGTCTATCAACCACGGCGACTATTTCTTGCATAGTAGCGTTTTGAGAGAAGATTAGTGGCACATGCTCCTTAGGTGTCGCGTTGGGGTCATGTAAGGTTGTCACCACATTTTCCAATTCCCAAACTTGCCTATCCACACTCCTTGCCCATGTGATGAAGTCGGAAATGGTAGGGGAGATAGTAGAGTAGAACCCTTCATTCTCAATCGCGTGGATCTCATCTTCAATTGGAGAAATGAGGTGTGAACAATCTAAGGTAGATTCTTCACTTGTGATCACTAGAATCCCAAGAGGGTTCTGAGTGTTGTTGGGTTTACCTCCCGGCGGTATTGGTAGTCGGCCATCTTCAATCATGTCTTGAAGCACATTTTTCAATTTGTAGCATTTTTCTGTGTCATGCCCCTTGCCCCTATGGTATTCACAGTACGAGTTCTCGTCCCAGAATTTGGATTTCTTTTCGGGTTTGGGAGTAGGTCCTATGGGTTGGAGTTTGCCTTGCTTCATTAACCTTTTTAGAGCGTTGGAGTAAGTATCCCCAAGGTTTGTAAATTTCCTTGGTGGGGTACTTTTCTTGGATGGCTCAAGAAGGTTAACTTCATCGGTCTTGCTAGTGGAGCCGTATGAACGACTTGTTGAGCCTTGATATCCTCGACCTACCGTTTTGGACAAGAGCCCTTTACGGATGTCATCTTCAATCCTTGTTCCTAGTACGGTTAAGTCCTTGAAAGTTTTGATGTTTTGGTATCTCAAATGATTGGCATAGATGGGTTTGAGATTATCCACGAACTTCTCCACAAGGGTAGCCTCATCCGGGCATTCAACTAGTTGGGTACTAGTCTTCCTCCACCTACTTAGGAAGTCGGTGAATCCTTCTTTGTCATTTTGAGTAAGAACCTCTAGAGTGCGCATGTTAACTTGGATCTTGGCATTATCCGCATATTGCTTAGCAAACTCGATCGCGGCATCTTCCCAAGTAGCGATTTTCTTGTGTTCTAAAGAGTAGAACCATTGCTTTGGGATGGTGTCAAGAGATGAAGGAAATATCCTTAATAACATCTCGGGTTTGATGCCTTTGATAGACATATAATCCTTGAAGGCACGGATGTGGTTCAAAGGGTTCTCGTGCCCCTTGAATTTAGGGATATCCGTCATATTGAAGTTGGTTGGCAATTTGGAACTGACGGCCTCATACTTGCGATTATTCTCCCTATAAATGTCATCCCCTTTAAGGTACATCAATTGCTCCTCTAAGTATTGGAGTCTTTTCTCGGCTACAGTCATTCCCATGGGAGGATTTTCGTCCTTGGATTCACTCGCGAAGTCACCTACTACTTCACTTTCTTGAGGAGGCAACCTCCCCTCTACGGCGTAGATCCGGCCCTCGATGGTGTCAAGACGATCATACACTTGATCTTGGGTAACTTGGATTTGGGCTAATGCGGCTAGGATTCGATCATTACCATCTTGAAGTTGATTGAAGTTAGCGTCACTTTCAGGCATCTTGAAAACTGGATAAGAGATCGATGAAGAATCAAAACATGATCGACCATTCTAACACACTTGCAAAGAGAAGAAATGTTTTGACTCTTGAAGTGGGTGTGTGCCACTTGTGTTGAGTGAGCTTTGAAGAAAAGACAAAGTTTTGAAAATGTGTATCCTAGTCAACTATAGTGTAGTTGTAGGAGTGGACTCGAAGTGAGGTTTTGAAATGGGCTTGGGCCCGAATTTTGACTCGACAAACGGACAGAGTTTTGACTGGGTTTTGCGCTAATCAATGGCCTTTTTCGAAATTTCTGTTTAAAAAAGGGTTTTACAAAAATCGTCATGGTTTCTTTTAGAAATGGTGATCACGTAAGGTACAAACATTCATGGAAGCATTATAACGGGATGCTGAGTGCATTGAAAAGGGTTTTGGTTTAAAGGGTGGGTTGCCATACCGAACAATCAAACCCGGGGTATGTGGAGAGGCTCGTACCAAATAGGAGTAAGGCCGATTCCTAGTCCATTTCCTCGAGTAGTGAAAGTCCTTGATACAAACAAAAGTAAGTACCATGGTATGGATGACGTCAATCGCTATCCATCCTTAGGCCCAAATAAGAATTAGGACCGTTTAGACGGGACGATTGGTCGAATAGGTTGGGTTGGGCCTAGGAAGGCCGAATGAAACGATCTAGGAAGACCGAGTTATGAAAACCGACAATTGTCTTGTACAAACTATTCCCTAACCTTGTTCAAGTTTCACCCTTTTGGCTACACATAAGAGTATTATCCCCAGCAGAGTCGCCAAACTGTGGACAACGGGGGCCCACGGGGGCGCTTGGGAAAGAGAACAAGCGTTTGCATTTTGTGGAGTCGCCACCAATTTTTATGGGAAATTAGAACCGTTCGAATATCTCGTGTCATGTCAAGACACAAAGTAGAGACATGAACACCAAGCAATCGTTACCCTTAGCATTCTATGTCTAGAATGACTCTCGTGGATGCCAATGAACACGGATGTTCACAGAGATCTGGAGTAAGGGGTGAGGGTACGTATTAGGAAGCTCTTTTGATCGAACACCTAATCCCGCCCGCCTCGATAGCGGCCTCTACTAATGATTAGGGACATCATCTATACTCGATATATCGTCGATATATGCATGCAATGCAACATCCAAGTTTTAATCCTAACATGTGAGAATTAGACTAAGTCGGTTAACAATTAATTTAGCATACAATTGGGTCGAAGTAGGGATTTAATGCTTAATTACATGTGAAAACACGTAAATAAATCATACAAATGCGATAAATATTAGAATGGTAGAAAATTACAATAATTACATTGGGTTTCATTGATTTATGTCGAAAATACCTTTAAAACGGATAATTTGAGAGAAAAAAGAATAAAAGAAAGAATTAACGAACAGATCAGTAGGCGATAATACGAGTAATAGTCAATTATACGTAAGCTAATTAAACTAGGTCAAGCAACAACGGAGTTCAGAGACAGAATTCATCTCGAACAGCGCAGATCGCGCCCTGAAGAGGCGCAACAGCTTCTTCTTTAAATCTGTTCCAAGGGTGAGTTCTGGCTGTGAAGCCGGAACTACAAATCGTTAATGTAAATTGGTGAGTTTAATGGTTAATTAACATATACTTACTCGGATGAAAGTGATTAACACGTTATTTACATGTGAATGAAGGTCATAAAAGCAATAAAACATGGATGAGACGAATGCAAACGGATTATTTACATGAATGAACGATTGATTAGTGACATAGGTGAACAAAATAGGTTAAACATGATGAATTAATGACAAATTAATGACGAATACGACAAAAGACAGATGAAAATATATCAAAGATCGAATTCCAGAAACCCGATATGAACAAATCGAATTCCTACAATCCCGGTTGAATTTAATGACGAAAACCCGCAAATATGAGATTATAAGGGATTTAAGTCGTATTTAATGATGAATTATATGTGTGAATGAGTGATAAACAATATACATGAGATTATTAGACTATTGTATCGAAGAATTAAAGAAAACAAACGAAACAAATAAAAGTTTGACGAATTACAGAGGACGAAGGAAGAAGAAAGGAAGCAGGAACTGCGGAAGCCTCACGAAGAGGCGCAGCAGGAACTACGCTCCTTCGAAGAGGCGCAGCAGTTGCTGCGTCCTTTATCGACGGTCTGTCTTCTGGAAATCCATAAAAAGAGGTTTTAAAGCACAGTTTTAGAAATCGGTTTTAAGAGATGTTTTCGACATAAACCTTACATTAATGATGATACAAAAGGTAAATAACAATAAATAAAAGAGAGATTTACACCCTCAGACTTACATGTTTGACGAAACGAGATGAACTAAGTTATCGATTAGTAATGCTCGACTCGAATGTAGACGAAAGTGCCCTCGTAGAAGGAAAACGATTAAGATTAATTAAGTTGATTATGTGGAGTTGGTCAAATTGGTCGGTCATGCAAACGAGGCTGGTACTCAGAAGGATCCGAGCTTACGTGGTCGAATGTTCAAGCACATAGATGCCAAAAAGTAAGAACAAAGGTCTAGAATGCAAAGGGAGAAGAGAAGGGCGGACACTCGCGTGAAAAATATGAGGAGCGAAGGCTCCTATTTATACTAATCACGTGAAGGAATAGGGTTTTCGGAGAGACTTTGGAAGTGAATCTCGGAAAGATATGAAAAAGATACGAAAAATACACAGAAAAGGACCTGGGAAGAGGCGCAGCAGTCACCGCGTCTCTTGGAAGAGGCGCAGCACCTGCTGTGTCTGTTCCCAAGTGGTTTCCTCCTGCGGAAGAAAGATTTCCGTGTTTAAGTTATGGAAGGACGGAATAATTTGGTTTTCCTTAATATTTTGTATGAACATTACGGGAAATTGTTTACCAAAGAATAAAGATTGTGAAATAATTATAAAATATGGAATAGAAATATCTGAAACGTTCCAGAACATTCTGACTCGAGATTTAACGGTTATTAGAAAATGAAGACGGTTTTAGGCCCGGACTCCAAATGTACTCTAATTAATGTCAAAATGACCGTATCAGCGCATAGATGACAAGTAAGTGGTAGACATTAGTGTTTGAGCAGTCACTTGACGATAAACTTATGAACTATCACAAATCGTTCCGCATACCAAACATGCGGCCCAATCATCACCGGGTGGTTTGCGAGAGGTGCAGAAATGAGGTATCTACAGGAGAAAGCTAAGGACTTACTTGTTCAACAGAAAGGCAAGGATAAGGCTGCTAAGGACTGTCTAACCTCTTCAGTTTGTACTAAGTCTGGGAATCTGTTAGGTTCACAGTCCTCTACTCAAGATGTAGGAGCTTCAGTTAAGGAGCTAGGTGGTACCTCAAGTGTTCCCTTGGTTATATCTTCTCCTCAGATAAGGCTGTTAGAAAACTATATCTCATTACTTTACATATTCATATATGTGATGAATTAATTTAGTCATAAAATTAAATATTGATCTTATGCATGCAAACATAAATAAATAAAGAGAAGAAATCGTTTTCCTCACATTAAAATTAGGATCAAAGGGCACAAGTAAGATCTCCTTCTTACTTGTTCTTGAGCTTTCCTTATATGGATGAACAAAGATTCAAAGGTAGAATCTCTCCCAAAGATGAATACCCAAGATAACCCCTTAATAGATTAATATTACTTGATCTAGAATAATAATAATCTTACTAAATTGACCCAAAATATTTATTTTGTACTCTATTATTTCGGTAAATAGAGGAAAGAATTTTGGAGTTTTTATCTCTCTAATTTTACGAGATGTAGAGAGGAAATTTTATTTCTTACTCTAGAAATAATTGTGTGTAGTATGAATGAAAATTAGAGAGTAAAAACTCTCTAAATTGGTCTTAGGAAACCGGTGGGAGGAGGGATTGTGGAGCCAATGCATGGGCTTAATTCTCTAATCAAGAAATAGGCATGCAAGGCTAGATATTGGAAGTGTAATCATGTTGTTTGCACTCAATTAATTAAACATAATTTAAACACCATACTCCCTCCAATTTTTCGGTCCATATTAGATAAAATGGATTCCATTTTATCTTTGTCAATTTCTCAATTTGTCACATGTCACAAGTCATGTAAAATTGTCATGTATTTTTAACGTATTAAAAATCAACGTATGAATAAAATACGTCATGTAAAAAATCGACTTAGTAATTCACAATTACTTGTACCAAAACACTTTACCAATTATAAATTACAACATCTTGTATTTATAATAAATTATTCATTCAGTTCAATTGTTTCCGTAAACAATAATTTCATCTAAGAAATAAAACAACTCGATTACTTAGACCGTGTCTAATTTAATCAAATTACAACGAGACACGTAAATATTACTCCCAAAATCGTCCGTCAGTTTTAAGCAATTTAATTGACTCGTATCGTCATACGACCAATTAAATATTCAATTAAGAGTGTTACCCTTTAGGTATGACCTAAGGGGATCAACTGATCACCACCATCGCACGACAGTAATGTCAAACTCTAGTCAGACAATCATTACCGATATGTGTGGACCAGTTGACAGTAAAATATTACTTCCCACATATATTCTTAAAATGAGACTTAAACAAGTGATCATCATGATCGACAATTGTGATCGCATCATTGTCGGAGGGCACATATTCCAACAATCTCCCACTTGTCCTCGACAAGTGTGCGTCACTAATTCTCTTGTCCTATTACTATCTCCCACTCAATGCAAGGTGTCTTTCAGGTCGTACTTGCAAGTGATCATATCGAGAGTGGTTTCCTCGATCTGGAGAATAACTGATTTACCGGATTTATCTACCATAGATATCTTCCGAGCGTGGCCACGCATTTCCAGTTCATTACTCCTCGAGTGGCCCTGAGATATTGTTATAACCCTGACAAGGGGTGGACAATTCCTATCGCATTTATTCCCTTCAACTAGCCACATCCATCATAACCCAAAATATGCCCATTTGACCCCATTTACGAAGGTCATAGTAACACAAATCAAAGTTAATCTGAAACTGTGCCATCTTAGGCAAACATTCTTTAGTCAAAAGAATCGACTCATTAGAATACTATAGTAGATCTCGCCACGAACAGGCTATATAAATTTGCCAGAACTCTATAAGCGGTCATAAGGCCCGACAAAGTGTTCCTAACAAATCCCGCCTATGTGATCGACTAATCATCTCACATGACTTCATGACACTTGAACTTGCCATCAATCGCATCACACTTTAGTCACTTCGAGACGTCACCTCATGTAAGTGACTATGGGCGAATACTATGTTAATCCGTGTTCACTTTAATGGGGTTCAATTTGTCACTACAACCCGTTTGGATGTAACAATGTATAAAGAAAAGATAAAAGACAAATGTGATTATGAACATGAACAAAAACAACACTTTTATTTCATTTAAAAATCTAACAAAAACTTGGTACACGTTTAAGTCCCATGGACGCAACATGTCCATCATGTTTGGCCTGCGATAAAGGCTTGGTGAGCGGATCAGCTATGTTGTCATCCGTCCCAACCTTACATATCGCAATTTCCTTTCTTTCAATGAAATCTCTAATTACATGATATTTTCTAAGTACATGTCTAGATCTATTACTAGACTTAGGCTCTTTAGCTTGGAAGATCGTCCCACTATTATCACAATAGAGAGTGATGGGATCATTGGCGGTAGGTACTACTCTTAGACCTTTCGTGAATTGCCTGATCCACACAGCTTCCTTGGCAGCTTTCTCGATGCTTTGCAATGTACTCAGCCTCCGTTGTTGAATCCGCGATCCACGACTTCCTTGAAGCTTCTCCAGCTAACGGCACCACCATTGAGCATGAAAACGAAACCAGCTTGTGATTTCATGTCATCTCTATCCGTTTGAAAACTCGAGTCCGTGTATCCATTAACACGTAGCTCGGTGTCTCCTCCAAACACTAAGATAGAATCCTTAGTTCTTCTCAAGTACTTAAGGATGTTTTTGACGGCTATCCAGTGACTCTCACCTGGATTTCCTTGATATCTACTCGTCATGCTCAAGGCATACGAGACATCAGGACGTGTGCATATCATGGCGTACATGATTGATCCAACAGCGGAAGCATAAGGGCTCACCTTCATGCGTTCAACATCATGGGGTTCGGAGGGAGATTGAGACTTGCTCAATATAGTCCCAGTTACCATAGGTACCAAACCCCTTTTTGATTTGTCCATGCTGAACCGTCGAAGAATCTTATCAACATAAGACTCTTGACTTAGTGCCAATATCCTCTTGGATCTATCTCTATGGATCCGGATACCTAATATGCGTTGTGCCTCTCCTAAATCCTTCATTTGGAAGTGGTCACCTAACCACTTCTTAACAGAAGATAACATCGGAATATCATTTCCAATGAGTAGTATGTCATCGACATACAAGATTAGGAACACAACATTGCTCCCACTAAATTTCATGTATAAACATGGTTCCTCAATACTTCGAGTGAAACCATTCTCTTTTATAACATGATCGAATCGATGATTCCAACTTCTAGATGCTTGCCTAAGACCATAAATGGATCTCTTAAGTTTGCACACTTTGTTAGGATTCTTAGAATCAACAAAACCTTCGGGTTGTATCATGTACACTTCCTCTTCTACATGCCCATTTAGAAAAGTGGTTTTGACATCCATTTGCCATATGTCATAATCATGAAATGCGACAATCGCTAACAAAATCCATATGGATCTTAGCATGGCTACGGGGGCGAAGGTCTCATCATAATGGAGACCTTGGACTTGGGTAAATCCTTTTGCCACTAGACTAGCTTTGTAGACATCATCATGTCCTTCTATGCCATTCTTGACATGAAAATCCATTTGCATTGAAGAGGTCTTGCCCCTTTAGGCAAATCTACCAAGTTCCATACTTGGTTTTCATGCATAGAATCCATTTCGAACTTCATGGCTTCAAGCCATAAGGAGGAATTAGGACTAGAGACTGCGGCCTTGTAGGTAGCGGGCTCGTCACTTTCTAAAAAGCAACACATCGAGTGTTCCATCTTCTTCGATAAGTCCCACATATCGATCGGGATGGCGAATAACTCGGCCCGTTCTTCTAAGAGGAGGAGGGAAAACCGCGCTAGACGACGAAGGAACATCTTCTTGCGTTTCTACCTCGGTTTGTGGATCTTAAATTTCATCAAGTTCAAAATTTCTCCCACTCCGTCTCTTAGAAATAAAATCCCTTTCTAAGAAGACAGCCTCAGAAGACACAAACACTTTGTTTTCTTGAGGTTTATAGAAGTAATAACCTCGGGTGTTAGAATAGCCTACAAAGGTGCATTTTTCAGATCGTGGGACTAGCTTATTGTCATTTTTGGTTTTGACATAAGCATTACAACCCCAAATTTTCATGTAGGATAAATTAGGAACTCTTCCTTTCCATATCTCAAATGGAGTTTTCTCGGTGGCTTTGGTGGGACAATTGTTCAAAGATCTTATTGCATTTTGAATCGCAAATCCCCAAAACAAATTTGGTAACTCGGTTTGACTCATCATGGATCGAACCATGTCAAGTAGGGTTCGATTTCTCCTTTCGGCAACACCATTAAGTTGTGGTGTTCCGGGTGGAGTAAGTTGTGATATAATACCACAACCTTTCAAGTGTGCATCGAATTCAAGGCTAAGATATTCTCCACCACGATCGGATCGTAGTACCTTAATTCTTTTGTTCCATTGGTTCTCTACTTCGTTTTGAAATTCCTTGAATTTCTCAAAAGCTTCACTTTTATGCTTCATTAAATAGATATACCCATATCTACTCAAGTCATTGGTGAAGGTTATGAAGTAGTCATAATTTCCACGAGCGGTGATACTCATTGGTCCACACACATCGGTATGTATGAGTCCCAATAGTTTACTTGCTCGTGTCCCTTTACCACTGAAAGGATTTCGAGTCATTTTGCCAAGAAGGCAATATTCGCATGTTCCATATGATTGAAAATCAAATGGTGTAATCACATTAGTCAAAATTAATGTTTTGATGCGATTCTCGTTTATGTGACCTAATCGACAATGCCAAATGAACGATTCATTTGGGTCACTTGATTTGAGTTTCTTTGATTGAATGTTATAGATATCATTAGTCGGATTCGAGGTTTCTAAAATGTAAATGCCATTAATGAAAGAAGCTTGGCCTATAACCAAGTCGTTCCTCGAAATAGTACAACGATTGTTCTTAATGACAAAACAAAATCCGTCCATGTCTAACATAGCGATAGAAATAATGTTTTTAGAGAGTGTAGGCACATAAAAAAAATTATGTAAATACAACTCAAATACATTAGGCAAAGCTAATACATAAGTTCCTTTGGATTCAGCCGCTACTCGAGCTCCATTTCCAAGGCGTAGATCCACATCTCCTTTGCTAAGCCTCTTCACGTCTCTTAAACCCTGTAAATGATTACAAAGGTGAGAACCACAACCGGTATCCAGTACCCATGTCGTAGTGGAAGTATAATTTATATCAATAACATAAATTTCCTTAGGAATTTTACCTTTTGGAACGATGATTCCCTCCCTTATATTTCGCAAATATACGGGAAAATTCCTAAGCCAATGTCCCATGCCATAGCAATAATGGCACTCATCTTCAACTTGCTTGAAGTTTTCCCCTTTCTTTCCCTTCTTCTTGAACCTTTTGCCCTTTGAAGCAAGAACTTGATTGCTTGAGCTCCCACTAGTTTTGGCATCTTTATCTTCCAAGGACAAAGTTCCTATAGATTTTATGAGGCGGTCTTCCTGAGACCGACTCACAAGAGATCTTGTAGTAGTAGTAGGAGGTTTAGAAGAAGTGATGAAGTTTATGTTTCCATCCGAACCTATCCCAAAAGAAATTTCTCTAGTAGTGTCGAAATCATTGTTGAAGCAAACGTCGTCAAAAACATTGTGGCAAGACTCAATAGTTATCGGTGCGGTAGCGTTTGATGGATTCATTGTAATGAACTACAAATATGGAGGAAAAGGAAATATTAACATTTGTCTTTTTAAATCATACTTGTAAATAAATTTAACAAGATATGAACATTTATATAGTGACCTCTACCCAACTATTATAAATGATTCCAAGACCCAAATTCATATTAACTTAGGCATCGGTAAAGCCGAAAACAACCCTTATCAATATAACTCGGTGGATTAACGCTTTAATCGATTCTACTTTTAGAACTCTTGGTCGATGAAATTACATTAATATTTATCTTTAGCCCGTAACACATCCGGCAACCATCAAGAATCCTTTCGTTGAGTTCAACCCAAATTTCGAATAAATGTGTCCATGATCCAAATTTACATCAACTTGGGCATCGGTAAAGCCGAAAACAACCCTCATCTTTATAAATTCGGTGGGTAGACATTTATCACCCACTTCCCCTACGTAACAAGGTTTGTACCCCGGTAAAGCCGAGTGCACTCCCTCACGAAATAGGTTTTCATGGTTTCTACTTTTTGGTAAGGCTAAGCCTCAATTGTTTATTTTTAGCGAGAGGTCATGTCAATTTATCATCTATCACGTTTTAAGTGAACTAAAGCGGTGAACTACGATAATTGTAATTGACACGATCGAAATACTTGATTAAAATGATGATGCATGTTTTAGTTATGGCGATTTAGCGATGCATGCGATATATAAATAAAATGCAAAGCATAAATTAAATCCTATTATGACCTTCCTAAAATAGTAAATCTAATAAACTATTACAAATTCGGAAACCAACTCCATTGGTCCCTTGAACTTCGGTTTTGGCACGCATCTCGAGGTAACACCGTCTTTAATGGATCTCCGGAATAAATAAATTACATAACAAATTACATAATTTCCTATTATACATTTGTAACTAAAATAAAATAAATCTATTAAATTACAAAACGGTGATACGAGATCACAATAAATTACAACCGAATTGATACTCCCGTACATTTCGGGTAATACCAATTAAAAACTAAGGCCATACTAAGTAAAAATTACATAATTCAAAAACTACATAAAATAAAATTATGACAATCATAAATAAAATGCAGCATTATAATATGTATGAACATGCCCAATTTTTATGCTAAATCGCCTTTAAGGAGCCAATATCGTATATTAAACGGTTTTTATGGATTTGCGTGATTCAACCTTTTAAAATCACAATAAATTACATAAAATCACATTTATGTATTATTTAATTACCCTAACCATCTTAGGACTCAAAATTATTCTCCACTAACATATTGACAATAATTAACTTATATTACTTAAAATTGTTCATAAATAGACTCAAAAATTACAATAAAATGCTATAAACTTCAAATAAATCACAAAAATTTCAAATAAATACAAAATTTTAAATTTAAACTCATGAAAATTCTGGAAAAATACCATGACACTCATAATGTTCAAAACCTTAGGTTAAAATTTTGAAATTTATCGGGAAAAACAATGTTGCGGTTTATTGGAATTTATCAATTATAATCATAAAAACATGAGAAAAATTATATTTATCAACTTTTCAATTTTAGATCTAAAATATATGATAAAATGCAACATGTGACGTTTTTCCTTAGTCATGAAGTATGTTTTAGCAATTATTCACTAATTAAAGTCACTATTTATGCTATTTTTCATCAAAAATTCATAAATCATGCATAAGGACTTCATTATAGCCTATTATTTTACACACATCTTTTAAAATTTCATGTGACAACATACTAAATTTCTATGACCAGATTCGAAATATTTATCATATTAACCTATTTTATCATTTAAATTCGATTTTATCATGAAAAATCCATATTTCGAGCATAAAAACTTATAAAATTATGAAAATTTACAGGTCATATAAAAATAATATATGTGAAAACATATAAAAAAAACCACTATGAAGTTTAGCTAATTTTAGTCCAAAAATGACATTTTTATCATAAAATCACATTTTTAATGCCATTATTATATAAAATGAACAATAAAAATCCATAAATTAACCAAAATATCCTAAATACATTTTAGGATCATAAAATTTAACATGCATAATTGATTTTGTGATGTATCATAATAAACACAAATTTATAAGTTTTATATGTTAATCGTATAACTCGGAGAAATTATAACCGATTTGCATGCAAACAACCTAAGGCTCATGATACCACTTGTTAGAAATCTATATCTCATTACTTTACATATTCATATATGTGATGAATTAATTTAGTCATAAAATTAAATATTGATCTTATGCATGCAAACATAAATAAATAAAGAGAAGAAACCGTTTTCCTCACATTAAAATTCGGATCAAAGGGCACAAGTAAGATCTCCTTCTTACTTGTTCTTGAGCTTTCCTTATATGGATGAACAAAGATTCAAAGGTAGAATCTCTCCCAAAGATGAATACCCAAGATAACCCCTTAATAGATTAATATTACTTGATCTAGAATAATAATAATCTTACTAAATTGACCCAAAATATTTATTTTGTACTCTATTATTTCGGTAAATAGAGGAAAGAATTTTGGAGTTTTTATCTCTCTAATTTTACGAGATGTAGAGAGGAAATTTTATTTCTTACTCTAGAAATAATTGTGTGTAGTATGAATGAAAATTAGAGAGTAAAAACTCTCTAAATTGGTCTTAGGAAACCGGTGGGAGGAGGGATTGCGGAGCCAATGCATGGGCTTAATTCTCTAATCAAGAAATAGGCATGCAAGGCTAGATATTGGAAGTGTAATCATGTTGTTTGCACTCAATTAATTAAACATAATTTAAACACCATACTCCCTCCAATTTTTCGGTCCATATTAGATAAAATGGATTCCATTTTATCTTTGTCAATTTCTCAATTTGTCACATGTCACAAGTCATGTAAAATTGTCATGTATTTTTAACGTATTAAAAATCAACGTATGAATAAAATACGTCATGTACAAAATCGACTTAGTAATTCACAATTACTTGTACCAAAACACTTTACCAATTATAAATTACAACATCTTGTATTTATAATAAATTATTCATTCAGTTCAATTGTTTCCGTAAACAATAATTTCATCTAAGAAATAAAACAACTCGATTACTTAGACCGTGTCTAATTTAATCAAATTACAACGAGACACGTAAATATTACTCCCAAAATCGTCTGTCAATTTTAAGCAATTTAATTGACTCGTTTCGTCATACGACCAATTAAATATTCAATTAAGAGTGTTACCCTTTAGGTATGACCTAAGGGGATCAACTGATCACCACCGTCGCACGACATTAATGTCAAACTCTAGTCAGCCAATCATTACCGATATGTGTGGACCAGTTGACAGTAAAATATTACTTCCCACATGTATTCTTAAAATGAGACTTAAACATGTGATCATCATGATCGACAGTTGTGATCGCATCATTGTCGGAGGACACATATTCCAACAATGGCATAGTAAATCTTTGTCTAAAGGAGGAAATTCTCCTAAGGGGGTCCTTGTAATGCACTCAGGACGCTCCCTATCTCCTATAAAGTCTAAGAATTCTTCTTTGGAGGTTATTCCTACCTCTCAAAATCAGTTTTCTCTTACAGCAGCAGAGCAAGAGGTGTTAGAGGAAATTCATGGGATGGAAGTTCAGGAGGTTGAATGAGGTGGTACCTTAGTGGTAATCCCAGAAGAAGAGGAAAACACTCAAGGGAATATAGGCTTAGGAATAGGCCAGAGATCCCTTGTGCTGAATCCTAATTTTTCTGAGAATTCACCTGAAATGCACTCAGAATGTTCAACAATTGCTCTAGTGGAGTCTTAGAAAGTTATTCTTCCCCCTGATAAGTAGTGATGCGTGTCTTTTATATGATGTTTTACATCCCATTTTACACGCATTTCAGAGCTCATTCATGTAGTTTATGCTATATTTCTCCCTATTTCCGTCTACTTCCGTATTTTTGTACATTAATGCAGAAATGTGAAGAATCCAGCGGAAATCGAGCTAAATCAATCCCCGAGTATCTTGCATTACATTTGACGTGAAGTATTCGCTTAAGGAACGAGCTTGGTGCGCAATTCAAGGCCCAAAAGACAAATCCACGAGATTATAGAAGTCAAGTAGCAGCTTAAGCGGTCGATCGACCACTACCATCAGTCGATCGACCAACCATCGGGTTCCAGAAGCCACTGTTCATTGCTATTCAGTCGATCGACTGCCGTTCCCAGTCGATCGACCAAACTGCTATTCCAGACGAGAATTAAAAGACCGTGAATCTTGAAGCCCAAAGTTATGTTAGGTTTAGGAAATAAAGTTACGTTAGTTGCTATATAACGTAACCTAGAAATATCAATTTTAAAACATCAAGTTTTTACATTAAGTTTTACATACGGTTCTTAGAAATAATTAGGGTTTGGAATATTGTTTAGCATTGGAATTTTCTCTCTTGTTCTTAATCATTCTTCTGCTATTCTCGGTATTCTTCTGCCCTATTTCAATTCACTTCTATTTCGTTGTTAGTATAGAATTGCTAGTTAGATTCCCGAAACCATTTTATCATTGCATGTTAATTGTTTGTCTTACCGCTTTAATTATGAATTCAGTACTTTTATGCCCTAGTTTTATTGTTGTTATCACCTTCAGCATGAGTAGCTAAATCAATTGTGCTAGGATGTAGGCGATTTATAGCGTAGGCGGCGTAGTATTGTTTTGGACTGAATTCGCGTGTCAGTCGATCGACCGCCATACCTGGTCGATCGACTGACCACGTGAGGTTACCTTTCGTTTTAATTAATTTTAATGTTGTATTTAACAAATCGAATGCATGCGACCAGTTAGATGCTTAATTTATAACTGACCCATTAGATCGAAAGATAGGGACAGTTGTTAGACCACCAATTAAAATGACTAAACTCATGTCTTTGAGATCGAAAGATAGGTATAGTTTAGACCGTTAGTCACTTTTCAGACGAGAGTCGATTGGTGATATGAGGGACTTATAGCGAGATCGAAAGATACTATCTGTTAAGAGTGGACCGAGAGGACCTCTTGTTTTCCCGCCTCACTTGTGTTTGATTCAGACCAACTTAGTATGCTGCCGCCGAAGCTGTAATGAACCGACCATCCTAGTACCCCTTCTTTATCTGTTTAATCCGTCTTTTTAGTTTATTGTCTTTATTTATTCTTAGCTATAGACCAATTCAACTCAACCCATACACTCGTTACCTTAGATTAGAATTAGACAGCTAGAAATTACGTCTGCCTCCTTGTGGTTCGACCCTGTTACCACTAGCCTAGGTTAGTCTTAATAGGAAATTATAAATCTTATTTTTGGTACTCACAACGACGGGTATCAAATTTTGGCGCCGTTGCCGGGGAGGCAATAGTTCTAATTTTTAGTTGTTTTAATTTAGTCTTTCTCAGTTTAAGGGACATCCGTTCCTTAAACTTTTCTTATATTCTTTTTGTAGTTTACTCTTATGCGCAGGTCACAGGGTGGTGAACTAGTACCATTCAACCCTGAGATTGAGAAATCTTTGCGCGAGTTGAGACGATCACAAAGGGTATTACCGACAGAGGAAGAGCTGAGTACTCTGTCAAGCTATTACGAGAACGAGCTGTTCGAGGAAGACCCACATTCTTCACCCGTTTCCACTTCTTCAGCCGAGACAGTCACTTCTCCAGAAATTCCAGTCATGGCCGAGGAAGCGAGTATAGCTAGTCATTCTGAGCCGACAGCTGCAAATTTATATAAGGGGTTCGAATTACCAGGAGATGACAGGAAGTTCGAACCAAAGCCTTCATACATTAATATGGTTGAGAGAAACCAGTTCGGGGGAGCTGCAAATGAAGATGCAGCTAAGCATATGGAGACATTTATTGACTACTGCTGTTCCATACCCCCACCAGCCGGCGTGACCCAAGACCAGATCAAGGAGACTATGTTTATCTTCTCCCTTCGTGATGCTGCAAGGGAGTGGTATAGAGATCTGGACCGAGCCATTCATGGGATCACCGATTGGAATTCATTGGCTTTAGCTTTCTACAAGAAATATTTTTCTGCCTCAAAGACCAATGCAATTAGAGCTCAAATCACGAGCTTTAAACAAGGGCCGGACGAGAACTTCTACGAAGTATGGGTCCGTTTTAAGAAGTTGGTGCGAACCATACCGCACCATGGGTTCGAAAAATGGAGCTTGTGCAGTCAGTTCTATAATGGGCTGTATGACGATCAGAGGGCTATTTTGGATGCTGCAGCCAGTGGCCGATTTGCTGAGAATTTGGGAGAAACCAAGGGGTGGATGATCATTGATGATCTAGTCACCCACAAGGCTGAGTATGGGAATTCCAGAGGGAATCAAAGGAGGAGTGCTAAATCTCCTTCTGTAGCTGCACTTGAAGCTCTCACTGCGAGATTTGACAAGTATGAACTAGGAGGAGCTTCAAAGGGGGGTATTTACCAAGTAAATGCTTTGTGTCGACGGTCCTTTCGTGCTGTGAAAGGTGCGGAGCCGAGGGACACGTTTGAAGAATTGTCCTAGTCCCTTTGAGTCTTGTCTTTGCCTTTCAACATTATAGGCAGACAAACACCTACTATGAGCCTAATGTTCATCCCAACCTGAGGTGGAGTAGCCAGAATGTCCTAAATCCAACTCCACCTCCGTAGCAGCAACCCTATGTGCCCCCTCATCAAAAGCAACAACAATATCAAAAACCTCCTTATGTGCCGCAGAAGCAACAACAACCCCATGGTTCTGATTTTGCTGAGTTCAAGAACTTGTTGCTGAAGGAGTCCCAAGCAAGAGAGGCCGGGATGAAGCTACTAGAGAGCCAAATTGCTCAATTGGCTAGTAAGAGTACCACTCGAGCTCCGGGACACTTACCGACTCAAACCGACCAAAAGGAGACCCTAAACGCCATCACGTTGAGGAGTGGGTCCACCCTGGAGAGGCCTGCCATGGTCGAGGACGCTGTTCAAAAGAATGAGGCGGATCCGAGTCAAAAGAAAGCTGTAACGAATAATTCAAAGAAAAAGGCGTCTACCGGTATATCGATCGATCGATCGATACACCCGGCCGATCGATCGATACGCGGGTTCTGGCAGCCTTCTGAATCACACCTCGGTCGATCGACTGAGGATAGTGGTCGATCGACCAAGATCACTGCTGATATTGAGAAATTTCGTCCTTCAATGCCCGATAATTTGAAAGACCATTTGTTCCGGGGTTCGAAAACTCCGAAAGTATTGGGGAAAGACCCGAGTGCTGATGGGTCCGTCCCGATTCCGAAGTTCGATCCGATGACGGTTAATGGCTCACATTTGAGACGGTCTGAGGAGGGTTCAAGCTTCAATAAGGAGAAGGTGGTGGACTTTCGGTCTAAGTCCACGGATCTGGACGACGCGCGATTTAGAGGAGAGGGCTAAGGTACTTCTCTCAGCCCCATATCCAGAGCGACTAGTGCCGACAAAGGAACAGGTATCTTTCAATAAATTTGAAAAGGTTATTCGTAGTTTGAATGTACAAGTTCCTTTCCTTGAGTTGGTCAATCAAGTGCCTGCCTACACTAAATTCATGAAACAACTCCTGTCTAAGAAAAAGTCACTTGAACATGTTCATACTGTCGCATTAACTAAAGAGTCATTTTCTTACTTGTCTCACACTGCACCTCACAAGCTAGAGGACCCGGGTAGCTTTTCTGTTCCTTGCAATATAGGTACCTTCTCTATTGAGAAGGCATTATGTGACTTAGGAGCTAGTATAAGCGTCATGCCTTTAAGTCTAGCTAGGAAGCTCAAATTGACTAGGTTCGCAATGACAGATATGACAGTACAGATGGCTGACCGATCTGCGGTCCAGCCAATAGGAGTCCTAGAGGACATCCCTGTCCAAATAGGGAAGTTTTTCTTCCCCGTCGACTTCGTGGTACTTGACATGCCTGAGGATGCCCATATTCCCATTATTTTGGGTAGGCCATTTCTCGCACACCGCTTCTTTGGTGCAACCATAGATGTCGGTCTAGGAACCCTGACTTTTAAAGTGGGCAAGCATTCTATCGTTTTTGCCCACCATCTAAGAAAAAGGACCCCATGTGGCTGTGACTTGTAATCTGATTTCGATAAGAAATCGTACTTTGTGCTTCCTGATTTACCTATCTCTATTCTTGTTGTAACCCCTCCGCCCCATTGGGAGCAAATTGGAGGAAGATTTGTCTATTTCGATATTGCGGGAGAGCTGGTTTGGGGAAGGAAGAACAAAAGTTGCTCCAATCAAAGAGGCCGATCATTCAAAGAAGAGGTCTTGATTGCCTTAGCTATGGCATTGATGAGGAAGTTGATGACGAACCGATCAAGGCACGGAAGTCCGACTTGGACTTTGATGAGCAAGAAGAGGTCATTGACTGGGGAGATGATGAAAGTGTTGATCCGTTGAGCCATACGGACGTGGAAGCTAAGAAGGGTGCAGCTGCTAAGATAAGCACCGTTGAGGCTACCTCTAGTAGCCAGAAGCCGACGAAGTGGGCCATTCCGTGGCCGTTCTTGATCAACTACTAGTTGATCACATGTTTTCCAAACTTTTTATTTGCTTTTGTTAGACACTTTTTATTGTTTTTGTGTGTGCGAAACTTCGAATTTTATTTTGCTTGCTTTGGATTTTATGCGTTTGAGACTTTATTCTGGGTTTTGCGCAATTTTGGGCGCGTATTATTGTGCACTTGCAGGTTTTACGACCTCATTAGCTCAAGTAATTGAGCAAATACGAAGAAATAAGGAGTACAACAGTATTTTCAGTCGATCGACTGGCTACATTGGTCGATCGACTGAGTTGCACTTTCCAGGAGCTACTGTTCCTGACACATTGGTCGATTGACTGCCGTTCTTAGTCGATCGACCAAGGACGCTGCTGTACCTATTCACGACCTCTCCCCTGCTGTGTTTGGTCGATATGCGGACTTAAGGGAGTTTTCTACTCCACTTTATTTTCCGTCCAATTATTTATTTCTTCTAATTTTCTCATTTGTGCACATATTTACCGCTTCAAAATTGTCTTCTCGATTTTATGCGTGGGTTTTATTTGTCTTTCGGTACTTATTAGTAGCAGATGCACGGCTCTCTCGAAACCTCCTAGCTCACGCTGGTTTGGGGAGGTTTCCTTTGCTGCGTTTAAAATCTTGTAAGTTCCCGATTTCCACTTCATGTCTTTTTTATTTATTTTCCCGCAAATTCCCATTTCTCTTTTCTTCATTACATGATTTTGCACAATGGGGAAATTGTGCGATTTGGTTTGGGGAAGGGTTTTGCGTCGCATATCATTTGCTTGCATTCACGTTTACATTTTGTTTTGCATTGTTTATTTCATTCTTATATACAAAAAAATTCAAAAAAATTGCAAAATTTCAAAAATTTCCATAAAATGCACGTTTATTTTAGCATATAGATCGAGTCGGAACGATAGTATTTCAAGGATGATATTGCATTTTGCACCTGTTTTGCCTGAGCCTTGCTTGATTAACATGTTATTAGTAGCATCGTATAAGTGCATATCTACGAGTTTTCGTTAATTATTTGCTGGACTTGAGACTTGACTTTGAAAATTGGCAAGCTACATCATATTTCTGAGATTTAGAGCCTATAACTGGTGACATCTATGACCAGTTTATTTAGGAATGTGAGTAGTACTCCTTATGAGGCATGTCACATAAATGTGCATAAATATGAACTAATCTGCTTAATACCTGTACGCATTCGGTCTGTGGTTAGTTGACACATGTGGTAGAGGTTTCCCCTTATTCGTTTTGCCCATGAATCCCACACTGCCAAAAACAGTCTTTTTGTCCCCTTACTACATCCTACATTTAGCCTGCCCTTGTCAAGCTAGTAGTCTGTGTTCTTGGGATTGTTACTTAGTTTTTGGTAGCATATGCTCATGTTTGAGATATTGTTGGAAAGATGGAAAGGAGGAAAGAAAGAAATAGAAAAGAAAAAAAAAAGATGAAAAAATGATTCGAAAAGAAAAAAAAGAGTTTTGTACTGTTCATGCGGTCGATCGACTGCCAATTCAGGTCGATCGACTGAGGTTCGAGAAAAAGAGAAAGAATCAATTCGCATAATTCAAAATCCTTATCTTTTGGCGATTTTTGCTCCCATGTATTATTCATATTTTATGGGGAGTTAGTTGATTACTTTTATACATGGAGATTGTGAGATTTGTGCTTGCTATAGCACCGTTTCATTTGTTTTTGAGCAAGAAGTTGGATGTTGCCATATGGTTCCGTTTCGGTACTAGCTTGATCACCTGTACCTCCACTTTTCCATAAATGTTTTGCCGCTTCTTACCTATACCTCACATATCCACATTTATACCTCGGCATGTGTCATGGTCTCTTGTTGGTTGGAATGCGTATGTACGGTTGTAGAGATTGCTTTCATATTAGACTGCAGGCATGTTCTTATAGGTCGTAGTTAGATGAGAGTCTTTACAAAACCAATTCTTTCTATCCTCTTATATATTCACCTGTGCTTATGAGTGATTTGAGCGACCCGTGAGAGTCCAACTTAATAAGTCTCTACAGTTGACGGTTCAGCATGTTTTTAACGACTCCATAACTCGTTTGCATGATTCATTTGCTAATTAATTGTTCGTTAGTGCATTAAATTGGTTTAGGCTTTACATGTTGTAATTCGCTCTGAGATTGAACTCGTTCCATTAGGTCATTAGATCGAGTCTAGGTCTTGCTTGTGGACAAGCAAGGGTTTGGTTTGGGGAAGTTTGATGCGTGTCTTTTATATGATGTTTTACATCCCATTTTACACGCATTTCAGAGCTCATTCATGTAGTTTATGCTACATTTCTCCCTATTTCCGTCTACTTCCGTATTTTTGTACATTAATGCAGAAATGTGAAGAATCCAGCGGAAATCGAGCTAAATCCATCCCCGAGTATCTTGCATTACATTTAACTTGAAGTATTCGCTTAAGGAACGAGCTTAGTGTGCAATTCAAGGCCCAAAAGACAAATCCACGAGGTTATAGAAGTCAAGTAGCAGCTCAAGCGGTCGATCGACCACTACCATCAGTCGATCGACCAACCATCGGGTTCCAGAAGCCACTGTTCATTGCTATTCAGTCGATTGACTGCCGTTCCCAGTCGATCGACCAAACTGCTATTCCAGACGAGAATTAAAAGACCGTGAATCTTGAAGCCCAAAGTTATGTTAGGTTTAGGAAATAAAGTTACGTTAGTTGATATATATCGTAACCTAGAAACATCAGTTTTAAAACATCAAGTTTTTACATTAAGTTTTACATACGGTTCTTAGAAATAATTAGGGCTTGGAATATTGTTTAGCATTGGAATTTTCGCTCTTGTTCTTAATCATTCTTCTGCTATTCTCGGTATTCTTCTGCCCTATTTCAATTCACTTCTATTTCGTTGTTAGTATAGAATTGCTAGTTAGATTCCCGAAACCATTTTATCATTGCATGCTAATTGTTTATCTTACCGCTTTAATTATAAATTCAGTACTTTTATGCCCTAGTTTTATTGTTGTTATCACCTTCAGCATGAGTAGCTAAATCAATTGTGCTAGGATTTAGGCGATTTATAGCGTAGGCGGCGTAGTATTGTTTTGGACTGAATTCGCGTGTCAGTCGATCGACCGCCATACCTGGTCGATCGACTGACCACGTGAGGTTACCTTTCGTTTTAATTAATTTTAATGTTGTATTTAACGAATCGAATGCATGCGACCAGTTAGATGCTTAATTTATAACTGACCCATTAGATCGAAAGATAGGGACAGTTGTTAGACCACTAATTAAAATGACTAAACTGTGCTGAGATCGAAAGATAGGTATAGTTTAGACCGTTAGTCACTTTTCAGGACGAGAGTCAGTATTGGTGATATTAGGGACTTATAGCGAGATCGAAAGATGCTATCTGTTAAGAGTGGACCGAGAGGACCTCTTGTTTTCCCGCCTCACTTGTGTTTGATTCAGACCAACTTAGTATGCTGCAGCCGAAGCTGTAATAAACCGACCATCCTAGTACCCCTTCTTTATCTGTTTAATCCGTCTTTTTAGTTTATTGTCTTTATTTATTCTTAGCTATAGACCAATTCAACTCAACCCATACACTCGTTACCTTAGACTAGAATTAGACAGCTAGAAATTACGTCTGCCTCCTTGTGGTTCGACCCTGTTACCACTAGCCTAGGTTAGTCTTAATAGGAAATTATAAATCTTATTTTTGGTACTCACAACGACGGGTATCAAGTAGTTATGAAAGTGGCTGCTTGGAATGTAAGGGGTTTTAATAATCCTCTTAACCATAGTGAATCTAGGGATTATATGAGAAACAATAAATTGGATTTATTTGCTCTTCTGGAAACTAGAGTGAAGCAAGCCAAGGCTTCAAAAATTTTGAAAAATAAGTTTGGCAATTGGGGCAACTTAAGCAATTTTGGGAGTCATTATAATGGGAGGATTTGGCTTCTGTATAATCCCCAGACTATAGATATCAGTCACCACCTTCTTGAGGCTCAGATTATCAATTAAAGAGTTCATCATTTTGAGACTAATAAGGATCTTAACATCAGTTTTGTTTATGGTAGTAATGATGCTGTTCAAAGAAAGGATCTCTGGGACACCCTTAAAGGTTTAGCTTCCTCTGAACCTTGGATGGTCTTAGGGGATTTTAATATTGTTAGATGCCCTTAGGAAAAGCTAAGTCCTAATCCTCCTCTGCTGCAAGATATGTTGGCTTTTAATTCTTGTCTGTCTGATTGTCAGTTGGATGATCTGATTAGCTCTAGGTGTGACATGACTTGGACTAATAAGCAGGACTCTGATGCTAGAGTTTGGTATAAACTTGATAGGGTTCTTGTCAATTCTTCTTGGATGTCCTCCTTTCCTGCTTTTCATGCTATTTTTCAGGAGGCAGGCATATCAGATCATTCTCCCATTCTTGTCCATGTGTCTGATGATAAGAAGGTACTAAAGAGATTTAGTTTTCTTAATAGTTGGATTGATCATCCAGACTATCTCCAAACTGTTCATACTACTTGGAATACTCCCACAACAGGCAGTCCAATGTATTGTTTTTTTCAGAAGCTCAAATCAGTGAAGCATGCTCTCTCTAATTTAAATGGGAAGGACTTTAGTAATATCTCTTCTAGAGTAAAGCTTGCTAAAACTCGTCTACTTCAGTGTCAGCAACTATTAAATCAAGATCCTTTTTCTCCTGAGCTGATTCAGAAAGAGAAAAATTGCTTGTAGGATTACAGTAGTCTTAAAAATTCCGAACTTTGTATTCTTCAACAACAAGCCAAGCTTAAGAATGTCCAACTTTCTGATAGTAGTTCTAGATATTTCTTTGTTAAATTTCTGAAAGGCAGTATCAACAGATAATTGGTGCCATCAAAGATAAGAATGGGGTAGTCCAACAAGGGATTGATAAAGTTGGATTAGCTTTCCAAGACTATTATCAAGATTAATTGGGTAAGGAAACTGCTACAGTTAAGATGGTAAATATTCCCTGTTCTGATGCTTCTAGAATTTCAGAAGCAGATAAGGAGGGTCTTGTTCAAAATGTTTCTATTGCAGAGATTAGAGCTGCTGTTTTTAGTATGGACTCAAATAGCAGTCCTGGGATTGATGGCTTTTCTGCTGGCTTCTTTAAATCAGGTTGGAGTGTTATTGAAAGAGATTTTTGCAAAGCTGTCCAAAGTTTCTTTAGAACAGGAAGGATGTCCAAGCAAGCTAATTCTACTGTTCTTTCCCTTATTCCTAAAAAAGAAATCCCTAATAATGTGATGGATTTTCGACCTATCTCTTACTGTACAGTTTTTTATAAAACTGTTAGTAAGATCCTTGCTAATAGGCTACAAAGGGTGCTTCCTTCTATTGTAGGTGAAGAAAAGGCTGCTTTCATTAAAGGTAGAAATATTCATGAGAATATTTTGCTGTCTCAGGCTTTGGTTAAGGGTTATAATAAGAAGTTCATCTCCCCTAGATACCTGATTAAGGTTAGACATTAAGAAAGCCTTTGATTCCTTGCATTGGAGCTTTGTTGCTGATCTACTTCATGAGCTTGGCCATCCTCAGCAATTTATTAAATGGATCCATGGTTGTATCACTGGAGTCTGGTTCTCTCTTAAGCTAAATGAGGACTTGTTTGGTTTCTTCCAAGGCAAGAGTGGTATAAGACAAGGAGATCCTCTATCTCCTTATCTTTTTGTCCTAAGTATGGAGATCATGTCTAGATCTTTAAGACAGCTTTGCAAATAGCCTTTGGTCTCCTATCACCCCAAATGTAGCAAGCTGAACTTAACCCATTTAATTTTTGCATATGACTTGATGGTTTTTGTTAGAGGGGATGTTCCCTCTGTTAAAGCTGTCAAGCAAGTTTTAACTGATTTTGCTCTAATCTCTGGGCTCAATGCAAATGTGGAGAAGACCAATATCTTTTTTGGTGGAGTCTCTCAGGTAATACAAGATGGTATCCTTGAAGTGAGTGGTTTTTCAGTTGGTAAGTTCCCTGTTAGATATCTAGGGTTGCCTCTGGGGACCTCAAGATATACTGTGAGTATGTTTGATTCTCTGGTGATCAAAATTCAAAAGAAACTTTAGCATTGGTCAGGAAAAACTCACATATGTTGGGAAAATTCAGTTAATTAATGCTGTCATTTTTGGTATTGAAAACTACTGGTGTACTAGTGTCCTGCTTCCCCAAGAAGTGCTCCACAGAATAACTAAGCTTAGTAGGGATTTTTTATGGGGAATCTCAGACCGAGAAAAAAAAATATAGTTTAAAAGTTGGGCTCATATCTGTGCCCCATTGCATAGAGGTGGGTTCAATATCAAGGATGTTCATACTTGGAATATGGCCCTGCTTATTCACTGGGTTTGGAAACTCTCTACTCACTCTGATGGAATGTGAATAGTATGCTTTAAAGTCTGCAACAATCTGGTCTCTTACTTCCAAAGATTATATTTCATCCAGTCTTAAGGGAATTCTTGTGGCAAGGGATGTTTTGCTTGCAAAAGCTGGTTCAGTTCAGGTGGCAAATAGTTTGTTGGCAACCTGGGTGGCTGGTGGAAAGCTTTTAACCAGCACCATTTACAACTATCTCTTGCAGGTTCCTCTCCAGGAAGATTGGTTATCTGTCTTGTCTCATTTCAGTATTATTCCTAGTCATAAGATCATTGCCATTCTAGCTGCTCAAGGAAAATTAACAAAACTGGATAACTTGCAAACCAGGGGTTTTTAGTTGGCTAATAGGTGTTCTCTTTGTAGGAATGCAGAGGAAAGTCATCATCATCTGTTTTTTAGGTGATCTTTTACTCAGGCTGTCTGGTCTGAGCTACAGACTTGGCAGCAGCTGACTGTTCACAGCTCTGATCTTCTTACTGGAATGAAATGGAGCTTTGATCATATGAGTAAAGCTGGCTGGGACAAAATTTGGTTTAGCACGACACTGGCAGCTGCTGTTTATAAGCTTTGGTTGGAAAGAAATGGGAGGGTATTCAGAGGGCAAGAGCACACAGTTCAGGACATAGTTAACAGCATCAAGTTCCTGGTCTCAGTTCGTATGTATATGAAGAAGAGGTCCAATGTCATGATAGCTAGGCTTTGCTCTTAATTAGAGCATATTTTTGGCTTAAGTGACTGCTTAAATAGTTTGCTAGTGTGATATTCTTGCAATTTGTAATTTCTTTTCTTAAATGAAATGAAATGATATCTTTTTGCAAAAAAAAAAAAAATCTGGAAAAAAACGAAATCTGGAAAAAAAAAACGTGGTGGTGGGTGACTGTGGCCGCCTGGTGGTGGTGGTGGTGGTGAGGGTGGTGGTGGTCGGTGGTGGTGAGTGAGGAAGAGAGGATAAGGTGATTTATTTGGGTTTTTCGGGTTTTTGATTTGTTTGGATTTTTTGGGTTTTTGATTTATTTGGATTTTTTGGGGGGTTGATTTATTTGGATTTTTGATTTATTTGGGGTTTTGAGAGAGGAGAAGAGTAAAATGTGTGAGATGAGAGAAGTGGGTGAGTGGAAAAATATATATATATATATATATATATATATATATATATATATATATATATATATATATATATATATATAGTGAATTAGTGTTCAATTAGGGTGTGTAAGTGGTTAATTAGTGTGAGCATGAGATAGTGTTAAATTAGTGTTAAATGTGCCTTTTGCTTTTAATCTCAACCATCCATATTGGAAGATCCAAGGGTAGTAGAAAGGACTTAGGGACTCAAAGATTATGGTGGACTCATTTGAACCTTTCTCTATACTAGTTGGTGTACGGCGTGCTTCGCGCGCCGTACCCTAAGATAGTATAATTAACTCGCGTATTAAAATTAGTATCGCTTCATGCAAGTCGTATTGTTGCTTGTTGTACCGTCAAAGTTGGTTATTATCTTCGCTGCTTTAGTAACCTATATCGACATCGCTAATTATGATTGTTCCATAAAATTTCGTTGCTCTGTAGTCACTTTACACAATTACCATCTTTTATTATTCTTCATTAAATTAGTTATCGATCTCATCAATGCTAAGTTATCATTCAGTTTCTCTTACTCCGTCTTTTGCGCCTCTACCTCTCTCCGCTTCTATTTTCCTTCCCCTCTTGCCGCCCCTTCCCTTCGTCTTTGCTTTCCATTTTTTTCCACTTTAACTTCCTTAAAGAGATTCTAGGTCCAAGATGAGCGCAGTTATGCATATATAATCTAGACTGATACTGAGTTGAAATCATCCTCATCCTTCCCCTTCTCATTCCCCGCCGCTCTCCAAAATTTTATTCCAAAAGCAATAAGATTGTGTTGTGAACTCTTTTATGTTAGGAAATACTAATTATCATATAACTTTCCGAAAACTTATGAAAAACTTACTTTGAGTCGTGCTAAAGTTAATGGTTTTCCGAACATTATCCTATTCTTATACTTCCACTTTATTTTCTCTTACATTGTCCATTGTCCTCCCTCCCCTCCCCTATGTTTCCTTTTCCTTCCCTTGCCTATGGGGACTTCTTCTCTTTGTCATTTTGAACAAAATCAAGCAAACCATATCGCTTCTTCCCTCCATTGTTTATCCTTTCCTCTCCCATTTTCCTTCTGCCTCCTTCTTCGTCAATTCTCCTTCACCCGAGCCTCTTGCTTCATCAACTTCCATTTTTCTTTCCCCCTCGTTCTCATTATCTTTCACATTTCCTTTCTTCCTCCTTACGTAAAATCATGCAAAGGTCAATGAGGTACTCTTTCTTCTTCCCTTTCCCTTGCACTTTCTTCTTCGACCCATCCCTTCTCCTCTTACCCCTTCTTTGCACCTCTTCTTCATTCCGCTTCCATTTTCCTTCCCCTTATCTTTCATCTCCCTTCTCTTCCTCCCCAACTTTTTCCACGAGATGCCATGTCGATGAAGACAACAACTATGCATATATAATACTTCTAGACCGTTACTAAGCTGAAATCACCCATGTCCTTCCCCTTCTTATTCTCGCCGCTCTCCAAAATTTAGTCAAAAAGTAATAAGATTATGTATTCAACTATTTTTTTATGTTAAAAAATTATGTAAATCTTATAGAACTTTCTAAAAAGTTATGAAGAACTCACTTTTAATCATGCTGAAGTTAATGGGTTTCCGAACATTATCCTTTCCTCGTACTTCCATTTCCTTTTCTCTTACTCTGTTCATTGTCCTCATTCCCCTCATCTCCCTATTCTTCCTCCTCCTTCCATTGTATATATAGTCTCCTCCTCCTTCTTATTCTTCTTCTCATTTCCCTTTGCATCCTCCTTCCCCATCCCTATCATTCTATCTATCCATCACCCTCCTTCACTCCCTTCTATCTATCCAACACCCTCCTTCACTCTCAATTTGAACCAAACCACGCACGCAAAGTCTCACTCTCTTTATCCCACCAACCGCCTCTCTCCATCTCAATCTACCTAAAATCAAGCAGAATGAAATACCGAGTTATATTAACTTGGTTTTTATTCCTTGAGAGTAGCGAGAACAAAAAAGCCACTACAAAGAAACAATCACAATTAAACCCGTTATTTTGGGACCAAGTCTTAAAAAAGGTCAAAACGCAACTTTTTGACCACAATAAGCCCAATAAATTTGTGAAAGGTTGGATATACATTTATTAAGGGTATAATCGATTCACTATGGACCCAAGTTCTTTTCTTTCTATGATGGCATGATGAAACTGAGAAAAACAAAACAATCGTGGACTGAAAAAGCTAAACTCAACAAGCTATAATCTTGGCATTCAATATTAATTGGTTGTGCACATGGCCCAATTCCAATTGAAGATTAAAAATTAATACATCAAAAAGTCGTAGTTCAAATGTTATAGCTACACAAACCAATTGGACATCCAACTAAATGACGTGAGATTTGTTAACCGCAATTTTATTGCCTCCATCTCTAAATCTCTTTCTCTTATTTTCTTCATTCCTTCAACATTAACTTCATCATCTTCGTCTCTCTTAATAGCATCATGAATATTGTTAAGAAGGTGAATAGAAGTCCAAATGTGTATATTTGCTGTAGGATAGGAGAATGAATGGAGTTAGAATTTTTCTCACATGTATTTTCTCTTTTCTTAGCATCTCTTTATATTTATAACAACCCAATCCACTACCGTCGTAATACAACCTCAATAAAATGGGATGTGTACCTTTGGGCCATTATTTGTCCTCACTTTAGCCCAAAAGCACAAGGCCTTGTTATTAAGTGGTGGGTGGAAGCCCTTATAAATATCTCAAAAGCACTCAATTTCCCGATGTGGGACAACTTCCCTCTCAATCTCTGTGGGTGTTACAAACTCCCCCACTTAAATAACACAACGTCCCCGTTGTGCCCGGAGGCTGACCGCAGCCAAGCCCAGAATCCTCCCCCGCTAGGTGGGTGACCCGGGTACTCCTGACCACAGGCTCACACACGATTGCAGGATTGCTCTGATACCATTTATAACAACCCGATCCACTACCGTCGTAACATAATCCCAATAAGATGGGATGTGTACCTTTGGGCCATTATTTTTCCTCACTTAAGCCCAAAAGCAAAAGGCCTTGTTACTAAGTGGTGGGTGGAAACCCTTATAAATATCTCATAAGCACTCAATTTCCCGATGTGGGACAACTTCCCTCTCAATCTCTTGGGGTGTTACAATATTCCTCATTTAGCTCATGTAGTCGACAAGCTCAAATTCAAACCAAACTTTAGTCTTAGTGGTTATGGAGTGGCCACAGACCTAACATATTTTTCAACAAATGGTGTGATGATAAGTAAAACTAAAACGACCTCATACTCTAAAAATTCTAACTCCGACACTGCTACTTTGGGTGGCGCATCAATGACATTCAGAATTGATGGTCAAGCATTAAGCAAATGTTGGTGAACCCCTCTTTAAACCACCGTCTAGATCACAACGTAACAAAAAGCATCAATAACATTTACATTCCTAATAGTTTAAAACGAAATTTATAGTCCCAAGTTACAATATTTTAACTAAGCTATGATAATGTCCGATACATAAAAACACATTGATCAGTAATCACTACTTTAATGCTAATAATTCCTTTTCTCGCATCCAAATTCTATAAACAAACATTATATCCCCATTTTTTCTTTTAATGAAACTCCAATGCACTTTCTGACCAAAACCTTATCCCTGGTGGATCCTTCAATGTTTTGCATACGTTTCACAACAGGTCCCGACAAAAATAAACCATTTATGGATATTTAAACCCATCATATTATCTGATGGTGTTGTTCAAAACAACAGCAACAATACCCACAAATAGTAAGCACATGAACATGCAGTGACTGTACTAAGAACACTTAACCAGTAAAACCAACTAAAAACACTTAACCAGTAAAACCTGCCATTATTGGGGAATTAAACTTATGAGTCATATGATGAAGTTATAGGAGTAAGTAATCGAGCAAAGGCTTAGGAAATGTGTACACATCTCGGATAACCAATTTGGATTTATGCCTGGAAGATCAACTATGGATGCGATTTTTATCATGAGACAGTTGATGGAACACCATTAGGACAAGAAGAAAGACATGCATATGGTTTTTATTGACTTGGAAAAGGCATAAGATAGGGTACCGAGAGAAATAATTTGGTGGGCTTTGGCGAGAAAGGGTGTGTCTCGAAAATATATTGACCTTATAAAGGACATGAATGAGGGGGCTAGTGCAAGTGTAATACTACGGTTTTCTATGTTTATGGGTACTCTATCGAGTGGGGCTTACTCTGTGGAGTAAGTGTGTTTTTATATGAAATAGTAGTCTGCCTGATGGGTACTCGATCGAGTACGTGTGACACCCGATCGAGTAAGAGGCACTCGATCGAGTACGTCACTTACTCGATCGAGTAAGTTAGTCTTATGGGTTGTTTTAGCCGGGTTTTGTTAGTAACACGTGATTAATATATAATGCCTTCCGTCACCTTCATTGTCACTTTTCACCTTTTCTAAAACCTTTAAAAAAGAAAACAAGTTACGTTGCTCTCTTTCGTCGCGTTGCTATCAAATCCCAAAGGCTAAGGTTGTTGGATCGTCGTGTTCTTTACGCCGTTGAGTTCGTCGTGTCAAGGGAGGAGGTTTCGTACAGGAGCATTACAGATTAGCTGCTTGTGACAGTCTCGTGGTTGCTTATTCCAGTTAGGGTTTCCCTAGTCGGTTATTTATTACATAGTATTGGTGATGATTGTTTATTGTCGTTGGTTCATATCATATTGGAATTGGAATTGGTGATTGTTGATTGTATAGTTGGTTGTGATTGTCTGTCTGTGGTTCTTGAGGTGCGTCCTCAGCTGAGTGGAGTCACTTGCGGGAGTGGCTTCACGCCCTTGATTCGCCCTCTGTGGTACCTGCCATAGAGGGGATGTGCACATTAAGGAACATGGGTTATCGCTCGGATGAGATGAGCGGAGCTTAGGTGAGAACTACTGCGGTCCCCCACTGGCGGTGTGGAATACTTTAGTGTGTAGTCAGGTGTGTGGAGTTATGATGGAGATTGGATGATTGTGTATTGTTCCTATTGTATTGTTTTTGTGTAATCAGTAACTGACCCCGTTTAAATGTTTTGAAAACTGTGGTGATCCATTCGGGGGTGGTGAGCAATTATTGAGCAGGTATGAGATGGACGCGCATGGGATAGCTGTGTTGAGTTGCCACGAGATGTTTAGAAGTCTTCCGTTGTGTCTTAAACATTTATTTACTTCATTTGAGCTAGCTTTTTGGAACAGTTGTATTTTCTTTTAACAGTTTCGGTTTTGGACTTGTATCGCTTTAAATATATTTAATAAAGTATGTTTCGTTATTGTCTATTTGATATACATTGCCTCGGGTAACCGCGATGGTAGCATTTACATGCCTTGAGTGGTCCTGGTAAGGCACTTGGAGTATGGGGGTGTTACAAAGTGGTATCAGAGTGATGATTTTGGAACCTGTAACTAATGAGCCCTATGAATCTAGAGAGTCAAAATAAAATGAACCCGGGTAGGAGTTGTTAGGAGCTAATGCAAAGACTTGGGAGACGTCCTAAAATCGCGAACTCGCCCTACAACTTTAAACCGATCACTATAGGGTGTCATGGGATCGCTATGTGTTTACTAATGTTTATATGGATATGATGGATGGATGAGATGTGATTGAATGGAGGATGCGGTGGAAAAATATGAAGTAATTACTGCATAAGAATGTGATTTATGATTAAGAGCATGTTATGTGATGAAAGGGAGAATTTATAATGTGGCTATACTAGTAACACGTGATTAGGGGATGTGATATGATTATATATGATCTTGCTTGCGTAAAGTTATATAATAAGGTTATATACTTGTTTACTGTTGTTTCATATGCACATGTTGGATGAAGAATGTGGTTGAAATGGATGAATTTATTGGAAAAGATGGAGTGACAATTGCATGAGAATATGAATTTCGTGATTAAGAATATGTTTAGGTGACAAAGTGGAGTTGTAATAGTGTTATATTAGTAACATGGGAATAAAATTTGTAATGTATAAGTAAGTTTTGTTTTACGAAAAGTTATAAAGTTAAATCATGCGGGTAGTGCATGATTGATAAGTTGAATATTATATGAGCATGATAGATGTTATTGTTTGGCTTTTGGTAGATAGTAACATGTGGTTAGGGATAATGTTTTACAAGTATCGAGTCTCTTTTGTTCACTTTGTTGATATTTAAGTTGTTTGAAAGGGAAAATCAAATAGTTATGTTGTTCAATTACAGAGGAGTTGTCTTTAAAATGTTATAACTTGATATGTATATATAATTTTTATGTTATTCCAATTGGATGTGATATCTTGTTCTGTTGCAATTCTAACGATAGGTCACACACCCAAAATGACCAACAAACGAGTGAGATATGACCGTTTTACGAAAATTGGACAGTGTTCAGAACTGCGTAGGGTACTCGATCGAGTGGCCTTTACTCGATCGAGTACACCTCTTGTTACTCGATCGAGTAGCCCTGGTAATTTCTTATACGTGCTTCTGACCTTCACCTACTCGATCGAGTAGGCTACATTCGATCTAGTGACCCCTGTTTTGGGTCGTATGCTTATCTTTTGACTTCGTCGCATATTATGTTTAATTCAAAGGTGTTGTTTTGCTTCTTTATGCATTGTTTTACGCATGTATTGGTCCTGATGCGTAAGTTACCCAATCTTATGATGTAAGGAGTGGCACCTTTTGGCGGGTATGAGTTCGGTGGAGAGGACATGAGTTATATGTGGTTGTGATAGATAGTGGAAAAAGAAAAGGAAGATTGGTAAGGCTTATTGAGGCATGGTGCAAGTTTTGTGAGACGTGGTGAGTGATATAATTGCGAATTTGAGTAATGTAAAAGTAAGTGAATATGGGTAAGGGGGTGATGTAAATTTATGGAACGTGAGAATGACAAGATTGAAATGAGGGATGCAAGTGGTAGTAACTTGGGATGTTTAAGGATTATGAAGGGAGATAGTTGTAACCGGGTTGGCTAAGAATATATGTAATGAAAGGTCATTGTAGAGAGATGGAGAAGAGTGCTATATATTGAACTTAGATAGAGACATGTCACGACGTGGATTTCTAGATAGTGAGTGAGTTTGGGGAATTTGGTTTATTAAAAGGTGACACTAGTGTGTGATTTCTTTGGGTAATTGATGGTATGAAATGAGTTTCGGTATTTAGGAAAAAAAATAAAAAATAAAAAAATAAAAAATAAAAAAATAAAAATTGGAGAGTAAGCTTTGCTTGTGTGGACAGATTGGTGACAAGTGTGAGTGATAACATGATGAGAGAAGATCTATGGTAAGAGAGAGTGAGATGGTACTGATATGAAATAATGAGATTTGAGATTTGGAGCAATGAGAAGGTAACCGGAGCACTAAAGAGTTAGGTAGAAGAAATAAGGAGTTGAATTGTTAATTGATTTTGTCGAGTGTAAAAGGAAAAGAATGAGGGGAGTAAATTAAGAGAATGTTGACCAGAGTTAAGGAACACGAAAGTAAGGAATCGTGGAGATGTACGATAGCATCATGAGAGGGTGTGAGTTAATGGTTATATAGGAGTTTCGGGAAAACATGTTAGCTATGAGTTTTGAGGAATTTAGGAGAGTAAAACCTGGTAAAGTATTGACAAGATATGAGATTTTTGGTGGGGAGTTAGGTGACGATACAATTACGGATAGAATTGGAATAAATGTTCAGATAAATGTTGTTGATGGATTTGATGTACGTTATTTGGGATGTTAACCGAAGATGGGAAAGAAACCGTGATATTTAGAGATGAGTGTAAGAGGATTGTTATACGAACAGTGGTAGTGTTGAGGTGTCGTCACTAGTGGTTAAGGGTGATGATGAGCAGGAAAGATAGCCGTTCTAAAGAGGTTGATTTTGTAGACACCAGATTGATATGTATGGTTGTGAGGGAGTATAATATGTGGTTATAGGAGGCAGTTGCTAGTATTTGAGTATTATTGGTATGGTTAGATCTGTCAGGAGGTGCTAGTTATGCGAATGGGAGAATGTGTTATGAAGGGCATGCGAGTTTAAGCTCGGGCGAGAGATAACCTTTATCAAGTGGTAACTTACATGATCAGGATTGAACAGTTGGATGTGATTACGGGACTATGATGTATATAAATGTTTATATGAGGTTCTGACGTCACAAGAAGTGGTATGGTGTGATAGTTATATAGTTGTTATCTGAATGTTTTGTAATGTACGTTGGATACTGTAACCTAATGGAATGATATTCAAAAATGATATTTTGGGTGATCTGGCATGGCTAGTATACTTGAATGTGTATTCATCACATATGTTTATTCCATGAAAGGTGTGGATGATATTCATGAGGTTCTTATCTGTTTATTCCATGTAATATGTTGCGTTGTGATCTAGTAAGGCAGTTTTGAGTAAGTTTTCTTGTCCAGGAAATTATACTGAGTCAGTGTTTATGAGATTGTATAAGTTGCGATGACTATCGATGTGGTTGTTGTGCCTCAGGTGGTGATACTGGCACGGTACTTTGTGTTGTGATGCGGGTAATTTCGCGCTGCGGTGCGGCTGTTGGTGGCGGTGTTGCGATGTCGTCATCGGTTGTGGTGGAGTAGACGGGATACTTATGAGATGACTTTTTGAAAGTGTATACCAATTATACATAGACTGTTGTTTTGTTTACTGTTGTTTTTTGTGAGCCTCGTTTGGACATATAGACTGTTGTTTTGTTGATTGATGTTCTTACCAGTTTCAGCTTGGAAGTGAGGGTAGGGTATGATATGGAAGAGAGTTGTGTATGTTTCCGTTGTTTTCATGGTATAGTGATATCCTGTTAATGGGACACAGTTGCGAGAGGTTGTTGGAGTACATGTGATCTTCTTTTAGAGGAGGCATTGGTTGACATAGTAATGGCAAGTGATTTGTGGAACATGTGTTGTACTGATCTGGAAGTTGTAGGTGGTTCGTAATCTTTTATTGAGTGTTGAGAATTTGTATTATGTCAAGTTATGGATGAGTTTTGCGTTAATAAAAGAAAAGAACTTGAGGCTCTAGTGTGAGTGTGTGTAACAAGTGTGGATCGTGAGTATGCTTTTGGAGATAGGTGCTTTATATAGAGTGGTATGTCGTTCTGCCGTGCTTGTAGTAGTATGATGTTTAGGAGTATGAGTAAACTTCGATAGTGTTGACAGTTGGATGATGATGTTTATGACTATTAGTAAACTTCGAGGACGAAGTTCATTTTAAGGGTGGTAGAATATAACATTCCATTTGGTAGTTGATCTTCCTTGGTGGATATTCTTGATGTTGGATTTGATAGTGGATAATATGTTAATGAAACTGAGCTAGCGGTGTTTATGGATGGTATTCGATAGTGTATGGGGTTACAGTCGAGAGGCTATAATGTAGTTGATACGATATCGTGAGCCATGTTGTGGAGGTAGGCATAGTTGGCGGAGTTTGTGTTAAGAGTTCATGTTTTATAGGTTGGGGTTTTGTTTTGAGTTCTTAGTTGCGTTGTTGTGTCTTGACCGAGTTAGTATGTTTGTTTTTGGGTATGGGTTGAACTTCGGGGACGAAGTTCCTTTTAAGGAGGGAAGACTGTAATACTACGGTTTTATATGTTTATGGGTACTTTATCGAGTGGGGCTTACTCTGTCGAGTTAGTGTGTTTTTATATAAAACAATAGTCTGCCTGATCGGTACTCGATCGAGTACGTGTGACACTCGATCGAGTAAGGGGCACTCGATCGAGTACGTCACTTACTTGATCGAGTAAGTTGGTCTTACGGGTTATTTTAGCCGGGTTTTGTTAGTAACGCGTGATTATTATATAAAGCCTTCTGTCACCTTCTTTGTCACTTTTCATCTTTTCTAAAACCTTTCAAAAAGAAAACAAGTTTCGTTGCTCTCTTTCGTGGTGTTGCTATCAAATCCCAAAGGCTAAGGTTATCGGATTGTCGTGTTCTTTACGCCGTTGAGTTCGTCGTATCAAGGGAGGAGGTTTCGTAGAGGAGCATTACTGATTAGCTGCTTGTGATGGTCTCGTGGTTGCTTATTCCAGGTAAGGTTTCCCTATTCGGTTATTGATTACATAGTATTGGTGATGATTGTTTATTGTCGTTGGTTCATATCATATTGGAATTGGAATTGGTAATTGTTTATTATATAGTTGGTTGTGATTGTCTGTCTGTGGTTCTCGAGGTGCGTCCTCGGCTGAGTGGAGTCACTTGTGGGAGTGGCTTCACGCCCTTGATTCGCCCCCTGTGGAACCCGCCACATAGGGGATGTGCACATTAAGGAACATGGGTTATCGCTCGAATGAGATGAGCGGGGCTTAGGTGGGAAAGGCTGAGGTCCCCCACTGGCGGTGTGAAATACTTGTTGCGATGGGTATTCTGGAAGGACTACACACTTTTAAATGTTATGATGGATATTGGATGATTGTGTATTGTTCCTGTTGTATTGTTTTTGTGTAATCAGTAACTGACCCCGTTTAAATGTTTTGAAAACTGTGGTGATCCATTCGGGGGTGGTGAGCAGTTATTGAGCAGGTAACTGACCCCGTTTAAATGTTTTGAAAACTGTGGTGATCCTATTCCCATGTTACTAATACAACGATATTACAACTCCACTTCGTCACCTAAATATATTCTTAATCACGAAATTCATATTCTCATGCAATTGCCTGTAATACTACGGTTTTCTATGTCTATGGGTACTCTATCGAGTGGGGCTTAGTCTGTCGAGTAAATATATTTTTACGCAAAACAGTAGTCTGCCTGTTGGGTACTCGATCGAGTACTTATGATACTCGATCGAGTAGGGGGTACTCGATTGAGTAAATGAGTCCTACAGGTTATTTTGACGGGTTTTGATAGTAACGCGAGAAGGATATAAAAGCATGTTTCATCAGTTTCTTGTCATTTTACCCTATTCTAAGTTTCATAAGAAATAAAAACAAGTTACTTTACTCTCCTTTTTCGCATTGCTATCAAATTCTAAGAGCTAAAGTCGTCTGATCGTTGAGTTCTTTACGCCGTTGAGACCGTCACATTGTGGGTAAGCTTCTAGTATAATTTTTATATCGTTTCATTGATTTTAGTTGAAACCCTAATTGGGTAAATTGGGGGTTTTGGGGAGTATTGTTGATGTTAGATTGTGATTGTATGATTGTGTGTTTATAGGAGGTGATTTCGTTGAAGACCGATTATGATTAGCAGATTGTGACGATCTTGGTGATTGCTTTTCCAGGTAGGGTTTCCCTACTCAGTATTGTTTACATGGCATTGATGATGATTAATCGTTGTTGTTGATTTATATCATATCGGATTTGGAATTGATGATTGTTGATTGTATAATGTGGTTGTTGTATAATTGTCTATGGTTTGCGAGGTGCGTCCTCGGTTGACTGGAGTCACTTGCGGGAGTGGCTTCACGCCCTTGATTCGCCTTCTGTGGAACCCGTCATAGAAGGGATGTGCACATTAAGGAACTTGGGTTATCGCTCGGATGAGATGAGCGGGGCTTAGGTGGGAAAGCCTGCGGTCCCCCACTGGCGGTGTGAAATACTTATTGCGATGGGTATTCTGGCCGGACTACACACTTTAGTGTGTAGTCAGGTGTGTAAAGTTATGAGGAGATTGGATGATTGTGTATTGTTCTTGTTGTATTGTTTTTGTGTAATCAGTAACTGACCCCGTTTAAATGTTTTGAAAACTGTGATGATCCATTCGGGGGTGGTGAGCAGTTATTGAGCAGGTATGAGATGGACGTGTTGGAAATCTATATATCATTATTAGACATATTCATATATGTATCAAATTAATTTAGTCATAAAATTAATTACAAATCTTATGCATGCAAACTAAAACAAAAGAGATAAGAAAATCAATTTCTCACCAAATAAATTTCGGTCAAATGGGCACCAACAAGATCTCCTTCTTATTAGTTCTTGAGCTTTCCAATATTGGATGAACATACATGACCTCAAAATAGAAGCCCTCCAATTAGTAGCACCCAAAACTATCCCTTAATCCCACAAACTAATATGTACTAGATATTTGCAATGTGGTTTACCTTAAAATTGATTACTAAAACTCATATACTACTACTAGTAATATTAGTGATTCATATGAACAATTTGAATCAAATACTCATTTTTTTGATGAAGATTAAGAGAGAGAAGAGAGAAAATACATGAACTTTTTGCATGTGGATTGAATGGTAGTGTAATAAATATAAGATAAAAGAACTAAACCTCCTCTAATAGGAGTAGTAGAGCCGGCTAGCAAGAGGCCAAGGGAGAGCATCTTGCTTTCCCTTTTTGTCTTATCAATATTGTAGGTGTAAGGCTATGTATTAATAGGTATGATTATAATAATCATAGGCATTAAAATAATACACCCATTATCCTCCACTACCTACAATATTTCGGTCCATATGTAAAATGGACTACCATTTTATTTTGTCAATTTGTCAATTTGTCACTTGTCACACAATATGTCACATGTTATATGATACATGTTATTAATTAATTTAATGCATATTTATCACATAAATATCATTTCAGGAATTAATTAAATTACATACAACAAATTGACTAGTGATACTTGATCACATAAATAAAATGGGTCATATAATTATAATTCACAACTTCTTGTAATTATAATTAACCATTCATTCTTATCTTTATTGTTTCTCAAACAATAAATAATTTTAGTAACAAAGCATTTTATTACTAAAATAAATCTTATTTAATCCCATTACAATAAGATATCAATATTCTCTCTCACAAATTGAATTGTTCAATTTTAAGGAATTTATTAATCTGTATCGGTATACAACTAATTAACCTTTTCAATTAAGGGAATCGTCCTTTAGGTGTGACCTCAAGGGATCAACTGATCACCACCGTCGCACGACAGTAATGTCAAACTCTAGCCAGCCAATCATTACTGATATGTGTGGACCAGTTGACTATATATGTAATGTATCATCCCTTTCGTATTCTTGGTATGAGATTTAATAATTATATTTTAAATTATGTGATCGCACTATTGTTGAGGACACATTTCCCAACAATCTCCCACTTGTCCTCGACAAGTGTGCGTCACCAATTCTCTTGTCCTATTACTATCTCCCACTCAATGCAAGGTGTCTTTCGGGTCGTACTTGCAAGTGATCATATCGAGAGTGGTTTCCTCAATCTGGAGAATAACTGATTGACCGGAATTTATCCACCATTGATAACTTCCGAGCGTGGCCACGCATTTCCAGTTCATTACTCCTCGAGTGGCCCTGAGATATTGTTTTAACCCTGACAAGGGGGTGGACAATTCCTATCGCACTTATTCCCTTCGACTAGGCACAGCCATCATAACCCAAAATATGCCCATTTGACCCCATTTACGAAGGTCGTAGTAACACAAATCAAAGTTAATCTGAAACTGTGCCATCTTAGGCGAACAGTCTTTAGTCAAAAGAATCGACTCATTAGAATACTATAGTAGCTCTCGCCACGACCAGGCTATATAAATTTGCCGAACTCTATAAGCGGTCACCGCCCGAAAAGTGTTCTTAACGATCCGCCCTATGTGATCGACTAGTCATCTCACATGACTCTATGGCACTTGAACTTGCCATCAATCGCATCACACTCTAGTCACTTCGAGACGTCACCTCATACAAGCGACTATGGGCTAATACTATGTTAATCCGGGTTCACTTTAACGGGGTTCAATGTTGTCTCTACAACCCGTTTGGATGTAACAAAGTATAATAAAAGAGTTTTAACGTAAAACTCGAACGACAAATGCGATTATCACATATGAATAGTCAATGCCTGATTACTATTTCATGTTCTATAATCTTATTTGATCTTGTATGTAGTTGTTCATCTCAATTTAATTGAAATGACATGACTCATCATGTTTAGCCTATGAGAAGGATTTGGTTAGTAGGTTTTATCAACTTCTTGTACCTTACTCAACCTTACTACATACTCGTTTTCCTTTGTAATGCATACATTTGCATCACAAAACTTTCTGAGTACGTGTCGAGATCCAGTCAAGACATAGGCCCTCTAGCCTAAGAATAGCTCCCACCGTTTTCACAGTGTGCGGGACTCATCCTCTTGCACATCTCATGATTGCAAGTGTACTCAATTTCCGTTATAAATATCTCTCATTGTTCTTTATTGCCTAGAACGATTCTAGAAAATCTATTTCTTAAATAACATAGCCACAATGGTGTCTTAACCATCCTAATGTGTTTTAATTATGGTTTTGTCGGAAACCACGCGCAATCTCAATTGTCAATTGTCACTTGTGTAACACCCTTACACAAAATTGCATTATAAACACTTTGCTTTACTTCCTTAATGCTTCTGCAAGCACTTAAGGGTAATATTTATGGCTTACTTGGTAAAGATTACTTAAATTCGATTTTAAAACAATTCATCATACTCAAAGCATATGAAGTGTTATACATCATTACTTATTTAATTGATCCGGCAGCGAAAGCAAATGGAATCAATCAAATATGTTCAATTTAATTGAACTAGTCATGAATCTTATCAACATAAGACTTCTTATTGACGCTAATATCATGTGGATTTATCTTCATAAATCTGGATATTTAAAGATGTATTATAATACTCCAAGAGTCTTAAATAATTCTCGATGATCAATATGTCATTCACATATAAGACTAATTAAAATTTCCGTAACTCCCACTAAACTTCATGTATAAACACAACTTCTCGACTTATCGAGAAATGTTTTATCACATGATCAAAAATGTTTATTCCAACTCATTGATGTCCTACTTAAGACCCTTTCTTAAGTTTCACATTATCTTAGGATTGCAAGAATCTTCAAAACTTAAGACATGTATTGAATACATTCTTTCTAATTGAAGAAGTGAGTTTTAGATTCACTTGCTGTATGTGTATCCTCATAATGAAACACAATCCCTAAGAAGATCCAAATAGACTTAAGCATTTCAACCAGTGCAAAACTCTTTGCCACCAATCTTGCTTTGAAATCTCTCTTTATTAGTGCAAAACCCTTTGTCACTAATCAAGTCTTTTTGTTTCGGATTTTCATGGCTCTAAGCCTTGTATTGAGTTGTGACTTTAAACACTCTCATGTAAGTCATATGTTCATTACTTTCTAGAAGTAATCAACTTGAATCAAACGATTTCTTTTGTAAGTTATAAGCTCTTTACTTTCATAAAAGTAGCATGAATTCATCATCTTTAACAAGTGACGAATTTAACCTCCTAGGTTATAAAGAAACAACGTCTTACACAAAACGTCTCATGTAGCCAAGAAAGACCAGTTTATTGCGACATAACATTCTTTGTGGCTCTTGAATAATTTTCTCCCACTCTGTCTTCTAGAAATAAACTTGTATTTTAGAAAGACAGCTTCACGAGCCACAAACCCGGTGTACTTGTGATTATAATAAGGAAAAATGAGCATTTGTTTGTTTTGAAAACTTACAAACATGGTAACCTACCATTTCATATCTCATATGATTCGTTTTAGATTTAGTGGAAAAATAATTTAGACAAAATGATAAAATCCCCAAAAGGATCAAGTGACTCAAAGTAACTTGATCGAAGTTCAAACCATATCGAATAGCGTTTGAATTCTTATCCAATCACACATTATTCCATAATGCGTGCTAAGAGAGATTAACTTGTGATACTATATCACATTTCTTTTGGCTTATATCAAAGTCTTCACTTTGATAATCCCATCACGACTAAATCGTGCTTCTTTGAACTTTTGAACTTCTTCAAAGATTTCTTTATTTACCTTATTAAGTGAACACATTAGTGTCAACCTAAATCGTTGGTAAAAGAAAATGATCAACCTATTTTGGATCAATGATTTACAACCTCGATCTCCTTTTCAACCAAAAGGCACGAGATATCTTGCTTTGAATACAAGATACGCATAAACCATTAACAATCTAATGGCTTCAAGAGTACTCGATAACTCTTTGCGTTCATCATTCCAGAATTTAAGGTTTAATCCTGGGTTACCAATTTGAGTCTTGCATCATCTTCATGATATATCATTCTAGTTTGGTTTAGAATATTATCACCTTGATAATGGGCTAGCCATACATCAAATCGTGGTGTATAGGGTCACAAAAGTGAAACCTCTTTTGTATCTTAACAAGTTTGTATTCTTATTTAGAGTTTATGTACTTAATAGTCACAATTAAGTACAACTCCAAACCCGAAAACTAGATTTAGTGCACAATGACTTTATCTCTCGACTTCATGGTTGCTAGTCGTCATATTCTAATCATCCTATGTATCAAACATAATGATGAAAACCACCACCGGTTTCTAATATTGACGAAGTAGTACTAGCAAAATTTATGTTTAATCAAATAAACATTTAAAGAAGAAGGTCCCATTAGATGTCCCACAACTAACTTGTTGATTCTTCAATAATTTGGGGTAGTTTCCTTTCTAGTGTCCAACATTTAAGACAATGGAAACTTTATCGGTCGGGATTGATAGGTTTAGTATCGTCATTCTCAATAACTTTACTTTTAACATTACCTTGTATCAATTCCATTATAATCTTTACTTCTTGAACCTCGTCCTCATCTTAACGGTTTAAGAGAATGCTCCCACTCAATTCAATGAGTCTTTGCTTTGAGAAGCAAAATTTGAATTCATGAAGATTGCTCTTCATTTGTTCGTTTTAGTCTTAAAACTTTCATTGAAGTGGTTGCGTTATTTTGGTCAATTACGAATTCTGACAAATCTAATTACCAAAACAATTTAACGTTTCAAGGTACTTAATTTAATTAAGTATATGAAAAACAATCCATTGTAAGTAGATGTGTTAGTCAAGAATCAAAAACCTGTTTGATAATGAATAACTTTAATCTATACTCTTTACAAGAGATCCTTCCAATGGATAATTCGAGGTTTTTAGAAGAAAATTCAAATTTTGTCTTTAGTTACGATGTTTTAATGGAGTTTTGAATCGAAATGATATCGTATAAAAATTGTGGTGAAGAAATAGAACAATATGATAACGGAATAGTGGAAAAAAACTTAACATTTATCGTTTTATTAATACTTGTAAACAAGTATAGCATTTACATAGTGACCTCTACCCAACTATGATAAATGATTCTAAGATCCAAATTCATATTAACTTGGGCACGGTGTGGCCGATACATCCCTTATCAATATAACTCGGTGGATTAACTCTTTAATCGATTCTACTTTTAGAACTCTTGGTCGATAAAATTACATTAACATTTATCTTCAGCCCAAAACACATCCGACAAGGGCACGGTGTGGCCGATACATCCCTTATCAAAAAAACTTTTGTTGAGTTCAACCCAAATTTCGAATAAATGTGTCCATGATCCAAATCCACATCAACTTGGGCACGGTGTGGCCGATACATCCCTTATCAACATGAATTCGATGGATAGACATTTATCACCCACTTCCCCTACGTAACAAGGTTTGTACCCCGGTGTGGCCGAGCGCACTCCCTCACGAAATAGGTTTTCATGGTTTCTACTCTTTGGTAAGGCTAAGTCTCAATTGTTTATTTTTAGAGAGAGGTCATGTCAATTTATTATCTATCACGTTTTAAGTGAACTAAAGCGGTGAACTACGATAATTGTAATTGACATGGTCGATATACTCGATTAAAATGATAATGCATGTTTTAGTTATGGCGATTTAGCGATGCATGCGACATATAAATAAAATGCAAAGCATAAATAAAATCCTAGCATGGCCTTCCTAAAATAGAAAAAATATTTAACTATTACATATTCGGAAACCAACTCCATTGGTCCCTTGAACTTCGGTTGAGGCACGCATCTCGAGGTAACACCGTCTTTATGTATCGTCTTCCTTGAGTGACACCGTCTTCAAGGAACGCCGAAATAAATAAATTACATAACAAATTACATAATTTCCTATTATACATTTGTAATTAAAATAAAATAAATCTATTAAATTACATAACGGTGATACGAGATCACAATAAATTACAACCGAATCGATATTCCCATACATTTCGGGTAATATCAATTAAAAACTAAGGCCATACTAAGTAAAATTACATAATTCAAAATTACATAAAATAAAATTATGACAATCATAAATAAAATGCAGCATTATAATATGTATGAATATGCCCAATTTTATGCTAAATCGCCTTTAAGGAGCCAATATCGTATATTAAACGGTTTTTACGGATTTGCGTGATTCAACGTTTTATAATCACAAAAATTACATGAATTCATATTTATGCACAAGGTAATTACCCTAACCTCTTAGGACTCAAAATTAGTCTTCACTAATTACTTGACTATAATTAACTTATATTTCTTAAAATTGTTCATTAATGGACTCAAAATTTCAATAAAATGCTATAAACTTCAAATAAATCACAAAAATTTCAAATAAATTCAAAATTCAAAATTTAAACTCATGAACATTCTGGAAAAACACCATGACACTCATAATATTCAAAAACTTAGGTTAAAAAATTTCGAAAATTTATCGGGAAAAACAATGTTGCGGTTTATCGGATTTATTAATTAAAATCATAAAAACATGAGAAAAATTATATTCATCAACTTTTCAATTTTAGATCTGAAAAAGATAATAAAATGCAACATGTGACATTTTTCCTTAGTCATGAAGTATGTTTTAGCAATTTTTCACTAATTAAGTCACTATTTATGCTATTTTTCATCAAAAATCCGTAAATAATGCATAAAGACTTCATTATAGCTTATTATTTTACACACATCTTGTAAAATTGCATGTGACAACATACTAAATTTCTATGACCAGATTCGAAATTTATTTCATATTAACCTATTTTTCATTTAAATTCGATTTTTATCATGAAAAATCCATTTTTCGAGCATAAGAACTCTAAAAATTATGAAACTTTCCAGATCAACTAAAAATAATATATGTGAAAACATATCCGAAAACCACTGTAAAATTCGAAGTTTAGCTAATTTTAGTCCAAAATTGACTTTTTTATCATAAAAATCACATTTTAATGCCAATATTAAATAAAATGAACAATAAAAAATCCATAAATTAACCAAAATATCCTAAATACATTTTAGGATCAGAAAATTTAACATGCAAAAATTATTTTCGTGATATATCATAATAACACAAATTTACAAGTTTTATATGTTAATCGTATAACTCGGAAAAACTATAACCGATTTGCATGCAAACAACCTTGTGCTCTCTGATACCACTTGTTGGAAATCTATATCTCATTATTAAACATATTCATATATGTATCAAATTAATTTAGTCATAAAATTAATTACAAATCTTATGCATGCAAACTAAAACAAAAGAGATAAGAAAATCAATTTCTCACCAAATAAATTTCGGTCAAATGGGCACCAACAAGATCTCCTTCTTATTAGTTCTTGAGCTTTCCAATATTGGATGAACATACATGACCTCAAAATAGAAGCCCTCCAATTAGTAGCACCCAAACTATCCCTTAATCCCACAAACTAATATGTACTAGATATTTGCAATGTGGTTTACCTTAAAATTGATTACTAAAACTCATATACTACTACTAGTAATATTAGTGATTCATATGAATAATTTGAATCAAATACTCATCTTTTTGATGAAGATTAAGAGAGAGAAGAGAGAAAATACATGAACTTTTTGCATGTGGATTGAATGGTAGTGTAATAAATATAAGATAAAAGAACTAAAACTCCTCTAATAGGAGTAGTAGAGCCGGCTAGCAAGAGGCCAAGGGAGAGCATCTTGCTTTCCCTTTTTGTCTTATCAATATTGTAGGTGTAAGGCTATGTATTAATAGGTATGATTATAATAATTATAGGCATTAAAATAATACACCCATTATCCTCCACTACCTACAATATTTCGGTCCATATGTAAAATGGACTACCATTTTATTTTGTCAATTTGTCACTTGTCACACAATATGTCACATGTTATATGATACATGTTATTAATTAATTTAATGCATATTTATCACATAAATATCATTTCAGGAATTAATTAAATTACATACAACAAATTGACTAGTGATACTTGATCACATAAATAAAATGGGTCATATAATTATAATTCACAACTTCTTGTAATTATAATTAACCATTCATTCTTATCTTTATTGTTTCTCAAACAATAAATAATTTTAGTAACAAAGCATTTTATTACTAAAATATATCTTATTTAATCCCATTACAATAAGATATCAATATTCTCTCTCACAAATTGAATTGTTCAATTTTAAGGAATTTATTAATCTGTATCGGTATACAACTAATTAACCTTTTCAATTAAGGGAATCGTCCTTTAGGTGTGACCTCAAGGGATCAACTGATCACCACCGTCGCACGACAGTAATGTCAAACTCTAGTCAGCCAATCATTACTGATATGTGTGGACCAGTTGACTATATATGTAATGTATCATCCCTTTCGTATTCTTGGTATGAGATTTAATAATGATATTTTAAATCATGTGATCGCACTATTGTTGAGGACACATTTCCCAACAGGACGCGCATGAGATAGCTGTGTTGAGTTGCCACAAGATGTCTAGAAGTCTTCCGCTGTGTCTTAAACATCTATTTACTTCATTTTAGTTAGCTTTTTGGAACAGTTGTATTTTCTTTCGACAGTTTCGGTTTTGGACTTGTATCGCTTTAAATATATTTAATAAAGTACGTTTCATTATTGTCTATTTGATATACATTGTCTCGGATAACCGAGATGGTAGCATTTCCATGCCTTGAGTGGTCCTGGTAAGGCACTTGGAGTATGGGTGTATTACAGCAAGTGTTCGCACTAATGTTGGGAGAACGGACGAATTTCCCATTACCATTGGGGTGCATCAAGGTTCCGCACTTAGTTCTTTTCTCTTTGCTATAGTTATATATAAGTTGACAAGGGATATTCAGGACGACATCCCTTGGTGTATGATGTTTGCGGTTGATATTGTGTTGATTGATGAGACGAAAGGGAGGGTTGAGAGAAAGTTGGAACTGTGGAGGCTAAGTAGGATGTCGTCCTCTTTCGTGGGTTTAAGTTAAGTAGGAGTAAGACCGAGTACTTGAGGTGTCAGTTCAGTAACGTGGCGTGGTCAAGATCGTCAGAGGTGGGGAGTATTATTTTCGATGGAAACGTTGTTGAGGGGACAAATTTCTTTAGATATCTGGGATCTATTATTAAAAAAGATTGGGAGTTAGACGGAGATGTGGCTCACAGAATTAAAGTGGGATGGTTGAAATGGAAAAGTGCTACAGGGTTTTTATGCGATAAAGATATGCCCCAAGGATTAAAGGGAAAATTTTATCGCACGTCGATTAGGTCTGCTTTACTTTACATCTCCGAGTGTTGGGCCGTGAAACATTATCACATTCATAAGATGAGTGTGGCAGAGATGCGTATATTGAGGTGGATGTGCGGCCATACAATAAAAGATCGATTAAGGAATGAGGTGATTAGGGAAAAGGTGGAAGTGACGCCAATAGAGGCATGATGATGGAAAACCGACTAAGATGGTTTGGGAATGTGAGAAGGAGACCTATGGACGCACCAGTTAAGAGGCTGAAGATTTCGGGAACAGAAAAGGTTGCTAGAGGTGGAGGGAGACCAAAACAGACATGGTTGAGAGTGATACAATACGATATGAGATTTCTCGGGCTTGATGAGGGAATGGTGACGGAAAAGGCACAATGGAGGGCAATGAGACATGTGGATTTTTAGTATTTGACATTATTTGAAATATTTAAAGTTTTTTATTTAATTTTTAAAGTTTATTTGTTTTTTCGGATTTATTACACCTTTTTACCAACAACTTTATTATATATTAATACTTGGTTCACTTTTAAGGTATTCCGGACCCTTAAGTTTTATTTCGGTTTTCAAAATCGTTTTAATCTTTATTCTCGACTTGAATTCTAAGTTTTTATAAATAAATTCGGATTTTGACTTTAAAACCTATAAGTTTACGTGGCTCTCATATTATGTTTTACTCCCCCTTTGTTTTTCCCTTTTTCTTTTCTGTTTTTCGCATTTTTGAGGTGTGCGTTCACCCATGGACAGTTCTAAATGATGATTCATGTCAGCCGACCCTAAATCATTTTGGGATTAAGGCTCTGATGTTGTTGTTGTTGATGATGATGATATCCCGTTCCTTCATGCACTACGCCATCTTTGATAAGTTGATTCTAAACTACGGAGGAAAGTAAAAAAAAAATCAACATGAAATCAAGATGCATACAAAAACCATACTTACACATAGTATATGCAAGTATATTGCAGAAACTATTCATTATACTGGACAAACCTACAACTGCCCGCCATCACCAACCAAGATTACACGCCATCACCAACCAACAGTAACTGAGGATGTTAGTACTTGGAAAGATGTTAAAATACCCTTTGATCTAACTGAGGCACATAACCTCCATTTGCCCTAAGAAACAATAATAGGCCATAGAAATATTCAACTACTATGGTTAAATAGGCTTAAACTTTGGTTTGAAACATGTACACATAGATTTTGTTGACATATGTGGAACACATCCTAATAATTGTAAACCAAATATTGGCTTATAGAATCAATAAAGCTTATGACGCATCACCTATGGAAATCCCTAGAGGTATCTAGCTTCTTTTTAAATACTTTTTCCTTTGGTCAAAACTTTTACCAGTTATGTTTACACTTTACCCTCTTACGTCTTATCACTCCTATTCATCTATGATATACCATTTATATTTTATTTTGCAAACCAAACAAAATATAGTCATGGGAACCCTACTACTTCGTTGCAACCCAAACAAAATGTTTGACTTTCGTCTATTTCCCTCCCTGTAATACCTGCCCTGTTAGGGACCCGTTGACCTTGGACACATGTTAGACCCTTGGAACCTTTCACACAAGCGACTTTGCATCATAGTAACCTTTGGGAAGTGGGAACTCGATCTAGTATAGGCTACTCGATCGAGTAGTCTATTGACTCGATCGAGTAGAGGTCACTCGATTGAGTAAGTTCCATACTCGATCGAGTATGGCAAGTTCAGCGTAAGTATATAAGTCGTAAGTCGTAAACCCAAATAAGTTTTCTTTTTCTTTTCTCCCTAAACCTAATCGACGATACACCTTCTCTCTCACCAACCTTCAAACTTTTGAGATCCTTTACACTTGGAGACAACATAGGGATGGAGAGTTGAGTCGAGTCGCGGTCTTGTCGCCAGAATACCAAGCATAGGTAAGTCATCTTCATCATCCTCAGGTTCCTTTGTGGTTATGATTGTTAGTAATAGGGTTTTCCCTACTGATTGTGATAGGCATTGATGGAGGTTGTCTTGTCTTCATATGGATGTATGCGGTCTTGCTGCTGATTGCTAAAGGTAGGTTTTCCTACTCAGTACTGTTGATTAGTTGTCGTGTGTGATGCGTGGTGATTCTATTTGTGAATGGTTGTGATTGTCTGTGGTTCGCGAGGTGCGCCCTCGGCTGAGTGGAGTCACTTGTGGGAGTGGCATCACGCCCTTGATTTGCCCCTTGTGGTTCCCGTCATAAGGGGGATGTGCACATTAATGAACATGGGTTATTCGCTCTATGGTTTTGAGTGGGGCTTAAGTGGTATGGCTGCGGTCTCCACTGGCGGAGAGGAATATCTGTTACGATGGGTATTCTGGAAAGGCTACATACATTAGTGTGTAGTCAGATGATTGGTGATGAGATGGAGCTGGAGATTGGTGCGTGTGTGTATTGTACCATTGTTGTATGTTGTTCTTCAGTTACTGACCTTGTATGGTTTGTCTGTGTTTCTTTCTTGTTATGTGTCTGTCGTGATCCATTATGGTGAGCAGTCAGTCTTAGTAGGTATTGATGTGTGGAGCTTATCTGGGTGCGTTGGAGGGACGAGTCTTTCACCGAGTTTTGGCATGGAGTAGTCTCACTGTAGTTGTTTTATTCATCAGTTGTATCTTTCTTTTGTTGAGTTTAAACTTGTAATAAACTTTAATAGTTCTTTTATTGACGTATTGATATGCTATTCCTCGGGCAACCGAGATGGTAATGCCCGTATCTATTAGGGAAGGTCTTGTTAGAGGTCCTTGGTAGATGGGGGTGTTACAAAGTGGTATCAGAGTGACAATTTTGGAATCTGTAACCAATGGACATAATGAACGCAGTGAGTCTAATAAAATGAACCTGGTGTATGTGTGTTAGGATCCCCTTGTGTATTTGATTTTGGGTGAGAAGGCGCCCTCATTCCAAAATCCTAGCCCCAATATGCTTAAGCCAGTCAATTTAAATGGGGATATTGAGTCGGGAATTGTGTGTGCCCATGTGTGTAATATGTAAGATATATATATAAGGGTAATGTCATGTGTGTAAATGATAGTACATGTGATGCGTAATTACTTGTATAGTTAAGTATGCGTGAGTATGCGAATGGAGAAGTAGAAGGTATTAGAAGCATGTGTATGGACATGTGGTGGCATGTATGTGATAATTGGTTTAAACGTTTGCTATATTTGATAAATGATATGAGGGTATGGGGTGACATGTAAGTTTGGTGACTGGTTTACAAGTTTGCAATATCTGATAGATTGTGTGAGCATGTTGTGTTGTGTTGTGTTGTAGAATTTGATATGCAGATGAACATAGTAGAATATCGTTACTATTATGAGTGAATGTGTGGATTAAAGTACGTATTGGTAGAATCATATGTTATATGGAATGTAATAGAGTAGATTATACTGTTTTAATTGCGGTATTTGTGCTATATGTAAAGTAATGATAATCGATAGTATTAGTATAGAGATAATTAGTGACGAGTTCTAAGTATACCTTAGACTCCGAACGATTTGTTGTTTTGCAGGAACAACCAAATAACTCGTAATCTTTTGTGGTTATTTTGACTTACTCGACCGAGTAGGCCTTACTCGACCGAGTAAGTGGGTCACTCGATCGAGTTCACTGAAAAACAGAATCATTGTCTATTCTGCCAATGCTAAAACTCGACCGAGCACCCCTAACTCGATCGAGTAGAGGCTACTTGATCAAGTACCTCAGACACTCGATCGAGTATCGCTGCTACAGAACACGGGTTTTATAATGTTCGGGATTTATATCCCTAACTCTTCTCATTCTTTTCTTTTATTATTTCTTTCTAAAACCTAAAATCCTCATAAAACTTCTTCCTCTATAAAGCTTTGGTGTAATTTGTGCTTGATTTCTTCCCAATCGTCTTAAGTTCATCCATCAAATTAGTTTGCAAACTAATTCAAGGTAACTTTTACGTCTTTGATTTGATACAAATAGAAACATGTGGTAGTGTTGCCTTAAGATTGTGTTGTAATTGCTAGATTTTGATAGAAACTACGTTGAATCCTTGTTATTGATGTTAGGAATTACAAATTAAACCCGATTTTTTGACAATATTCAAACCGGATTTTTCTAGGGTTTGCCCCAAATTTTCGAATTTGTTCATCTAATTCATCTTTAAAGGTTGAAAAAGGGTAGGGGATATTGATAATATCATGTTTAATGCTTGATTCTAGCTATTTTCATCGAAAATTTCGTCTTAAAGCTTCATCTTTTGAGTATACAAGTTGGAAATTTTGTCCCAAATTTGCGATAAAAGTTGTATTGCTGAGATTAATTAAGGTAGAAACCAACCCGAAATTCTTCTATAACTTATTTAAACTTTGTATCTTGAGATTCTAACCCATATTTTATGAGTTGCAAAGGGTAAGAGGAGTTGTTAAAACCATGTTTTTCTTTCAAATTTCACATGTTTTGGCAAGAAAATCCATCTTGAGCATTGTCTTTTTCCGTATAAAGCATTTGAAAGTTTCTGCTTTGAATTTGTAAAACCCGATGTTTGGCTAAACTATGTTGAAAGAGATGCGGAGAACTGCTGCCACACGATAGACTAAGAGGACCCGAGCTAACACTGCCGCCGCGGAGGAGGTAGGTGAGGGGAGCCAAGGACCCATTGTTCCGACGGTAATATTTGCTAATTTCAAACAAAGGGATGCCTTTGTTAGTTTGCTAGGCCGCACCTTGAAACCCACAAGGTGCATAGATGTGGAGGTGTTGGAGGAGTTGAAGATAGAGGTGGATGTCCATCACATCTTTGAGGTGTTGAGTTTGGAGGGGTTGTATCGGCTGAGGAAGCATTCGTATGCTTTTCTGACCCTTGAGTTTATGAGTTCTTTTACCTATGACGTAGCTGGGAAGATGGTGGGTTTTTGGTTGATGAACAATAGTTTTTATCTGACCTTGGACCAGTTTACGGACCACTTGAGGCATACCCGGGCCAAGAAGGGATATCTTAGTGATGTCCTGACTTAGTGTGGTGCTAGTAGCTACCTACCTTTGTTCACCGGTAGACCTGCCCCGACCTCGAGTGTTATGCTGATCAATGATGTTCAGCACATGACCTTAAAGATCTTTCTCCGATCCTTGACTTGTTTACTGACAGGCTAAATGGCACACCTAATAAAAAATAACCAACTGGCCTAAACTAATGCAGTAGAGGAAGTTGGGATCGTATCCTCAAGGAGACAAACAATTTCTATCCGCTAATTATGAGTCCGTCTAAGTAACAAGTCTGGGGGTTTGATTTGTTTGATAACTAAACTAAGGTAGCAAAAAGTAGAGAAATAAAGAGTAGTGAATGTGTAAAAATATAAGGGGAGATAGCTAGGGTAGTTGGTTCACCATGATCTGGAAACGGTCAAAGGTAGGGTCAAAGACTGGTTAAATTAAGGTCTGAAGGGTAGTGATAACGTCCTCTCGGTCCACTAATCACCCTAGAAACTTTCTAATATGCTCTTGCTCTATTTAAAGTATTCTATTATTCGTAGCAGGTCTCACTCTCTCCAATCTCTCGATCTAGGTCGGAGTTTATGTAACACACCCATACTCCAAGTGCCTTACCAGGATCACTTAAAGCATGGAAATGTTACCATCTCGGTTACCCGAGGCAATGTATATCAAATAGACAATAAAGAAACATACTTTAATAAATGAGTTTAAGGTGATACAAGTCCAAATCCCAAAACTGATAAAATAAATACAACTGTTTCTCAAAACTGTCAAACCAACTGAAATAAACTAAGTTCATGACAGAGCGGAAGACTCTAGTGACTCATGTGACGACTCCATCCCAGCAGCTATCCCTGGCACAAGCCATCTCATACCTGCTCAATAACTGCTCACCATCCTCGAATGGATCACCACAGTTTTTAAAACAATTAAACGGGGTCAGTACTGATTACACAAAACAACACAGCTGAAACAATATACAATCCAAGCCAATCAACCAATCTCCACCACAACTCCACACACCTGACTACACACTAAAGTGTGTAGTCCTGCTAGAATACTCATCACAACAAGTATTCCACACCGCCAGTGGGGGACCGCAGCCGTTCCCGCATAAGCCCCGCTCATCTCATCCGAGCGATATACTCAAGTTCCTAAATGTGCACATCCCTTCTGTGGCGGGTTCCACAGAAGTCGAATCAAGGGCGTGAAGCCACTCCCTCAAGTGACTCCACTCAGCCGAGGACGCACCTCGCAAACCACAGATAATTATACAACAACCACATTATACAATCAACAATCACCAATTCCAAATCCGATATGATATAAACCAACAACAACGGTTAATCATAAACAAAGCCATGTAAACAATACTAAGTAGGGAAACCCTACCTGGAATAGCAATCACACGACCGTCACAGCAGCTAATCAATACCGTTCCTCTACGAATCCTCCTCCTATAACACATATGTATACAATTATCACCTAAACAGTACAATTCTCCCAAAACCCCCAAATCTACCCAATTAGGGTTTTAAACAAACTTATAAAATCATTATAAAAATTATACAAGAATCTTACCCTTGACGCGACGAACTCAACGGTATAAAGAAAAAAACAATCCGACGTTCCTAGCCTTGGGATTTGCTAATAACGCGACGAATGCGAACTACGTAACTTCTTTTCTTTTCTCTTGAAAGGTTTTAGAAAGCAAACGTGATTAAGAATAATGACGGAAGCCTTTTAAACTAATCACGCGTTATTAACAAAACCCGGCTAAAATAACCCGTAAGACTCACTTACTCGATCGAGTAAGTTACTTACTCGATCGAGTAAGTTACTTACTCGATCGAGTGCCCCTTACTCGATCGAGTGTCACACGTACTCGATCGAGTACCCATCAGGTCAGCTACTGTTTTGCGTAAAAACTTACTTACTCGACAGAGTAAGCCCCACTCGATAGAGTACCCATAGACATAGAAAACCGTAGTATTACAGTCTTCCTTCCTTACAAGGAACTTCACCCCCGAAGTTCAACCCATAATCAAAACAAACATACTAACTCGATCAAGACACAACAACGCAACTAAGAACTCAAAACAAAACCCCAACCTATAAAACATGAACTCTTAACACCAACTCCACCAACTATGCCTACCTCCACAACATGGCAAATACCATCCACAAACGCCGCTAGCTCCGTCTCACAAACATATTATCAACTAGAAAGATCCAATATCGACACTCATAAACATCAAACGGAATGTTACATTCTACCACCCTTAAAAAGAACTTCGTCCTCGAAGTTTACTCACACTCATAAACATCATCATCCAACTGTCAACACTATCGAAGTATTCTCCCATTCCTAAACATCGCACTACTATAAGCATGGCCATGACCTTTTAACAATATCAACCACAATACAAATCCATCCTTTATTCTACACCAAAGCTCAAACTCCCGATGATACCGCAACATGTACAACCATCAAGCTCTCTTTGTTGCATCCTACTCCTTTTAAGATAAAAGTTATGTCCTCGTAACTCACTAATAGTAGATCCTTTGCTATACTTCCCGAAATCGGCATCACCACCGCATGTCAACGATAACCGACTATAACCTCAACACCTACAATCATTCCTATATCCATGTCTCCCTTCCTCTAACAGTCCTCATTCTTCAATTCATTCTGCACTCCATCTAATCTATACCATAAAATCCTCAGCGAAATCATCACACCAACTCTTCAACATTACCGCAAAATGACATACTCCTCTATACATGCGCTTATCTCCATAATCATAATTTACGATCCACAATTGTTACACACACTCTCACTAGATCCTCAAGCTCTCCCTTTTATTACCACAACTCATTCACAACTTAACATGATACTAATTCCCAACACTCTATACTCACTGTCTCAATAAAAGATTATGAACCATCTGCATCTTCCAGATCAGTATAACACATGTTCCACAAATCACTTGCCATTACTATGTCCACCAATGCCTCATCTAAAATAAGGTCAAAAATACTGTAATAACCTCTCACAACTGTGTCTCATAAACAGAATATTACTATACCACGACAACAACTGAAATATAACCAACTCTCTTTCATATTATACTCTACCCTTACTCTCAAGCCGAAACTGGTAAGAAATATCAATAAACAAAACAACCGTCGATCTGTCCAAACTAAAACTCGCAGGAAACAGCAGTAAACAAAACAACAATTTATATAACTGGTATACACTTTCGAAAAATCGTCTCATAAGTATCCCTTCTACTCCATCACAACCGATGACGGCATCGCAACACCGCCACCAACAGCCGCACCGCAGCGCGAAATTACCCGCATCACAACACGAAGTACCGTGCCCGGATCACCACCCGAGGCACAATAGACACATCGATAGTCATCGCAACTTACACAATTCCCATAAACACTGACTCAGTATAACCTTCTGGAAAAGAAAACTTCTCAAAACCGCTTTACTAGATCACAACGCAACATATTACACGGAATAAACAGATAAGAAGCGCATGAATATCATCCATACCTTTTCACGGAATAAACATATATCATGAATACACATACATGTATAACTAGCCATGCCAGATCACTCAAATTAATACTTTTGAATATCATTCCATGAGGTTACCGTACCCAACATATATTACAGAATATTTAGATAACAACTTTATAACTATCACACCATACCACTTCTCGTGAGGTCAGAACCTCACACAAACATTTATACACATCATAGACCCGTAATCACATCAAACTAGTCAATCCTGATCACGTAAGTTACCACTTGATAAAGGTTATCTCTCGCCCGAGCTTAACTCGCATGCCCTTCATAGCACATTCTCCCATTCGCATCACTATCACCTCCTGACAAATGTAGCAATGCCATTAGTACTCAACTACTAGCAACCGCCTCCTATAACCACACCTTATTCTCCCTCAGAGGTTACAACCGTACATATTAATCCGGCCTCTACAAAATCAACCTCTTTAGAATGGCTATTTTTCCTGCTTATCATCACCCTTAACCACTAGTAACAACACCTCAACACTATCCCCGTTCGTATATCAAACCTCTTACACTCATCTCTAAATATCACGGTTTCTTTCCCATTTTCGGTTAGCATCCCAAATATCGAACATCAAATCCATCAACAAAATTTAACTGAACATTCATTCCAATTCTATCCGTAATTGTATCGTCACCTAACTCCCCACCAAAATCTCATATCGTGTCAATACTTTACCAACTTCTACCCTCCTTAATTCCTCGAAACTCATGGCTAACATGCTGTCCTGAAACCCACTATATAACCATTAACTCACGCCCTCTCATGATACTATCACATATTTCCATGATTCCTTACCTTCATGTTCCTTAACTCTGGTCGACGTTCTCTCAGCTTACTTCCATCCTTCTTTCCTCTTTTCACTAAATAATACCAATTAATAATTCAACTCCTTATGCCTTCTACCTAACTCTTTAGTGCTCCGGTTACCTTCTCATTGCTCCAAAACTCAAATCCCATTATTTCATATCAGTATCATCTCACTCTTTCTTACCATGGATCTTCTCTTATCATGCTATCACTCACACTTATCACCAATCAGTCCCAACCATCTCACTTTTTTTTTTCTTTTTTCTAGAAACCAAAACTCATTTCATTCCGTTAATTGCCCAAGGAAATCACACATTAGTTTCACCACTTGATAATACAAATTCCCAAACTCGGCCACTACCTACACATAGCGGCATAACTCGATCTCACTATACACTATACGTTTCTATACCTCTATAACGAGCTTCCATCAATTATAACCTTAACCAACACAATCCTAACCATCTCCCTCCATAAATCCTTACACATCCCAATTTGCCACTATTTGCATCCCTTATTTCAATATTTTCATTCTCACGTTCCATAAACTTACATCACTCCTTGCTCATATATACTTACCTTTACATTACTCAAATTCGCAATTATATCACTCACCACGTCTCACAAAACTTGCACCATGCCTCAATAAGCCTTACCAATATTCCTTTTCTTTTTCCTCTATCTATCACAACCACATATAACTCATGTCCTCCCCACCAAACTCATACCCACCATAAGGTGCCACTCCTTATATCATGAGATTGGGTAACCTCATTACGCCTTTGTGGTGACGACGGAGACGAACCAGCGCTACTGTGGCTATCCTCGACGGTGAATGACTCGAACAAAGGGTAGTGTGAACATTCATCTCCTCAAAAGTGCCGCACATTATCTCTCGAAATGTTGATGAGACAAACTGAGGGTCATCGACTAGGATGTGAGAAGATGAACCGATCACAGGATATTCATATGGGCTAGAGTCGCCGGCACCATATGATTCCCTGGAAGCATTGACGGTGACGTTGGATTTTAAAGACCATAATCCCAAATTAGACCTCTCTAATTAGGTTATCAAAATCTTTATTTTAGAAATTATTGGATCTATGTAATGTGCATGTAATATTTAAGCCTTTTAAATATAAAAGATGAGAAAAAACAATTTCTCCTTACATTATGAAATGATAGTATTTGGGCACAACAAGATCTCCTATCTTGTTTTTCTTGAGATTAAAATAAATGGCAAGATCTTCCATCTTCAAGTGTCCAAGATAGAACATCTCCTTTCTTAAGCACCCAAGAACTTACCCCAAAATCTTACTAATATTAACTAGATATTATGTAAGATTGCCCTTGAAAAATATACAAATCTATTGCTAACACTCTTAGTAATTTTGTTTTGAATTATTAACTCTTAATAATTTTCTTTTGATTTTTTAGAGAGAAGAACAATAATTTTTCCACATGCAAAAAAAGTGAAGGAAAAATCAACAACATCAAAATGTGTATGTTGCATGGGGGAGGCCGAATCACATGAGGAGAGAGGGGTGAGTGGAGTGCGTTTTGTTTTCTTATTTTATTCCACCCAATACACATGGGTATGGGTAAGAGCAAAAGTATAATGGGAAGTGCACCCAATAAAAATGGCATGTGCATAATCATTGTGTTTTATGCACAATTATTCATAATGCACACGGTTAAATGTGACCGAGTCGGGTCCATTACAGTTATTATATTTATCACACAAATACGTGGAATGATTATTTCAAACATCGTTTTATATTTAAATAATTCCCGATTAATTTTAACTAAAGCACTCCGTAAATATACGTGTACACCTACACAGATATTTTACGTACCAATACTAATCATATTAGTCAATTAGTACCAATTTAACAATTAACTGCTTAATTATTAATTCCCGTTTCAAATAATTTATTATTCAATTATCGCATAATTAAATAATAATTTCCGCGCCTCGAGCTCATAACTCGATATCTCTCTAAATCAATTTAATCGACTAACTTTTTAGTCAATTTATCAAGGGACTAATTTAAACTATATCTCATACAATTAATTAACTTTCGTGTTGGGGCTCGTTCCTTTAGGTGTGACCGAAAGGAATTAGCTGAACACCGCCGTCTCACGACAGTAACGTCAAACCCTAGTTGGCCAATCGTTACCGATATACGTTGATCAGCTGACTAGTATTGCCAATGAATATCTGTAGATACCCGTATCCGTCGATATTGGAATTTATAGAGAACCCGACAAACGCCCGATGATGATAGGACACATGTATTCTTTAGTTGCCATTGTCATTATTTGGAGCTCGTTTTACGATGTAGAATGGGCGTCGTCGATGAAGTATTTTATTAATTTAAATGATATTTAAATTAATGTTTTTTAAGTGAATTCATTTTATTAATTTAAATGATATTTAAATTAAAGCTTTTTTAGAATTTATTTTCTTAAATTTATTTTATTGAAAATAAAATAAATAATTGATTTGAAAAATCATTTTATGAGTATATTTGATTGGAAAAATCATTTATTTTAATGTGTTAATCGATTTGAAAAATCGGTTTAAAAATCGAAAAAAACTCGTTTTAAACACGTGTTTTAGAGCTCGATTATAGCTCGGTTTTTGAGCCCGTTTTCTTTACGAGTTGGCACGAATCTCGAGTACACTAACCAACCTAAGCCTCTACCCATCCAACCCCAGTTCGAACCCCATATCCATGGCCCAAATCACGTCCCAAATCACCCCCAAACAGCCCGCATACACAAAGCAGCCCCCCTGTTTTTCAGCTCAAATCCCGAGCCCAAAACCCGCTCCAAATACCACCAAAACCCGTGCCCATTAACCCTAACCCATACCCTAGTATCCTACCCATATTACATTAGCTTAACCAGCAAGAAAACCCCCCATACAAACCCTAGAAAACCCCCCAAAAGCTGCTGGACAGCAGCTATGCTCAGGGGAGCCCGTCTGCCTCTCCTCCCTTTTACCCTACTTTAACTCCTTATAAATACCCAACCTTCACCATACATTCATTCCTCTAAGTTCTCCATACATACAAACTTCACTTAAAAGCTTTAAACTCCAGAAACAAACCCTAATTGCCTCTCAAAAACCCTCCACAAAACCGACTTGCAAACTGGAACAGTTTGTGTGTCCTCTTCGAAATACAATTCGTTCCTCCTTCAAACATCCATTAAAATTCGAGTTTCTTATTCCTAATTAACCATACAACATCCATCTACACATTAGACAAAGATTTACGAGCCAAATTGCCCTTGAGAGTACACGAATTCCCTCGAAAAACAGAGTGTTATACACTCTGTTTTCGCGGCTTTTTCCTGCCTGTCCAGTTCTGTTTGTGCTCGTTTTTCGTGCCCAATAACTCAAAACGAGCAGGGGTTGCTTTAAGATCTCTGTTCTACTCTCTTTCTAGTTTTCAAAACATCTTTTAAATCGAATTTTCACCGTGAAACGAGAGAGAAATCGCTGTTTGAAAGTTGCTGTCCAGATTCGATAAAAACGAGTTGTTTGCTTTGTTTCTTCGTCGACGACGGCCTCTCGAGATAAAATCTACCATTGATTACGACCCAAGACGGTGTCAACGATACATGTAGGTTGAGGGTGCATCAAATCCTCTTCTTTCTCCCTTTTATTTCGTTTTTTATGTTTGTTTTTTTATAGTTTGTTTTTGTTTGTTTATCGTTTTTTGTTTATCGATTGTTCCAATTAACTACGAAACTAGTTTAGTCCGAGTATGAGTTAAAGTACCACCATGAACACCCGCGTTGACTTGAGATGGGAAAGAAACCGCTACATCAGTCAGTCGTACACCCCCGTCTCATTTACATATCCTCGTGTTCAAGGTAGGACATAAATAAAACGAACTTCTAACTTCGCTCCTCGTTTTTGACCCTTTGTTTGTTTCGGCCAATTCGACACACCCTAGGACCATTTACATGTTAATACGACCTCTGATTGTTAACATATGACTTATTTAGGCGACATTCGATCATTTAAATAACCTAATTAGACATGTTAGGGTGCTTCGACATAGCTTTTAAAATCAATCGACAATTCTGTAACTTAATGAACGCATCTCTCTCTTTCACCTAATTTCTCGCTAGTATAAGAGTGCGTGACTAGCACCTTCTTATTAACACTCGACGAGTTAATTTAATTAGCGAACTTGACCTAATTTGACCCCTTAGGCCGTGTAGAACACCCGGTTTTAGGCGAAGCCTTCTGACCTCTTTTTTGTCATCGATTTCTAATGTATTTTCCGCATCGCTTTGCAAATCCATCTAACCTAATGAATCTAACCTAGGAACTAGGATAGCCGTGTATGAGGTCGTGTTTGGGCCGTGTCTTTTGTATCCCTTTTCTCGTTTTTTTTATCTTAGTCTCATTGTTTGTATCTTGTAATCAATTTGTGTTTATCGAGTCGCGTTTTGTAACTTGTTTGTAATTAGTTCTCCTTTATCGAGTCAAACGATTTCTAAAAACCTTAGTTTTGTTTAGTTAGACGGTTGTGCCCCAATGCAAGTGAGAGCGTAGTAAATCGCATGTTGTTTAAAGCAACATGGCCCGATTTATGCTAATGCATGCTTTGGTGTGTGGACCAATGTCTAATTCGATAAGATTAAGTGGAAGCACGCATTACGAGGAGTGACCCAAGGCCGTGAGTCATGTAGGCCGTGAGTCACCCCTTTGTGCACGTTTTCCTAGGCCGAATGGCCATGTGTCGTGTATGGTGTCGTATATAGCAATTGTATTTAGATCGAGTAGTATCTTTAATTTATTGTTGTGTCGGCATGAAATGCCTGGTTTGTAATAGGTAGATCCCACGGCTCCCCCATTCCCCCTTAAGCCTTGTTTGCTTTGTTTTGTATGTTGTTAGATTAATCAACCCACATGCTAAATTACAACTTTGACAAAGTTAGTTTAGTTGCATTTAAAACGACATAGAAATTGTTGTCACATGTTAGGGTTTAAAACGATGTTTGCATATCATATATCGTAGTAGCTATGACCTTGTTTGAAATCCGACACTTGACTTAGTAGAGGCCGTTATCGACGGGCGGGGTTAGGTGTCCTTATGGGCTTCCTAACACGTACCCTCACCCCTTACTCAAGATCTATGGTTTGTGGATCCGTCTAAATACCATTGGATTACGAGAGTCATTCAAATCGAGTGATATAGGGTACAAGTCTTTATCTTTAATCACTCGTAGTCGATTGGCCTTATGCTTTTCGATGAAAGGTGTAAAGTTGACTTGAACGGTTCCAAGTTCCCAAAAAACTTGGTGGCGACTCTAATATGTCTTAATTCGATTCGAAAGAACCTCGAGTCGATTATGCCTAGTGTGGATCCCGCGGACGCAGTTCCCGAGGGCCTTGTCCACAATATCCCATGCATATTCCTTAATGAGATTTAATAATATAATCACGCATTATTGTGGAGAACAAAAAACTCCAAAAATCTCCCACTTGTCCAAGACAAGTTGTGCGATGATTATAACACACAATTGTGGATAACTCCTTATCCCAATAATATCCTGCTTGTACCAGACAAGGGTGTGTTACTGATTCTCTTGTCCATTTTAACAACAATCTCCCACTCAATGCAAGGTGTCTTTCAGGTCGCACTTGCACATGAACATATCGTAAGTGGTTTTCTCGATCGGGAGTGTGACTTTTAGACCGGAAAAATCTTCCATAGATTACTTCCGAGCGTGCCACGCATTTCCCAGTCACAACTCCTCGAGTGGCCTAGAGATGTTTAAACCCAACGTGGGTGGACAATTCCTGTTTGCCCTATCTATCATTTTGTACAATACAGATCACCATGACCCAGTAGATGCCCTTTGCCCTCCTTTCACGGCACGACCTAAGACAAAAACCAAAATCACTCGGAAACTGCACTTGCTCAGATAATAGTCTCCAGTTTAAAGAATCGACTTATAGGAATATCATAGAAGTCCCTGCCACGACCAGGCAACTGTAATATATCTAAGGGACTCTATAAATATCACTGCCCGGCAAAGTGTCCCACAATCTGCCTATGTAAACGATTAGTCACCCTTATGACCTTATGGTGCTGAACCACCATCAATCGTCTTATAATCTAGTCACTCCGAGACGTCACCTTATTAAATGACTAGGGGCTAATACAATGTTCATCCTATTTACTTGAATTGGGGTTCAACATTATCTCCACAACCAATTCGGATAAATAAGGTATTCTATTTTTTCAGTCAAACTGAATAATTGAGTTCTTGAAGAGACTTAAACAATGAATGTGATCATCACTTCCGTAAATATTAATACTCTATCCAACATTTACATAACGATCTTCAGCAATTAAGGTATACTCCTCAATCACATTGAGATGACATAACCATCATGTCTACCTTATGCCAACGACTTTGGTTAGAGGATTAGCAACGGTTGCATCACTCTAATTTCCATTACTATTTTCCTTTTTGTTCTATGCAATATTTTCATCACATAGAGCCTTTCTGAGTACATGTCTAAACAAGTTTTTAGACTCTGGTTCTATAGCCAGTCAAACACTCCCACTGTTTTCACAGTCTCTCGGGAGACGATATTCGGCTAACAGAACTACTCTAGTTTCATTAAACTCCGGATATCAACTGTTTCTTATACAACATCGTATGGTTTAATGTACTTAGCTTTCGTTCATGATTTGATCGTATAACACTTATACATATACATCCATCATATGACATCTTTTATGTATGACTCCTCATACATATATATATAACTTCTTATACATATATGTATAACTTCTTATATATATTATTCTTTATGCACATAACACTTTTGCATGCTAACCATTCCTTAACGAGGCCCATAACATCTTATAAGCATAGGAATGTTATCGTGTAACCCATTTACACGAAATTCATCAATTTCTCCAAACTACAAGAGTAAATCCTCAGTGCTTCTCAAGTACTCAAGGATGCTCTTGATAATCATCTAGTGACACTCACTAGGAAATGATTGGTAATGACTTCTCATATTCTCAATATGATAAGTCCCAACGAGAGCATCTATTAGCATATTTAATAGATCCTGCAGGGGACGCAAACGAGATTATATTTGCGTTCAACAACTTGAACGAGTCAAGAATCTTATCACATAAGTCTCTTGACTAAAATGCTAATATGCATGGAGATCTATCTCATTAGATCCGGATATTTAAGATGCGCCATGCTACTCTCAAGTATTCACCCGAGAATGTTTCTAGTCACTAATATGTCAAACACATATTTAGACTAAGAAACTCACCTTAGATCCCACTAAACACCATGTATCATCATGGTACCTCGACAACTCGAGTAATATCATTCTGATTAATGACATGATTGAACCCAAGGTTCCAACTCATTGACATATATAAGATCACAAAAGGGATCTTCCAAGCATGCTAGGCTTCTTAGCAATGACAAAATCAACAAAACTTCTCCCTTCATGAGATACATTCAAGGAGAAAGTTTCGTTATCTTTTTGCCGAATCTCATCCTCATGAGAGGCTATATTACTAAGAACATACAAATTGATAAAGGCATTTTGGGTTGTTGCAGACTCTCTGTAACCAACTCAAAATTGAAACATCTTATGTAACCTTTATGACAAGATCAAGGTAACCTATTTTGTTGCAAAGTATTCGCCCTAAATCAAGTCTCGAAAACATCTCATGTTTCCTTCCTTATCACATCTTGTGCAAGAAGACCAATTCGAATTGCATGGTGACACGCCATCACATAGAGATCATACTATAGAAAAGCCTTTGATGAGGGTTGAAGATTCGTCACTTTCGAAAAGTAACGCAATATTATCTCCTTATAACCATTGAGCCTCAATAAAGAATGTCTTCTTGTATTGCACTCAGTTTGTAGGCTTTGGACTTTCGTCAATTCAAAATTTCTCCCACTCTGTCTTCCAGAGAATGAAAATCTTTCTAGAAAGACAGCATTATGAGCCACAAACTCTTTGTTCTCGTTTTGGAGGAGTAAAAACCAAGTGGTTCAAATTTGGATAACCCTCACAAATACATAAATTGGTTATGAACATAAACATTTATGGTCCCAAATGTATAAAAATGACAATTAGGGACCCTCCCTATCCATATCTCATATGGAGTCATTTAGGCTATTATAGTCGGGTTTTAAACTTTTAGTGAGAAAATAGCTTAAAAATTTGCAAAAAACCTCAAACTATATCTCATAAAGTTCGGTTTATCTTCTTGACTACACCATACTCTATGGTTCACAATCTTCTTAGTGATCATCAAGGTCATTACTTGATATTACCCATTTGATCTTCAAAGTCATTACTTTGAAATTTCCGATCAACATTTTTGAACTTGTCGTACTTTTGGTTTACTACTTCATTTTGAAAATATTCCACGTTTCAAAAATCACTTTTATGTCTTATTAAATAGATACGAAGTATTCATATCTACTTAACATGACGGTAAAAGTAACGAAGTATATATAACCTACTATTGGCCTTACACATCCGTATGTATATGGTCAATCACCTCACTATTGTGTTTCTTTTCAGCAAAAGAAAACATAATACATGCACACATACCATAAGATTCTCAATCAAATGGTTGTTCTATGTGCTTATCGTTTACTTGTTTAAACGAATTTACTTGAGGTTTGATCAATAGGGTTCACCGGATTAGAGACTTTAAAATCTACAAGATAGTATAATATTTAGTTTTCGTGAAGAATGTAAAATACCTCTAACTTGTGTGGTCTAAACCAACCACCAAGTTATCATAGGAGTAGGTACAACCTTTTGTTTTAAATCACATGAGTGATGCCTTCTATGTATAACCATAGATGATTACATTCTTTTAAGACCAAATTTAGGTACATTTGTCTCTATCAAAATCATTACCACTCTAGCTCTATTTCGATACAAAAATGTCCTATGCTAGACGTCTTACGTTTTACCAATTCATGTAAATTTCTTTACAAAGAAATGACCCATACTTGGTATCTCATACCAAGATAGTGGAACTAGCCTATCCTTTGAGTAGGTGCCTCTTTCAACTTTGTCCTATCGCATACGTCTAGTGTTGCATCTTCTTAACTCCCACTCACTTTCACATTCCTCTTTGCTTCAACAAGCAAAAATGAATATCATGAAGATCTCTCTTCATGTCATTCGTGATATTATATACACTTAGTAAGAGTAAATTACTATAAAGTGAGTGCAACATGTGGCAAAATCTCAACTTCTTGCGAAATTGGACTACCTAACCGTTCAATTGTCGTCATATGCCTAAACTCTTTAGCGCATAAACAATTGATTTGGCCTTTCTCGAAGTGAGCCATTTGACGGTATCATATTGGAGTATTATTTGTGTTTTTGAAAACTCTTTTCGCAAACTTTTGAATTACTTTTGAGTAATTAAAACTAATATGTCATCATCATGACGGAGGTGTCACTTCCGAAATCAAGACTCTCTTGATAAAATGTGATTCCTTTTAAACTCGTAATAAGAGTTTGCAACATGAAACCCCTTTTTTATATGTATGGACGTTAAGTTGTAAAATAATCTCATGAATAGTTGTAAGCTTATGTAGGTGATTTGGTGAATCATGTTACCAATCATTGCTACCGAATTCCTTCAAAGAAACCGCTTTCTATGAAAGAACGAAACAAGTATAATAATAAATAGAGGATGAAATGCACGATGTCATAGTAAATACATTAATGAAAATGAACGAGAAATAGGGAAAATTAACATTCAATGTTATAAAAACTTGAAAACATTTTTAGCAAGTCTATTTATATAATGACCTCTCACTAAATTATATAAATGATTCCAAGATCCGTCTTTAGACAAAAATAGGCATCGCTTGGGCGAAACATCCCATAATTATCTAAATTCGGTAAGTCAACGCTGGACTAATTCTACCTTTAGAACTCTTGGTCGACGGATTTCAACAAATCTATCTACTAGCCCCGGAATACAAGACCGTCTTATACCCTGTTGAGTCCAACCAACTTTGGCGTGTGATAACTGTTATCACCCTACTTACCCGAGGTAAAAAAAGAACACCCCGCTCGGGCGAGCGTGGCTCTAATGAACAAGGGATTCATAGGTGTTAATAATTGGTAAGGCTAATCTCAATTTTAAATTAAAAGAATGGTGAGAGATCTAATCAATTAGTTATCATTCTCCTTTAAGTGAACTAACTAGGTGAATCTTCGATAACTTTAAATCGACAATAAAATGATAAAATCATGAAACCAAATAAAATGCATGTGTGGCGATTTCGGCATGATGAACTAGCATAAAATAAAATAAATAAACATGCAAAAACGAATAAATCCTAGTATAGCCACCTAGCTAATTAAATTAACTAGACTATTACATATTCGGAAACCAACTCCTTGGTCCCTAGCATCTTCATTGGAACATCTTCCAAGCATGCGCCGTCTTGCGGGATTTGGAACCTCTTCCAAAATAGACTCCGTCTCGATGTAAATTCCATCTTTTGGAAACGCCGGTAAAAATAACTATTACAATCAAATTACATAGCTAATCCTATTATATATTAATTAATTAAATAAATAAAAACTATTAATTAATTAATTACAAACCGACGATACGAGATCGTATTTAAATTACAAACAAATCGCTATTCCCATTCATTTTGGGTAATATCGATTAAAAACAACAAGGCCATACTAGGTTATAAAAATTTGCATAAATAATTAAATAAATGACGTTCATTCATTCAAAATAAAAATATAAATAAAATGCTGTATCTTTCATGCCTAAATCTCCCCTTTAGCATAATCTTTTAAAAAATACTCGGTTTTGCGGAATTTATCGATTTATATTTATTAAAAATCAATTATCAACACTTAAATCTCATTTAAGCTCAAACTAATTGTCTAAACTGATTTTGAACTCAAAATTAGTCCACACTAATTTCTTAATAAGAATTAGTTTGAATTGATATTATCAATGTGCTATTTAAATAGGTTTTTATCACGACCTTGATTAACAATTCAAAAATAATTTTAACCATTACAAAATTTTGTATATTCTGGGACTCTCCCAGGGACCTAAAAAGGTCAAAAATTAAGTCCAAAAATTTCGAATTAAATGTATGAACAAAAACATCCATATTTATCGGTTTTTATGGAATAAAATCCAATAAACACCAAAAAGTGTGAAAACTTTTTCTAAATTTAACTTTTATCATATAAAACATATTTTGGAATATACCAAAAATTTTCATACCCAGAAAATTTCGTTTATTATTTTTGAAAAAAATAATCGATTTTTATCGATTTTTAACTATTAAAACTCATTAAACATGCAAATCTTCATAACTTTTTACGAAATTTTACAGAAAATTTGTAAATATTGCATGTGATAACATATAAAACTTTCAAGGTCAGAATCCAAGTTTAACTATTTTAGTTAACCTCTTAACCAAAATATGATATTTTCGCTCGGTTTTCCATAAAAAATGATTAAAAATAGCAAAATAATTCCGCAACTCACCAAATTTAACCACAAATCTTTTGGGATCAGAAGGTAATATTTAAGCCTCATTTTAGCACCATTTTTTATTTTAAAATCCTCATTTTAGCACCATTTTTGATTTTAAAATTATCTCATAATTAGATTAAAATGCTTAAAATTAACATGGATAATACAAGCCAAAACTCATGATACCACTTAAAAGACCATAACCCCAAATTATACCTCTCTAATTAGGTTATCAAAATCTTTATTTTAGAAATTATTGGATCTATGTAATGTGCATGTAATATTTAAGCCTTTTAAATATAAAAGATGAGAAAAAACAATTTCTCCTTACATTGTGAAATGATAGTATTTGGGCACAACAAGATCTCCTATCTTATTGTTCTTGAGCTTAAAATAAATGGCAAGATCCTCCATCTTCAAGTGTCCAAGATAGAACACCTCCTTTCTTAAGCACCCAAGAACTTACCCCAAAATCTTACTAATATTAACTAGATATTATGTAAGATTGCCCTTGAAAATATACAAATCTATTACTAAAACTCTTAGTAATTTTGTTATTAATTATTAACTCTTAATAATTTTCTTTTGATTTTTTAGAGAGAAAAACAATAGTGTTTCTACATGCAAAAACAAGTGAAGGACGAATCAACAACATTAAAATGTTTATGTTGCATGGAGGAGGCCGGATCACATGAGGAGAGAGGGGTGAGTGGAGTGCCAAAATATTGTTTTCTTATTTTATTCCACCCAATACACATGGGTATGGGTAAGAGCAAAACCATAATGGGAAGTGCACCCAATCAAAATGGCATGTGCATAATCATTGTGTTTTATGCACAATTATCCATAATGCACACGGTCCAATGTGACCGAGTCGGGTCCATTAAAATTACTATATTTATCGCACAAATACGTGTCATGATTATTTCAAACATCGTTTTATGTTTAAATAATTTCCGATTAATTTTAACTAAAACACTCCGTAAATATACGTGTACACCTACACATATATTTTACGTACCAATACTAATCACATTAGTCAATTAGTACCAATTTAACAATTAACTGCTTAATTATTAATTCCCGTTTCAAATAATTTATTATTCAATTATCGCATAATTAAATAATAATTTCCGCGCCTCGAGTTCACAACTCGATATCTCTCTAAATCAATTTAATCGACTAACTTTTTAGTCAATTTATCATGGAACTAATTTAAACTGCATCTCATACATACCCAGTGAGCTACGACAATTATGCATGTGCAAAGGTTTTGAAACAACCCTGACCGGGCCTGCCCTTTAATGGTACATAAACCTGCCAAATGGAAGCATCAAGCCTTTGCAGATCTGATAAACTCGTTCAATCACCAGTTCGCCAGCAGCAGGGAACTCGAAAAGAGATCCAGTGACCTATACAAAATCAAACAAAATCCTGGCGAGAAAATTAGAGCATTCCTGACCAGATTCAAAAAAGAGAAAGTATCAATCCCCATAAGTGATGTTGGAACAGTCGTCGAAGCTTTCAGGCAGGGGTTACCATTGGATAGCGATTTCTATGACGAGCTAACCATGAAACCTTACCTAACTTTTGAAAACGTTCAGGCAAAGGCAATTGGTTACATCAGAATGGAAGAAGATAAAAGCTTCAAGGCTGAAACCACTGACAGTGTTTCAGGATATGAAAGATCTAACATAAAAAGCTCTAATCACAGGGGAAACAGTTCCAGGCCATCCCCCTCTACACTAGGCCTGACAGATCAGAAGTCAACTATGCTCATGAGCAACGAGGTATCTCTTATACATACCCACCTATTCATGAATATAACTTCTCTGTTGATACTGTAGGATTGATCAAAAGGCTTGACAACATGGGAGACATTGTCAAGTGGCCCAAAAAGACGGACAATGCCAACTCAAGAAAGGACACAACAAAATGGTCAGTTTCAAATGGGCATAGGACATACCACAGAAGAATGCCTGGGTCTACGCAGGCAAGTGGCCTACCTGCTAAAGAAAGGCTACCTGAAAGATTTCATGCCATCAAGACGGCGGATCAAGAAAGGATCAGGAAAGACCACAACGTGACCTGCCCCCGGCACCACCCATCTACGAAGTCAAATTCATCAATGGAGGATCTGAGATTTGCGGCCTGACTAGCTCAGCTGCAAAGAAAATAGCCAGGGAGCCTAAAATGAAATCTCCTTTTTAACTTAGAAATTTACCTCAAATTACTTTTGATGATACTGATATGTAGGGAATCTCGGACATCCATCATGATGGCCTGGTCATTACTATGCAAATTGGCACTGCATACGTGTCCTGAGAATCCTGGTAGATGGTGGCAGCTCAGTCAATCTAATTATGCTCGATGTCCTGAAAGCCATGAAGATCGATGAGAACCAGGTCATAAAGAAGTCATATGTCTTGGTAGGATTCAGTGGTGAAACCAAGAACACTCTAGGAGAGATCTACCTGCCTACCTACGTTGAAGGAGTCTCATCATATGAAAGATTTAGAGTCCTGGATTGCCTCTTATCCTACAATGCAATTCTAGGCAGGCCCTGGATCCATAATGTCAGAGCCATTCCTTCAATCTACCACTAGTGCGTCAAAACACCAACATAATGGGGAATATCAACCATCAAAGGTGAACAAAATTCTGCCTAGGAATGTTACACTGAATCATTAAAACCTTCCAAGGTAGGTAAGTCTCTCGCTTAGCAATTACAATACCCTGTCAGGAGCACTTCTGTGGTAGAAACCTAAATGAAAACAGATCAAGGAGTATCAGACCCTGTGTACCCTGACAGGTATGTATTAGTAGGATCTGATATCGCTGATAATGTCAGACCAGAACTAGTAAGTTTTCTCAAGAATAAATCTCCATGTTTTGCCTGGTCCCATTTTGATATGACATGGGAATGATCAGGGAAGTAATGTACCTTGAATGGCTGGCCAACGTAGTCGTGGTGCAAAAGAGAAATGGTAATTGGAGAGTCTGTGTAGACTACACAGATCTCAACATATCCTGTCCAAAAGACCCATTTCTACTCTCTTACATTGATGCAATGGTAGATGCTACAGCTAGGCATGAACTACTAACATTTATGGATGCCTCAAGTGGATTCAACCAGATCAAAATACACCGAGCTGACCAGGAAAATACTGCATTCATCACGGAAAGGGGCATATATTGCTACATAGCAACGCCCTTTGGCCTGAAAAATGTAGGGGCAACCTACCAACGCCTGGCCAACATGATGTTCAAAGACCAAATTGGTGACACAATGGAGGTCTACATAGATGACATTGTGGTCATGTCAAAGAAGGCAGAAGATCATGTGAAGGACCTGGAAGTAGCCTTCAAAATCCTGGAAGAATTCAACATGAAGCTCAACCCCTCTAAATGCCACTTTGGAGTGTCTTTAGGAAAGTTCCTAAGATACATGGTAACAAAAAGAGGGATCGAAGCCGGCCCAGAACAAATAAAAGCCATCCTGGAGTTAGAATCTCCAAAGTCAATCAAAGATATCCAGAGGTTAACTAGAAGAGTTGCAGCCCTGAATAGATTCATATCAAGATCATCTGAAAGATGAAGATCCTTCTATGACCTCCTCAGTAAGAACAAGTCATTCAAGTGGATGCCAGAACATGTAACAGCCTTCCAAGAATTAAAGACTTACCTGGCTACTCCTCCACTACTGGCCAAACCTAACAAAGGAGAACCCCTGACGGTTTACCTATCAGTCACTGAAACTACAGTAAGTGGAGTCCTGGCCAAGGAAGTTGAAGGCCAACAACACCCCGTCTATTATGTAAATAAAAGTCTCCTGGATGCAGAAACAAGGTATGGATTACTTAAAAAATACGTACTTTCATTAATTGTATCCTACACAAAACTTAGACCTTATTTTGAGAGTCACCCAATAATTGTCAGGACCAACCTGCGTATCAAATCTGTCCTCACAAAACCTAAACTTTCGGGTAGAATGGCAAAATGGTCAGTACAACTCAGTACTTATGACATAACTTTTGCACCTAGGACAGCAATTAAATCTCAGGCTTTAGCAGACTTTGTGGCTGAATTTAGGCCCAGCCTAGAACCATGCCTCATAAAAGTGGTCAATCATCTAGACACCAAAAAAATAGGCTAGGAATTGACCTTACACGTAGATGGAGCAACCAATATGAGAGGAATTGGTCTAGGATTAGTACTAAAATCACCACAAGGGGATTTAATAGCTCAGGCTATTACTTTTGAATTTAAAGCAACAAACAATGAAGCTGAATATGAAGCCCTGATAGCTGGACTCAAGGTATGTATAGATCTTGGCGTGCAAAATCTCAAGGTAAAAACTGACTCACTTTTAATTTCCAATCAAGTCAAAGGAACCTACGCTGCAAAGGATTCCAAAATGGTTCTTTATTTAGACTACGTCAAAAACCTTTGCAAAAAGTTTAGTTCATTTGACATTGATCAAATACCAAGAGACTTAAACACCCAGGCTGATGCCCTAGCCAGTCTAGGATCAAATTTAAGCCCTGCTATATTTGACAAGATACCTATTGTTCACCTGCTCGAACGAACCATTACAAAACCTGACCAAATATGTCCCATCACTGAGGACACAAACTCCTGGACCAAACCATACTATGATTGGTTCTTGTAGGGGATCTTACCCAAAGACAGGCATGAAGCAAGGGCCCTTAGAATTAAAGCTTCCACCTATACTATTATAAATAACACCTTATTTAAAAAGTCTCAGGCTGGACCTTACCTACGATGCCTGGAGCCTCATGAAGCCAAACAGGATATTGAGGACATACATAATGGATACTGTGGAAATCACAAAGGCGGCAGAAGCCTGGCAAGCAAGGTTCTAAGGACAGGCTACTTCTGGCCAACACTAAGGGCTGACTGCCTAGCTTACAACTTAAAATGTGAAGCCTGCCAACTTCACTCTCCATTCATTCTTCAACCATCAGAGCTACTACATTCTATTTCAGCACCCTGGCCATTTATGAAGTGGGAAATGGACATTGTAGGTAAACTACCCCAAGCTCCAGGACAAAAAGTCTACATGTTAGCCATGACTGATTACTTTTTAAAGTGGATAGAGGCTGAGTCATACAAGCAATTCAAGGAGAAGGATGTCATATCATTCATCAAATGAAAAATCATATGTAGATAAGGCATCCCATCAGAAATAGCTTGTGACAATGGCACTCATTTTGTGGGAAAAAGGACAATGGCCTTTTGTGCACAATGGAATATCAACTTGGTAACCTCTACACCAGGCTATCCAAAAGCCAACGGCTAGGCTGAATCCAGCAACAAAGTGGTAATTAGCTGCTTGAAGAAAAAACTAACGAGAAGAAAAGGCAGATTGGATGAAGAACTCCCTCTAGTCCTTTGGGCCAACAGAACTACACCTAAAACATCCATAGGACAGACCCCCTACTCCCTGGTCTATGGCTGTGAAGCAGTGATCCCAGCAGACATCCATGTACCAAATACTAGAAGTAGCCTGAACACCGTGGATGAAAACAAGCCACTAATGCAAGATAGCCTGACCCTGGCTGAAGAATTGAGAGATTCAGCCAAAATCAGAATAGCCTCCTACCAGCAAACAGTAGCCAGAAGCTATAATAAAAATGTGAATATCATAGTATTGAAGGAAGGAGACTTAGTCCAACGTAAAGTCTTCCCAAATACAAAAGATAAAAACGCGGGCAAACTTGCTCCTGCATGGGAAGGTGTTGGGATTCATTAATCTCATTACTTTACATATTGAATATGTGAATAATTAATTTAGTCATAAAATTAATTCAAGATCTTATGCATGCAAAACAAATAAAAGAGTAAGGAGAAAATCGGATCCTTACATTTGATATTTCGGATATTTGGGCACTAGTAAGGTCACCTACCTTATCTAGTTCTTGAGCTTTCCTTATGGATGAACAAGATTCAAGTATAAAATCTCTCCCTAAAGATTGTACCAAGATGATACTCTTAATAGTTTAAATTAATATTAGACTAGTATTAATGTAAACTACCTTAAAATTGACACAAAATAATTGTATTATAACTCTTGAATATTTCGGCCAAGAGGAAGAGTTTTGTGAAATTTTTGCTCTCTTTTTCTTTCTCAAAGTATAGAGTTATTTTTGACACACTCTCAAAATGTCACATATGTTATTTGTGTTGTAGAATGAATGAATAATAGAAGAGCACACTACTTGAGTGCCTCATGGGGGAGGACACCGGTTTTTGGAAGGGTTAGAGTGCCCAACAACTTTTGTTGTTTTTCTTCTCAATGAGTGGTAGGCATGCAAACCTATTTTTAGGGTCAATCATTATGTTACCCACTAACATAAACATTTTAAGGCACACAAACCCCTTCCTCTCTTATGTCACACGGCACCCATATAATAAGGGTCCATTTTAAGTTTGTCAATGTAAAATTGTATAGTGTGACAATTAGTCATGTTACTAGAACATGTAATTTAAATAATGCATTTTTAACTAATTAAAAAATCATTAAATAAATGAAATAAATCACATACAAAATTAACTTAGTAATTCACAATTATAATTACTTAAAATGGGTCATAGTATTATAAATCACAGCTTCTTATATTTATAATAGGCAATTCATTCTATATTTTAATTGTTTCATAAACAATAATTTAATCTAAGCAATAAAACAATTTGATTACTTAGACCGAATATTATTTAATTAAATTACAATAAGACACGTAATTTTACTCACAAAATCACTCGTTAATTTTAAGGAATTTAATTAACCAGTATCGGCATATGATTAATTAAATAATCAATTAAGAGCATTACCCTATAGGTATGACTTTAGGGGATCAACTGGTCACCACCATCGTAAGACAGTAATGTCAAACTCTAGTCAGCCAATCATTACCGATATATGTGGACCAGTTGACTAAGAAGTATAACTTTCCCTCATGTATTCTTAATATGAGATTTAAACATGTGATCTCAATATGATCAACAATGTGATCACATTATTGTCGGGGACAATTACTCCAACAGAAGGACCTTACCTGATTGATTTAATAGTAGGGCATGGAGCCTACATGCTACATGCCCTGGACGGAGAAATGATCCCTAGATCCTGGAATATCTCCCACTTAAAACTATTTCATGTATAAACCACTTATCTAATACTCCAACCAGGTAAGATTATTAACCTTATCTCTTACCTGGCAAGATCCTATATGTAACCCTTGAATGAAATAATCCATGTTCCTTCTATACTCTTTATATATGCTTGCCTGCTAGTTGCAATTTTTAACATATATTTCAAATTACCATGTTAAATCCTGAAAACTTGTTCTACGCCTTTACTACAATTATCTAGATCATTATAATTGTAAGCTTAAACAAATATTCAGGATTGAGGGCCACTCCACCCAACCTGAACAACATCTCAGAAATGCTTCACAAACTTTGGCATTTTTGCCACATCTAAAAAACACACAAAAACTAAGCTCAGTATGAAAAGACAGGTATGACACTGAAATAAATCCAGACCACTTGTCTTAAAGCCCTCCTGACATGCATTATCTTAACAAATGGCTCAAATTGCATTATTACAGGTACCATCTAATCAGGCTAAAGCATACAATGGAACCAGAAAGCAACTTCAAATTATATTAAGGAAAAAGTCTCATGAAGCAAGGAACAAAGTTTGCCCAGGGAACATCCCCCCTGGGTAGGACAAATACCAACTAGCAAAATATTCAAAGATAGTTTGTCCAGGAAACATCCCCCTTGGATGGGCTAAAAAAGAATACCCTAAACCAAATTATCAGCCTGCCTTGGAAGCAGTAGCAGAACCAATGCCCTCATCAGCTGTCTCCTCCTCTTCATCATCCTCATCCCCGTCAACCTCACTGCTTTTTTCTTTGGACGGGGGAGAATCAACCTCGTCATCAGCATGCAGCTTGCAAAGATCAGGATAAGTGGCATTGAGATCAACCATTTTTTGCTCCGAGTTCCAATATGGCCTGACTTCCAGGGGCTCCTTCAGGGAATATACACGACCCTTGCCAAAGAAATACAAGGCATCATCCTTATACATGCCCTGCACCACATGCCTTTCAGCAGCCAGCTCCTCATTTGCCTTCAATGGATCCTGTATAGCCTGCTTCTCAGCCTTCAATTCATCCTGGACTGTAGCAAGTTTAGCCTGGATGGACTTTACAGCATTCCGAGCAGACCCCAATTTTGACGTCTCAACAACCAATCTTGCCTTGCCTGCCTCATTTTCCTTCTTCAAAGACTCATTCTCCCTTTTTAACACTTCTAAATCTGTCTTCAAAGATTCAGCGTCCTTCTTCAGGCATTGTGATGCGTGACTATAATATGATGTTTTACACCCTATTTTACGCGCATTTCAGAGCCTTATTATGTAGTTTACACTACTATATTCCCTATTTCCGTCTACTCTCGTGTTTTTATGTAATACTGCAGATTATTGCGGAAATGAGTAGATAATGGACCAAATCTGTAACACCCCCATTTATTTAGGAGCCTTTAGCTAGACATTCCCAAATAAATAGGACTGTTACCATCTCGGTTTCCCGAGGTAGTAGATAACAAAGTCCAACTCACCAAAGTACTTTAAATTAAAACTTTAATGATTACATTATTTTTACAATTTTGATCAACTAAGACTTAATATAAAATAAATACAACTCGCAGCGGAAAATAAATAAGTGATATAACTATATAGGTGGTCTAGACCTCATCTACGGTTCCAAATTTGGCTCTCATCCCGATGCTCCCAAGTCAGCTAAACTTTGATACCTGTCAAATCTGCTCCCCATAAAACGGTTCACCGCAGGTGTTCACGAATACACAGTCAACCACGAGGTTGAGTAGGAATAAATACTAACAACAAAAAAACATACGATAACAATCCAACTTCCTTTTTATATTGCACAACCCCCTGACAACGTGCCCATCCTTTTCTTAGCACACCTCCCTTAACAACGTGCTCACTTTACATCATTTCAACCGAAGTTGAAGTATTCACCATCCCAACCGAAGTCGAGGTATCCATCATCCCAACCGAAGTTGAGGTATTCACCATCCCAACCGAAGTTGAGGTATTCACCATCCCAGTACTGAGGTATCCAACATTTACGACATGAGATAACCAACAACCACAATATAAAACCAGTGACATATACTTCACAACTGATAATTCATCCAACAACATTATCGAGTAAAAGTTGAGTAGGATTTATCCCTACCTGGCAAGCGATTCCAATTAAGCAGCTTAAGCAATCCAAATAATTAAAGCAATCCGATCCGACTATAATCCTTCACAAATCGTCACCTAATCAAAATATTATAATTCAATTCAATTATTTATTATTACTTTTCATTTTTAATTATAACTTATATTCATTATTCAAATTAATTACTTATTATTATTATTAATTATTAATTATTATTATTAATTATTAAAGGTTACGATATTAAAACCCGCTTACAAAATAAACACACCCCCCCACTATACACCGTGTAAAACCCGTCACAAACACCCCCCCTAAACTCCTCCTTCCACGCCACCACAAGCCACCACTCACACCGCTCAAGCCCGACACCAGCACTGCAGGTCCCACGCACCCAACTCACCCTTAACCGCCAGCTACACCACCATCAACAACCCACAAACCCACGCCCTATCTCACGACACCAACCGCAACACCCTCCTGACACCCCATAAAACACGCCTCTAACCACCACCTACCGCCACCTATCTTTGCTCCGTCTACAACCACCAACCAACTCACCCATCCATGCTCGACAAAAACCATCAAAAATCACCCTAACCCGGACCTCCTACAACCACCAAAACTCCCTCCAAAACCCGCTGCCCAAACCCGTTCTCCTCCCTCCCCGTTTTTCGCCACCACCGCCGCAAATGACCACCGCCACCATTCCGCCACCACCAATGTGACCGACCACCTTCCCTTATCACAACCCCCCTATACCCAGGTCGAGTCGAGGTCAATTACGGGTTCAATTACTCATTCCAATCACCCACAACCAACCCGTATAACCCCCGACCAGCCACCTTTAGCGCCTAAACGCCACCCTACCACGGTCAATGACGGTCAACAATGGTCAGGTTATAAACTTGGCAGTCCAATGTCGCTATAGGTTCAATTCCCGAGTCCTATGGTGGTCTATATAAGTCATACTATCGTTCTAAAGATGCTTGCATGAAAAGAATATAAATTGATTTAAGATGAATAATTACCTTGAGTTGATTAATTGACTAATGTTAATTTCTTCCTCTTCCGTCTCCTAAAGCTTCTTCTTTTAATTTGTGAATTATTTCTCAGATTTGAGGTGGTATTTATAGTGTAAAATTTAGAGAATACGAGGCCAATTAGGAAACCATGTAACTTTCCTTATTCTAATTAGTATAGAAATTGTCATTATAATTATATCATTATTATTTATCATATACTATTAATCCTACCATCACTATGATTTACTCATATAATATTTACTAATTTATTATTGCCATAACTTTATTATTATTATTATAATTATAATTACCAATATAATATTATTTCCTTGTTATATTATTATTAATTCCCGATATAAATCCCGATTACTCTAATACCAATTTAATAATTTCGGCCCATACAATAACAACACACGGTCCAATCACTCGATCAACAACTAAGCCCAAAGCACAAATATTAGCCAAACCCAATTCCCGACTTGAATTATTAATTTATTATTTAATTAACGTCTCACTTGTATTTATTATTAGAAATGTCATTTAATTACCCATTAAATTACATAAATTATTCTTATAAATTATTATTAAAATACGGAGTATTACAGTCTTCCCCCCTTAAAATGAACTTCGTCCCGAAGTTCGCCCATAACTACTACAAGAACACTTATAAAATTTCTCATAACGACTACCATCCAACACAATTATCCATTTATGATTATCACTCATATCACAAGTTACACAAATAATAACTCAAAATATTTGTACTATTACATTCCTTCCCCCTAAAAATAAACTTCGTCCTCGAAGTTCGGAATAACAAACAATAGGAACAACCAAACCATTGTTGTAACGTCACCAAAACATGAAACACACATTGTAATATAAGACAATTATTATTTCCAACACAATACCCATTAATGGCTAAATGAATAACAAAATCTTTGATTTAGTTCTAAATAGCAAAACCACAACCTACAGTATACTCGAACTAACTTTATTTAAACTCAACTACTTTACTTAACTACCGATGAATACGTTGTCAAGATAAATAACAATCTATAACAAAATACAGACAATTGTTTAGTCTTTTCTTAATAATGATATCTAACTTAAACATGGATGCAATTATCGTGAACATATATATGGCTTAAGGCAACACATTCCGCATATCACTAGACATGTTATTCTACCTCACATAATTAACAACATCAAACATAATGTTCAAGAGATCAAAAACAAAACTTGTTATACATTTTACATGTTATAACTTCTAACAATCTTCAAGGCTAGGAAAACATGTTATCACTCCTAACAATCATTAATATATAATAGCATAACTACTTATTGAGAACATATACTTTTTAGAAAAATAAAGAAAGTTAATAAACCATTAGAAAAATAATCAAGTCAAAAACTCATAGGATCGATTTATAATGCATTTTACAAACTACTTGATCGAAACAGAAATTTTACAGCAACTTGTCAGAAACTTAGGTCAACTTGTAAAAATCACCATAAATTGTCAAAATATTTTCTTATAACGTGGCTTACCAATTTAGAAACATACATGAGTCTATTAAACAGTGGCGTTGGAATTATAACAATTAATTACGTAGTTTTTAAATGACAAATTTTACAAAAACATGGCGCGAAAACATCACTGTACAGGAACATTTCGACTACTGTCCACTAAAATATTTATTTCTCCTAAACTGTATATTATTTGAACATGAGACCAGTGGCATATGAAAGCTAACTCATAAACATATTACTCATAAAATTTGCATACGAGAATTTTAAACAGGTAGTAAATGGCAGCCAACACAATCAAGGGTAAAATTCCGGGAAATCAACTGAAATTACGTTCTTCACAATTTCAAATAATTCCTTTAATACTTAACATGTTAATCACACATGCCAACATATTTATCTTATAATCACATGTATATATCAATGCTTAAAACCATATCACATCCCTTCTCCCTAAAGGCAAAGTTACGTCCCCGCAACCACAGTCATCAATGAAAACAATATTCAAACAAGGCAAACAAAACTCTTAAGGCAAACAAACGGTTTTTCATTTTAGATTACCCCACACTCTCAAATATTTCTCTCAGGGTTACCGGTTCAAAACTGAAAGGGCCGGGAGTTTGGTTTGAGGGGCCCTACTCATCCCAAGCCTTAAGTGGGCTCCTAACGCTTTTCTACCCGGTTCATTTTATTAGACACATCCTATGTTCATTATTGTTCATTGGTTAGGCCTGAGGATCGTTTTGCTCTGATACCACTTTGTAACACCCCCATTTATTTAGGAGCCTTTAGCTAGACATTCCCAAATAAATAGGACTGTTACCATCTCGGTTTCCCGAGGTAGTAGATAACAAAGTCCAACTCACCAAAGTACTTTAAATTAAAACTTTAATGATTACATTAGTTTTACAATTTTGATCAACTAAGACTTAATATAAAATAAATACAACTCGCAGCGGAAAATAAATAAGTGATATAACTATATAGGTGGTCTAGACCTCATCTACGGTTCCAAATTTGGCTCTCATCCCGATGCTCCCAAGTCAGCTAAACTTTGATACCCACAAATCTGCTCCCCATAAAACGGTTCACCGCAAGTGTTCACGAATACACAGTCAACCACGAGGTTGAGTAGGAATAAATACTAACAACAAAAAAACATACGATAACAATCCAACTTCCTTTTTATATTGCACAACCCCCTGACAACGTGCCCATCCTTTTCTTAGCACACCTCCCTTAACAACGTGCTCACTTTACATCATTTCAACCGAAGTTGAAGTATTCACCATCCCAACCGAAGTCGAGGTATCCATCATCCCAACCGAAGTTGAGGTATTCACCATCCCAACCGAAGTTGAGGTATTCACCATCCCGATCGAGGTATCCAACATTTACGACATGAGATAACCAACAACCACAATATAAAACCAATGACATATACTTCACAATTGATAATTCATCCAACAACATTATCGAGTAAAAGTTGAGTAGGATTTATCCCTACCTGGCAAGCGATTCCAATTAAGCGGCTTAAGCAATCCAAATAATTAAAGCAATCCGATCCGACTATAATCCTTCACAAATCACCTAATCAAAATATTATAATTCAATTCAATTATTTATTATTACTTTTCATTTTTAATTATAACTTATATTCATTATTCAAATTAATTACTTATTATTATTATTAATTATTAATTATTATTATTAATTATTAAAGGTTACGATATTAAAACCCGCTTACAAAATAAACACACCCCCCACTATACACCGTGTAAAACCCGTCACAAACACCCCCCCTAAACTCCTCCTTCCACGCCACCACAAGCCACCACTCACACCGCCCAAGCCCGACACCAGCAGCCTGCAGTCCCACGCACCCAACTCACCCTTAACCGCCAGCTACACCACCACCAACAACCCACAAACCCACGCCCTATCTCACGACACCAACCGCAACACCCTCCTGACACCCCATAAAACACGCCTCTAACCACCACCTACCGCCACCTATGCTGCCGTCTACAACCACCAACCAACTCACCCATCCATGCTCGACAAAAACCATCAAAAACCACCCTAACCCAGACCTCCTACAACCACCAAAACTCCCTCCAAAAACCCGCTGCCCAAACCCGTTCTCCTCCCCTGTTTTCGCCACCACCGCCGCAAACAGCCACCTGCCACCATTCCGCCACCACCAATGTGACCGACCACCTTCCCTTATCACAACCCCCCTATACCCAGGTCGAGTCGAGGTCAATTACGGGTTCAATTACTCATTCCAATCACCCACAACCAACCCGTATAACCCCCCTGACCAGCCACCTTTAGCCGCCCTAAACGCCACCCTACCACGGTCAATGACGGTCAACAATGGTCAGGTTATAAACTTGGCAGTCCAATGTCGCTATAGGTTCAATTCCCGAGTCCTATGGTGGTCTATATAAGTCATACTATCGTTCTAAAGATGCTTGCATGAAAAGAATATAAATTGATTTAAGATGAATAATTACCTTGAGTTGATTAATTGACTAATGTTAATTTCTTCCTCTTCCGTCTCCTAAAGCTTCTTCTTTTAATTTGTGAATTATTTCTCAGATTTGAGGTGGTATTTATAGTGTAAAATTTAGAGAATACGAGGCCAATTAGGAAACCATGTAACTTTCCTTATTCTAATTAGTATAGAAATTGTCATTATAATTATATCATTATTATTTATCATATACTATTAATCCTACCATCACTATGATTTACTCATATAATATTTACTAATTTATTATTGCCATAACTTTATTATTATTATTATAATTATAATTACCAATATAATATTATTTCCTTGTTATATTATTATTAATTCCCGATATAAATCCCGATTACTCTAATACCAATTTAATAATTTCGGCCCATACAATAACAACACACGGTCCAATCACTCGATCAACAACTAAGCCCAAAGCACAAATATTAGCCAAACCCAATTCCCGACTTGAATTATTAATTTATTATTTAATTAACGTCTCACTTGTATTTATTATTAGAAATGTCATTTAATTACCCATTAAATTACATAAATTATTCTTATAAATTATTATTAAAATACGGAGTATTACAGAATCTTGACCCCAAGAGCTAAGATTAGGAAGGACATGAAGATTTGACTCGGACTTGAAGTTTAGGATGCGTTTCAAGGTCTAAAGATAGCAAAAGCATGGTTGCGTACAAATTGCAAAGCTTAAACAAGCAAAGAATCGTTTCACATTACTGCAGACTGCTTAAAATGGCTATATCTCGAGTTATAGATCTAATAATCGAGTGATTATAATTGGAGGTGAAAGCTTATCATCTTAGCTTTCCAACGCCATGTAGAACACCTGATTTGACCAAGTAACGAAGAAATGGCAGTTGTTTTAAGATCGATGCGCGCTGCAGAATTCGTCAGAATACATTACCGTACAACACCTTTGGTCGATCGACTGGTCCCAATGGTCGATCGACCGCACCATGAGACTGACGTGCAATTAAAAGATTGGAATTCCGAAGCCCAATTGTAATTAGGTTTAGGAATAAGTTACGTGACTTCTCTATAAAACGTAACATCATTCATCAGTTTTAGAGAGGTCTCTCGCATCAGAGAGAGGACATTAGGATAGTTTTAGATCTAGTTTTACATTAGTTCAAATTAATTCAAATTCATTCAATTTAGTTTAATTCGCAATAAAAGTTCTTGCAATCGGATTCTTCCTGTCCTTTCTATTTCGGTAATTTCTATTCTTATTTACAGTTTATTACAATTCTTGCAGTAGTTTAGAATTAGTAGTTAGATTCCAAAGCCCTAGTTTTCATTATTTCAATTTTATTGTTCAATCGTTACAATCATGCTTTCTTTTATCATTATTAGTAATTTCGTAGTCGTTATTAGTTTTACTATGCGTAGCTAATCCACCCCTGCTAAGATGTGAGGGGATCTGCAGCGTAGACGACGTAGAATAGGTAGACCTGACTCGGGTCTTGGTCGATCGTCTGATGTCAATAGTCGATCGACTGAGCCCGTTGGTCGATCGACTGGGTTAGATGGTTGATCGACTGTATCACGTAAGAATCAACATTGTTCAATTGTTTTAATTGCAATATTTAATGAAAGACCGAGAGGATATTTGTTAAATGCTTAGGAATTGACCAATCCAATAGATCGAGAGATACGGGAGGGAAATAGACTGCCAATTGAACGACTAAATTATACTAAGATCGAAAGATATGTAAAATTTAGGCTTTTAAGAATCACTTTTCAGGGCGAGAGTCAGTACTAGTGATACTTAGGGACCCGTAGCTAGATCGAAAGATTCTACCTGTTAAGAATGGACCGAGAGGACTTCTTATTTTCTCGTCTTACGTGATTATTTCTGACTTACCTAGGATACTGCCGTCGAAACTACAGTGAACCGATCGTCTTAGCTTCCCTTTCATTATTGTCTACACCTTTTTATTTAATTGCTTTAGTTATAGCTTTTATTTTATTCACATTTAGTTAGTTATTATTAAAATCAAAACCCCCCTTTCCCTTTAGACTAAATATAAATAGATGAATCCCATAATGTCTCCCTGCGGATCGACCCTGCTTACCGCTAATTTTTGTTAGTAGTAAATAGGTTTATAAATTTAATTTTTGATACTAAACAACGGTATCAAATTTCGGCGTCGTTGCCGGGGAGGCAGCGTAGTTTTATCTGTTTTTATTTAGTTTATTTCTTGTCTCAAGGAACTTCGGTTCCTTGAGACCGTTCTTATGTTTTTCGTTCTTCTCTTTCCGCAGGAAGAGAACGAAATTTTTGGTGCTTATTTAGCCAGACTTTCGGAGTGGCTCGAGCCCAGACGAGATGCATTTTCTGAACTCCAAATGTGCTGGACTATCTTCCGGGGTATGAATGACCTTACGCGAGCATACCTAGAATCTATTGGTAAGTGGGATTTCGAAGGAATCCCCGTAAATGAGGTATTAGAATTCTTTGATTGGTTTGCTGCTGAAACTCTTAAACCCAACTTTTCTCTTCATGTTGACTCAGATGAGGGGGTGGGTGAGACTTTAGAAGCCGTTTTAGAAAATGCTGACGGAGACATGGAGAAGACCATTAGCATGGTTGACAATCCTTTTTATGAGGATAGTTTAGAACCCCTTTATGATTCTTGCACTGATAGTGAGGACGATTGGGAGGATCTCTTTCAGAACCTCCAAATTGATGAGTCTAGCGATAAGGAGAGTGAGGAGGAAAATTTTGATAGTCTTGAGGTCATAAGGGATAAGTATGACAATGTAGATGAGCCTATTATAGAGGACCCGATTGACCCATTTGACTTTATAGCCCCTTGCATCTGGGATGATTATCCATCTTCTCCTTTAGCAAACCAGATTCCTCCACCTCACAGTTCTTACCCGTCTGAGCATCTGGATTCTACTCGAGTTATTTTTGAGCCAAATGCTATAGAGCTCCTTTATTTACCACCTGCGGTTAATTTGAGCTTCTATATTCCGCCCTTAGCTGGAGGGAGGAATAATTTTGTGAATGATTTTAGGAGCTGTCATAGGAAATTTGTTAGGCTTAAATGTAATTATATTTTACTTTCCTATGCTATTGCTGTCTTATGGTGCTACTTACAGTTTTGTGTAGCACATGCGCAGAAGTTTGATAGGTTGCTCCGAGTTTTGAGCTGTTTTGATTGGGCTCAATTAGAGTAGTTGGCTAAAGAAAAAGAGGTCGAGCGGGACCTGACTGAAACCAGCGCTAGCCGGGAGGCAACCTAGAGTGTGATTTTTGTTATCTTGCGAATAAGCTTTGGTTTACAACTTTATAGACTTTGCATTTGGGTTTAGTGTAATTTTGGGCGCTGTATTTATGTGCAATTTGCAGGTTTCGACCAATTTAACTCAATTTATTGAGTTAATTCGAAGAAAGTATTGTTTCGTCAAGTAAGTCAGTCGATCGACTAATACAAACAGTCGATCGACCACTATTGCTGCTGTACCTGTTTCGCTATCATTCCCCTGTTGTGTTTGGTTGTTTTGCGGAGCACGAAAAGGTGCACCTTATGGTAGCACTGCTGGCTACTGAAACCTCCTAGCTCACGCTGGTTTGGGGAGGTTTCCTTTTGCGCTTAAAATCTTGTGAGTTTCCGAGTTCCTTTTCATGTCTTATTTAGTTATTTATCGCAAAAATCCCATTTCCCTTTTGTTTCTTTTACATGATTTTGCACAATGGGGACATTGTGTGATTTGGTTTGGGGAAGGGTTTTGCGTCGCATTTGCATTGTTTTTATTGCATTTCAGTTACACGTTTATTGCATTTCTGCTTGCATTGTGTATTTATTTCCTATATATACAAAAATCAAAATTCAATAAAATTGAAAAATCCCAAAAATTCAAAAAATTTCACGTTTATTTTAGCATGTAGGTCGAGTCGGAACGGTAGTATTTCAATGATGACATTGCATTTTCAGCTGTTTATGCCTAAGCCGTGCTTAATTGACATGTTATTAGTAGAATCACATATGCATACCTACGAGTTTTTGTTAAATTATTCGCTGAATCTTGAGACTTGACTTAGATTTTTGGCAAACTACATTATATTCTGAGTTTTAGAGCCTTATAACTGGTGTCATCCATGACCAGTTCATCTAGGATTGTGAGTAGTACTCCTTATAAGGCATGTTACATAAATATGCATAAATATGAACTTAATCTGCTTAATACCTGTATGCATTCGGGTTTGTGGTCAGTTGACACATGTAGGAGAGGTTCCCCTTTATTCATTTTACCCATAATCCCCACAAAAGCCAAATTTGCCTTTTTTGTCCCATAAGCTACATTCCATATTTAGCCTACCCTTGCTGAGCTAGTATTGGTAGTCGTTCGGGAATATTTTATTGCATTATGGTTTTTATGTCTCGTATTGAGAATATGTTGGTGAAATGTTGAAGGGAAAGAAAAGAAAAAGAAAAAAAGAAAAAAAAAAAACAGAAACAGGAATTCGAAAGAAAAAAAAAGATCAGTCGATCGACCGTCCCACTTGTTCGATCGACTGCTTGCTGCAGTAGCGAAAGAAAAGAAAAAATCACATGATTGAATCTTCATTAGTTGGTGATTTTATATTCCCATGTTGCGATTAATATCATTTGGGGAATTAATATATTGTGGAATTGTGAGATTAGTGCTTGATATTTAGCACCTTTTCGATTGAAATCTTGAGTATGAAGTTGGAATATTTTATAGTTTGGTTTTCAGTAGTTACTAGCTTGGCTTTAACTCCTTTATCCAAATTCATTTTAGCCCCTTCTTACCCATAGCCTCACATATCCAAATTTACTTCGGCATGTGTCATGGTCTTTAGTGGTTGGAATGCATATGTACGGTTGTAGAGATCATTTTCATATTAGATTGCAGGCATGTTCTTATAGGTCGTAGTTAGGTGAGAGTCATTACAAAATTACTTCTTTCTATCTTTTACATATATTCACCTATTCTTATTTGTGTGATTTGAGCGACCCGTGAGAATCCAATATGATAAGTCTCTACGGTCAACGGTTCGACAGCTTTTAACGACTTCATAACTCGTTTGCATGATTCATATTGCTAGTTGATTGTCAATTGTTGCATTAAACAAGTTTAGGCTTTATCTGTTGCATTTCGCTCTGAGAATGAACGCGTTCCATTAGGAACTAGATCGAGTCTAGTTCTTGCTTGGGGACAAGCAAGGGTTTGGTTTAGGGAAGTTTGATGCATGACTATAATATGATGTTTTACACCCTATTTTACACGCATTTCAGCGCCTTATTATGTAGTTTACACTACTATATTCCCTTCCGTCTACTCTCGTGTTTTTATGTAATATTGCAGATTATTGCGAAAATGAGTACATAATGGACCAAATCTTGACCCCAAGAGCTAAGATTAGGAAGGACATGAAGATTTGACTCGGACTTGAAGTTTAGGATGCGTTTCAAGGTCTAAAGATAGCAAAAGCATGGTTGCGTACAAATTGCAAAGCTTAAACAAGCAAAGAATCGCTTCACATTACTGCAGACTGCTTAAAATGGCTATATCTCGAGTTATAGATCTAATAATCGAGTGATTCCAATTGGAGGTGAAAGCTTATCCTCTTAGCTTTCCAACGCCATGTAGAACACCTGATTTAACCAAGTAACGAAGAAAAGGCAGTTGTTTTAAGATCGATGCGCGTTCAAAATTCGTCAGAATGCATTACCGTACAACACCTTTGGTCGATCGACTGGTCCCAATGGTCGATCGACCGCACCATGAGACTGACGTGCAATTAAAAGATTGGAATTCCGAACCCCACTTGTAATTAGGTTTAGGAATAAGTTACGTGACTTCTCTATAAAACGTAACATCATTCATCAGTTTTAGAGAGGTCTCTCGCATCAGAGAGAGGACATTAGGATAGTTTTAGATCTAGTTTTACAATAGTTCAAATTAATTCAAATTAATTCAATTTAGTTTAATTCGCAATAAAAGTTCTTGCAATCAGATTCTTCCTGCCCTTTCTATTTCGGTAATTTCTATTCTTATTTACAGTTTACTACAATTCTTGCAGTAGTTTAGAATTAGTAGTTAGATTCCAAAGCCCTAGTTTTCATTATTTCAATTTTATTGTTCTATCGTTACAATCATGCTTTCTTTTATCGTTATTAGTAATTTCGTAGTTGTTATTAGTTTTACTATGCATAGCTAATCCACCCCTGCTAAGATGTGAGGGGATCTGCAGCGTAGACGACGTAGAATAGATAGACCTGATTCGGGTCTTGGTCGATCGTCTGATGTCAATAGTCGATCGACTGAGCCCGTTGGTCGATCGACTGGCTTAGATGGTCGATCGACTGTGTCACGTAATAATCAGCACTGTTCAATTGTTTTAATTGCAATATTTAATGAAAGACCGAGAGGATATTTGTTAAATGCTTAGGAATTGACCGATCCAATAGATCGAGAGATAGGGGAGGGCAATAGACTACCAATTGAATGACTAAATTATACTAAGACCGAAATATAGGTAAAATTTAGGCTTTTAAGAATCACTTTTCAGGGCGAGAGTCAGTACTAGTGATTCAGGGACCCGTAGCTAGATCGAAAGATGCTACCTGTTAAGAATAGACTGAGAAGACTTCTTATTTTCTCGTCTTACGTGATTATTTCGGACTTACCTAGGATACTGCCGTCGAAACTACAGTGAACCGATCGTCTTAGCTTCCCTTTCATTATTGTCTACACCTTTTTATTTAATTGCTTTAGTTATAGCTTTTATTTTATTCGCATTTAGTTAGTTATTATTAAAATCAAAACCCCCCTTTTCCCTTAGACTAAATATAAACAGATGAATCCCATAATGTCTCCCTGCGGATCGACCCTGCTTACCGCTAACTTTTGTTAGTTGTAAATAGGTTTATAAATTTTATTTTTGATACTAAACGATGGTATCACATTGCACCTCCGAGTCCAAAGTCTCTTTTTTGGCATTTTAAGATTCCAGCTGACAAGCACCCTTCAACATGTCATTCACATTCTACAAGAAGATCACAAATTAGGCAAGCTGGAACAAAAACATACAACCAAAATAAAACTAAGGAGAAAATAATAATACCTCATGCAACATGGTAACCAGGTTAGCAGCATAGTCCCTGGAACGGTACATAGCAGCAACTGCCTGAGAAGACATTTCCTCAACCTGATATTTATAGTAAGGATTATCAACTAGAAAAGAGTGAGCCTGGATTTGTTCCTTAGTAAACTAAACACCAGCAAGCCTAGCCCTAACCTCCCTAACCTCACTCACACCCCCAACTCCCTCAAAAGCCTTATCCGACCTTTTTCTCTTGCCGGCTTGACTAGGCTCATCAACATCAACCACAACCTGCAGAGGAGACACCAATTGAACCTGATGAGCAGGGACTTAGACTTGAAGCGAGCTCTAATTCCCTATAGCCTCAGTACTCCGGAACATTTTCCCTGTAATCTGAGAAATGTCTGCCTTTACCAAGGACAAGCCAAAACTGGAAATCCTGGCAGAAGCCCTGGTAGCTACACGACGAAACTCTATATCAGTAATACTAACATATGTTCAAGCATCAAAATATACAAATAAAAGACAAAGACTTACTGCTTGATGAGGCCCCTAAAGCCTTGACACCTCTAGCAGCCTTGTAAGTGCTCAACTTAGCCTTCTTAAAGCGAGGCAACGTCTCTTGACCAAGAAAAGCAGGCAACACTCTCTCCTCATCTGGCAAGGCCATAAAAGCTACAATCCGATCAGCCGACCCCTCAACATCATGAGCACAAGCCCAGTAAGCCACTGTGGCATAACACAAGTAAGTTTATAATTACAATCTAAATTACATACTACTATAATTTGAATTGAACGCAGGGAAAAAGAACTTACCACCCTCCACAGCCGGATAGTTAAGATAATCCAGATCAGGGGCAACATAATCTGCCCTGATGAACATATAGGTTGTGGCCCAACCCTTATCATCGCCTGAATCAAAGATGGTCATCAGAAGAGTCATCTTTGCCCTGACTCGAAAGTTGAAGCGTCCAGTGGTATTGCTTTTCAAATGATAAACATTCATGAAATCCTCAAGAGTAATCACCAAGTTGTGTTTGGCACATAGTTGTTCAACAGATTGAACAATCTTCCAAACCATCGGCATAAGTTGAAAAGGAGCAACCTTGATGGACCTAATAACCTCAACCATAAATGGAGAAAAGGGAAGCTTGCAACCCCCTTTGAACGCCCATTCGAAAATGCAAAACCAGCCAGGACTGCACCAGTTAGACCTGACTAGACCACTCTTAGGAACCTAGACCTCAGCACCAGAAGGGAGTAGACCTCTGCCTTTTAAATAATGTTCGAAGGAAGGTTTCAATTGGTTGGCCTCAGGAAAGGAAGCAGATAATGATTTCACAGGGGCAAAAGTGACACCCTTGTGTATGATAGACAGAATTTCTGCAGGGGCAGAAATTTCCATAACTTCATCCTCATGGATAATCTCTGGGACATCTACCAACGTCGGAGCCTGATCAGTCCCAGTAGCGTTTGGTGCTGTAGCTCTCCTTCTTCCACCAGCCATTTTTCTTGATTAGAATATAAAGATTATTTTCAAAGAAAGATTTGTCTCACAAAGGAATTAGAGAAAAGAGAAAGAAAGTTTGAAGAATTGAAGAATGGAAATATGGAAGCAAATGACGGCTCAAAGCATTTTATAACCGCAAAAATCCAACGGATAATGCATGTGGATGAGTCCAATCATGACTGTCCTAGCATTTGATGAACCTACCTCATTTATGATCACTAGCCGTTAAGGAAGTTGAAGGGAACTCAAATTCTTTTCCGGTAAATATTCTTATATTTTTTGCCTGGCCCGACTTTTATCTCGTTATTCCTAGCCAGTTCCAATGAGAATAAGGAGATAAGGGGCAATTGTTGGGCCAAGAATTGTCTTACCTGACCAGACAATAATCAGGCAAAGAAGCACCAAACCTAGCCTGAACAAAAGGAAACTAATAAAAAGCACACAATACCTGAGTAGGTGCCAACCAGGAGGGAAAGACAGGACATGCCATCTACTAGGCCAGGCCTTAAGGAATATCTCACCAGCCGTATGATGGGCACTACCAGAACAAGTCAGGAAATAACTAAATCACAACTAAAACCTAGAGAAGCGGTTCCTACTTTCATGGAAGACCTATTCAACATAATATACAAAGAGTATGGTGCAATTGACTGAGCAAAAATAACTGGAGGCAGATTATAGAGTCAACCAACTACCTCCGGGTAAATAGGGCACGAGGCCTATTTATTAGAAACGTCCAAAAAGTTTTATCATTGTAAACTACTTAAGCATAATTGTTAAGCATTTATTCACTACCTCTAGCCTCACATACACATTCCCTGTCAGGATACCCTAAAAGATAGTAACAATCCCTCCTGGCTTGGTGCCCGTGGTTTTTTCCCTTATTCCCAGGGTTTTTCCACGTATAAATCTTTGTGTCTTACTTTGTTATTCATTCTTTAAGTTATCAGTCGTACTAGTCGGGCTTAATTATTTGAGTTAGATTGCCCTGCAATTAAATTCCTGGCAGGACTTTATCCTCGTGTGAAATCCTGCTAAAACAGTTTCTATCCTAATTCAATTGACAAAAATAAGAGTAAAATCAAGAGGAATCAAAAGGATTTACATACCTTGAGACGACATGATGAATGTATCAAAAAGTGCAAGCAAGAAACGTGAGCAAAAATGGCGATTTTCAATTTTGTTTTTCGAGTTTTGTCGAAGAAAGAAGTGGAAATGATGTGCCACATTTGTCGCATCTGTTTTGTAGAAAAAGGAGAGGTTTCTTGTATCGCCATCATGCTCGCACCCCTAAGGGCTTCTTCAGCAATTTTCGCAGAGTTTTAGGCTTTGGGGCCCAAATATCTTTGGTCATTTTTACTATTATCGTTTCGCTTCAAATGATATCATCACAAAATCAAAAATGCAAATTAGAAAATCGCGAATTACGAAATTAAAACTCCTAAATCGCCACATCCAAATTGGAAAACTTCAAATTGCAAAATTTCAAATTTCAAAGTTTCGATATATCACAAATCAGAAATCGCAAATTCGTGAATTACGAAATTAAGACTCGTAAATTGCCACGTCCAAATTTCAAAAGTTTTCAAATTACAAATTTTTGCGAAATTCAAAATCGCAAATATCACAACTAAATGGTGCGGTTCGAAACTTTGTCGTCTAAGTCAACCAACCAAAACAATATTTATAACTAAACAAATTACTCTTAGTAGAGTGGTAAGTAAAGGTCGGATCCCAAAGGACGGGTATTGTATTAAGTTGTCGGTTGTAGAAATCTATGTTTTAGGGTGCTACAAATTGGGTTGAGATTTGAGATATCAAGCTACACTACTATAACAATTAAATGTAAAGAAATGAAAGTAAAACAAGCAAGTAAAGTAAGGGTTTGTAAAAATAGATTAAGGCACTACGGTGTCATGGGTTCATTGGGGATTCATGGTGGTGATCTTACAAATATGTTTTCATAGTTGCAAGCAAGTTATTGTTGTAGTGGAATCGAGTTAGTTTATGTCTTACGATCCATAGGAAGATTTGGGTCCCGGAGCCGAGTCGGTCAAGATTGTACAACACCTACAAGTCGACTTACTTTCTTCCTATTCACTTGTATGCATGGTCTAACAAAACTCAAGTTATTTTATATCTTATAAGTCTTGTTGAATAGATAGGAGATGTATAAATGCAAAGTTTCATAGTCTAGCATTTTATCAAGCATAACATGTGCATAGGTTAACACTATAACAAGCAAGCAATCTTATGATAACATATTAGAGTAAGTATGAATCTACCCCCATGTTATAGTTCCCCTAATCCCCCATTAACCCTAGCTAGGAGACTACTCACTCATAACTATGGTAATGTAGACACCTCAAAATGTCTACCGGCCTTTGAACACCCGATGATGAGGCCCTTATTTAATTCGGAATGAAACTTACTTGATTTGATATAAGGTTATTTATGCTCAAGATTGTTCCTAAAACAACCATTTTATCACCCGGTCCAATTCGACCACTTACTACATTCATAGCTCATTTTCTTAATTCTAATAACTTTTCAGTCGACATATTAACGGCACAAAACCGTAAATATTCTTGAAAAATTATATATTTTACGAGTTATTATGTTAAAGACGACATCTAATAAAGCTAAATGGATAAGTAAATCCATGAATTACGCCTGCCTATAAAGTTGCATGGCTAGTAGTCAACTTTACATTATAAATGGCCCAATTAAGCATATAGGCCGAAGACGAGAATATCAAACAAATCCTATTAACTAATTCATGGACATGGATTAGGATAGTGGAAGATGTTGACAATATCAAGAGTTGTTAATATGAATATTAGTGGCAAAAATACCACTTGTATTACAATTCCAACAATAAACAATTTGGCAAAAGATAGGACGTCCAGACGGAAATTCGATCTTACCAAAATTTCAGTTCTCGTCAAATACTCTTGTCTTAACTAGTATAAATACTCCCCTCTATACTCTTATTCAACATAGAAAATTAATAAAAATATACAACCTTTTCAGAAATACTATTCCATACAAAATACTACCTTCCCATCATACTTTCACAATACATACATCCATTCTATTTTGAGCATAAAGACGCCCTAAAGTCAGTTCAAGTAAGCTAATTGTCGAAACGCCGTATCCAGGTAGGCCTGAGGGTGTCATATTTATTCTTTACTTCTTATATTATCATAATTTAGCTTTCGTTGTTTGTAAATAATTTGTATAAAATTGTTTTAAAAACGTTTTCTTTTATTAAAATCGTCAAATATATAATATTACAAATAAATAATAGAGGCCGTCAGTTTTATGGGCGATTCGGGTGCCTAACACCTTCCCTGATCGTACCTTTACCCCCGAATCCGCAATCTTTGGTTCAGGCCGGAGTGACGGATCAGTCCCCATTCCAGGGATCAAAAGGGGCCTTTTCCGTTAACTTTGTTTTTGTATGTTTTTTTTATAAAACCTACTGGCGACTCCATATTATTTACTTATTTTTCAAAAAAGAAAATTTTTTTCAGGATCTCACAGTGGCGACTCCGCTGGGGACTTATTAAGAGGGTAAGACTTGAAATTTAATTGTAATAATATATATTTGACGCCGTTTTCGCCTTTCGGGCACAACTAACGCATGTTGATTAGAAGAAAATACTGATTGCACGCTTATTTGAGTATTCGAAGTCACGAAGTTATACTGCATAATTAGTTTGTCTGGACTCTTGCTTATCATTATTTTTCCCCATTCCGTGCTTATTTCTAATTGTTTCTCGATTTTTTTTGTATATTATTCTGAGACAAAAAAGGCGTAGGCTCCCCGTTAGCCAATATAACGTCATTTAAGCTACCCTACTTTACCCTCGGTAAGTATGTTGTATACTTAGAAGGTCCATTCGACCGACTAGGCCTTACACATATTTTCCATCTCATGACGTCGCGTTTTGGCAACTCGTCTGGTCCATATGACTGGAGGAGCACAAAAGCGAGAGATACCCTCGGGTATTTTAATGTTGTGATTACCCAATTTCCAACCCGCAAACCTAACCATAGATCCCGTAGAACTTTTGTTAGGTCATATTATGTATGTCTTGTTTGTTATAATCTTACCTATATTGGTAATTAGCAAAAAGAAAAAAAAAAAGAAAAAAAAATATATCTTTACATATAAATAGACGTGCCTCAGCTAACAGTCTGGCGCGAACGCACTTATACATTAAAACCTTACGCTGAGTCCTTACATATTTTAGGTTTCATCAGGTATATAAAAAAGAAAAAGAAAAAAAACATCTATGTTCTAGTGTCTGCATAGCACATACAGTAGCACACCTTCCTGTATAGGCAAAAAACTTACCTTAGTCTTTGCATCCAGCAGGTGGCATGCCTGCATACATAATTAGGCACCTAGGAGTCTAGGACAGTAAATAGGCATATTAATAAGTTCTGCATTTAGCTAGTCCACAGTGCAGAGCATTAGTTCATGAGTCCGTCAGCACGTTAGTCCATCTGTCACACCTGCACATGTGACAAGTCTAAAATCAATACTTGCACGTCTAAAGTTTCCTTTTGTAAATAGAATAAGCGTCTACTTATAACATCATAAGTATAGCATGTGTCTGAGTAGTTCAGACCCACTCACCGTCTGTCAGTCCGTCTTTCAGACCTTCGATCAGTCCTACATATGTAAAAAATAATAATACATGCATTACATCTTGTATGCATCACTTAGTTCAGACTTATAGGTGGTTCGACATTTGCCTCATATAGAGTATATACCTTAGGACTTGTACCTAGGCAGTGGCAGCATTTCCTGTCAGCATTTGCATATAGTGTCGTCCTTTGCATACTCCCAGTCCAGTACATAAGTAGTAGTACCTAAGCATATATATATAAAAAAAAAGAGGTAATTAGACATTTGCGTCCAGATCTCATACAGTAATAAAACTTTTATTATAAGCAGTTGTACATGTGCATTCACATACTCCATTCTAGTCCTGTTATAAAAGAAATAAAATCCTTTTCTAAAGCTAAGATGTCATGATCCAGGATAGGGAGGCGTAAAAAAGACCCAAACTTAGTAGTCACTCCAGCTTGGGGACGAGAGAAAGGTACAGGGAGACTAATTAGTATACCGCAAGCCGTACTTGTAACCCAACCACCAGTCATCATGTCGCTCGAAGAATCAGTCAAAGACCTTAAGAATGCTCTATCCATTTTGACCGACTGATTGTCATCCATAGAAGACAAAATCAAGGATGACAGTAGTGGTGAGTATGACCTAACCAAAAAGCTCAAGGACATGGAGAAACTTATCAAAAGAAACACTAAGTATGCTGACCTACTCGATGTTGAATGTAACATGCCGAACATGCGAGGCAGACTACCTTTTAAATTTATGACCGCTGACCTACCAAAATTCAAGGGTACCGAGCATCCAGCTCACCACCTAAGGAGTTTTGTGTAAGCAATGGCCTTAAAAGAAGTCGATGCATCAGTTTTTCCGGCTATTTTTCCTTCTACTCTAGAAGATGTAGCCCGGAGTTGATTTTTCTCCCTAGATCCTACACGTGTATCTAACTGGGAAGACATAAAAAAAGAATTTCTGACACAATACTCCAGCAATGCAGACTTGTTGATCACAAGGCGGGATTTAGAAGTTACGAAGCAAACTGAGAAAGAAGGTTTTACAGATTTCTTAGCTCGGTGGAGGAGTAAAGCTGCAAAAATGATTGAAAGAGCGCCCGAAGCCAACAGATGGATATTTTTGTGAAACATTTACGGGAATCTTATAAATCACACCTGCGATATGCAGGCATTGAATCCTTTGCTCGACTAAACAAGATTGGTATACAAATAGAAGATGATGTTGTCGAGTCTACCGCCAAAAATCAGTCCAAATGTTGCTTTAACAAAGATAAGAAAAATTTTGCTTCAACCTCTAAAGGGGGAGATTCAGTAAATGTCGTGGAACAAAAACCAAGAAGGGAGTTCACCGATCTAGGTATGAGCCTGTCACGAGCACTGGACCGATTAATTAAGGAAGGATATATAAAACCTATTGGACCCACTCCAGATCCAGCAAACAAAAGTCCGAAATGGAGAGAAAATGAATATTGCAAATATCACAGAGGTAAAGGGCACGATACGGATTCTTGCTTCACCTTAAGGCATGTTATCCAAAATTTGATTGATAATCGCACTATCCCTTTACCCAAAGCAGCCCGAAAGCCAAACAATAATAAAAATCCACTCGGAGATGTTCTGGCCATTTCAGCTAATGATTCTATTTATACTGACCCGACTCAGTTTATATATGATGTTATGGGTTTATGGGTGAGTGATGAGGAGGACGAATGGGAAGATGATGATACGACTCATGATATTTGGGGTGATGAAGAAAGAGTATCTAATGACATTTGTGCAGATAATGAAGGCAAAGACGACAACGATCTCGAACTCGACCAAACAATGTACAACATTTGACTTGGTCGGGTAGGCACTATAAACCTACTGACGCAAGCCCACCCCAGGTTATGCAAAGTAAAGAAGGGGAAAATAAAAATGCACGGAAGATGATGTTTGTCATTAAGTTATTCAAGAAATTAAAAGTCGACATTCTTGTTTGGGACTTATTATGCAACTCACTGGAACATAGACAAGCTATTCTAAATACATTGACAAGTATGAGTGTCCCATCCAAACTACTCCTACTGAATTGGCCGCTTATTTGACAACGAATGAGAGGCGCCCGTGGTCACGTTCTTTGATAAAGATTTACCCCCAGAGGGTATAAAGCATAATAAGGCACTCCACCTAACTACACTATGCAACAAAAAATATGTGCCCCTCTCACTAGTTGATAACGATCGACAAGAAAACCTATGCCCACTCGTAATGACCCAAGCTTTAGGCTTTGAAGAAAAAGACTTTAAGAAGACTAATCGGCTTGTTCGTGCATATGACAACACACGTAGAGACGTATTGGGGCTGTTAACAACTAATATAACTACTGGACCCTTAGAAAAGAAAGTCACGTTTCTGGTGATCGACATACCTGCCTCATATAATCTTCTTCTGGGAAGGCCGTGGCTTCATGAGCTTAATGCCATATCTTCATCCCTGCATCAAAAAGTCAAAATGATAATTCAAGGTTCAGTAATTACTCTAGATGCATCACCTGCCAGAGTTGAAATCACACCCAATCCAGTATTGCAAGTTAACCATGGTGAAGATGACGTGGACCTATGGGGTTTCAGCGAAGAGGTCGCTTTCATAGAAGACGAGTCACAACCCATTGATAAAAAAATTAGCCCCTATTATGCAAATACTACTGTGAACTTAATAATGAAAAACAACGGCTACATGGATGGGACAACACTTGGTAAGACTCCCAAAAGGGCATCTGACCCTTCACTTAACCGAATCAAACACGACCTCTTCGGTTTAGGATTTCAGCCATCCAAGAAAGAAATAAGAGAAGCATTGACAAAAAGAATGAAGGGAAAAGCTGCTAAGAGAGACAATAGACCTACAAATCAAATAATAGGTGCATATCCACACACATTAAATGGACAATTTGTCAAAGAAGGTGATTATTTTCCATATTTTAACTTTCCAGAACCATTCTTTGTCGAAAGGACAAAACAGAAAGTTCCGGTTTGAAATATTTGAGGATCACATTACTTTTATGAGGAGGCACTTCCCCTCCCATTAAAATTGCCAACCGAAGATTGGATTCCAAAAACAAATAATAATGCCTTTGGTTTACTCTTTGGACAGGCACCCATAAAACACTCAGACCATTTTGTCATGGCACTTCAAGACAGCAACTTTGACCCTTCTAAGCTAATCACAACCCATTGCAACAATAACATGGAGCATGGATGGCGTAAAACCTGGAAGTAGACTACAACTAATGGAAAGAGTATTAAAATCAGTGTGGGAGAAGGGCCTATGTTTGAGGAAGCTGAGTCCGAACCCGAATCTGAAACCGAGTCTGAGACAGAGTCGATCGAGTGCAAGCAGGGGTTTTCACCCTTCAATACCCCTATCGAGTCAGTATCATCAAGTCTAGTGTCCAAAATGAGTCGGGGTTTAACCATATTTCTTTTCATGCTGAGTCGGGGAGTTCTCCTATCAATTCTAATTCAAGTTCAAATTCCGAGTCCAGTGATCTACTCCTTAATGTACTTCTTTCCAAGGATAATAAAATAGCTTTCAATTACTTGTCTGGTTCTCCTACCCCTCCCATTTCTTATTCTGATTGTTTAGTTTCCGATGAAGATGAGTTGCCAAAAGATATAATAAAAGCATTAACACATCAGGAAAATAAAACATCAATAATCGAGGAAACGGAATTAATAAACATAGGCACAGATCAAGAAAAGAAAGAAATAAAGATTGGGTTGTCACTGAACTCAGAAGAACGAGCAAGTTTGATTAGAGTACTCACAGAATATCGCGACGTGTTTGCCTGGTCTTATAAAGATATGCCCGGCATAGACACAGAAATTGCTGAACATACTATCCCACTGTATCCTGCTGCAAAACCCATAAAACAGAGACTTAGAAAGATGAAATCAGAATGGGCATTAAAAATAAAAGAGGAAATACAAAAGCAATTAGATGCAAGTTTTATAAGAGTAGCTAACTACCCCGAGTGGGTGGCAAATGTTGTTCCGGTACCAAAAAAAGACGGAAAGGTCAGAATGTGTGTTGACTATAGGGACCTTAATAAAGCAAGTGCAAAAGACAATTTTCCACTACCCCATATTGACATTTTAGTGGATAACATGGCTGGTCACGCTCTACTTTCTTTTATGGATGGTTACGCGGGGTATAATCAAATTAAAATGGCCGAGGAAGATATGGAGAAAACTACATTCCTCACTGAATGGGGAACATATTGTTACACGGTTATGCCATTTGGACTTAAAAATGCGGGCGCCACTTACCAAAGGACCGCTACAACGCTATTGCATGACATGATGCACAAGGAGGTCGAGGTCTATGTAGATGATATGATAGTAAAGTCATTGGATAGGGAAGGTCATACAACCGCATTACAAAAATTCTTTGATAGACTCCGGAAATATAATGTTCGACTCAATCCCCAAAAATGTGCTTTCGGGGTTACCTCTGGGAAGCTTTTAGGATATGTTGTTAGTAATAGAGGCATTGAGGCTGATCCATCCAAGATCAAAGCAATTAGAAATATGCCACCACCAAAAACAGAGAAGCAAGTTCGGGCATTTTTGAGGCAGTTACAATATATTAGTCGTTTTATATCCAAGCTTACCATGGTGTGTGAACCAATTTTTAAGAAACTAAAGAAAGGGGCATCCCTTGAATGGGATGAACAATGTCAGCAAGCATTTGAAAAAGTAAAAAAATACTTAGAAAACCCACCAATCCTGGTCTCTCCAAGACCTGGACTACCACTTCTCTTATACTTGACAGTAACCGAGACATCAATGGGTGCAATGTTAGCACAAGTTCAGGATGGTCAAGAAAAAGCAATTTACTACCTGAGCAAAAAATTCCTGGAATACGAAACCAATTATTCTCCAATCGAGAAATCCTGTCTAGCATTAGTGTGGGCCACTAAGAAGTTAAGGCACTACATGTTGACCCACACAATTCATGTCATATCACGAATGAACCCTCTCAAGTATCTCTTTGAAAAGCCAGTTCTTAGCGGCAGAATAGCAAGATGGACCATGATGCTTGCTGAGTTCGATCTTACATTTATGGCTCTTAAATCGATTAAGGGAATGGCAATTTCTGATTACCTAGCTGATTTTCCCATTTCAGAAGACAAACAGGAAGCATACAACTTCCCTGACGAGGAAATATTTGTTATAGATGATGAAGCGTGGCAGTTATTTTTCGATGGCGCATCCAATCAAAAGGGATATGGCATAGGGGTACTTTTGATTTCACCAGATGGGGCACATACACCTCTTTCAGTTAAGTTAGATTTTAGCGTCACAAATAATGAAGCAGAATATGAAGCGTGTATATTAGGACTTCGAGCGGCAGCAGCCTTGGGGATTAAAAACTTAAGTGTATACGGAGATTCGTCACTCGTTATAAATCAGATATTGGGAAAATGGAAAGTCAAAAGTGAGGGCCTGGCCCTTTACCAAACATACCTAGAAACCATTCTCAAGCATTTTGACGATCCGAAGTTCATTTATTTATCCCGAGAAGAAAACCAATTTGCAGATGCTCTAGCCAAATTGGCGTCGATGATCAATATTCCAAATGAATTAGAAAATATCCCATTATGCATTGAAAGAAGAGAGGAACCAGCATATTGTATGGCCCTTGATGATACAGTAGCTGGTGATGACGCACCATGGTTCATAGACGTATTGAACTACCATTTAGGAAGAGGCTTTCCGCCAGATTCTGATGTCAGGACGCAGCGCGCTATCTAAAGGTTTGCAGCACAATTTATTCTTAGTCAAGGAAAATTGTACAAGAAATCTCAGCAAGGGGTACTCCTTTTACGCGTGGATGAAAAGGAAGCTCAAAGAATTATGGAAGACGTGCATAATGGTACTTGCGGACCGCACATTAACGGTCGAATGTTAGCAAAAAAGATAATGCGGATAGGATATTTTTGGTCGACACAGGAACATGATTGTACTCAGTACGTTAAGAAGTGTCATAAATGCCAGATTTATGCCAATGCACAGCATATACCACCTTCATTGCTGTACAATTTGGCATCACCTTGGCCATTTTCAATATGGGGGCATAGATATAATTGGCAAAATCACTCCTAAAGGAATCGGAGGATATGAATTTATATTAGTAGCAATCGACTACTTTACTAAGTGGGTTGAGGCAGCGTCTTATGCTACCTTGACTTCTAAACATGTTGCCAAGTTCATCACCGAAAATATAATTTGTAGGTATGGTGTCCCTTATGAGTTGATTAGTGATCATGGTTCCCATTTTAAGAAAGATGTGGTTGCCTTACTAACGCATTACAAGATCCAGCAGCGTAAGTCGTCTACGTATAGACCACAAATTAATGGGGCAGTGGAAGCGGCGAATAAAAATGTGAAAACTATAATTGAAAAGATGACAGAAAAGTATCATGATTGGCCTGCAAAGTTGCCTTTCGCCTTATGGGGATATCGTACGTCGGTTAGAACACCAACCGGTGCAACACCATGCTCACTAGTATACGGGATGGAGGCAGTACTTCCTATAGAACTTGAAATTCCCTCTCTTAGAATCGCATTGGAAAGCCAAATACCGGAAGTGGATTGGGTACAAGCTCGATATGAAGAATTGCTATTAATAGATGAGAAAAGACTAGCAGCTCTTAACCAAGTTCAGTTATACCAAAGAAGGATTTCTCGTTCTTTTAATAAAAAGGTCAGGGCAAGGAACTTTAAAGATGGAGATTTAGTTCTTAAAGAAATACGGGCACCGGTCAGAGACCCGAGAGGCAAGTTCAAACCAAACTGGGCCGGCCCTTACATAATTAAAAAGATTTTAAAAGGAGGGGCAGTGCAACTGACAGACATAGAAGGGGTTGAGTTCAGTCAATTAACCAATCTTGATCAGTTGAAGAAATATCATGTGTAAGTATACCAAAAAAAAAAGACCCCTCCCAGGTCGAAAAAAAAAAAATTAATGTTAAGTAAAAGAGTAAAATAAAAAAACGCAGCAACAGTAAAAAAAAAAAAACCAAAAGGACCCCTCTCAGGTCTAATGGAAGATACACATCACTCCCAAGTTGAAGACCCATCACAAGTTAAAGAAAAATGGTAAAAAGCCCTTGCCAAATCGCAAAAAAAAAAAAAATCAGAATGGAGACCCCTACCAGGTCCAAAAACAAAAAAAACAAAAAATTATTAAACAAAAGAGAAAAGACCCCTACCAAGGCCAAAAATAATGAATGAAGTCCAGTAGAAGCAGTCAGACGTAAAGGACAGCCACAACAGAATGAATGAACAAGGAAGCAGAAGACAAAGAAGGATACAAACAAAGTGGGCAGCAATTCAGAATGGAGACCCCTCTCAGGTTTTTTTTTTTTTCAAAAAAAAGAGGAGATAAAACAAAAAAAGAAAAAAAAAACTTTGAAAAAAGTAACAGGTTCAAAAAAAAATATTAGAATCTGTAGCAAGTTTTGTTATCAATATATATCGCTCCCAATTAGGAGTTTTCAAAAAAAAAGTGGCAACTAATCGGAGAAAACTAACAATCGTTCCTCATATTCTATATCTAGAGTTATCATGGCAGTAAAAAAAAAAAAAATTCCTACACAAACTTTGAGGTTTGTAGAGTTCATAATCCATCCCTTTATTTCAATCCTAATAAGCTACAACTACATTTATAAGGCTCTAGATTCCACTTATTGTCACTTCTTAGGTTCGTTAGCCATTGTACTCTTCTTTCTAGCTTCATTCTGATCATCTGGGTAATTCTGATCCTTCTTTCTTTTCCAAACCAGACTTCCACTACCTCCACTTTTGTGTCCTCTACTAGAGTCTTGAGTCTTAGAGTTTGTCTGAGTCAGGTCAGGTCCTTCTCCCACCTCAATAGCATCAAGTTGCAACCTACGTTCCGGTTGACGAGCTGATTCGCGTTCCTCTATAGAGTGTGATGTCATCCAAACCTTATAATGATCGCTTATGTAGGTTGAGTCAGGAACCTTTTGTATAGTCCAAACCTACGTGCATTCCAAAGATTGGTACCGATTCGCAGATAAGAATGGGTCATCGGAGAAATTCCAGGATAAATAGTATCTAAAGAAGGTACTCGTTGTTTTCGCCCGAATTGTCGTAACAAGCGAGAAGGAAATATGAAAGAGGAGTGAGTAAGGCCAGGTAGTCTATAGTATGCTATAGAGGATCGCGGGGCCGTCATAGCAGGGATGTGCCACCATGATATAGTCTAACGAATTGGAAACCCACTGTTCATCCATTCCCTCCAGTAGCTAAGTGGCTTCTCCCCTTTCACAACTCTTTGTCTGCCAGCGAAGCTATGAGGTTGATAAGATTTGGGATCGAGAGGTCGTTCAACTAGCCGCATACGCTCTTGTAGCCATACCTAGGATAAAGATTTATCGACATAAAATGACCCACACCAGGTCAGGAAAAATAAAGAAATAAAATGAGCCACACCAGGTCAGGAAAAAAAAGAAATAAGATGACCCACACCAGGTCAGAAAAAAAAAAGAAATAAGATGACCCACACCAGGTCGAAAAAAAAAGGAATAAAAAAAAAGAGAGGAATCGAAAAAAAAAGAAAAGGAATCAGAAATAGGAAAATATGTGAGTTGTGTGAATGACACAAGAAATTACCTGAAGTAACAGAGGGCTACCGCAGAATGGAGCTTCTGGATTATGTCGTATGGTATCTAAGCAATGAAGAGTTTCAGCTAAGACCAGAGGCATAGGTGAGCAGTCGTTACGCATGTGCTTTACTACTCTTAGAAGGCAGCCGTGTCTGTAAACATTGGAAGGGCTTACAAATAGATAACGGTTGAGCAAGCATAACACCAATGCCCGTTTTTTATAACGGAAGTCAATCACAGTCCTGGGATAGCTAGGGGAAGTGAAGTACGCGATCAGACGACATAGATTTACCCTACGTCCGTTCAAAAATTCATCAACACGAGTAGTAATGCCCAGATAATCTTTGAAGTCTTTTCTTAAATCATCATCGAGACTAGGAAGCGCGGGAGAAGATTGAACAGATGATCCTAGGATGGCACTAAATTCCTCCATCATATGACATATCTCACGATCCCTAAAGCGGAACACGTGAACTTTAGGATCCCAAAATAAAGCAGCAGCGCGTAAAAATTCCCAGGAGATCTTAACTTGTTTCAGTGATAGCAGCAATGGTCCCAGCTGAACACCAATGACGTAGTCCTTTTCATCCTTCGTGAGGTTGTCAAGCCATAATTTTAGAGCGTTTTCAAAATTTTGAGACATTGTGAGTGAAGAGAAAATTTTGAGATGGAGAAGTTTAAAGAGAAGAGTGCTATTTAAAGAGAAGAAAGCATGGGGCTAATAGAAATCTTTATTCGTATTAAATACGGAGTTACCAGATACTCCTCCTTGTCAGATGCAGATTAGCTACTGAGATTTAAGAATTCTAGTAGAAGTCGATAAGCTGAACTTTCTAAGAAAAAAAAGCAGGGTCAAAGGCGGGATTCTTATCCGAATTCGAATGCGCCGCCCCTCTCCGGATCATGCTTAATAGCACGTTTTGAAAATCAAGATATTTTAACAGGACTAGTAAGGAAATGTGAGACGTCTCTATGTTAACTTAGTTAATCATCAATTAGCTAAGTGTAGTATTCATTGCAGTAAGTACTTTAGAATTAGTGTCATGCATCATGCATCATCTACCATATATTATCATGCATCATCTACCATATATTATCATGCATCATCATACATGATTAACATCATCATGCATCATCAGTGAGCACATGAATTTGTTCCTGAGATCAAGCAAAATATAAACAAAGCAAAAGAAAGGGGCAAAAAAAAATTTGAGATATGAAATCATTCAATAAGGAGGGAGAAACACATACAATCTGACAGAAAGTCCGATCAAAACATACAAGATCCGATGGGGCTCCTTCATCAGACATCCAGTCACCCATCGGGGCTCAAATTCCGCACACCTCCGCTGAATTCCTTCCATATCGGAGCCGTTCAACAAAGGTGCTCGACGCCGACCATCTTGTCGCCAATCAAGTACTGGAATGACGGCCAAGGCGCAATCCACGCTGATCTCGTCCCAATCAGAATAGTACGTTTTAGCAATCATTTAAAGAGTACAAATTAGAAATCAATCGAAAAAAAGTGGTACTTACTTCGATGGAGTTCCGTAATCGGTCATCCGATCGCAATCGGGGGCTCGAACAACAGCTATGGCGGCAGAAAACCGCTAATCGCATCCCATATCAGGAGCGAGCAGTCACCTCGTTGCCGGTACAGAGTTGGGACGATGGCTACGGCGGCATAGGCGCTGATCTCCGAGGACGATTGGGCTTTAATGTTCGGACCAACAATAGATGAATTAAGGAAAAAAAAAATCAAATCAAAGAAGAGGACAATTTACTGGTTTCTGATGAAATGAAGAAATTGAACTAAAAAGGGGAAAGTAAAGTTTGGTCAGAAGCAAAATGAAGCTCGTCCTCCCTAAACTTTGTGGAGTATATTCAATAATGAATACGTCAATTACAATTGTGTGAGTCAACAAAAATGATCCATCTCCATACGGGCAAAATAGATGTACCCGTATATCTTTTTTCATTCGTCTTTTTAAGTAAGCGTGTTTAACGTATGTCTTACTCGGTAATAAAATTTTATACATTTCTATTTTTGTGAAATAAAATTCTACACTTACTATTTTTGAGAAGTCAAGTTTAAACCTTGCTTTTTTTGCGAATAAAATTTTATAATTTTCAAATCCTTTGGTCGGCAGGCCCTGACATGCATTTGAGTTCTTAAAATAAAATTTTCTGAACTTGCCCTTTTGCGAAATAAATTTTTGCAATTTTCAAACTTATCGGTCGGCGGGCTCTAACACGCATCAAAGTTTGTAAAATAAAATTTTACGATCTTATCCATCCTTTTTCAAAATAAAATTTTGAAATCCTTTGGTCGACAGGCCCTGACATGCATCTGAGTTCTTAAAATAAAATTTTCTGAACTTAGCCTTTTGCGAAATAAAATTTTGCAAGTTCTAGTTTGTAAATTCAAATTTTACATTCTAGTCCGTTTTCAAAATAAAATTTTGAATTCCTCGGTCGGCGGGCCCTGACACGCATTCGAGCTTGTGAAATCAAATTTTGCAGGTTCACTTTTAAGCGAAACAAAGTTTTGCTTTACCAGATTCCAGTCCAGCTAAACAAAGTTTGGCTATTTCAGATTCCAGAACAGCTAAGCCAAGCTTGGCTATACCAGATTTCAGACCGGCAAAGTTTTGCCATGCCAGTTTCCGAATTGGTGAAACAAAGTTTTACCAACTTCATTCCAGTTTGACAAAACAAAGTTTTGTCATGCGATTCGAACTGCATCAAATTTGAACAAAGTTTGGCTATACCAGTTCCAGACCGGTGAAACAAAGTTTCACTATGACAGTTTCAAACCAACGAACCAAAGTTTCGTTGCACCAGTTCCAGTTTCATTCCAGATTAGTAAAACAAAGTTTTGCTAAGCAGTTGGAGTTTCCAACTACTCCAGACAGGTAATATAAGAGGCCCAGGTACGTTTCTTATCCTTTATCTGTCCCGACCGGACTACTTTGACCTCCGTCTTACTCAGACTCGGTCAAAGTGGGGGCTTCAGTAGACACCTCAAAATGTCTACCGGCCTTTGAACACCCGATGATGAGGCCCTTATTTAATTCGGAATGAAACTTACTTGATTTGATATAAGGTTATTATGCTCAAGATTGTCCCTAAAACAACCATTTTATCACCCGGTCCAATTCGACCACTTACTACATTCATAGCTCATTTGCTTAGTTCTAATAACTTTTCAGTCGACATATTAACGGCACAAAACCGTAAATATTCTTGAAAAATTATATATTTTACGGGTTATTATGTTAAAGACGACATCTAATAAAGCTAAATGGATAAGTAAATCCATGAATTACGCCCGCCTATAACGTTGCATGGCTAGTAGTCAACTTTACATTATGAATGGCCCAATTAAGCATATAGGCCGAAGACGAGAATATCAAACAAATCCTATTGACTAATTCATGGACATGGATTAGGATAGTGGAAGATGTTGACAATATCAAGAGTTGTTAATATGAATATTAGTGGCAAAAATACCACTTGTATTACAATTCCAACAGTAAACAATTTGGCAAAAGATAGGACGTCCGGACGGAAATTCGATCTTACCAAAATTTCAATTCTCGTCAAATACTCTTGTCTTAACTAGTATAAATACTCCCCTCTATACTCTTATTCAACACAGAAAATTCATAAAAATATACTACCTTTTCAGAAATACTATTCCATACAAAATACTACCTTCCCATCATACTTTCACAATACATACATCCATCCTATTTTGAGCATAAAGACGCCCTAAAGTCAGTTCGAGTAAGCTAATTGTCTAAACGCCGTATCCAGGTAGGCCTGAGGGTGTCATATTTATTCTTTACTTCTTATATTATCATAATTTAGCTTTCGTTGTTTGTAAATAATTTGTATAAAATTGTTTTAAAACGTTTTCTTTTATTAAAATCGTCAAATATATAATATTACAAATAAATAGTAGAGGCCGTCAGTTTGATGGGCGATCCGGGTGCCTAACACCTTCCCTGATCGTACCTTTACCCCCGAATCCGCAATCTTTGGTTCAGGCCGGAGTGACGGATCAGTCCCCATTCCAGGGATCAAAAGAGGCCTTTTCCGTTAACTTTGTTTTTGTATGTTTTTTTTATAAAACCTATTGGCGACTCTATATTATTTACTTATTTTTCAAAAAAGAAGATTTTTTTCAGGATCTCACAGGTAAACATGCTAATGAAGGTGTCAATCATATTAGCAAAGTTAAACATGGTAAATGAGTAAAGTAATAATTACGCAAGGGTAAAAAGGATTATACCAACTTGAGGATGATCCAAATAATAAGCAAAAAATTATAGAAGAACACTTGATGAATGATGAAGAGTTGTCAAGTCTTCAATAAACCCAAATAGTCTTCAAATTACCCAACTAAAACTATGAACACTTGAAGGAATAAAGAGGAATTAAGATTTGATTAATATTGAATTAAGGGAATACAACTAAAATAATGATAAATTCTAACTTGGTAAACTTGGTTGTTAATCCCCTAACTCAATGGGGTATTTATACTAATTACAAGTTTTAGGGTAACTATGGGCTTAAATGACGATTAAGTCCCTAAGAAGATGATTAGTGCTTTGCAAGTCATAGAGAGAGCCGTCCGGATTGTGGTTGAAGCAAACTCGTGCTGCATAGGGATCTACTCGACCTGATGGTGAGACGCTCGGATTAAGTCTTGAGACGCCCGACCTGGGCTCGGGCCGCCCGAATTATGGCTTGAGACGCCCGGATCAAGGCTTGAGACTCCCGGATCTTCGATCATCTATTCTTCTTCTTCTTCTTTGTCTGCCCAAGGATCCGTGAGGATCGATGGGAGGTCGTGGAGCTCTTCATCATTTCCCATTTCTACTTCATTTATTCAATTAGGCCTTTAGTAATGATCTCCTCTTTCATGCTTGGCCATTAGATGTACTCCATTTAGCTCTATTTTGCTCCATAAGTGCAAGGTTAGCAATCTTCTCCTACCAAGGACACAAAATCTCAAAGAATATGCAAAGTAAGGAACTAAAGATAAGAAACGACCCTAATAAGCGCTAGAAAGCATTGGAACGAGGCTAGTTCGGGGACTAAATGTGCACAAATATGAGTCACATCAAATATCCTCAAACCGAACCTTTGCTCGTCCCGAGTAAAAAGGTGACTAAAACTATGACCTTTATTTAATTCTACTAGCCGATGTGACATAATTAGCGGGTCTTACTCCGCCCCTTCAACTCACAACAAGACATCTATGAGGTAAGATGCCTTCTTGCAAGGCAAGGTGGGGCTTGCCAAAATGGCGATACATCCAATCAATTAAGCACACAAGATCAAATAGAGGATGCATCTACAAAAAAAATAGCAACTTTCCTCATCTAAATGGCAGAAATCATCTAGAGGGGAAGTAATCTAAGGGTACACATTCCATTATAGATATTGTTTCTCCAAGCTACTAAGTCCAAAAGGATAGCAACAAATCACCTCCAAGTTGTGTCAAAGTAGGGTACTTTTATCCTCAATCGCTAAATACTTTTGTCAAGAGTAGGCTCCTTATGGTGTTAGAAACACTGTAAGATCACGGAATTCCCCCTCTTGCCTAGTCAAGAAGAAGGGTCGTCCCTCTCCAACATGCAACAAAGAAAAGATTCATCAATGGATAAAAGGGATTGTTATGATTTGAGTTTCACAATGGTAGTTTGCTTTTGTTTTGATTCCCCCCAATTTCTTGCGGCATTTGACTTTTGAGAACATTTCTTTGCCATTTTTTTATGCTTGTCAATTTGATACTTGGCAATTTCTTTGCATTTTTGAACATTTTCAAAGTAACCCCATTTTATTGCAAGGGCACTTTTATTGAAGCATAGGAGTCTATTTTTGCTCCTCTTTCCATTGATGCAATTTTTTGTGCAAACTTTTTGATTTTCACTTTGGTACTTGAACTCAATTTGGAGATTTTTGTGCCCATTCCCTTTGTATTTGGAAAAACATGATGACAACAATGAAAGAACGGTCGCATGGCGTCAAGGTTCACCTTGGAATAAACGGTATCCAAGGAGTCATCACACCACAAGGTACTCTTGACTAGGCCTTAGTCCATGGGTCAAAAGATACTAGTATGACACATCCTAGGGTGTCTTGAAGGTATTCTAGAAAACAAGGTCTCAAGGAGAAAAATTATCTACAAGGGCCTATATACACTTGCCAAGCTTCCCAACTAGACATTTTCACAAAATTTTTCCTAAAATGCAACTACATGCCATGATGCAATTAACATATATACAACCTAATGCAAATGCTACTATCACTAGTATGCCACAAAATCAAAATGCAACTCCTATAATCACATTGGTTTGTACCGCATCAAACAAAAAGAAGCCACAATATCATTAACATAGAGAGGAAAAGGAGATTTGAAAAATCATACCATGCGGTCTTCATATTCCTCATGCCTCGGATGTGGCGTAGTCGGTCCAATGTAATAGGAGTGAACACAAACAAACAAATATATACAATATATACATTTCTACACTACAAAAGGAAGAACATGTTTATGGGTTTTTCAAATTTTTATCATTTTTTGATTTTTGAGTTAGAAGGTGTTAGAATTGATCCCCATCCCCAAACTTAGAATGGACATTGTCCTCAATGGACAAAACAATAGGGAATTGTGCAAATGCAATGAAATGAATGATGCATGATTCTACACGAGATGCAAACTATATGTGAGATATGTACATATGATAAATATATACAAGTGATGCAAACTAAACTATACTACATGATGCATGCTTTCTATTGTTCGGAGAGATAATTTGAATTAACTCGCATTCCTTATGATTGAACTTCCCCAAACCGGACAAAACACTATTGCTAGTGCAAAAAGAAAGAGAAGTTCATTCACAAGTCATGAAATGCAATGCATGAATGAAGATTGCCATTTTGGATTCTTATAGTGGGAGCAAAAAGATAAACACCTCAATGGGACCGAGGTGGGAGTCCTTTGAGTGGTGCTAGGACTCCAATCTCAAAACTACGAAGAGCCCGAAATGACTCTGAAAGTGGTGCAAGTTAAATATTATACAAGTCATGGAAACATGAGACAAAAACAAAGCAAAAAGAGGGGTAGGAGACTCACAATGGAATAGGTTGGTACTAACATAAGTGATCAACCTCGCATTGTAGTGCCCTCCTTCATGCTTTGTCAACCATCAATTGTCACTCATCGTGACATCATCATCATCATCTAACTCCATGGAACCGGAGGTTTCACCATCATCCTTTTCACTAGAACTTGAACTTTCCTCTTCTTCCTCATCATCTTGGCAATACCCACTACCTTCCCTGCTCTCATCATCAACTTCCTCCCCTCTTTTTGTATCCCTCTCTTAATCTTGAGTAGCATTAGGAAAGAACACTTTCCTATCCACCGAATCCGGCAAAGAACTTAAAGGATCAAGGAGTCTTTGCCTAGCAATATGGTAGAGGGGTGAATATTGGGCGTAATATGCATTCAACCGATCATTGTAAGCTTCTTTATGAATATGTTGCATTAGTTGGGTCAAGTAGTCATCGCCCGCCATAGTGTCATTAGCTTTGAACTCTTGGTAGGCAAAGGGATATGGTGGTGTAACAATGGAGGGGGAGGGCTCTTCTCTTTGACTTTCTTGTTGTTTGATGATGGTCTCGGCTTGCTCGAAAACGGGGATGAGGTAGTTGGTCCGGTGGTTGGAGATGCGACAAATCTTACTTGGTAAGACAATGGACTTGGCATCCTTGATGAGCCACTCATAGATATGGTCCAAGTTATCATGCTTAACCCATTGAAACTTTTGAATCATGTTGCTCATGTCAAGAAGGTGGCACCCTTTAACCGATTTATAAGTGTTATCTTTGTTGAAATCCGGGTTAAAATGTTTTGCCAACCTCGTCACCAAGCCTCCATTAACAATGAAAGCCGCACCATCTTTCCCGTTCTCAATATCCAACCATATTTTGATCAATAGTTGGAGAACATTATTCTCACTCTTGGGTTTCCCACCAACATTCAAGAAAGACTCAAGGTAAACAACATCTAATTCTGTCAAGTGATTAGCTTCTTTCCTAGCAATCAAAGTGTTTGCCACGAACTTGTGCCAATACCTTATACCCGGATGATGAATGTACAAGGCATGACACTCTTGGAAAGTAGTGAACTTACGACCGGATATTGCTAGCCAAATTGGTTCGGTAGCAAATTCCAACGGTTTCTTTGTGAACCGGTCATACCTCTTAAGCCCAAACACTTCACCAAATTCACCTTTGAGCATCGTTCTAGTCTTCTTTTCGAGACGGAATTCTACATAATTTCGAGTCTCAATCTTATACTCCCTCAAGGAACTAATGAATTCCAAAGTCAAGGAGGGGTATGTCAATTTATTCATTTCAATGAGGGTTGCTAACCCCATGGCCTCGAAAAATGCCTTTGTTTGCTCAAGGTCACCTAATTTACTCAAAGCATCTTGACATATGAAGTTTGTATCCAGAATCTTCTTCTTGGCTAGGGATTCGAATGCATTCCTATGCTTATCGGATAAGAAAGTTACCTCCGGATAATTCTTCAATTGTTCCACTTCCGGGATAGAGTTAGTAGCTTCCTCAATAGCATTGTTGGTTGAAATAGTAGCTTGCTCCCTTTGTACCAAGACCATTGCTTTGGATGCTAGAGCTTGTTGTCTTTTAGACAATATTGGTGTCTTTGTTGCCTTGATTCATCCTTTGGTCCTTCCCATTGCTTTCCTTCTTATATCAACACACCAAGTAAATGCTTGAATGCTTTTTTCTTCAAGTTTCATTTGAATGCCTAATCAATTTGGGGTTTTTTTGAATTTTCACCAACCCTAGAGAAATTGATTGATTTTTTTGAAGAAAATGTTGTTTAAATGGACTTATGTTGATGAAGGAGTGATTTGTTTGGGTTTTGAGCAAGTTTGGCCTTGATTAGGGTGAATTTGGATGAGAAATTGTTGTTTTTGGATGAGGGTTTGAAGGTTGAACTGAGGGAAATAATGGTGTTTGTGTTTTAATGAAGTGAAATGAAATGAAGAAGAGGGGTTTTGGTCCCGTGTTTTGTGATATAACAGGTAGGGACGAGCGGCTCAAGGTCGAGTCGGGCGGATTTTTGGGCAGTGGAAACTCAATTTTCTGGATGGCTTTGGAGACGGGCGTCTCGAAGCCAGGTCGGGTGGATTTTCAGCTTGCTCGCTCGACTTGAGCTGGAGATGGGCAGATTGTCTTCCAGTGCAGATTTTGCAATTGAGAACCCCTCCAGTCCCCATGACTTAAGCTGAGGTTGGGCGACTTTGGCCTTGAGTCGCTCGTCCTGAAGTCGGCTCGGGCAGATTTTCTTCCATAGCAGTTTTTCAGTTTTCAACACTTTCCCAGTCCCCACGAGCTCAGGTCTGCTTGTGGGTCTTCACCCCGTATGATTCCTTCTTCTTCAATTATTCTTGGGTAGAATTACAAAGGCTTGGTTAGCCTAGGCATGTGCTTCCCCACACTTGATCATTAAACACTACACATTTGAAGCACATTAAAATCCCTCCCTCACTTGCTCTCATGTCACACAAATTCATCAAAAAAAGCATGTAAAATGCGATGCAAAAATTGAGTAATGTAAAAGTTAAATGAAATGCAAGTTAAGAGGTTAGAATATTTACAAATGGTGGTTTAGGGAGGACTGGCAAAGCAAAGGTGTTGTTGATGTTGCTCAACACCTTGTAGAAGTAGTGAAAGGCTTGTTCATTCTCATGATAAAGGTCTTACATAGACCCTTGCACATTGTTGTCTTCATTGTGGTAATCCGAGTCAAAGTGTTGACAAGGATCCATCATGACTTGGTCTAGAGTTATAGCATTCGTAATGTAGGGATTAACCAATCCCTCAAATTCATCGCCCCATAGACCGTAAACTTCATTTGCTTTCTCTCCTATGTAGGGTGAATCATGAGTTGACAAGTGCAACTCTCCTTCTTTGTTATCATGGCTAATGAGACCTTCATATTTACTTGTCATGAGTAAGCTTTGCAAGCTCTCATTGTTGTGAAAAATTCCATGCTCTCTAAATAGAGCCATTTCAACATCATCAGTATCTTTCTTCCAATTGGACGGTGTGTCTTTGCCCTTCTCTTTGATATTCCCATCTTTTCCTTGTTCTTTTAATGAAGATTCCATATTCTTCTTCTCACCCTTCCGAGTACAGTGATCAACCATAAAGCATGGTTCAAACAAGTTGGGAGATCTCATAGTCTTATCAAGGTTGAAGGTCATTATCTCATCACCTACTTCAAGTGTGAGCTCTCCATGTGTCACGTCGATCACCGCTCCAGCGGTGTGTAGGAATGGTCTTCCTAGAATAATTGGAATGTTGGAATCTTCCTCCATATCAACAATGACAAAGTCCAGCGGTATGAAAAACTTTCCAACTCTTACGGGTACATCTTTCCATACCCCTAGTGGTTTTTTTCTTGAACGATCCGCCATTTATAAGGTCATGTTGATGCATTTGAGCTCTCCCACTCCTAGTCTTTCACATACCTAGTATGTCATGACACTCACACTTGCACCTAGATCACATAGTGCCTTGTTGATTGTGGTATCACCAATGGTACATGGAATGGAGAAACTTCCCAGATCTTTGTGCTTTGGAGTGAAACTCTATTGTAGAATTGCACTACTCGCCTTTTTGAAGGCAATGGTTTCCAACTTTTGGATGGACTTCTTCTTGGTAAGGATATCTTTCATGTACTTTGCATAGGCCGGAACATGATGGATTAGCTCCGTGAATGGTATAGAGGCTTCTAAGTTCTTCACAATCTCCATGAACTTTGCAAGTTGCTCATCAAACTTGGGCTTAGCTTGACGACTTGGGAATACAAGTCTAATCACAATAGGCTCCTTCTCAATTTCTTTAGCCTTCTCTTCATTTCTCTTCTTTGATGAGTCATTAGTTGATGTTTCTATCACCTTAGGATTTCTCCTTAGTGGTTCAATCACATCACTTTGCTTGTCATTCTTCTCAACAATACCTTCTTCAATCGACATCTTTGGCCCCTCATATCTAGTACCACTCCTCAAGTGGATAGCATTGATGGTCTCATGTCTTGTGGGAGGATTACCTTGAGGAGGTAATTGTACATTTTGTCTTTGGGAGCTAGAAGATGCTAATTGAGACAAATGAGTCTCCAACATTTTGGTGTGAGCAAGGATATTATTGATGGTAGTTTCTTTGGCTTGACTATCCCTTTGCATTTGAGCAAAGAAATGTTGTTGGCTCTTTTGCATTTGGAGGACTGATTTTAAGACATTAAAGGCTTGGTCATTGGGTTGATTGTAGTATGGTCTTTGAGTATGATTTCTCATTGGAGGTGGAGTGTATGTGGGTTAAGGGTTTTGGACATTTTGGCATTTGTATGAGAAGTTTGGATGGAATTTGGTATTCTCATTATAGTAGTTGGAGTAAGGGGTGCCATTTTTGTATGCTTGGAAAGCATTTACTTGTTCATTTGTTCCTCTACATTCATTTTGATCATGTCCCAAGGTTCCACAACTTTCACATACTCCATTTCGGATTGAGGATGATGCCATCATAGCATTGACATGTTGTTTGGGTGATTTGGAGGCTTCATCAAGTTTAACCATGGCCTTCTCAAACTTCAAGTTGATGGTGTCGATATGAGCACTTAGTTGAGCACCCAATTGTGTGATGAAATCCACCTCATGCTTCCCTCCTCTAGTGGCCTTTCGTGGCCTACTATACTTGGAATTATGGACTGCCATTTCTTCGATCTTGGCCTATGTTTGGTTGTCATAAACCTCGGTGAACCTCCCATTGGAGCCCATATAAAACACATTTCGTGAGTCTTCATATAAGCCGTTCCAAAACTGTTGAACAAAGAACCACTCACTAAGTCCATTGTGAGGACAAGAGCGACAAGTATCCTTAAATCTCTCCCATGCTTCATATAATGATTCCTCATCCTTTTGCTTGAACCCGGTGATTTGGGCTCTCAACATGTTGGTCTTCTCCGAAGGATAGAACTTCTTGTAGAAGGCAAGTGCTAACTTCTTCCATGAATCAATTCCAAGGGTAGCCTTGTCTACGCTCTTTAACCATTGCTTTGCGGCTCCGATCAAGGAAAAAGGAAAAAACACCCATCGAATTTGGTCTTGAGTCACTCCGGTTTGAGAGATTGCATCACAATAGTCATAAAAAGTCTCCATGTGTAGATGAGGATCTTCACTAGGCATCCCTCCAAATTGGCTTCTCCCAACTAGTTGTATGAATGCGGATTTGGTAATGAAATTACCGGTTAAGTGAGGTGGTGTTGGAGTACCATTCGGTAGGTTCTCCTCGGTTGGTACAGAATGAGATGAAAATTTAGACATTGTGGGTTGATTTTGTGGTTGGTTTTGAATTGGGTTCTCGTCTCCTTCTCTTGCAAAAGGGGTTGTAAACACAACACTATCCGATTGGACAATACCAATATCCACAAGTTCTTCAATAACCAAACTTGTTGAAGCCCCTCTAGTGGTTCTTCTAAGATTGGTCAAGGTTCTTTCAATTTCGGGATTAATAGGCAAAAGTCTACCTTGTAATCTCTTAGACATGCAAAAAGCAAACAAATAGAAAACAATTAAAACTACCTTGAGGAGTTTGACTTCCCCAAGGTCAAGAAAGATACAAGTAAAAACAACAAGTGACAACAATTCAATTGAACACCGTCCCCGGCAACGGCGCCATTTTTGCTGCGGTTCTAAACTTTGTCGTCTAAGTCAACCAACCAAAACAATATTTATAACTAAACAAACTACTCTTAGTAGAGTGGTAAGTAAATGTCGGATCCCAAAGGACGGGTATTGAATTAAGTTATCGGTTGTAGAAAGCTATGTCTTTGGGTGTCACAAATTAGGTTGAGATTTGAGGTATCAAGGTACACTACAATAACAGTGAAATATAAAGAAATGAAAGTAAAACAAGCAAGTAAAGTAAGGGTTTGTAAACAATAGATTAAGGCACTAGGGTGTCATGGGTTCATAGGGGATTCATGGTGGTGATCATACAAACATGTTTTCATAGTTGCAAGCAAGTTATTGTTGTAGTGGAATCGAGTTAGTTTATGTCTTACGATCCATAGGAAGATTTGGGTCCCGGAGCCGAGTCGGTCAAGATTGTACAACACCTACAAGTCGACTTACTTTCTTCCTATTCACTTGTATGCATGGTCTAACAAAACTCAAGTTATTTTATATCTTATAAGTCTTGTTGAATAGATAGGAGATGTATAAATGCAAAGTTTCATAGTCTAGCATTTTATCAAGCATAACATGTGCATAGATTAACACTAAAACAAGCAAGTAATCTTATGATAACATATTAGATTAAGTATGAATATACCCCCATGTTATAGTTCTCCTAATCCCTCATTAACCGTAGCTAGGAGACTACTCACTCATGACTATGGTAAACATGGTAATGAAGGTGTCAATCATATTAGCAAAGTTAAACATGGTAAATGAGTAAAATAATAATTAAGCAAGGGTAAAAAGGATTATACCAACTTAAGGATGATCCAAATAATAAGCAAAGAATAATAAAAGAACGCTTGATGAATGATGAAGAGTTGTCAAGTCTTCAATAAACCCAAATAGTCTTCAAATTACCCAACTAAAACTAAGAACACTTGGAGGATTAAAGAGGAATTAAGATTTGATGAATATTTAATTAAGGGAATACAACTTGATTAATGCTAAATTCTAACTTGGTAAACTTGGTTGTTAATCTCCTAACACAATGAAGTATTTATACTAAGTACAAGTATTAGGGTAACGAAGGGCTTAAATGACGATTAAGATCCTAAGAAGATGATTAGTGCTTTGCAAGACCTAGAGAAAGCCGTCCGGATTGTGGTTGAAGTAAACTCGTGCTCCATAGGGATCCGCTCGACTTGATGGTGAGACGCCCGGATCAATTGTTGAGACGCCCAACCTGGGCTCGGGCCACCCGGATTATGGCTTGAGATGCCCAGATCAAGGCTTGAGATGCCCGAATCTTCGATCAGCTCTTCTTCTTCTTCTGTGACTGCCCAAGGATCCGTGGGGATCGATGGGAGGTCGTGGGGCCTTCATCATTGCCCATTTCTACTTCATTTATTCACTTAGGCCTTTAGTAATGATCTCCTCTTTGATGCTTAGTCAAGAGATGTACTCCATTTAGCTCTACTTTGCTCCATAAGTGCAAGGTTATCAATCCTCTCCTACCAAGGACACAAAACATCAAATAATATGCAAAGTAGGCAACTAAAGATAAGAAATGACCCTAAAAAGCGCTAGAAAGCATAGGAACGAGGCTAGTTCGGGGACTAAATGTGCACAAATATGAGTCACATGACTAAAACATTTCAAATTGCAAAATCCGAATTGTAATCACGACATTCAGGTTGCGAGATTCAAAATTTATAAACTGCGAAGTGTAAATCCTAAAATCCAGTAAAGGCCGGAAACGCATCTTCGATTCGCCCGGAGGACAGATAGTCTACTGTCCTAAAGCCCTTCTAAACCTCCCCAATTGACCTAAACTTCAAGAGGTCCCGATTAAGCATCCTCAACAAGCTTATCTACAGACAACTTCACTATTACAATTCCCCCAGCAAATCCCACTATCGAGGCATGACCACTCTTGACATCCTTGATGGAGCAATACGAGAAAAAGAAACCTCCAACATCCTCAATGGAGTTTCGAATGAAGTGTCACACCACTCTACCTTCCTCTACGGAGCTTTTCCTCCTGCGACTAGCGAGTCCACACGCGCGAGCAACAACAATTATACAAACAGACAAGCAGAACCTGCACAAAGAAAACTCCCCAGCGAGTCCCGGTCAACCTGGTTGAAAGTCATTACCAGACACATTCTTGAAAATAGGCCCGAAAATTAGGCCATTTTCCGCAGTCGGTCAACGTTGCTGGAAGTCATTACCAGCCAAAACTCTTGAAAATGGGCACGAAAAATTGGCCATTTGCCGCAGTCAATCAATTGACCTACAAATGGCTGGCGAGTCTATACGCACAATCAACATCAACCAAGCAACTCAATCCCATTCGAAGGACGTACCTCGACGATCCCTCAGGTATAACTTCTTCCTATGGCTGGCGAACCTTTATACGTAGTCTAATGAACTTTAAACAGCCCTCAACGACAGTTGACATATTCTAAAATGTTTTGACAGCAGGTCCTTGATTCAGATCCCTTGAGTCGCCAAGACGTCCATATAGCCTTCAGGTTTTAATCTTTAATTGACCGGGGGGCTATAATTTGACTTTTGCGTTGTCCAACCCTGAGTCAAAGTGGGAGCTCTGTAGATACTCGTGTATCTACAGAATCCCAGTAAACACCCGATGATTATCGAACTACAACGTGTGTCGGAATTGACTAAAACCGATTTTGAAAATGAAAAACATTTTAAAACATTTTAAAAATACCTAGAATGTTTCATACATGTTGACGGCGCCTAAATGACACTAACTATAGTCAAATTCGACTCCGGACCTGAAACCGGCTCAAAATTCAAAACCCGACACAACCAAATTCAAAAATCGAGCCCAACACAAAAAAAACCCACCCCAAATAACACCTAAATACTAGGATATACGGTATTAAGGTTGTTACCACTAATCATATCCAACAAAACAAAGGATAGAACAAAAGAGAAAATCCAAATTTGTGAAAAGGATAGGACACGCCTTTGTATCTCTTACATGCTCGTGCCTCTATGGACTTACCACAAGCCACAGGTCACATCGCCAAAAACCGCCTCAAGCAACGAACACCACTAATTCTTCTATAAATACCCCGTCTTGTGCACCATATTTGGGCACGCGAGAGTCCACCCCCTCTTTCCTCCCTTAAAATTCTAAACCTCGACTTCTCGAGTCAAAACCGATGCATGTTTTGGACTTACCGATCCAAAATACGAGCCTTACACACTTTGTTTGGTACCGTCATTGTCCATTAAAAACACTTGACGACCATTTCGACCAACTACACTTAATCAAGAAGTAAAAGCAACACTGTTTCTTACAAATTGGTTTTCAAACCGAGTTTTCCGACACACGAATTTTACACTTTGTCAATTCTCGCGAGCAGCCAAACATATAAATATGAGGGTGTAACAAACTCATTTACATCATGTTTGTATCATTTTTATGAATTTATAAACATGAACAATGCATAACACGATTTAAACATGGGTTAGATGAGCCAAAAACCGGACTTTTGGTCTTAGATAGAGGCTCCTTGTGTCGCCACAAGACTCGCGCCCTAGGGCATCTTAGACCTTATCCAAAACGTGTTTGAGTTCATCTTCCCTGAACAATTTTCTTTTACTTTCTTTATTTCTTATTACGGTTTTTTTATCACTTTAATGTCATTTTATCATGCAATTTTTAACCATCTCCGAAAATTATCCTTGGTTCTTTATAGCATGACGGTTTATACGTGTTTTGATGAGATTTGTTGGTTAATAACAAATTTATGAGCATTTTAACATTCTTTTCTCTTGTTTTTTCCTTTTTTTTCATTTGTTTACACTTGCAAGCAATTGGTCACATACATAATCATCCTTGATTAATACATACCATGTCAATTTATTTCGAGTATGATGATACATGTTGACTAATTACAAAGCAACGAGCTTAACATAATTAGTTCCTATCAAACACTTCTCATTTCATTCTAATTTCTCCTATTTTCATTTTATTTCATTTTATTTTTATCTTGATCATTTTGCATGTCATCCTTGGCTAACATATATACTATGTCGATTCAACTCGAGTATAGTGACGAAACGGTTAAGCATATACCTTTTACACTTTTATTTGTAAACTATTCATGTCAAGCTTGTAAATCCAAACTCGAGACGGGATATTACCAACATAATGGTGATTATTTCGATTCTTGCAAAGTATATTTAACAACACTTTCAACAAAAAACGGTTTTAAACAACCTTTTAAACAGCCAGGAGACGCCCCTTAGACCGCCCAGTGGCTCGCGCCCCAAGAGACCTCATGTCTTCACCTTTTGCAAATCAGGGCGGGCCCTTTTGCATCGCCAATAGGTTTGCGTCTCTATTGGGCTGCCTGATGCTGTTCCGTCACTCTTTTGTAACTTGTCTAGGACATTCCCGATTATGGTTAACCCGAATGCATCATGGACTACATTGACAAGTTTAGATTTTACACTTTGTCATTTAAACACCTTTATCAAACAAATGAATCGTGTTAAGCATCATAAACCGAACTTGGTAAATGGATGTTTAATTTCCGTTTTGCATGCAAATCAACTCTTAAATCCAACTTGACATCAATTTCTTGAAATTTAAATAAACAAACCGACTTGGCAAATTTTCACATGTTAGGTTAAAATATTGGATGCGCATTCATGTATTGAACCCATTTTCTCAACTTTTGCACTTAGCAACCATGATAGATCAGTAGAGGCCGCTAGAGCGGGCGGGATTGGGTGTTCGATTAAAGAGCTATCGAATACGTACCCTTACCCCTTACTTAGAACATTTGGATTTTGGACGACCTTATCCATGGCAACGAGAGTCATTCTAGGCGTATAATGCTAAAATGGGACGAGTCCTTATCTTTAGTATCTATGTCAACCACCGCTTCATGCTTTATTTAACCAAGGTAAAAAGTAGATCTTGAACGGTGTCCAAGCACTCCACAATTACTTCGTAGCAACTCCGAACATCTTTGCATCATCTCGAGGCCTTCACCGAGACAAAACTGTCTGATGTAAAGCGATCCGGTCGAAAGCATCCCTACGTCCCCGAGCGTGGCTTTTCAGATTGCTGTCCCGTCCGAGCGCTCCGGCGTGCGAGTATCCCCTATCCATAATGAGGAGGTTGTTGGTGTGAAAGAAGAATAAACCTAGAAGGAAGGAGAGAAAACCCATGGAGATGAAACCGAGAAGGAAGGAGATAAAGAGGAAAAAGAATTGAGTGAAAAAATTTGAAAAATCAAAGAGTGAGAAGAAAGTAAGGAAGAAAAAGAAAAGTGTTATTATGAAGTGTTGAGTAAGATGGTGCGAAATAGAAGAAGAAAAAGGAAAGATGGTGGTTAGTGATGAAGAAGAAGGCAAAATGGAAGTTGATGAAGACGTGTTGAATGCCGTCCTTGTTGATGATGAATTGTTAAAAAAGAACGATGAAACCCTGTCAAAACCGAAACCCAAAACCCGAGTGATGCAAACCCGATCATGTTTGAGGAAGAGGAAAATCGAAGAAGTATATGTAGGAAGTTGAAATCAATGGTGATGAAATTGATAAAAAAGTTAATGAAGTCGATGTGAAATCAAAAGGTGTCTTGATTGCTATTGAGCAACCATTGGACAAGAATAAGAGCAAGGCCCTTGAGATTTTATGAGCTCACAACTTTCCTGCGGTCATATTAGATTGTTGTAAGCATGTGATCCGACGTAGCTTTCAATCTAGTAGACGCTATGGTCTCGATTGGTTTGATTCTTCACCCGCTTTTAAATTTTTCAAAGAAGCGATTTATGCCCAACATTGGGATAATCATCTTCATTATTGTGGGAGAGTCTATATTGCCGAGCTACTGAAATTTTATACCACGGTTAAGTTGGATATTGATTCCGGCTCACTCACCGCCATTATTAATCAAAAGACATTGTGTATTAGCGTTGAAAGTGTTGGTAAGATGTTTGAGGTTCCAACAATCGGTTTGTCTAATTTTCCTAAGGGTGGATGGCCGAAAATAGACGGGATTACATTTCTAGCCATGACCAAGTTCTTGTGTCCAAGTGCTACGTCTTGTAATGGTCTCACTGCTCGGGAACTTAAAATACATCATAGGTTCTTCTTTAATCTCATTTATCGAACCTTTATACCGTGTAATGGAAGCCGTGGGAAATGCTTCGTCTTGGACAAGTGGTTGATTTATTATCTAGCTAACCATTTGAAAATTAACTTGCCCGCTTTAATGTTCTTTCATATTGATCATAATGCTAATCTTGTTGAGAAGCAGATGGTTGATAGTCCTACGGTTTTAGCTTATGGGATGTGGTTGTCTCTTATCTTTGAGAAAATGGAAATTTTTGATTTGACAAGCTTTGGAGTTGATAAATTGTGTGACACGATGACATCGGGAATGTTGTCAAGAATGTTCTTGCAAATCAAGAATGATAAGTTTGCTCGTAGATGGCCGAGTGGTAAGGCACCTAATGTTGGTTCTACATCGCTTGATTTCACTTTTATTGCACATCTCAGCAAAAATATGAATGAGGTGATTAATCTCCAACGTGTTAAAATGGATGAGATTGTTGATTTGAAATTGGAAGTAGCAGGATTGCGTGAAGAGCTCCCAAAGGTAAAGGGTCAAAACGATAAACTTGTGGAAATGGTTCGTGGTCAAGTGGATAATGGCGAGTGGAAATGGTTCGTGGTCTAATGGAAAATGGCGAGTCTGAGGAAGGTGGTAGCGATGCCTAAACCCTCTCGATCAACCTAAGCCTACCATAACCCTTATTTTGCCGTGCCTAAACCAAAGCCAAAGATCAAACAATTCCTAATCCTTTTGCTCACTTGGCTTTTTATGTTTTATAATTATATTTTGTTAATCTCGGTTATGTTGTTAATTATTGAACAATTTATTTTGTATGACTCTAATCCCTATGTGCAACATTAATCTTATTCTACCGACTTGATGATGTCGACAGGGAAATGTTGTTAAAATTATGCATGTGTGATCTAATGACTCTTAGGCTTGCGCGCGTATACCGTAATTATGTTAACTTGCCGATTAGAAGTTTTACCTAGGTTAATTAAAAACATGAGCAAAGTACAATGTTTATGTAAATGCATCTTATTTTGATGATGCTTTGACTTGTGAATCTTGACCATGGATTAAGGGGAAAAATCACACCTAATTTTATTTGTCTTGCCATCATCAAAGGGGGGAAATGTTGAAACCCAATTTGATTAGTTTCAATTTTGATGATGCCGATGACAAATTAATCTCATTGTTTATTTAATCGTGTGCCTTTTGAGTTTTAATCTTCTGGCTCGGAAGTTCTAATCGTCAATGAAGATTGCACAAGGATGATCAAAGATGAGGATTGTCATAGATAGAGTCATGCGTTGTAAGAGATCATTAAACTCGGATAATTAACTAAGTGCTTCAAAATACACAGTGCAGTCCATTGTGGTTTCTAGCTCGAAAAATCTTATACACTTCAGAAAAATCTGTTTTGATCATTTAAATAGAAAAGAAAGCTTTTGATGTCTTGGAAAGAGTTTGCTTGCACAAAAAGACACTTACCAAAAATGGATTATTTACTTTTACAAATATGGGAATGTTTATGGTTCCCATGAACACCACCATTTATGTTCTTTCTTGATCAAAAACTTAACCCACATTTGTTAGTGTGTGGGCAACAAGATTACTTGAATAATTAAACTAGATTACTTATGTAAGTAACCGAATTCTTGCATAAGAGGTCTTGCTTTACTTGTGCAAGAAATCGTCTCATTTGCTAGTGTTGCCCAAGTAAGCTTTTATACAATATTTTTAATAATTGGACAATTAAATTGTTTTATGTTTTAATGTGTGAAGTTTACACTACTTGGACATTATAAAAAAACATAATAATTTCACTTGGTCAAGTGTGCAACAACGATTTAAAACAAGAAAAAGACTTCAGCTTTAATCGAGTAAATCTGCAAAATCATATATCATTTCAAATACTTGAGTCGTGTTTTTCAAAATTGTGTCGAGTTATTAAAAGAGCTAGTTCGTTACACAAAGTAATATATTCATGTTCAATGATCTCGTGTTAACAGCTTAAATGTTATCTCCACCGTTCATTGTGTGAATATATTGAGATTCGTGTGTCTTGTATCAAACCGAGTAGAACCAAAACAAAGTCTTATTTCGGTCTAGCTTGAAGCAATGAAGTCTTTGAAGCGGAGTAGCTTCAGAGCATGGAGTATTTCGGCGTAGTAGCCCAAAGCAAAAGTCTTATTGCGGAGTAGCTTTAAGCAAGAGTCTTGGAAGCGGAGTAGCTTTTAAGCAAATTGCAACCGGAGTAGGTTGGGGCGTTGTTTTATTGTTCGGGGTTTTAGTTTTCATGAGTTTACTTTCTGAAATGTTCAGTAAAATAACGCTGGACGTAGGTCACGGAATAGTGACGAAACCTGTTTTAAAAACATCATTTGTTTGTCTATTTACATTTTATTTCCGCTGCACTTTAACTGTCGATCTTACTTCAAAATCCACTGTTGATTACATCTAAGTGTAGTCAAAAGTGTTTAAGAGTTTTAAAAGAAGCTTACATTAAGCTTAAATTTTTAAATAGACACCTAATTCACCCCCTCCTCCTCCTCCTCTTAGGTGTTCTCGCCTTTGACTCTTCATATTTCTTTCATCGAAAATCAGTTTTGCTAGGGTCCGACTTTTAAATGTAACAGCTAGCCTGACTATACCATTTAAAACCCAAACCCGCAAATTGGTCACACCTCTTGGTTTGATTAGTGAGGAAATTTAAAACAATTTGACTAGCTTCGCATCCTTTGGACACGTTTCTGGCCTCGACAAGTTCCTTGCTCAATTTCTCAATTTCGAGATAGAAGTTTTTGTTCTTTTCTTTAGACTTCAAATGACTTTTTCAAAACAACATATTTGGATTTAAGTTCTATGAAGTAGTTTGATTTTTTATCAACTTAGGTCCTGTTCTTTTGGACTTAAAGTAACTTAATTTAAGTTTACTTCAAATCCTATAAGTTCGGTTCAGTTCAGTTCAGATCCTATAAGTTCAGTTCAGTTCAGATCCTATAAATTTAGTTCAGAAAAGTTAGATACAGTGTATTGTTTTTAAAAACCGATGCAAAAACATTTGACATTAATTATTCGATACATATATACATTATTATTTTTAAACCAAAATTATCACTCCTCTCATTATTTTTTATCGTAATGTAATCGTAGTATAATGTATGAACAAACCAATGTATATAAAGCGGACAAATAATATTATCTTAACTTGTGTTTTAGACTATTTTTCTTATCAATGATCTCTCTTGGCTGCCCGCTAATTTCTTGTAAAAATTTTGTGGCGCGTTGCTGCTTTTATTTTTACCCGACTTAGCTTTGCTACTGCTAAAGGGTGGGAACCCAAATAGTGTCTCGGCTGCGCATCTTGTAAAACTTGCTTTGATCTGAATAAAAGTTCTCGGTTTATAATAATAATAATAATAATAATAATAATAATAATAATAATAATAATAATAATAATAATAATAATAGTAGTAGTAGTAGTAGTTGTAGTAGTAATAATAATAATAATAATAATAATAATAATAATAATAATAATAATAATAATAATAATAATAATAATAATAATAATAATAATAATAATAATAATAATAATAATAATAATAATAATAATAATAATAATAATAATAATAATAATAATAATAATAATAATAATAATAATAATAATAATAATAATTGTTCCGGGTGTAATTCCAGAGCAGTTATTTGTTACCACCCGTGCTTGTAGAATGACGTCTTTGGTTGAATCCTCCTTGCGGTCTCCTGAAACAATGAGCAAACTGAGGGCTCGGCTTTGGGCCGAGCGAACTCACTCCGACGCTCAAGTCAGTAAACTTAGAGAGATAAGTTGTTGTTACTTGGTGAAGTATATATTGTAGAGAGATAAGGAAGATATTACCAGATGAATAGTGATTCTTAGGTTAAATTGTGGATCTCCTCCTCAATGAGAGTTGAGGAGTATTTATAGACTTTCACCTTTTGTCACGTAGTGGCCAAGTGGCCAAGTGGCTAGCAGGTGGAAAGACTGATCTACCCTCGGCCGAGGGACCCATGGCAGGCCGGCGGGCCCTGTTGACTCGCCGCCGAGGGGTCTTGGATATGAGTTCGCGGATGTGTGCCCCGGCCGGCTAGTTGTCCCCGCCGAGGCACAAGAGACAGCCGACAATGGCGTCGGTTAGGTTCTAAGCCGTTGACTTGCTTTGTGGATATCTTTGACCTTGCTCAATATGTTGATCGGTCGGCGGGTGCGAATATGCCCCATCAATTTGCCCCAGCGTAGTCTATGCCGTGGTATGGGCTCCGATGTATGTTGAGCGATATTCTGCGTAAGACAAAAATTTTTCGCCCGCTTCTTCTACCTCGGCGTGGCTCGCTTAGGCCGTACCATATCCCCCTCCACATGGTTGTGTAATGGACATCCGATGTGGAAAAGGCAATGACGCCGGCCGAGACCAGGGTGGAGAGTGCTTAGGTTGTTTCGATTGCCCCCGGCCTGCTTTCGGCTTTGTTGATCATGTGGCCGGCGGAGAAACGGATACTTAGGAATTTGTTGAGGAAGATGAATAGGCGAGAGAGATTTGAAGGGGCGTGTTGATGACGCTTGGTCATCGTTGTATTGATTGACGTTCAATCAACGCAACGATTGACATTCCGTGGGTCGCATGCCCGACACGTGTCTCGTTTGCCGATTGGTTGGCGTTTCATGGGCTGTGCCCTGATTGGTTCTTCTTTATGGGCCTTCCCCTATAAATAGGGCAGTTAATCCCTGAAATTGGGCACCAATTTCATTTTCTCAAAAATTTTCTTCTTTCTAGCCCTCTTTGACGAAACTTCTCTCTAGCTTTCAGAATCATTACTCCGGCGTGCGGAGGAAGCTGAGAAGCAGCTACTGGCCGAGAGGGCCAAAGTTGAGGCCACTGATGCCACCTCTGCCCAGTTGCTGGAGGAGCGGGACAGGTATAAGGGCGGTTATGACGCCGTTGTTGCCAAGAGGGACGAATGGAAAGATCTCGTTTTGTCCCGATCGGAGGCACATAGGGATACAAGGGATATCCTTGCCCAAAGGGAGAAAGATATTGAGGTGCTTCAAACCGAGATCATGCCTAACATGTGCGCTCAATTCCGGGATCAGGCCGAGGAAGCGACTAGGGAGGCAATCAAGAAGCTCATTCCTGAAGGCTCCTTCCCGTGGGCAAAATTTGAACGACTTCGGATGAGATGGCCGGCCGCGAAAAAAAGCGGCTGCGGAAAAGGCGGAGGCGGCGAAGGCGGCTCAGATAGCCGAGGCCAAGGCGGCCTACGATGCAAAGGTGAAGGAGGCCCATGAGGAGGCTGAGAGGTTAAAGGCACGTGAACATGACGAGCCTTCCTCTGGGCCGGCCACCGAGGACGATGCTGCTGCCGATGGTGGGCAGCAACTAGCATAGGGAGACGGGCGGTCGTCACCAGACTCACCCGGCATCTCGGATAGCTGTAGCTGTTCGGGGGCTAACTATTGAGCTTTTCCTCCCTGCCATCTTTTGGCGCTTCAAATTATCATGTCTGTAACCTTTTGCTTTTCTTTTCCCTGTTTTTGTAAAACTTTGGTAGGTTGCGTTTTGTCTTATCCCTATGGGGACGGCCGTCGTCTGCATTCTTCTCGTTCGTAATCTGTTATCATTAATGAAAGTTTGCTTGTTTTGCCTTTGGCTTGGCCGAGGTCTTTTCTTGTCTTCTTGCGTTATTAATTGAGCGCTTTTTCATTTTTACCTTCGGCTTAGCCGAGGCAGCTAGAATGCGTATCTCAACTGCGTTTAACGTCTTTTTCTCGAACATGTTAGCATGTTGGTCACTTCATCTTTCACTCTCGGTCTAGCCGAGGCGTCGGATTTGCGCTTCCCAACCGCCGTTGTGAACATGTTAGCGTGTCGACCGTTTTGTCCCCTGCCAGGCCTTCGGTTGACCGAGGCGACTAGGAGTTACGGCGCGACAGCGTATATTGGCGTATCGACCGTTGTGTCCCCTGCCAGGCCTTCGGTTGACCGAGGCGACTAGGGGTTACGGCGCGACAGCGTTCTTTGGCGTATCGACCGTTGTGTCCCCTGCCAGGCCTTCGGCGGGCCGAGGCGACTAGGGGTTACTGCGCGACAAAGATTCTTTGGCGTATCGACCGTTGTGTCCCCGCCCGGGCCTTCGGCGGGCCGAGGCGACTAGGGGTTACGGCGCGACAAAGATTCTTGGGGTGATTTGCCGGCTTGGGCCGTGGCGTCTACCTCGATATGACCGCGGAGGGGATAAACACTTTGATGGAAAAATTGGGTGATTCTTCATTAGATGTAAACATGCGTTGGGGTGCCAACAATTGTTTTGGACACCTCCGCCGCTACACAAAGTATTTCCTGAGATTGTCAGTGTTCCAATGGCTCATCAGAGGCATACCCTCCATGTCGGTCAGCCGGTATGTACCCGGCCTCATTTTTTCAACCACTTTGTAGGGACCCTCCCAGTTGGCCGTTAGTTTACCATGAATGTTTCCTTTGTTGGTGGCGGCCGACTTTCTTAGGACTAGATCCCCTACTTTCAAGTCCCTTCTGTGGACTCTTCGGTTGTAAGCTCTTCTCATTCGGTTTTGGTATACCGCCAAGTTGAGGCGTGCTGTATCTCGGCTTTCTTCAACCAGGTCTAGGGACGGTCTTAAGCCTTCCTCATTTTCAACCGGGTGAAAGGTGGCCGTTCTGAATGTCGGCACCGTTGCTTCAATTGCGGGATCGCTTCGGACCGTAGACTAAGTGGAACGGATTTGTGCCCGTTGCTTCTTTCTCCGTGGTTCGCAGGGACCACAGGACGCCGGGTAGTTCATCGGCCCATCTTCCCTTTAGGTCTTCAACTGTCTTCTTCAAACCGTTGAGGATTATTTTATTGGCCGCCTCCGCCTGTCCATTGCTCTGTGGGTGACAGACGGAGGAGTATGCAAATTTGATACTGAGTTCTTCCAGCCAGCTCATTATTGTGTCACTCCAAAACTCTCGGCCGTGGTCGAATACCATGACTTGGGGTAACCCAAAACGAGTTATGACATTTTCCCATATTACCTTTCTTACTTACCGTGCCGTCGTCTTTGCAGTGATCTTTGCTACAACTTCAACCCATTTGGTGAAGTAGTCAACGGCGACAATCAAGAACTTTCTTCCGCCGGATGCCGTTGGAAATGGCCCTAGTAGATCCATCCCCCACATGCGAAAGGAAGGGGATTAAGTACCGGCTGCAGTCTCGGGATGGCGCCTCAGTATCACGGAGCATGCATTTGACAGTTGTCGCACTTTTTGGTCTTGGCTCTGGAATCCGCAAGCATAGTGGGCCAGAAGTAGCCGGCTCGGAGAGCTTTGTGGGCTAGTGTTCTTGCCCCCATGTGATGGCCGCAGATGCCTTTGTGAATCTCTCGTCGATGTTAGCTCCGCGTCGGGACCGACGCACTTTAAGAGTGGCCTCGTCACGGACCTCCTGTACAATTCCCCTTCAAACACCAAGTACCTTGCTGCGATCCTCTTTATTTTCTGCGAGAGACTGCGGTCCTCCGGTAGTTCACTTGTCAATTTGTATTTCATTATCGGAGTCATCCACGTTGTCTCGGTCTCTATGTTACCCACCATACCGACGGCCTCGGTAATGCTCTTGGCATTCCCGATGTCCACCAAAGACGGTTCGGTGACATTCTTGATGGTTGAACGGCGAGTTTTGAGAGAGCGTCGGCTCGGTTGTTCTCGCACTGGAATGCATTGTATCTGAAAAGATTTCAACTTTGAGGTGTCAGCTTTTACCCTTTCCAGGTATCTTACCATTCCGTCGTCTCGAGTCTCGTACTCTCCTCTGATTTGATTTGTAATACTCCGTATTTATAAGTCTTGGGGTACTCTATCGAGTAGGCCTTACTCTGTCGAGTAAGGGTAAGTTGCGTTTTAGAAAAGTTTCGACAGGGGTACTCTATCAAGTAGCCTTAGGTACTCGATAGAGTAAGGGGGTACTCTATCGAGTAGCCTTAGGTACTCGATAGAGTAAGGGGGTACTCTATCGAGTAGCCTTAGGTACTCGATAGAGTAAAGGGGTACTCGATCGAGTAGCCTTGGGTACTCGATCGAGTAGCCGGTTTTACGGGGAGTTTTCTCGGGTTTTGTTAATTATGCGATTAAGGTATATAAGCTTTGTCGTCATTATTCTAAATCACTTTTGCAAAACCTAAATTACTGTTTAAGAGAGAAAGCAAGCAAGTTCTTCATCCTAATCGCATTATTAGCAATACCCGGAGTTTGGAAGGTCAGTTCTTAGCGTTGATTATACCGTTGAGTTCCTTGCGTCGAGGGTAAGATCTATGTACCCTTTTTATTGTCTTTCCTTTGATTTGGTTAAACCCTAATTTAGAGATTTGGGGGTTTATGTGTAGTATGTGATTTGGTAGCCTTTATATGTTATATGATAGGAGGAGGGTTCATAGAGGAAGCTTTTTGATTCAGCAGTAGAGACCGTCTGATTGTGTGCTTACGAGGTAGGATTTCCTACTCAGTATTAGTCCCATAATGGGATATTGGTTGATGTGTTGTATTTGGTTATTTGATGTAATAATTATACTGTGTTTGTGGTTGTGATCGTTGTTGATGGTTCGCGAGGCGTGGCCTCGGCTGAGTGGGGTCACTTGCGGGAGTGGCTTCACGCCCTAGTTTCGCCTTCTGTGGAACCCACCACAGAAGGGATGTGCACAATAATGGACAGGGTTATCGCTCACTATGTGGAGCGGGGATTTGGTGGGTACGGCTGCGGTCCCCCATCGGCGGCTAGTCCAAAGGACGGTCGGTGATTGAGATTGTTGGGATTGGTGTGGTTGTGTGTGTGTGTGACGGTTAAGGCGTCTTTTATCTTATTGTTGATATATTGAATTGTGTGATTAGTACTGACCCCGTTTAAATGTTTTAAAAACTGTGGTGATCCATTCGGGGGTGGTGAGCAGTTATTGAGCAGGTATGATATGACGCGTATGGGATAGCTGGGATGAGTCATCACGTGGCGCTTAGAAGTCTTCACGTGTCGACGGTGTCTTATAGCTTTGATAGTTTTAGCAGTTGACCGTCTGAGAATGTTGTATTTCAGTTTATTAGTTTTGGTTTTGATCATGTAATCACTTAAACTATTTACTTTTAAATATGTTTCTTTATTGTCTTATGAATATCATTGCCTCGGGTAACCGAGATGGTGACATCCTTATACCTGAGTGGTCCTGGTAAGGCACTTGGAGTATGGGGGTGTTACAAATGGTATCAGAGCGACGATCCTGAAACCTGTAACCAATGAATCTAATGAACCTAGGGAGTCTAATTAAAATGAACCCGGGGTAAAGGTTGTAGGAGCTAATGCAAAGGCTTCGGAGACGTCCTAAAGTCGCGAACTCGCCCTACAATTTTGAACCGGTCACCATGGGATATGTGTCGGGATTGTTATGTGCTTATTGTGTGCTTTGTGTATCTATGTAGTAGTATGTTGTATGAATTGATGGATGCATGCATGTGGAGGATGGGGGATCTGAGTTGAAAGATGATGATGACGTGAATTGTATGATGGTTGATTGTAAAGCATGAAAGTATAATGATTGATACATGTAATTTGGCATGTTATAATTATGTAAGGAAAAGTGTTATGCTTATATATATATAAAGCGATGCGTAAGTATACATGTTGTTGTTGTCGTTTTGAGTAAGAGTACGAAAAAGTTGGGAGTGTGAATTGAACATGTGTTGGGTGAATATGTTGAACGAATGTGGTGGATAAATATGTGGCATGATGGATGAATTAGTGGAAAAAGATGAATAACCGTTGTATGATAATATGATTTATGATTAAGCATGTTATATAATGAAAGTTATTTTATAATGTTGTTATGCTAGTAACATGTGAATAGGGGACTTGATGTCATGTATTTGTGATTTTGTTTACGAAAAGTGATAGAATAAAAGCACGTGGGAAGCCATGATTGGCAAGTTAAATGAATTATGTGCATGATAAATGTTATTGTTTGGCTTTTGGTAGGTCGTAACATGTGGTTAGGGATAGTGGTTTTACAAGTATTGAGTCGCTTTTATTCGCTTTGTTGATGTTTAAGTTGTTTGAAAGAGAAAATCGAATAGTTATGTCGTCTGATTACAGCAAAGTTGTCTTTAAACTGTTATAACTTGAGATGCATAAATGATTTTAATGTGATTTCAATTGGAGGTGATAGCTTGTTCTTTTACGATTCTAACGATATGTCACACGCCCAAAACGACCAAGTAATGAGTGAGTTATGACTGTTTTACTGAAAAACCGGACAATCTTGAGAAATGCGTAGGTACTCGATCGAGTAGCCTTGGTACTCGATCGAGTAGGGGGGGGTACTCGATCGAGTACGTCAGTTACTCGATCGAGTGTCCCTGGTAATTTGTTTTACGTGCTTCTGATCTTCACATACTCGATCGAGTAAGTCCCTTACTCGATCGAGTGGCCTGAACTCGATCTAGTGACCCCTGTTTTGGGTCATATGCTTATCTTTTGACATTCGTTGCATATTATGTTTAATTCAAAGGTATTATTTTGCTTATTTATGCACCGTTTTACATGTATGTTGATCCTGATGCGTAAGTTACCCAATCTTATGATGTAAAGAGTGGCACCTATGATGAGTATGAGTTCGGTGGGGAGAACATGATTTATCTGTGTTGTGATAGGTAGAGGATAAAGAAAAGGAAGATTGGTAAGGCTTAATTGAGGCATATAACATGTTGTGCGAGACGAGATGAGTGACATGGTTGTATGTTGAGTAATGAAATGTAAGTGAATATGGGCAAGGGATGATGTAAGTTGAAGGAACGTGAGAACGAAAAGATTGAAAGAAATGATGTGGATAGTAGCAACCTGAGATGTATAACAAATTATGGAGGGAGATGGTTAGAAATAGTGTTGAGTAAGGATATATGTAATGAAAGGTCGTTTTAGAGGAATTGAGAAGAGTGGTATATATTGAACTTAATGGAGATATGTCGCGACGTGGATTTGCAGATAGTGTCTGAGTTTAGAAATTTGTGTTATCGAGAGACGAAACTAATGTGTGATTTCCTTGGGCAATTAACGGTATAAAAAGAATTTTGATTTCTAGAGATGTAAAAAGGGAGATGTAATTGTTTGAACTTTAAACGTTGATTTTTAAGGACAAATTAGTGATAAGTGTGAGTGAGTGGAGTGATGAGAGGGGACCCATGGTAAGGAAGAGTGAGATAATATCGATAAGAAATGATGAGATTTGAGTTTTGGAGCGGTAAAATGGTAATTGGAGCACTGAAGAGTTAGGTAGAAGGGATAAAGAGTTGAATGGTTAATGGATTTTGTCAAGTGTAAAAGAAAAGAATGAGGGGAGTAAAACTAGGAAAATGGTGACCGGAGTTATGTAACATAAAAGTAAGGAATCGTCGAGATGTATGATACTATCAGGAGTAAGTAAGTTAATGCTTATACAGAAGTTTCAGGACAACATAATTAATCATGAGTTTCGGGGAATTAAGGGAGTAAGAAGTTGGTAGAATATCTGCATGATATGAGATTTTGAGTAGAGAGTTAGATAATGACACAATTAAGGATAGTATTGGGAAGAATGTTGAGGTAGTGTTGTTGATGGATTTGATGTTCGTTATTTGGGATGCTAACCACATATAGGAAAGAAATCGTGATGTTTAGAGATGAGTGTAAGAGGTTTGATGCCCGGACAGTGGTAGTGTTATGGTTTGTGACTAGTGATTAAGGGTGACGGTATATTAGAAAAGCAGCAGTTCTAAAGAGATTGATTTTGTAGGGACAAGATTGATAAGTATGGTTATGAAAGAGTATAAGATGTGGTTATATGAGGCGGTTGTTAGTAGTTGAGTATTAATGGTGTGGCTACATTTGGCAGAGGGTGATGGATATGCGAAGGGGAGACTATGTTATGAGGTGTATACGAGTTAAGCTCGGGTGAGAGGTAACTTTTAACAGGTGGTAACTTACGTGATCAGGATTGACTGGTTGGATGTGATTATGGGTCTATGTCATATATAAATGTTTGTGTGAGGTTCTGACCTCACAAGAAATGGTATGGTGTGATAATTATAAGTTGTTATCTGAATTTTTACGTAATACATGTTGGATACGAGAACGTAAGGGAAGGATGTTTAAAAAGGTAATAATTTGACTTGTTTTGGCATGACTAGTTATGCTGTCGTATTCATGGTACATGTCAATCTGTGATATGGTAAGGGGATGATATTCATGAGGTTATTATCTGTTTAATTCATAAAATATGTTGTGTTATGATTTAGTAAAGTGGATTTGAGTAAGTTTTTCCTTGTCTGAGAAATTATTCTGAGTCAGTATTTATGGGAGTTGTATGCAGTCGTGATGACTATCGATGTGGTTGTGGTGCCTCGGGTGGTGATCCGGGCACGATATTTAGTGTTGTGATGCGGGTATTTTCGCACTGCGGTGTGGCTGTTGGTGGCGGTGTTGTGATGCCGTCACCGGTTGTGGTGGAGTAGGCAGGATGATGATGATTCGAGTTTCGAAAGCACATAGCAGTTATACATAGATTGTTGTTTTGTTTGATGTTGTTCCTGCGAGTTTCGGTTTGTGCGGATAGACGATTGTCTTGTTTATTGATGTTTTCTTTACCTGGTTAAGTTGGGAATGAGGGTAGAGTATGATATACATAGAGTTGTATATGTTTTCGTTGTTGTCATAGTATAGTGATATTCTGTTGATGGGACACGGTTGTGAGAAGTTGTTACAGTAATTTTGATCTTGTTCTAGATAAGGCTTTAGTGGACATGGTAATGGCAAGTGATTCGTAAAACACGTGTGGTAATGACCTGAAAGATGCAGGTGGTCCATAATCCTTTGTTGAGACAGTGAGTGTAGGGTGTTGGGGAAATTAGTGTCATGTTAAGTTACGTTTGAGTTTTGCGATAATGAAGGAAAGAACTTGAGGATCTAGTGTGAGTATACGTAACGAGTGTGGATCGTGAGTTATGCTTTTGGGAGATAGGTGCTTTACATAGAGAGGTATGTTGTTTTGCAGAAATAATGGAGAGTTAGTATGGTGATTTTGCTACGAGCCTTATGGTATAGGTTAGGAGTGTGCCGAATGAGTGAGTTATGAGAAATGTTTAAGTAAGAGAGCCTTGGATATATGCATGGCGGGTGTTTAGATTATAGGTGGTTATCTTTGACATGCGGTGGTGATGAGGATAATGAGACGATATAGCTAGGATTTAGTATTAGTGAGTTACGAGGACGTAACATTTGTCTTAAGAGGAGTAGGATGCGATAAAAGAGAGTTTCATGGTGGTGCATGTTGTAATATAATTGGAAGTAGAGTGTTAGCGTAGCGTAAAGGAGGGATTTGTTTTGTTGATGATACTTATAAAAGGCCATGGCCGTGCTTGTAGTAGTGTGATGCTTCGGAGTATGAGAATATTTTATATAATGTTGACAGTTGGAGGATGATGTTATGAGTCTGAGTAAACTTCGAGGACGAAGTTCCTTTTAAGGGTGGTAGAATGTAACATTCCGTTTGATGTCTATGAGTGTCTTGATTTTGGATTTGATAGTGGATGATATTATGGAGCTAGCAGTGTTAGTGGATGGTGGTTGGTTATGTACGAAGTTGGTGTCGTGAGAGATATATATGTGGTGGATACGATATCGTGAGTCATGTTAAGGAAGAAAACATAGTTGGTGGAGTGGGTGTTAAGAGTTCATGTTTTATGTTTGGTCGAGTTTTTGAGTTCTTAGTTATGTTGTTGTGTCTTGGTCGAGTTAGTATGGTTGTTTTTAGAGTATGGGTTGAACTTCGGGGACGAAGTTCTTTTTAAGGAGGGAAGACTGTAATACTCCGTATTTATAAGTCTTGGGGTACTCTATCGAGTAGGCCTTACTCTGTCGAGTAAGGGTAAGTTGCGTTTTAGAAAAGTTTCGACTGTAGGGTACTCTATCAAGTAGCCTTAGGTACTCGATAGAGTAAGGGGGTACTCTATCAAGTAGCCTTAGGTACTCGATAGAGTAAGGGGGTACTCTATCGAGTAGCCTTAGGTACTCGATAGAGTAAGGGGGTACTCTATCGAGTAGCCTTAGGTACTCGATAGAGTAAGGGGGTACTCGATCGAGTAGCCTTGGGTACTCGATCGAGTAGCCGGTTTTACGGGGAGTTTTCTCGAGTTTTGTTAATTATGCGATTAAGGTATATAAGCTTTGTCGTCATTATTCTAAATCACTTTTGCAAAACCAAAATTACTGTTTAAGAGAGAAAGCAAGCAAGTTCTTCATCCTAATCGCATTATTAGCAATACCCGGAGTTTGGAAGGTCAGTTCTTAGCGTTGATTATACCGTTGAGTTCCTTGCGTCGAGGGTAAGATCTATGTACCCTTTTTATTGTCTTTCCTTTGATTTGGTTAAACCCTAATTTAGAGATTTGGGGGTTTATGTGTAGTATGTGATTTGGTAGCCTTTATATGTTGTATGATAGGAGGAGGGTTCATAGAGGAAGCTTTTGATTCAAAGAAGAGAGAGACCGTCTGATTGTGTGCTTACCAGGTAGGATTTCCTACTCAGTATTAGTCCCATAATGGGATATTGGTTGATGTGTTGTATTTGGTTTTTGATGTAATAATTGTACTGTGTTTGTGGTTGTGATCGTTGTTGATGGTTCGCGAGGCGTGGCCTCGGCTGAGTGGGGTCACTTGCGGGAGTGGCTTCACGCCCTAGTTTCGCCTTCTGTTGAACCCGCCACAGAAGGGATGTGCACATTAATGGACAGGGTTATCGCTCACTATGTGGAGCGGGGATTTGGTGGGTACGGCTGCGGTCCCCCAATGACAGGGCTGGTCCAGTGGACAGTCGGTGATTGAGATTGTTGGGATTGGTGTGGTTGTGTGTGTGTGTGACGGTTAAGCTGTCTGTTTATCTTATTGTTGATATATTGAATTGTATGATTAGTACTGACCCCGTTTAAATGTTTTAAAAACTGTGGTGATCCATTCGGGGGTGGTGAGCAGTTATTGAGCAGGTATGATATGACGCGTATGGGATAGCTGGGATGAGTTATCACGTGGCAGTTAGAAGTCTTCCGCTGTGTCAGACGGTGTCTTATAGCTTTGATAGTTTTAGCAGTAGACCGTCTGAGAATGTTGTATTTCAGTTTATTAGTTTTGGTTTTGATCATGTAATCACTTAAACTATTTACTTTTAAATATGTTTCTTTATTGTCTTATGAATATCATTGCCTCGGGTAACCGAGATGGTGACATCCTTATACCTGAGTGGTCCTGGTAAGGCACTTGGAGTATGGGGGTGTTACATGATTAGCCACCAAAAGTGAATCTGTTTTCAAAATGATGTGCTCCGCCCCTGCGGCCCTAGCTAGCTCGACTCCGGTTATCACCGCCTCGTATTCGGATTCATTGTTTGAGGCCGAGAAGGTAAATTTCAAGGCGTACTCGAACTCGTCCCCGTTTGGGCTGATGATAAGTATGCCGGCTCCTGAGCTGTTCGTCGTGGAGGACCCGTCGGTGTATACCTCCCATACTCCGGGGTTTTGCTCTTCTTGGTATGTGCATTCGGCCAGAAATGCGCGGTGCATCGTCCCTTTATCGAGGGCCTCGGCTTGTCTTGAATGCCGGCCGGATAGCTCTCTTGCCCATTTGATGAGCCTGCCGGATTGCTCAAACTTTTCCAATGCTTTCTCCAACGGCTGGTCGGTTAGGACCGTCACGGGATGTGCGTCGAAGTAGGGTTTCGATTTCCTTGCGGCGACGACGGCAAAGGCCTTTTTCAATCGGCGGGTAATTTCTCTCGGCGGGCAATAATGTATGGTGACAAAGTAGATTGGTCTTCGTTGCTTGTCCTCTTCTCTCGACGATCACGCAAGATCGACCGTGGCCGAGGTAACCGCTATGTACAGATATAGCGTTTCCCCGGCATCGGCCAGACAGGGGTTGGGAGAGTCGAAGATGAGCTTTCAGTTGTTTGAAAGCTGTGCTCTGCTCCTCCCCCCAGCCGAAGTCTTTATTCCCCTTCAACACCTTGAAGAATGGGGTGCTCTTGTCGGCTGACCGAGAGATGAAACGGGCTAGAGCCGCCATCCTCCCGGTCAGCATCATGACCTCCTTTCGATTCCTCGGCTCCAGGCAGTCTAGGATCGCCGGACTTTGTCCGGATTGGCGTCAATTCCCCCGGCGCCGACAAGTACGCCGAGGAACTTACCTGCCCGGACACCGAAGTTGCATTTCATTGGGTTGAGCTTCATCTTGTACTTCCTTAGTGAACAAAATGTCTCGTGTAAATCGGCTAAGTGCTCGCTGTCGGACTTGCTTTTTACAATAGCATCGTCGACGTAAGCCTCAATGTTTCGCCCTTTTTGATTTTGGAACACTTTGTCCACCAGTCTTGTGTAAGTTGCACCGGCGTTCTTTAAACCAAACGGCATCATTTTGTACATGTATGTGCCGTTACCGATGATGAATGCGCATTTAGGCATGTCTTCCTCGGCCATGAACACCGATGATACCCCGAGAAGGCGTCCGGCGAGCTCGGATAGTGTAGCTCCGCCGTCGCGTCCATTAAACTATCTATTCGAGGCAGGGGATAGCAATCTTTGGGGCATGCTTTATTAAGATTGGTAAAATCCACGCACTCCTCTATGCCCCCGATGATTTTCTCACCATTACGACATTAGCTAACCACTCAGGATAGGTACAAGGCATGATAAAGCCCGCCGCCAGTAATTTATCTACCTCGGCTTTTATGGCCTCATCCTTCTCGGCTGAGGAGTTCCTCATCCTTTGCTTGACAGGGCGAGCGGTGGGGAGTACGTTTAGCTTGTGAACAATTACCTCCCGGCTCACGCCTGGCATCTCGGCCGCTGAGTAGGCGAAGACGTCTTTGTTCTTCCTCGGCGGATCTAGGAGTGCGGCTCGAATTTTGGCTCCCGTGTTAACACCGATAGTTACGGTGCGGCCTGGGTCAATCTCTACCTCTTCGGTCTCCGCTCCTTCGACCATGCCGACGGTGGTATCCATGCGCTCGCCCTCCTGTTGCAAGGATGGGCTCTTCCCCTTCTCTGACTTCTTCGCCACTTTGAAGGATTGCATGTTGCACCCTCTGGCGGACACTTGGACATTGACCACTTCGTCCTTTTCGTTCTTTGAGACGAGCTTATGCGCTTCCCCCCGGTCCGAGACATACATCAATGTCAGAGCCCGGATGGACATTACTGCATCGGCCTCGCTCAGGGTGACTCAGCCTATGAGAACGTTGTAGGCGGACGAGCCGTCAATGACCACGAACTCAGACATAACGTTCTTGGCCGTACTTCCCTCGCCGAACCTCACCGGCAGCCTGATTGACCCAAGGGGTACCAGGCCGGCCCCAGAAAAGCTGTACAACGGGTTGGTGCAGGGGCTCAAGTCTTTAACCTTCAGACCGAGGTTGAGAAAGCATTCGCTGTACATAATGTTTGTGTAGGCGCCTGTGTCAATCAGGCACCTCTTCACCAAGTGGTTGGCTATGTCCAAGTGGACTACGAGTGGGTCGCTGTGAGGGGCGATGACTCCCTTGTAGTCCTTCTTCCCAATAGTTATATCGGGGATGTCGGAAGCGGGAGTCGCTGTGTTGGGCACAAAGTTGATGGCCTGATACAGCTCGTTCAGGTACCGTTTGTGCCCATGAGCGGACCCACCATTCTCGTTGCCCCCGATGACAACATGGATTACTCCTATCCGTTCGAAGACGGATTTCTTATCTGAACCGCCGGCATCAGTCCTTTGGCCTTTGGCAACATACTTGTCGAGGCTCCCCTTCCGGATCAGTTCCTCAATGGCATTCTTCAGATGCCGGCAGTTGTCAGTAAGGTGACCGGTGTGGCCGTGGTACTCACAGTACTGGCTCGTGTCACCGTCACTCCTCGGCGTGAGAGACCTCTCCCACTTCTGACCCTCGCTCTTGCTCAGGGCGAAAACCTCGGCGGCAGACACGACCAGGGGGTGTGGCCATTGAACCGTTTCTGGTAGTACGATCCTGAACTCCCCCCGGCGCCCGCCGAGTTCTGCTTCCTGGCAGATCTATCAGACCGTGACCTATTATTGTCACGGCGTCTTTCATCCGGGTTGTCCTCCCGGTGGCTCTTCTTTTCTGAGTGCCCAGCCTCGCTGTGGCCTACCCAGGTCTTGTGATAGTCTTCCACCTTGATGGCCTGGTCGGCCATCTTCCTAGCGGCGTCTAAGCCCAAGCCGCCGCACTTGATGAGCTCGTTTTTTAAGTCTCCCCTTGGGAGGCCTTTCATCAGCGCGAAGGCTGCCAGCTCGCTGTTCAGCTCACGAATCTGCTGAACCTTGGCGTCGAACCTCTTTACATAGCTTCGGAGAGACTCGCCTCCCTCCTGTTTGATAGTCAGGAGGTCCGATGTCTCCACGACCCTCCTTTTATTGCAAGAGTACTGGGCTAAGAAGGCGTCCCTTAGGTCGACGTAACAGTACACCGACCCGTCGGGTAGCCCCTTGTACCAAGTTTGTGCCATCCCATGCAGTGTCGTTGGGAAGACTCGGCACCAAACCTCATCGGGTTGCTCCCATACCGACATGTGAGACTCGTAAGCCTCAACGTGGTCGGTTGGGTCACCCTCTCCTTTGTATGCTATGGGTGGCAACTTTAGCTTAGTCGGCACCGGGGTATCTAGGACGTAGGCGCTGAGGGGCTGTCTGAGCACGTGTCGAACGACACGCGGCGATCGGCTCCTCTCATCCCTAGTCCGGCTCCTCTCCCCGTGGCGGGAAGGGCTTCTTCTCCGACTCTGGTGAGTCGGGCTTCTTCTCCGACTCTGGTGAGTCGGACTCCTTCTCCGACTCTGGCGAGTCGGACTTCTTTCACTCCTTTGGGGGACGCCTCGTCGGTGTTGCGGCAACGCCGTCCTCCCGCGAGTGCGGGAAGGACTCAGGTCTACCACTAGCATCCTGGGCTCCCCCGGCGTCTTGACAGGGCCAGCTTCTTTCAGTGCTCCGTTCAAGTCTCTTGGAGTTACATTCTGGGCCCTGGTCTCCTGGACGGGTTCCGCCGCTCTTGTCGGTGTGACAGTGTGAGCCGACGTACTACCAATGAGGTCCAGGAGTAGCTTCAGTTTTGCCACATCAACCACATGTCCCATGATGGTGACCTGGTTGGCGGGCAGCGGCATATCTTGTTCCTTCGGCGTCCCGTTCGTCGTATCAGTGATACGGCCGGTGGGAGACTGCCCCATTTCTGAGTTGTGGAATGTGTCGTCTTGGTAGAATTCGTTTTCCACCAACACCTTCTCTGGTTGTTTCGACATCTTCTTAGCTTTTTGGGTGGGTTTTTGTTTTGTTTTTTTTTGTTTGGGAATGAATGTGACTAGCTTCTAGTATCTTTCCCCACAAACGGCGCCAATTGTTCCGGGTGTAATTCCAGAGCAGTTATTTGTTACCACCCGTGCTTGTAGAATGACGTCTTTGGTTGAATCCTCCTTGCGGTCTCCTGAAACAATGAGCAAACTGAGGGCTCGGCTTTGGGCCGAGCGAACTCACTCCGACGCTCAAGTCAGTAAACTTAGAGAGATAAGTTGTTGTTACTTGGTGAAGTATATATTGTAGAGAGATAAGGAAGATATTACCAGATGAATAGTGATTCTTAGGTTAAATTGTGGATCTCCTCCTCAATGAGAGTTGAGGAGTATTTATAGACTTTCACCTTTTGTCACGTAGTGGCCAAGTGGCCAAGTGGCTAGCAGGTGGAAAGACTGATCTACCCCTCGGCCGAGGGACCCATGGCAGGCCGGCGGGCCCTGTTGACTCACCGCCGAGGGGTCTTGGATATGAGTTCGCGGATGTGTGCCTCGGCCGGCTAGTTGTCCCCGCCGAGGCACAAGAGACAGGCCGACTGGTGGCGTCGGTTAGGCTGTCTAAGCCGTTGACTTGCTGTGGATATCTTTGACCTTGCTCAATATGTTGACTGGTCAGCGGGTGCAGAATATGCCCATCAATAATAATAATAATAATAATAATAATTATTATTATTATTATTATTATTATTATTATTATTATTATTATTATTATTATTATTATTATTATTATTATTATTATTATTATTATTATTATTAATAAAAGTGGTCAATCATCTAGACACCAAAAAAATAGGCTAGGAATTGACCTTACACGTAGATGGAGCAACCAATATGAGAGGAATTGGTCTAGGATTAGTACTAAAATCACCAAAAGGGGATATAATAGCTCTGGCTCTTAGTTGTGAATTTAAAGCAACAAACAATGAAGCTGAATATGAAGCCCTGATAACTGAATCACTTTTAATTTCAAATCAAATCAAAGGAACCTATGCTGCAAAGAATTCAAAAATGATTCTATATCTAGAATAGGTTAAAAACCTTTGCAAAAAGTTTAGTTCATTTGACATTGATCAAATACGAAGAGACTTAAACACCCACGTTGATGCCCTAGCCAGTCTGGGATCAAATTTCAACCCTGTTGTATTTGATAAGATACCCATTGTTCACTTGCTTGAACCGGCCATTACCAAGCCTGACCAAACTTGTCCCATCATGGAGGACACAAACTCCTGGACCAAACCATACTATGATTGGTTCTTGCAAGGGATATTACCCTAAGACAGGCATGAAGCAAGAGCCCTTAGAATCCATGCTTCCACCTACACCATTATTAATAACACATAATTTAAAAAGTCTCAGGCTGGACCCTACATGCGATGCTGGAACCACACGAGGCCAAACAAGTTATTGAGGACATACATGACGGATACTATGGAAACCACAAAGGAGAAAGAAGCTTGGCAAGCAAAGTTCTCAGGACAGGCTACTTCTGGCCAACCTTAAGAGCTGACTGCCTAGCTTATAGCTCGAAGTGTGAAGCCTGCCAGCTTCACTACCCATTCATTCATCAACCATCTGAGCTACTACATTCCATCTCAACCCCCTGGCCATTCATGAAGTGGGGGATGGACATTATAGGCAAGTTACCACAAGCCCCTGGACAAAAAGCCTACATGTTAGCCATGACCGATTACTTTTCAAAATGGATAGAAGCTGACTCATACAGGCAAATTAAAGAGAGAGATGTCACATCATTTAACAAGAGGAATATCATATGCCGTTATGGCATGCCCTCAGAAATAGTTTGTGATAATGGCACACAATTTGTGGGAAAGAGAACAGTGGCCTTTTGTGCACAGTGGAACATTAATCTGGTGAACTCTACACCATGCTATCCAAAAGCCAACGGCCTGGCCGAATCCAGCAACAAAATGGTGATTAACTGCCTGAAAAAGAAACTAAAGTAAGGAAAAAGCAAATGGGCTGAAGAACTCCCTATAGTCCTCTAGGCTGACAGAACTACACCTAAGACATTAACTGGTCAGACACCTTACTCCTTGGTCTATGGCTGTGAGGCAGTAATCACGGCAGAAATCAACGTACCTACTACTAGGTGCAGCCTGAATACTGTTGAGGAAAACCAGCCATTGAGGCTAGATAGCCTGGCCCTGGCTGAAGAGCTGAGAGATGCAGCCTGAATCAGGATAGCATCTTACCAACAAACGGTAGCCAGAACCTACAACAAAAACGTAAACATCAGAGTATTCAGGGAAGAGGACCTAGTCCTACGAAAAGTCTTTCCAAACACAAAAGACAAGAATGTGGGAAAACTTGCCCCCTATATGGGAAGGCCCTTACCTGATTGATTCAATAGTACAACAGAGAGCTTACAGACATCAGACCCTGTACGGAGAAATGATCCCTAGATCCTGGAATATCTCTCACTTAAAAATATTTCATGTATAAGTCCATTTATTTTTGCCTGAACCAATTAAGGCTATCAATCCTATCTCTTACCTGGCATGCTTCTATGTGTTTATCCTGAATAAAATGATCCGTGTTTTTTCTATGTGATTTCTTGCTACCTGAAATTTCCTGATAAGCTAAAGTTTTACTATATATCTCAAACCTTTACATTGAATCCTGAAAACTTGTTTTACGCTTTTCCTGCAACTATTTAGCATAATATATTTACAAGCTTAAACAAATATTCAGGATTGAGGGCTACTCCACCCAAACTGAACAGCATTCCAAAAATGCCTCACAAGTTATGACAAATAGAGATTAATAAAAATCTCAAACATTTTGTCACATCCAAAAATACATAAAAACTGAGCTCAGTACAAAAGACTGGTAAGATGGTGAAATAAATCCAGACTACTTTTCTTAAGCCCTCCTGACAGGTTGAGGGCCATAAGCCCTCCTGACAAGCAACCATCCCTCCTACTCAAAAAGCCCTCCAAACAGGCTGAGGCCCATAAATCCCTAAACATACTGAGGGCCATAAGCCCCCCTGACAGGCATTACCTTAACAGGTACAAAAATTTCAAACTAGGCACACAGAGAAAATCAAAATGTTGCTTCATATTACATTCTTATTCATAACAGAGGAAGATCAAAAGCAAAGTTTTTCCAGGGAACACCCCCCTGTATGGGCCAAAAACATGCTAAAACGATTCGAACTTTTGTCCAGGGAACATCCCTGCCTGGATAGGCCAAAAAAACTTATCCTAAAGCAAAATAATCAACCTGCTTTGGAGGCAGTAGCAGATCCAATGCCTTCATCAGTAACCTCTTCCTCCTCATCGTCCTCTTCATCCTCATCAGCCTCATCACTCATGTCCTTAGTCGGAGGAGAGTCAACCTAATCATCAGCATGCACTTTGTGAAGATCAGGGTAGGCAGCATTAAGATCAGCCATTTCTCGCTTATGATACCAGTATAGCCTGACCTCAGTAGGCTCCTTCATAGCATCAAATCGACCCTTGCCAAAGAAGTATAAGGCATCATCCTTATACCTGCTCTACACTGTGTCCCTCTCAACAGAAAGCTCATCATTTGCATTCAAAAGATCCTGCATAGCCGGCTTTTTAGCTTTGAGTTCATCCTGGACAACAACAACAAAATTAAGAAAACAAGCAACAAAATTAAGAAATGTAAACAAATGACTAAAAATGCTCGGATATCATGGGTTCATAAGGGATTCATGGGAGTTGATCATACAAACATGTTTCCTACTAGATGCAAGCAATTATTGTCATCATGGGATCGAGTTAGTGTATATCTTATAATCCCTAGGAAGGTTTGGGTCCCGAAGCCGAATAGAGTAGATTGTACAACACCTACAAGTCGACTTAATCTTCCCTATCCAACTATATGCATGGTCTAATGAGACTCGAGTTGGTTTATGTCTTACAAGTCTCATTGAAAAGATAAGTGATGGGTAAAAAATGCAAGGATTCATAGGCTTAGCATTTCATCAAACATAACATGTGCATAAGTTGAAATCACAACAAGCAAGCAAATTAATTATGAAAACATATTAGATTAAGCATGAATTAATCCCATGTTGGTTTCCCCTAATTACCCATTAATCCTAGCTAAGTAACTACTCACTCGTGATCAAGTTTAATATGTTAATAAGGTTGTCAATCATACTAACAAAGCCAAACATGAATAATAAATGATGTGATTAAAAATAATTAAACAAGAGTAAAAGAGATTATACCTATGAAGATGATTCCAAATAATAAAGCAAGAATAAAAGAAGAGAACTTGATTGATTGATGAAGAGTTTTCAATTCTCCAATAATAACCCAATAATCTTCAATTACCCAATAATCAACTTGAATTACCCAATAATAAACTTGAACAATAATTAAGGAAAGATTAATGTGTCATTTGTGGAAAGAGTAATCTATTCTAATCTACTCCTAATGAAAGCTTAATCTAATCTAAAGAAGGATTGATTTAATCTAAGAAAACTTGGTGGTTTGATTATTACAAATGGGGTATATATAGTAGTACATCATTAGGTTAAGCAAGGGTAAATTAGTAAATAATAATGCTAATTGTTGAGTAGGGAAATGCTCCTCTCAAAGAAAGATGCGAGTCTCCTTTTTGCTAGTCTTCAAGAAATATGCGCGGATCGTGGATCATGTAGCAAGGAAAAGCTTCCTGTCCAATAATACGCTCGTCCCGTGCTGAAAATGAGCATCCTGAGCCTCAACCCGAGCGGGTTGATCAGTATCCCGCTCCAGATAAGCTTGACCCGCGCGGGTTGAGCTGCTATTCCCTTTCTTTTTGCTTTTAAGCCTAAGATGCCTCTATATACTCTTTATTTCTTCTTCCTTGGTCATCATTCTTGCCTCCTCTTCATACTTAGTCCATCAAATATCGTCAACAAGCTTCCAAATATGCATGAAAGACGGGAATTTCCGCCTTATTATCTCCTTTCCTATAAAACATGTAAAATGCACTAGGAAAGCAAAATAGAAAGCATTTGACGGATAAAATGGTCATGAAATGTTATAATAGTATGCAAAATAGATTCAATTAGGGGACTAAATGTGTGCAAATAATGTTCACATCAAATATCTCCAAACCGAACCCTTACTCGTCCCGAGTAAAGAGGTGACAAAAAACTAGACCTTTATTTAAACTATCCTACTAATATAGCCGATGTGAGACAATTAGCGGGTCTCGCTTCGCCCCTTCAACTCATAGCAAGACAACCATGAGGTAGGATGCTTTCTTGCAAAGCAAGGTAGGGTTTGCCAAAATGGCGACACATCCAAGCATTAAAGCACACAAAACAAGTAAATGGATGCATCTACAAAAATGAATAGCCACTTTCCTCATCTAAGTGGTAGAAATTATCTAAAGGGGAAGCAATCTAAGGGTACATATTCCATTATAGATATGGTTTCTTCAAACTACTAAGCCTAGACGGATACCAATAAATCACCTCCAAGTTGTGTCAAGCTAGGGTACCTTTGTCCTCAATCTTTAAATGTTTTCGTCAAGAGTAGACTCCCTATGGTGTTAGAAACATTGGAGGATCGCGGAATTCCCCTCCTTGCCTAAACAAGAAGAAGGTTCGTCCCCTCTCTACAATGCACAAAAGTGAATACGACGGAAAAGGGATCAATAGAATTTTGATTTTCATGTGGGAGCTTGCTTTTGTTGTTATTTTTTTCCCCCCAATTTCTTGTGGCATTTTGACATTTTGAGAACATTTCTTTGCCATTTATTTTGATGTTTGGCATTTTCAACACTTGACAATTTCAACTTTTTCTTGCATTTCTTTTTGAACATTTTCAAAGTCACCCCATTTGTAGGGACAGTGCTTATATTTGAAGCATATGAGTTTTCATTTTTGTTACTCCTCTTTTCTTTGGATGCATTTGCAAACTTTTTGACTTCTTTTCATTGCTTGAACTCAAATTTGAACAATTTTTGTGCCCATTCCCTTTGATGAAAAAATGTGGTAGAACATGGATGATGGATGGTTGCATGGTTTCAAGGGTCACCTTGGAATAAATGGTAGCCAAGGAGTTATCACACCACAAGGTACTCTTGACTAGGCCTTAATCCATGGGTCAAAGGATACTAGCATGACACATCCTAGGGTGTTTTACAAGTATTCTAGCAAGCAAAGTCTTAAGAAGAAAAAGCATCTACTAGGGCCTATATAAACTTGTCAAGCTTCCCAAATAGACGGTTTCACACAAAATTTCTAACCATGCAAACTACATGCCATGATGCAACTAACATATATACATCCTAATGCATATGTTTCTACCAACTAGTATGTCATATAAACTAAATGCAACTCCTAACAACACATAGATACACAAACCGCAATAACAAAATACACCACATCCTCCTTTACATGCAAGCCCATCCTCCGCATATGAATAATGAAAATAAATGTAAGGGAAATAGAGATTAGAGCGATCATACCAAGCGGTCTTCATTTTCCCTTGCTAATGCCTCAAATGTAGTGTTGTATCTTTGTGAGAAGAGAGCAAAAATACAAGTATATACAATTTTACACTACTAAATTAAAGAACATGTTTTTGGTTTTTGAATTTTTCAAATTCTTATGGTTTTTATGATTTATGAAATAAAAAGACATGTTTTTGTATTTTTCAAAAATTTTAAATTTTTATGCATTTTTGGAATATAAATTCCCATCCCCCACTTTATTTTGGACATTGTCCTCAATGTACATGTAGGAGTAGGAATAAAAAGAAATACATGTTTTTGGATTTTTGGATTTTTTTTTGAAATGAAGTACAAAATGCAATATGATATGAATGAATGCATGCTCTAACTAAATGCAATTTTCTATGACATATATAACAAATGAATGCAATCTACATTACACTAAATGATGCATGATTTCTAGTAAACTATGGTCACCTATGATCAAACCTCCCCAAACTGATTTAAACACTATCTCTAGTGTAGAAATGAATAGGTTTGGCCTTTAGTGACTATGCATGAATTCTAATCTATATGCAACTATCTACATGAATCATGTGAGATAAATACAATGCAAACTAATCTAATCATGTGAGATATATTATAATGCAAACTATACATGAGAGATAGGGAAAGAAGGGTCTTACAATCACGATCTCAATCAAAGCCTCTATCAATAAGGCTATCATCTCTTCACTTTCTTCTTCTTCCTCTCCTCCTCTTTGGTAATCTTCATTCAAGCCTTGGTTTGGGAACACAAGGTGTGGTTGCACCCAAGAAGGACTAGGACCATTAGGAACAATAAACCCTTGTTGTGCCATATGGTAATATTAGGATAAAAGGGCCAAATAGTTGTCTTCTTGCCCTTGGTGGATCCTAACATCCATGTTGCTTATAATACCCATCAATATATCCATGGCCGATGTCGGGGAGCTTGGAGGAGGAGGAGGAGGAGGTGTGTAGGGTCGGTAGACATGGGGGTATGGAGGTATCTCCGCATAAGAGGGCCGAACACCATGAAGGAATGGTGGAAATCCAAGGCTTGAACCTTGGGACGGTGATGGTGCATGGGAAGGAGTATAAGGTGCCTCCTCACGTCTCCTAGGTGGTGGAGTCATAATAATATCAATGGGGAGGAGGTAGCTTGGCATAGGTGCAAGGTAGCTCGACCTAGGTGTGGTAGAAGGAAGGTCCCAACAAGGAAGGGTGAATGTAGTGCTTCCCTTGGTGTACCAATCAATGCCTCCCAAATCATTATATTTGCATCATTTGTGATGCCTAAAGATAACCTTCTCATCAAGTAAAGTATCTCCGTGTAGAGCCACATACCTCCCATCATCATTAAACCCCGGACATAAAACATCGGCCATCCTATTCACAAGACCACCCATCACAATTCCCTTTGATTTTGTCGCACCCCTTGATAGATTTCGAAATCGGAGAAGTAATTCAAGACCGGGATTAAAGTTGTACTTTGGGAAACCTTGGACATTCAAATATGACTCAAGAAAAGTCATGTCAAGTTGACTCACACATCCCGTGTCACTCCTACCATGAATAGTCCCCGCTATAAATTGATGCCACACTCTAATAACCGGATGATGAATGTAAAAGGCATGGCACCTTTTAAAACATTCTAATTCTAACCCGGTGATCTCTCTCCACAAGTATGACTCTGTGAACCCCACGGGTTTCTCAAGGTCGGTTTCAAGTATCGCAAGTCCAAAAATTTCACCAAAGGTACCCAAATGTATTTGATGGGTCTCATTACACAACCTAAATTCCAAAGACACCCCATATCTTTCTCCTTCAAATACTTTGAGACTACATAAGAATTCCAATGTGAGGCTAAGATATGTTTCCTCATGCATATTAAATAAAGTCTCAAGACCCATTCCTCTAAACAAAGACTCGGTTTGTTCTTCAATACCAAGTTTATCCAAAGTTTGACGACAAATGAAACGAGTAGGTTCGAATTCCTTACCAAGTAGTTTCAAAAGTCGCCTCCTATGCTCATTTTTGATGAATACTACCTCCAGGAAATCATCAAGTTGCTCAATCTCCGGTACTAGCTCCTCTTATTGCATTTGGAACTCTGGTGGAGAATTAGAATTACTTCCTTTTCTCCTCTTTGTCCCCTTACTAGTAGTAGTCTTACTCTTGCCCCAAAAATTCATTGTTGTAGTCTTGAAATCCACCAAGTATCACTACTCAAGAATGCCTCAAATCTCCACATATAAGAGCCAAACAACCTTGAAAATGCCTTACTAGAACACAAGAAGTAATGTAGTGAAGCTAGAAGGCAAAAATCAAACTCGAAATATAAAATGGAGCTCACGGATTTTGGGACCTCCAAATTTTAAAGTGTTGAAAATGGGTGATTTTGAGCAAGTAGAAGGTTGGAAAGTTGGTTTTTATTGTGTAGAAATGGATTAGAATGATTTCTAGAGTAATTTGATGGTGATTTGGTTGGATTTGATGGTTATTTGAGTGAGTTTTGTGGGTTGGGGTTGAGCTTGAAGGTAGAAGATGAAGATGGTGGGTGAGATTTAAGTGTTGAGTAAAATTGTGGCTGAAAACAAAGGCATACACGGGCTATAAGGCTGGACACGGGTGGGTTGGAGGTATCCTGCCCGTGATTCTAGGCATATTCTGCAATCAGAGGCTAGACCCGCTCGGGATAAAGCTGACCCGCTCGGGTAGACAGTGAACCCGCTGTAGATGAAATGAACCCACTCGGGTTGGCAGTGAAGACGACCATTTTTCTCAAAATCTGCGCGGATTCTTAGTTAGAGAACTTTTGTTTCTTTTCTTGTTCTTCAACCCGCTCAGATTTGTCTCGGGATGCACATATTTTAAGAAATTTCGACCCAACACCTTTCTTATGATAACAAAGTTACTCATAAGCCCAAATTCTCTATTTTCTTCATTTCTTTACATTTTTCATCTTCTCATTTTCATTAATTTCCTTCAAAAACTCAATTAAAATATGAGATCCCTCCCTTTCATCTCTCATGCAATTTATTAAATGAATGCAAAACTATACTAAATGCATATATACAAATTAATGGTTATTAAGGAACTCCATCAAAGCAAAGATTATCAATAAACAATTTCATGGAAGATTGTCACTAGCACTCAAAGCACGTAGAAGTCGGTCAAATTCTTGGGAGTAGGAAATAAATAGGCATGGATAACAACACAAGATTATGCAATGAAATAATGCCCAAGTAAGAGACCGAACAAGCATGTCAAGAACATTATGACAAAAATCATAAGAGAAATGATGGATGGTAGGAACATGAAATGGGTAGTTGGTTGGCAATTCACTCAACTCATCCTCCAAATAGTTAAAATCACCACATTCAATGCAAGTACTCTCATTATCATCCAAGGTGATTTTAAGGGTGTCTATTTGGGGTTCCCAAATGTCCTCATCATATTCCTCATCCCAACAAGGTCCATTATCAAAGGGGTTGTCGTAACAAGGATCACCAAGTTCAACACAATTGTCTCCCTCAAATATGTCGTCCTCAAAGGGTGAGTTTTCACTCAAGCTCACATCCATATCATTCTCACTTTGCCCATAATCATCAAATTCCATGGAGGTTGATTTCATTGAAACACAAGAAGAGTAGGATGACGACATCCAAGCATTAGTTTCACAATCAAGAATGTACTCCTCCTCATCATCACTCTCCTCATCTAGCACACCATCTTCCCAAGGTGGGGTAATTTTGTGGGCATAGTAGGTTGACTCAAGGTTATAGGAAGGTGTCTCATCCTCACAAATCTTATTTTCATAGTTTTCCTCAATGAAGTTTTAAAATATGGCTTTTATCGCTTCCATACCTTCCTTAGCACTTTTAAATATGTCATGTATAGTTTGCTTAAGACAATGGGTGGTCATGAACTCAGCAAATTCCCAAAATTCCTCACAACTCATCTCACATATCCTACCACCACTCAAGTGAAATGTCAAGTTGCGGGTTTCAAGGTTCATGCTATTATAAATAACACAACATGCTTCATAATTTGAAAGAGTAAAACCATGATGCCAAGCATGAGTCATATAATCTTCAAATCTTGCAATATACTTATCAAAAGACTCACTTTCACATTGCCAAAAAGTGAATGTAGACATGTTGAGCATATGTGAAATAGAACAAGTACAATAAAACTCAAGAAAAAGAAGCACAACTAAAACAAGATAAAAGAACGATTCAAATACACAACACCGTCCCCGGCAACGGCGCCATTTTGATGAGAGTGTCGTTGGGGCTCCCAATCAAACACATTTATAATTCTCAACAAACAACTAGTTAGTGGTAAGTCGAGGTCGATCCATGGGACGGTGGTACTCAAATTATTCAATATAATTATGGTTGTGCTTCGGGTTGTCAAAATTGTAATGGGTAGATGATTCTAATTTAATAGGAGCAATGGAAAGTAAACAAGCAACAAAATTAAGAAATGTAAACAAATGACTAAAAATGCTAGGATATCATGGGTTCATAAGGAATTCATGGGAGTTGATCATACAAACATATTTCCTACTAGATGCAAGCAATTATTGTCATGATGGGATCGAGTTAGTGTATATCTTACAATCCCTAGGAAGGTTTGGGCCCCGGAACCGAATCGATTAGATTGTACAGCACCTACAAGTCGACTTAATCCTCCCTATCCAACTATATGCATGGTCTAATGAGACTCGAGTTGGTTTATGTCTTAAAAGTTTTATTGAAAAGATAAGTGATGGGTAAAAAATGCAAGGATTAATAGGCTTAGCATTTCATCAAACATAACATGTGCATAAGTTGAAATCACAACAAGCAAGCAAATTAATTATGAAAACATATTAGATTAAGCATGAATCAATCCCATGTTGGTTTCCTCTAATTACCCATTAATCCTAGCTAAGTAACTACTCACTCATGATCAAGTTTAATATGTTAATAAGATTGTCAATCATACTAACAAAGCCAAACATGAAGAATAAATGATGTGATTAGCAATAATTAAACAAGAGTAAAAGAGATTATACCTATGAAGATGATTCCAAGTAATAAAGCAAGAATAAAAGAAGAGAACTTGATTGATTGATGAAGAGTTGTCAATTCTCCAATAATAACCCAATAATCTTCAATTACCCAGTAATCAACTTGAATTACCCAATAATAAACTTGAACAATAATTAAGGAAAGATTAATGTGTAATTTGTGGAAAGAGTAATCTATTCTAATCTACTCCTAATGAAAGCTTAATCTAATCTAAAGAAGGATTGATTTAATCTAAGAAAACTTGGTGGTTTGATTATTACAAATGGGGTATATATAGTAGTACATCATTAGGTTAAGCAAGGGTAAATTAGTAAATAACAATTCTAATTGTTGAGTAGGGAAATGCTCCTCTCAAAGAAAGATGCGAGTCTCCTTTTTGCTAGTCTTCAAGAAATATGCGCGGATCGTGGATCACGTAGCAAGGAAAAGCTTCCTGTCCAACAATACGCTCGTCCCGTGCTGAAAATGAGCATCCTGAGCCTCAACCCGAGTGGGTTGATCAGTTTCCCGCTCCAGATAAGCTTGACCCGCGCGGGTTGAGCTGCTGTTCCCTTTCTTTTTGCTTTTAAGCCTAAGATGCCTCTATATACTCTTTATTTATTCTTCCTTGGTCATCATTATTGCCTCCTCTTCATACTTAGTCCATCAAATATCGTCAACAAGCTTCCAAATATGCATGAAAGACGGGAATTTCCGCCTTATTATCTCCTTTCCTATAAAACATGTAAAATGCACTAGGAAAGCAAAATAGAAAGCATTTGACGGATAAAATGGCCATGAAATGTTATAATAGTATGCAAAATAGGTTCAATTAGGGGACTAAATGTGTGCAAATAATGTTCACATCACATATCGGGACCCATTTCATTGACAATGCATTACACGATTTGGGAGCTGTCGAGAGTGTCTTACCGTTGTCTCTCGCTAAGAGGCTTGGTTTGACCAAATTTCATAGTACTAATATGATCGTACAGATGGCCGATCGTACTGTATCACCGCCTTTAGGTGTCTTAGAGGGCATACCTGTTAAGATAGGGAAGTTCTTTATTCTTGTCGATTTTGTAGTCTTGGATATCCCTGAGGACTCTTACACTCCTATTATTTTAGGACGACCATTTCTATATATCGCTCGTGCAGTAATAGATGTCGGGGGGAAGACTTTGACTTTTCAGGTAGACGTCATTAGGTTAGGTTATCTTTCATTAATCTCAGAATCTCTTTATCACTCTGAAGCATTCAGTAAGCAGACTCTTCTTCCCTTGTTCGACGTTGCTTCGATCTTTACATTTTGGATTCGAACTTTTGTAATCTTTCTTACTCTCTTTATTTAATTCATTTTTGCACTCTTAATCTCTTGTTCTTAATCTCTGTTTTAATTAGGATTATTATTGGTTTATGTTATTTCTTCTTAATCATTTTTATATCATGTCTTCCTTTGTTTCATTAATTATTGTTTGTTTCATCATAAATATGCGTAGCTAATTCCATTTGTGCTAGGATTAGGGGAGCCATGGTAGTAAAGCAATAATGTTATAATTAGATTAGACTGTTTTGATCGTGAGAACTGATTCATAGCAATTTAATTGTAATCGTTTAGTTGAGTGCACGCTTCTAAACTAGTTAATCCGGTTAAATTCAGACCTAAATCGAGAGATTGGAATGAACAGACCTGTTATGAATAGTAGACTACACTAATGAGGGTAAAAGATAAGTTAGTAGTATTTTAGGGCGAATAGCGGACCGAAAGGACCTTTCCTTTACCCTTCTCACATAAGACCGACTGACCTTACCATTAGGAGAATTGTGAGATGCCATGGTGAACCGACATCCTAGCATTTCTGAAGAGACTATCAATAGCCGAAATACTCAAGGGGGGGGGTTTGAATTGAGGATTAAAAAAAAAACTTAGCCCACTTTTTCGATTGTAAGTATATAATTAATTATTTAAAGTTTATTGATTAAATTTTAACTAATCAACTAATTAACGAATTAAGACAAAGCGTAAATAAAGCGAAACAAACGAAATAGAAGAGAGAGACACACACGATTTTTGAAGTGGTTCGGTTTACCAAATCGAAACCTACGTCAACTATTCTCGATAAATAAATTTAGTACCTTTCTACGGATTACTAATTTACAAACCCAAGTCGTACAACTAACCCTAGTTGTAACTCAAGTGAGTACCGTTAAATACTCGTGTGACTAACTTACGCTAATAAGAAAGCTCTAATGATTCAACTAAAAGTTCACGTTAATGAACGAGTAAGAAATAAATTAAGCACTATTATCTTATAACGATAACGAAAGAACGAATGCACAAGTTTATAAATCACACGACCTTTTTCGAAAAATAACAAAACGGTTTTGCTTTAAAACACGGTTTTTGCTTTTTGAAAATAAATCCAAGTTATGCTCAAAGGTCTTACGTTAAATCTGCAAAGTGTAGAGTATTTATAGGACAAAGGAAAGCAAGGCACACGGTTTCATCGTAAACCCTAGATGGCTGAAATATAAGATATGAAAAAAAATCACGTCTTATTATTTCTATCCTTAAAATCTTAGGAAATGATAGAAAATAACTAAAAGATAATTTTATCAATTATTCTTCTATTATCTTTTCCTTAAATCTTAAGATATGATAAGATTTTTCCATAACAAAAATATCTAATCATATATAACCATATCATGCTAAATATAAAAGATATGTTAATATAATTCTAGAGAATAAAATATTAACAATACTTAATTTATATTATTAGGTTTATACGAGATCCATACTGCTCATAGGCCTCGTTTTTCGTGAAAACCCTAGCTTGACATTGTTGGGAAATGTGTCCTCAACAACAGTGCGATCATATGATTTAAATATCATTATTAAATCTCATTTTAAAGAATACATTTGGGAAGTATTATTTTTACTGTCAACTGGTCCACACATATCGGTAATGATTGGCTGACTAGAGTTTGACATTACTGTCGTGCGACGGTGGTGATCAGTTGATCCCCTAGGTCATACCTATAGGGCAACACTCTTAATTGATTATTTAATTAATCGTATAATGTTGCGAGTTAATTAAATTACTTGAAAATTGACGGACGATTTTGGAAGTAAAATTTACGTGTCTCATTTAGATGAGATACGGTCTGAGTAATCGAATTGTATCTTTACTCAGATGAAATTATTGTTTAAAGAAACAATTGAAATTGAATGAATAATTATAAATACAAGTTGTTGTGATTTATAATTGGTAAAAGATTTTGGTACAAGTAATTATGAATTACTAAGTCAATTTTTGTATGTGACGTATTTTATTAATACGTTGATTTTTAATATGTTAAAAATACATAACAATTTTATGTGACATATGACATGTAACATATTGACAAATTGACAAAAATAATATGGAACCATATTATTATATGAACCAAAAAGGAGAAGAGAACAAAAACCCTTCTACCTTCCTCTTTTACACGTTTTGGAGGAGGAAGTCCAAGGGTTGATGCTTTTCTTATTCTATTGCCCATAATTGACTTATATATTCTCAAAGTCATAATTCATTCACCAACCATGCTGAAATAAGTGTTAAAGCATGCATGAAAATTCTTCCTATCCTCTCCTAAAACCGTGACATTGGTAGCCATGGTGACCAATTTTTTTTTGGTTCAATTTTCTCACAAAATTAGTATTATCTAGTCTTCATAATATTGGTTTTAATTAAGAGAAAGCTTTGGGTATAAAGCCTTGGGAGAGATCCTATACTTGGGTCTTGGGTTCTTTGTTCTTCCATTTAAGGGATAGCTCAAGAACAAAAGAGAAGGAGAACTCTTTTGTGCCCAAATATACCGATATTGCAATGTATGATTCATTTCTTCCTTACTTTGTTTTAATGTTTGCATGCATAAGATCATTAGTTAATTTTATGACAAATTAATTTTATACATATATGAGTATGTTGTTAGGTATAAAGATCTACCTTTCCTTCAATTGGTATCAGAGCAATGGTTATTTGCATGCAAATCGGTTATAGTTTTTCCGAGTTATACGATTAACATATAAAACTTGTGAATTTGTGTTATTATGATATATCACGAAATTAATATCTTGCATGATAAGTTTCTGGTCCTAAAATTATTTTTAGGATTTTTGGTTAATTTACGGATTTTACTGTTCATATTATATAATATTGGCATTAAAATGTGATTTTTGTGATAAAAATGCCATTTTTGGACGAAAATTAGCTAAACTTCGAATTTTCCAGTTCTTTTTGGATATGTTTTCACATATATTATTATTAGATGATCTGGAAATTTTCATAATTTTATGAGTTTTTATGCTCGAAAAATGAATTTTTTATTATTAAATTCGTTTTTTTGTGAAAAATAGGTTAATATGAGATAAATTTCGATTCTGGTCATATAAATTTAGTATGTTGTCACATGCAATTTTACAAGATGTGTGTAAAATAATTGGCTATATTGAAGTCTTTATGCATGATTTATGAATTTTTGAAGAAAAATAGCATAAATAGTGACATTTTTAGTGATAAATTGCTAAAACATACTTCATGACTAAGGAAAAACGTCACATGTTGCTTTTTATTATCTTTTTCAGATCTAAAATTGAAAAGTTGGTGAAAATATTTTTCTCATATTTTTATGTTTATTTTAGTTAAAATCGATATAACCGCAACATTGTTTTTCCGGATAATTTTCGAAATTTTTTAACCTAAGTTTTTGAACATTATGAGTGTCATGGTATTTTTCCAGAATGTTCATGAGTTTAAATTTCAAATTTTGAATTTATTTGAAATTTTTATGATTTATTTGAAGTTTATAGCTTATTTTATGATTTTAAAGTCCATTATGAACAAATATGAGTTAATTATGGTCAAATTATTAGTGAAGACTAAATTTTGAGTCCTAAACAGTTAGGGTAATTAACCTATGCATAAATATGAATTTATGTATTATTGGTGATTGTAAAATGTTGAATCACGCAAATCCGTAAAAACCGAGTAATATATGATATTGGCTAATTTAAAGGCGATTTGGCATAAAATTGGGCATGTTCATACATATTATAATGCTGCATATTTCAATTGTTGAATGTCTTTTATTTATATAATTTTTGAATTATGTAAATTTGCTTAGTATGGCCTTAGTTTTAATTGGTATTACCCGAAATGTATGGGAATATCGATTCGGTTGTAATTTTAAATGTGATCTCGTATCACCGTCTTGTAATTTAATAGATTTATTTTATTATAGTTACAAATGTATAATAGAAATTATGTAATTTATTATGTAATTTTAATTCATTCCGGAGTTCCTAAAGACGGATTTCCTAAAGATGGCGATACATAAAGACGGTGTTACCTCGAGATGCGTGCCACAACCGAAGTTCAAGGGACCAATGGAGTTGGTTTCCGAATATGTAATAGTTAATCAGTTTTCTATTTTCTAGGAAGGCCATACTAGGATTTTTTTTATATGTTTTGCATTTTATTATATGTCGCATGCATCGCTAAATCGCCATAACTAAAACATGCATTGTCGTTCTTATCGAGTCCCTCGACCGTGTCAATTACAATTATCGTAGTTCACCGCTTTAGTTCACTTAAAACGTGATAGATAATAAATTGGCATGACCTCTCGCTAAAACAATTAATTGAGACATAGCCTTACCAAATAGTAGAAACCATGAAAACCTATTTCGCGAGGGAGTGCACTCGGCCCTACCGGGGTACAAACCTTGTTACGTAGGGGAAGTGGGTGATGAGTGTTAATCCACCGAGTTCATGTCAATGAAGGTTTCATCGGCCATACCGTGCCTAAGTTGATGTGGATTTGGATCATGGACACATTTATTCGAAATTTGGATTGAACTCAACAAAAGTTTTTCGATAAGGGTTTCATCGGCCATACCGTGCCCTTGTCGGATGTGTTTTGGGCTATAGATAATTATTAGAGTAATTTTATCGACCAAGAGTTCTAAAAGTAGAATCGATTAAACGTTAATCTACCGAGTTATATTGATGAGGGTTTCATCGGCCATACCGTGCCTAAGTTAATATGAATTTGGGTCTTGGAATCATTTATAATAGTTGGGTAGAGGTCACTATATAAATGTTCATATCTTGTTAATTAATTTACAAGTATGATTTAAAAAGACAAATGTTAATATTTCCTTTTCCTCCGTAATTGTAGTGCATTACAATGAATCCTTCAGACGCTACCGCACCGATAACTATTGAGTCATACCATAATGTTTTTGACGACGTTTGCTCCAAAAATGATTTCGACACAACTAGAGAAATTCATTGTGGGATAGGTTCGGATGGAAACCTTAACTTCATCACTTCTTCTAAACCACCCACTACTACCAGATCTCGTATGAGCACGTCTCAGGAAGACTACCTCACACAATCTGTAGGATCTTTATCTCAGGAAGATAAAGATGCCAAAGCTAGTGGGAGCTCAAGCAATCAAGCTCTTGCTTCAAAGGGCAAAAGGTTCAAAAAGAAGGGAAGGAAAATCAAAAACTTCAGGCAAGTTAATGATGAGTGCCATTATTGCTATGGCATGGGACATTGGCTTAGGAATTGTCCCGTATATTTGCGAAATATAAGGGAAGGAGTTATCACTCCAAAAGGTAAAATTCCTAAGGAAATTTATGTTATTGATATAAATTATACTTCCACTACGACATGGGCATTTAGAAGAGGAGGTGTACATGATACAACCCGAAGGTTTTGTCGATTCTAAAAATCCTAACAAGGTGTGCAAGCTTAAGAGATCCATTTATGGTCTTAAGCAAGCATCAAGAAGTTGGAATCATCGATTTAATCATGTGATAAAAGAGAATGGTTTCACTCGAAGTGTTGAGGAACCATGTTTATACATGAAATTCAGTGGGAGCAATGTTGTGTTCCTAATCTTGTATGTAGATGACATACTACTCATTGGAAATGATATTCCAATGTTGTCTTCAGTTAAGAAGTGGTTAGGTAACCATTTCCAAATGAAGGATTTAGGAGAAGCACAACGCATATTAGGTATCCGGATCCATAGAGATAGATCCAAGAGGATATTGGCACTAAGTCAAGAGTCTTATGTTGATAAGATCCTTCGACGATTCAGCATGGAAAATTCCAAAAGAGGTTTGGTACCTATGGTAACCGGGACGTTATTGAGCAAGACTCAATCTCCCTCCAAACCCCATGATGTTGAACGCATGAATGAGATCCCTTATGCTTCCGCCGTAGGATCTATCATGTATGCCATGATATGCACACGTCCTGATGTCTCATATGCTTTGAGTATGACGAGTAGATATCAAGGAAATCCAGGTAAGAGTCACTGGATTGCCGTCAAAAACATCCTTAAGTACTTGAGAAGAACTAAGGACTCTATCCTAGTGTTTGGAGGAGACACCGAGTTACGTGTTATTCTTGGATACACGGACTCAAGTTTTCAAACAGATAGAGATGACATGAAATCACAAGTGGTTTCGTTTTCATGCTCAATGGTGGTGCCGTAGCTGGAGAAGCTTCAAAGAAGTCAGAATCATGCGGATTCTACAACGGAGGTCGAGTACATTGCGGATCGAGGTCTGCTAAGGAAGCTATGTGGATCAAGCAATTCACGGAAGGTCTAAAAGTAGTACCTACCGCCAATGATCCGATCACTCTCTATTGTGATAATAGTGGGACGATCTTCCAAGCTAAAGAGCCAAAGTCTAGTAATAAATCTAGACACGTACTTAGAAAATTTCATGTAATAAGAGATTTCATAGAAAGAAAGGAAATTGCGATTTGTAAGGTTGAGACGGATGACAACATATCCGATCCGCTCACCAAGCCTTTATCGCAGGTTAAACATGATGGACATATGACGTCCATGGGACTTAAACGTTTACCAAGTCTATGTTAGATTTTGAAATGAAATAAAAGTGTTGTTTTTGTTCATGTTCATAATCACATTTGTCTTTTATCTTAAATTAATACCTTGTTACATCCAAACGGGTTGTGATGACAATTGAACCCCGTTAAAGTGAACACGGATTAACATAGTATTTGCCCATGGTCACTTGTATGAGGTGACGTCTAGAAGTGACTAGAGTGTGATGCGATTGATGGCAAGTTCAAGTGCCATAGAGTCATGTGAGATGACTAGTCGATCACATAGGCAGACTGTTAGGAACACTTTGTCGGGCCTAATGACCGCTTATAGAGTTCTGGCAATTTATATAGCCTGGTCGTGGCGAGAGCTGCTATAGTATTCAAATGAGTCGATTCTTTTGACTAAAGACTATTCTCCTAAGATGGCACAGTTTCAGATTAACTTTGATTTGTGTTACTACGACCTTCGTAAATGGGGTCAAATGGGCATATTTTGGGTTATGATGGCTGTGGCTAGTCGAAGGGAATGAGTGCGATAGGAATTGTCCACCCCTTTGTCAGGGTTATAACAATATCTCGGGGCCACTCGAGGAGTAATGAATGAAATGCGTGGCCACGCTCGGAATGTATCCATGGTGGATAAATCCGGTCAATCAGTTATTCTCCAGATCGAGGAAACCACTCACGATATGATCACTTGCAAGTACGACACAAAGACACCTTGCATTGAGTGGGAGATAGTAATAGGACAAGAGAATTGGTGACGCACACTTGTCGAGGACAAGTGGGAGATTGTTGGGAAATGTGTCCTCAACAACAGTGCGATCATATGATTTAAATATCATTATTAAATCTCATTTTAAAGAATACATTTGGGAAGTATTATTTTTACTGTCAACTGGTCCACACATATCGGTAATGATTGGCTGACTAGAGTTTGACATTACTGTCGTGCGACGGTGGTGATCAGTTGATCCCCTAGGTCATACCTATAGGGCAACACTCTTAATTGATTATTTAATTAATCGTATAATGTTGCGAGTTAATTAAATTACTTGAAAATTGACGGACGATTTTGGAAGTAAAATTTACGTGTCTCATTTAGATGAGATACGGTCTGAGTAATCGAATTGTATCTTTACTCAGATGAAATTATTGTTTAAAGAAACAATTGAAATTGAATGAATAATTATAAATACAAGTTGTTGTGATTTATAATTGGTAAAAGATTTTGGTACAAGTAATTATGAATTACTAAGTCAATTTTTGTATGTGACGTATTTTATTAATACGTTGATTTTTAATATGTTAAAAATACATAACAATTTTATGTGACATATGACATGTAACATATTGACAAATTGACAAAAATAATATGGAACCATATTATTATATGAACCAAAAAGGAGAAGAGAACAAAAACCCTTCTACCTTCCTCTTTTACACGTTTTGGAGGAGGAAGTCCAAGGGTTGATGCTTTTCTTATTCTATTGCCCATAATTGACTTATATATTCTCAAAGTCATAATTCATTCACCAACCATGCTGAAATAAGTGTTAAAGCATGCATGAAAATTCTTCCTATCCTCTCCTAAAACCGTGACATTGGTAGCCATGGTGACCAATTTTTTTTTGGTTCAATTTTCTCACAAAATTAGTATTATCTAGTCTTCATAATATTGGTTTTAATTAAGAGAAAGCTTTGGGTATAAAGCCTTGGGAGAGATCCTATACTTGGGTCTTGGGTTCTTTGTTCTTCCATTTAAGGGATAGCTCAAGAACAAAAGAGAAGGAGAACTCTTTTGTGCCCAAATATACCGATATTGCAATGTATGATTCATTTCTTCCTTACTTTGTTTTAATGTTTGCATGCATAAGATCATTAGTTAATTTTATGACAAATTAATTTTATACATATATGAGTATGTTGTTAGGTATAAAGATCTACCTTTCCTTCAGACATTAGGTTAGATTTAGGGTTTAAGAGTGCGTAGTATTAGAAACCCTAATTAGTAATATGACTCAACTCATAAGTTATTTCAACATAATCACTAATTATAAGCTTAACATAAAACCACACTAAATATGAACTTAAGCTTCCTTGTAAAATAAATACTTCTACTAAGAACATTTAAAAGAATAAAAACAGCTTTCTAAAAAACAATTTAAAACCAATTTTGTCGTTCATTATATAAACTTCACATCTCAATGTTATAGTAGATAGCATTGAGTTCTAATATAAACAATATTATAGCTATGAGGCTATGACTTTGCCAATCTAAGAAGTGCATTCTTACGTTACCAGTATGAGATAACCACCTACACTATTCTAATCTTCTTAGGAGATCTTCGAATGTAGGCTTCTTCGTTATTCAAGCTTGATCAATCTTTAAATGAGCTTCATATTCTCATGAAAGCTTGAATAATACTTCAAAAGCTTGTAGTATCTTGATCCTTGATTGAGGGCTTGATCATAATATGTTCTTATACACTTCCACCACAATTCTTTAATGCTTGCATTTAGTAAGTATAATCTAAAACACTAAATAAACAATTACGCGCAACGAGTATATAAAATATCAAGTACTCTTGACATCATCAAAACATAAACATATATTTATATGGCCCAACAAATTCCCCCTTTTTGATGATGGCAAGTCTCCTAAAATTGTGACTAAGTATATAGTTCCCCTCAATATAATACCGTCATCTTTATAGATAAAGATTAATGCAAGATCAAACAATTATATACAAGACCATAACTTTAAGGACCCTAAGAGACAATTGGTTCTGACAAGGAGCAAGCTTAGGAAAATGCTTACCATGGTCGTTCTTTCCCCCTCTTAACATCATCGAAAAGATATTAACAAACATAAAATGACTAGAATAATATACGACGAGGCAAGAGATAAAGACGAGTAATAAAAACAAATAAACCGTAAACAACCATAAGCACTTACGAAATTATTGTATCATACAAACGAAAAGAACATGTTTTAAAGCCAAATGGGCCGAATGAAAATAACATGTTTAGAGCTACCGGGCCGAATAACAAGTAGTATGCCAAAATGGGCCGAATAACAAGCTAGTTTATGAAGGCAAAATACACCAAAAGAAAGCAATGTAAATAGGGAAGGACGAAAACAGGGGAGGGGCAAGATAGCATTAAGGGTGACGGATGTTGTGAGGATTGACATAGCCATGACGAGTATGGAATTCTAACGAATCAACATGATCAAAATAACTACGAACATGATTAGCTTGAGCAGTGAGTCTGGTCTCGAAGTTGAGAACATTCAAAGACAAAGCCTTTATTGCCGCCAAAGTCAATGCTTGATCCGCCTTCATAACCTTCCCGTCTTTCACCAAAGCACCTCCTTGACTAGTAAGAAAAGAAAGACGATCACCATGGTGAAAGACTTCCTCACGGATAGTCACTAATCCCCTTTCTAAACCCTCAAGCCTGGTGTTGATGTCCTCCATCCAAGCACAAACCCGAGCATCATTCACACCTCTAACAGAGGACCCCGGCTGTCCAACGCTAGATACAACCGTAGCCAAAACCGTGGTTTGCCCCTCTAACTTGGCCATAATAGACCCCATAAACGCATCCAATTTTTCTTCCATAGCCGTCATCCCAACCTCATCGACACCCTTATCATTACCCTTAGAAAATACCAACTCGGGTCCTTCAAAACCGAGCCCCATCAAATTCATAACACGGTCACACATACCATACTTAGCACTCACACCATAGCTTTCCCGACTCACAACCCGCTTAATTTCCAATAATCTAGAAATCCACATACCGTAAGGAAGATCAAGAGTAGTACAATACTTCTCATTAGTGACGGTAATGCTAGTTTGAACAATACGATTAAACACAAGACTAGCCAAACTCACTTTCCGACCTTCTAACCATAAATACAAGATAATAGCTTCGTAGCTAGACACCTTGTCACGTCCTCCCCTTCTCGGAAAGATTGTGTTCCATAAAAAGTTCAAAAAGAACTCGAGTTTGGGGGAGAGAGGACGAACCAAGATGTTGCTATTTTCGGAAGCCAGCTCATCAAAGACCTCTTAATAATCAATTGTTGATCATCACCTACATTAGACCATTCTTGACTCGGGTTGATTTCGGTTCCATCATGAGGAACCTTGAAAGTAGAGCAAAAGTTGGCAATGGTAACGGTGATGTCGACACCATTAACCACCGCATGCAACACTCCCCCTTTAGCTTTGACCGAAGCAAAGAACTGAACAACTTCAATCGGGTATGTAGCACCCGAGAACCGGCTAACATCATTCCACCCTTAGAAATCAAGAAAATCCACAAAGAATTTTAAGGACGGAATATTAGACAACCAAGATTTGGGATAATACCTTTCGCCATTAATAGAGTATTGTAATACACGAGAAACCAAGCTGCTTTCGTTCTTTGTCATGCGAACACGGTTTAAACCGGCTTTGGTTGCACTTTTTGAAGGCTCTCGAAATAGAGTCCTCGAAATTTCATCCCGAATAACAACCTCGGGTTCACTATCTTCCCAAATATCGTCTGCTACAACCTTATTCTTCCCCTTATTTAACCGTCTTCATTTTCCCTCAGAGACCGACTCATCCTGGCCATGAAACAAAGTGGAAGGTGATGATGGGTGTTGGGTTGTTGGAGTGAAAGTAGAAGAAACAGGTTGATGGGATGATGGTGGTTGTGGTTGATTGCATGGTCGTGGTTGGTGTTGGTTTCGGGTGGAGGAACGAGTGTTTGCATGTGGATGGGACATGGTTGAGAGAGGAATGATGATGATGGAGATGGAGTATAAATTTGGTAAAGTTATAAGAAAAAGCAAGTGGTTATATTTATCAAGGCACACGGTTTAGGGGGTAGATATAGGTGGGAATCTAGGGTAAGGTTAGAGGTAGATGTTTACACAAATTAGGAAACTAATTTGGTAAAAGATTTATGTATAGGTTTGGAACACAAAGAATAGACGTATATGGCAAATATGTCGCATAACGACATTGGAAATAAATAATTTTGGTAGAAAAATAATATGGAAAATAAATTTGGATAGAAATTGGTGAATAAAAGATTTGGTGTATCTTATTTTGTGAAAAGAATAAGTTTGTATGAACCATAATGACTTAGATACAGATAGAATATATACGATAAATAAATTTCTATAAAACGAAAATATTCATGCAACGGAATATACGGACACAGTCATACAATCTTATCTCATACTAATCAATTATTGAGAGATTAAACATTTATAGAAGCTTAGGTGCCACCAATTAAACCAATTTCCAACCGTAAAGTCTCAAAACTTCCTCTAGCTAAAGGTTTTGTCAAAATGTCTTCCCATTGTTTCTCAGTACTACAAAATTCGAGTTTTATATTCCCTTTTTCAACCTGGTCACGTATAAAATGGTGTCTAATTTCAATGTGCTTAGTACGCTGCGCTGGGTTTTTGGAAATTATAATAGCACTCGTATTAAAGCATAAAATAGGAATGCAACCTACGTTAACACCAAAATCACATAACTGTTGCTTAAGCCATAATAATTGAGTACATACCAGTCCTGCTGCAATATATTTGGCTTCTGGTGTTTAAAGGGCAACTGAATTCTGCTTCTTTGAACCCTAAGTAATAATGCAAGGTCCAACAAATGTGGCATCACCTGAAGTACTTTTCTTGTCTAGGGAACATCCTGTGTAATCGGCATCTGAATATCCGACAAGATCGAGATGGCATTCCATAGGATACCATAGATAAATTTTGGACGTCCCAATAATATATCGTAAGATTTTTTTTACGGCCGTCATATGCGATTCTTTGGGAGATGATTAATATCTCGCACAAACGCATAAATTAAACATGATATCCGGTCTACTTGCAGTTAAATATAGCAATGACCCAATCATTGCTTGGTAAGTTGTTTCATCAACAGACTTACCGTCTTCATCTAAAGTCAATTTCTTGTCTGTGACCATAGGAGTAGACATAGCATGGGAATTTTCTATTTCGAACTTTGTAATTAACTCCTTAATATATTTCTGTTGATGAATCTTGATGCCTTCCCCAGTTTGTTGAATTTGTAGACCTTGAAGAATTTCAATTCTCCCATCATACTCATCTCAAATTCAGAAGTCATCAACTCCGAAAAATACTTGCATAGATTACGGTTAGTTGACCCAAAAATAATATCGTCGACGTAGACTTGAACAACCAAAAGATCAGATTCCTCCGTTTTTAGGAATAATGTTTTATCTACGGATCCTCTCTTAAACCACTGTCGAGTAGAAATTTCGATAATTTGTCATACCAGGCCCTTGGTGCTTGCTTCAATCCATACAAGGCCTTGTCTAATTTAAAGACATGATCTTTAAATTTGTTATCCATAAATCCAGGAGGTTGTTCTACGAAGACTTCTTCTTGTAAATGTTGGAGTAAATGTCCTCGACAATAATGCGATCAAATGTTTAAATCTCATAATAAGAATGCATGAGGGAAAGTAATATTTTATTGTCAACTGATCCACATTAATCGGTAATGATTGGCTGACTAGAGTTTGACATTACTGTCGTATAACGGTGGTGATTAGTTGATCCCTTAAGGTCATACCTCTAGGGTAACACTCTTGATTGATTAATTAATTAATTGTATGTTGATACAACTTAATTAATTTCTTAAAATTGAACGAATGATTTTGTGAGTGAGAATTCGTATCTTATTGTAATTCGATTAAATAAGATTTGTTCTAAGTAATGTAAAATTGTTTTATTACTTAGGTTTTATTTTTGTTAATGAAACAATTAAAATAAGAATGAATGATTTATTATAAATACAAGTTGTTGTGATTTATAATTCAATGATCCATTTTAAGTACTTGTAATCATGAATTACTAGTTAATTTTTGTATGTGATTTATTTTGTTTGTATAATGTTTTTTTAATAAGTTAAAAATGCATTATTAAATAACATGTCTAGTACATGTCCAATATATCACACTATACAATTTAACATTTGATAAACTTAAAATGGACCATTTTAAGTCCATTTATACCATGTAAATGGAGGGGGTTGGGTAGGTTTAGGACTTAATTATTGTTCTAATTGAGAATTAAGCACAATGATTATGTCTCTAAAAGACCTAAACCTAGCTCTACACTCTGCATCTTGAGAAGAACAATCTTGAGCATTGATAGGGCATCCTTCCCTAAGCCACCCGGCCACCCATGTGAATAAGAAGAGTTTTCTCTTCTTATTCCAATAATTCATTCTTGTATGAGATTATCATGTTGATAATTATAAATTCTCTCTAATTATCAAGAACAAATAAGAAAGAAAATCTCACAAAATCACTAATATTCCCAACACATTACTAGTAGTAGTAAGTAATAATATTAGTAGTTATTTTAAGATACATATACTAATTTCTAGTATTCAGATTAGTATTTGTTTAAGAGGGTTATCTTGGTAAAAATCCTTGAGAAGTAGATTATAAAATTAGATCTAAGTTCATCTTTGGAGCAGTAGGATTTTCTTAGGAAGACTAATTTGGAAGGTGTCAAATTAGTATAACCATTCGGCCCTCTTTGTAAGTAGATCGATTTCTTCTTAATTTATTTTATATTGTTATGCACGCATAAGATCTTATTAGTTTATTTCTAAACTAAATTTATATAGTTATTAGAAATGTCTAATAAGAGGTTAATGAATCTTACAATTGGTATCAGAGCAATGGTTGTTGCATGCATAATCGATTTATAGTTTTTTCGAGTTATTTGTAACTTAAATAAAACTAATATTTTGTGATTTATGAAGATAAAGACACAAAATTTTTTCATGATTAACATTCTGGTCCTAAATTGATTTTAGGTCATTTTGATGATTTATGGCATTTTATTGCTCATTAATTTAATTTTTAGTATTTTTATTACATTTTAATTAGTAAAATGACTTTTAAAATACTAAAATAAGTTAGACTTTGACTCTCACTTTAAAATTTTTACACGACCTCACATGCATATTTTACTTATTGTATGTAAAATTTTGTATAAAAGTGTTTTATATTGCATGATTTATGATTTTTACATGATAAAAATTGATTAAATGGAGGTATTTTGGTTAAAATTAGTTAGACTTCGTTTCTGCCCATGAAATTTTAGTATGTTGTTACATGCAATATTTACACACTGTATGTAAATTTTGAGGTAAAATGGTTTTATTTTGCATGATTTATATGATTTTTAGATGTAAAAATCACATAAATAATGACTATTTTAGCAAAAATAGCTAAAATGAATTTTATGGCATGAAATTTTTTTCCAATGTTGTTTATATGATATGAACATCAGATCTAAAGTTGCATGTCAAATTTCGTTTGATTTGGGTTATTATTGATTTTTTATATAATAAAATTGATAAATAGCAACTTTAAATGGTCATAATTGTAAATTCGATTTTTGGGGCTTGTAAATTTGTCATTTCCAGGTTCTGGAAATTTATACAGAATATTCAAAATTTTAATTTTGATTTTTCATAATTTTTATGTTTAATTTGGAATTAAAAGGTTAAAGTTATGTATTAGCGATTTATTTGTGAAATAAATTAAAATTATTCTATGGGCAAATTTTATTAAAATTTTGGAATTTTGGGAATTTTCTAGAGTATACAAAATTATGATTTTGAAATTTTTGAATTTTTATGACTTATTGGGAATTATTTCTTTATCTTTATGATTAAAAGATGTTTAATGGGCAATAATATATAAAATATCAAGTTGAATTATTGTCAAATATTTAGTGAAGAGTAAATTTTTGAGTCCTAAAATAGTTGGGGTAATTAACTTGGACATAGATTTGATTTATGTAATATTGTGTGATTTTAATAAGTTAATAATCGCAACTATCCATAAAATCGGACCAAATATACGATATTAGCTTAAATAGGGCGATTTGGCATATCACATGGAATGCTTCATACATATATTCATGCTGCATTTTTAGTATGAATGTCATGTTTTATTTTATGTAATTTGTACTTAGTATGGCCTTAGTTTTAATTGATATTTCTCGAAATGAATGGGGATATCGGTTCGGTTGTAATTATTTGTGATCTCGTATCACTTTTATTTTATTTTTTGTTTTTCTCTTTATAATGTATAAAGTAGAAAAGCTATGCAATTTATTTTTCCCTGAGTTCCTTGACGACGGTGCCATTCGGGAAGGCGTTCCGACAAAGACGGTGTTGCCTAGAAGTGTGTGCCAAATGAAGTTCAAGGGACCAAGGAGTTGGTTTCCAAATTTGTAAATATTTTATTAAATTTACTATTTTTAGGAAGGCCATACTAGGATTTTATTGCTTTGCTTTGCATTTATTTTATATGTTTGCATGCATAGCCAAATCGCCATAACTACACATGCATATCATATTTTATCGAGTCATTGACCGTGTCAATTATAATTATCGAAGTTCACCGCTTTAGTTTACTTAAAACGAGATAGATAATAAATTGACAAGACCTTTCACCAAATAATAATTGAGAATTAGCCTTACCAAATAGTAGAACCATGAGTCCCAATTTCATAAGGAAGTAGGCTCGGCTCACCGGGGTGCTAAACTTGTTACGTTGGGTAAGTGGGTAGTAAATTGTTATTACATCAAAATTTGGATTGAGCTCAACGGAAGTATTCGCGATCGTAGCCGCATGTGTTCCGGGCTTAAGATAAATATTAAAGTAATTTTATCGACCGAGAATTCTAGAAGTAGAATCGTTTAAAGAGTTAATCCACCGAATTATATTGATTAGGGATGAATCGGCTCACCGTGCCCTAGTTAATATGAATTTGGATCTCTGGATCATTTATAATAGTTGGGTAGAGGTCACTATATAAATGCTTAAAACTTGTTTAAAATGTTTACAAGTATTATTAAAACTATAAATGTTTATTAATTCCTTCACTTCCTATTTTGTAGTCTAAATTGTTTTCTCAATTGCAATGACAACTCCAAATTCATCCGCAAATGCTAGCTCGACCACTCTCACCAATGTTTCTTGGCTCCGATCCTTCATGGATCGATGTAAATTAGAAAATAATGGGTCAAACTTCGCCGATTGGGACGCTCAACTCCGTTTGGCCGCGGAGGGTGACGACAAGCTTCATTACCTCACCGAGGCCTCTCCCGCCATACCTACCGCAAGGTCTACCCCCGCCGCTAGGCAAGGCTATGAGACTTACCAAAAGGAGTCGGCCGCGATCAAAAATGTGTTGATCTTCTCTATGGAGGCCGATCTCCAAAGGAGTGCTATAAAGATTAGCACCGCATATGAGATCTATACGAAGCTTGAGACTATGTTTTCACAAGCTCCAAGGATCATACAATATGAAGGGGCATAGGTATTTTTCGATCTCAATATCAAGGAGGGCCAAAAAGTTAGCCCTCATGTGCTCAAGTTAATGGAGCATGTTGAGACTCTAAAGATGCAAAAGATAGAAATTCCGGAAGAACTCATCGTTGACCGAATTCTTCATTCCTTGAACAAGGTTAAGGCATATGTTCAATTCAGGGTGAATTTTAATATGCAAAACATGAAAGTTTCCCTCGATGAATTGCAGAAAATGCTTGTGCAAGCCGAGAGGGGCATGGGGCTAAATGTTAGCACCACCAAAGATGTGCTCAACTTTAATCAAAAGAGCAAAGGGAAATTTAAGAAAAGTGGCAACAAGAGTAAGAAGCTAACTCCCAACAAGGGCAAAGCGAAGGCTTTTGAAGCTAGCTCCTCTAAGTCCAAAAAGGGTGCCTCTTTTGAGGACAAATGCCACTATTATAATAGTGTTGGGCATTGAAAGAGGAATTGTCCAAAGTATCTTGGCGATATCAAAGCTGGAAAGATTGTTCCAGTAGGTAAATAACTATCCCTATCTTTTTGTTTCGATCTCAACTTTGGTATTTTGATACAAGTTGTGATGATTACCCTTTTTATTGTACTTAGGGAATCCAAGCAAGGAAAAAGGCTAAGACAAGAAAGCCTAGAAGATCTTGACGGAAGCCATATGTAGCCGCCCATGGTGTTAGATGTATGTAAGCTTAGCCTTATTTTGCTTTGTCTTTATTATCGTGTTTTGAAATTTTAGAACTCTTTTAATTTCCTTGTTCGACTTGGAAATTTGTTTGTTTCCTTTAAAACAATGGTTGTATTTTGGATATTGATGACTTGGTTTACAACCCAAGTCACTCACCTTATCATATCATTTGTTCTAAAATTTGTCAACATACACTTCTTTCATCTAGAAACATTAAGATTTTATCAACTTAAATTGATCATTAGACAAATATAATGATCGAATCATTATATGTCCATAAGCTATGAATTCGATTCTCCTTACGCCATTGTGACTAAAGTCACAACTTACTTATGTAAGATCAATTATGAAGTTATGTTGAGTTATTGAACTCACATTAGGGAACGTTACCAACATTATTTGATACACCTATCAAAATTAAAACGTCTAGTCTACATTATCTTTTCAATATGTCTCAAATAGATCTCTATAGGTTGACATGTGAAATGTCTTCCTCCTTCACCATCATTATTTGTGGCTCAAAAGCTATCTTTGGAGAAACTTAATGTATTTTTTCCTAAAGATAGAGTGGGAGTAAATTTAGCCACAAACCTTGACCAGATGGAATCTACGTGAGGAGACCAAAAGAAGATATTCTTAGGTACGGGATCTACGTGAGAAGACCAAAAGAAGATGTTCTTAGTTTAGACTCTTGACGTGAGGAGACCAAAACAAAGCGTTCATAAGAAAATTTGAGACTTATGAAAAGACAAAAGAATATGTTCTTGGAAAATAAGATTTTGATCTATGAAGTGGATATACCTAGAAATTTTAATATTCGACATTTTACTTAAGAGCCTTATGAAACTAAAATGGTATCTATACAAGTAAATGGATTTATTTTGGGTTGTTGAGACCAATATAAAGTAAATAGAAATTTATGATTAAGAGTTGCATGGAGAGGCATGTCGATGTCTACAAAAGCTATGTTAATTAATAACTAAGCAAAAGTTTCAAATCATTGCTATACCTCATTATGAAAATAAGTAAGGTATTAAAACCACTTTCCAAGTGGGTATTTAGAATGGGATATGTGAATAACATATATGGTTTTAACTAATACTTAGAAAAGCAATGACCATTCCAAATCATGTAATGTTTCGAATGAGTTGTCGAAAACGAAACATGTGTACACATGGAATTGAGTGGGAGTCAGTGACACTCATGTTTAGACATGAAGTTTAGTGGGAGCAATCATCCTTCATGAATTGCATAACATATTACTCATTGAGAATGACGTGCAAATACTGTCTTTTATAAAAAAGTATTTAGGTTTTCAATTCTGGATGAAGTTAGACATTATACAAATCTATCATTACATGGAATGTTAGATTGGCACATAGATAGGTATCTTATGTTGATAATGATCCTTCATCTTAAAGAAATCAACAAGTTAAGTAGGTTGTTCATATTGATGAAAATTGAATTATCATAGAATTATGATTATTCACATGAACCTAAGAACTGTTGTCTACATGAAATCGATTACTAATGTTTCGCCATTAGAATAATCATGTATGCCATAATGCACATGTCCTAGATGAATCGCATGCTTGGAGTATGATGAGTCGGTAACAAGTTAACCCATATGAGAGTCATTAGTAAGCCTTAAGGAACCTTCATGAATTCTCAAGGAGAACTAATGGTCTGTTTTGGAGTTTGGAAGAATACTAAGTTGTGTGTTGAAGACTACATGAACTCAAATTTTCAAAGCTCATAAGGATTTGTAAAAATCCTAGGCTGATTTTATTGACCTAAGGAGCAAAAGACTAGAAAAGGGTATTTTATTGTCATCCATTGCAAGATTCTACAAAATGAACCTAAGTACGTTGTGATTAGGTGGTGTGCTTTTATGACTATGAGTAGTATCGTCCACCAAAAACCACATCACAGGTTATGTAATAACAATGGGAGATTCTTTCAAGTTAAAGAACCTGAGTCTAGTATGAAGTCTAGACATGTAATTAGTAAAGTTCATGCTATGAGAGATAACATGAAATTGAAGGAAATCGCAATTCATAAAGTTTGAACTCTTAGACACATGGTATGTTCACAAGCTAAATTTTTATTGCATTAGGCAAGTGTATAATTACACTTATGATTATAAGACATAGAGTGGTAATATGGTATTGACTACTCGTATGTGATAATCACATTTATCGTTTGAGTTATTGATAACTCATCTTGTACTTTGTTACATCCAAATGGGTTGTTGAGACAATATTGAACCCCATTAAAGTGAACTGGATTAACATAGTATTTGTCCCTTGTTACTTATATGAGGTGACATCTCGAAGTGACAGGAGTGTGATGCGGTTGTTGGCAAGTTCAAGAGATATAAAGTCAAAATAGATGACTAGTCGATCACATAGATAGACTGTATGGGACACTCTGTCAGGCTTATGACCGCTTATAGAGTTCTGGAAATTTTTATAGTCTGGTCGTGGCGAGAGCTACTATAGTATTCTTATGAGTCGATTCTTTGACTAAAGATTGTTCGCCTAAGGTGGCACAGTTTCAGACTAACTTTGATTTATGTTCTACGGCCTTCGTAATTGGGGTCAAAAGGGCATATTTTGGGTTATGATAAGTTGTGGCTATTCAACGGAAGAGTGCAATAGGAATTGTCCACGTCTGTCAGGGTTATGTTATATCTCAAGGCCACTCGAGGAGTAATGAACTGAAAATGCGTGGCCACGCTCGGAAGGTATCTACGGTAGATAATTCCGGTCAGACAGTTATTCTCCAGATCGAGGAAACCACTCATGATATGATCAAATGCAAGTACGACCTACAAGACACCTTGCATGGAGTGGGAGATAGTAATAGGACAAGAGAATTAGTGACGCACAGACGCACACTTGTCGCGGACAAGTGGGAGATTTTTGGAGTAAGTGTCATCGACAATAATGCGATCACATGTTTAAATCTCATAATAAGAATGCATGAGGTAAAGTAATATTTTATTGTCAACCAATCCACATTAATCGGTAATGATTGGCTGACTAGAGTTTGACATTATTGTCGTATGACGGTGGTGATCAGTTGATCCCTTAAGGTCATACCTCTCGGGTAACACTCTTAATTGATTAATTAATTAATTATATGTTGATACAAGTTAATTAACTCCTTAAAATTGAACGAATGATTTTGTGAGTGAGAATTCGTATCTTATTGTAATTCAATTAAATAAGATTCGTTCTAAGTAATGTAAAATTGTTTTATTACTTAGGTTTTATTTTTGTTTATGAAACAATTAAAATAAGAATGAATGATTTATTATAAATACAAGTTGTTGTGATTTATAATTCAATGACCCATTTTAAGTAATTGTAATCATGAATTACTAGTTAATTTTTGTATGTGATTTATTTTGTTTATATAATGTTTTTTAATAAGTTAAAAATGCATTATTAAATAACATGTCCAATATGTCACACTATACAAATTAACATTTGACAAACTTAAAATGGACCATTTTAAGTCCATTTGTGCCGTGTAATTGGAGGGGGTTGGGTAGGTTTAGGACTTAATTGTTCTAATTGAGAATTAAGCTTAATGATTATTTCTCTAAAAGACCTAAACCTAGGCCTACACTCTACATCTTGAGAAGAACAATCTTGAGCATTAATAGGGCATCCTTCCCTAAGACACCCGGCCACCCATGTCAATAAGAAGAGTTTTCTCTTCTTATTCCAATAATTCATTCTTGTTTGAGATTATCATGTTGATAATTAAAAATTCTCTCTAATTGTCAAGAACAAATAAGAAAGAAAATCTCACAAAATCACTAATATTACAAACACATTACTAGTAGTAGTAAGTAATAATATTAGTAGTTATTTTAAGATACATATACAAATTTCTAGTATTCAAATTAGTATTTGTTTAAGACGGTTATCTTGGTACAAATCCTTGAGGAGTAGATTCTAATATTGGATCTAAGTTCATCGTTGGAGCACTAGGATTTTCTTAAGAAGACTAATTTGGAAGGTGTCAAATTAGTATAACCATTCGGCCCTGTTTGCAAGTAGATCGATTTATTCTTACTTTATTTTATATTGTTATGCATGCATAAGATCTTATTAGTTTATGACTAAACTAAATTTATATAGTTATTAGAAATGTCTAATAAGAGGTTAATGAATCTTACAGTAAATACCCATTTAGAAACGCTGTCTTGACGTCCATTTGGAAGAGCTTCATTCCTTTATGAGCTGCGAATGCTATCAGAAGTCTAATAGCTTCAAGACGAGCCACAGGTTCAAAGGTCTCGTCATAATCTATTCCTTTTTGTCGATTATAACCTTGTACCACCAATCTTGCCTTATTTCGAACTATGACCCCGGCATCATCTAGTTTATTTCTAAACACCCATCTGGTTCCAATTACAGATCGATCCTTGGGTCTAAAAACTAAGTGCCAAACTTTGTTCCATTTGAATTATTGAAGCTCTTCTTGTATAGCTATAATCCAATCTGATTCTGCGAGAGCTTCCTTAATATTCGTTGGTTCAATTGTTGATAGAAACGAATAGAAAGAGCAGAAATTGTTCAAGGATCATCACGTTTGAACGCCCTTTTTAATATTACCAAGAATGCTTTCAATAGGTTGTGAACTCTTGTATTTCCATTTTGTTGAAGTACTTGGTTCTTTAGCATTTGAACTTGATCGAACTTCATTTGACTCAAAGTTTGAGGATGTTCCCCCTGAATCCAATCCTGGTGTTGTAGTTGAGTCAGGTATAACTTCAGACACATTACCTTGATTTGAATTCAATGTTATAGTAGCATCATCCTATAACATTGGGTTGAGAATCCTTATCTTGAGACAAAGTTATAGTATCATTAACTATAACTTTAGTTTTCTTCTTTTTGTCATTTGAAGAATAATCAAGCTCATCGGTTGTTCCTTAATTCTCCTTGTCCTTAATTTCCAATTCTGGAGGATCATTTCTGGAAAGACGAAAGTCAGGTTCATCCATGTCTTTTTCCTCATCCTGTAAGGGCTTATCAAACACATTACATTCATCAAAAATAACATGAATACTTTCTTCAATAAAAAGTGTTCTTTTATTGAAGACCTTATAATCCTTGCTATGATCCGAATAACCTATAAAAATAGCCTCATTACTTCTAGGGTCAAACTTACTTAACCTATTTTTGCCATTGTTATGAACAAAACACTTACTCCCAAAAAAACGAAGATGAGAGATATTAGGTTTACAACCTCTTAGAAGTTCATAAGGGGTTTTCTTTAGGATAGGTCTTATCATAGCACGGTTATGAATATAACATGAAGTACTAATGGCTTCAGCCCAAAAATTACGAGGTAGACCACTGCACAAAAGCATTGTACGAGCCATATCTTCTAGTGTTCTATTTATACGTTCAACAACACCGTTTTGTTGACGAGTTCGTGGTGCAGAAAAGTTATGTCCTACACCATTAACTCTACAATATTCTCTAAAGGCTTGATTATCAAATTCGGTGCCATGATCCGAACGAATAGAGACAAGGTTAGTCTTATATTTATTTTGAACAAGTTTCATAAGACAAACAAACTCAACAAAAGTCTCATCTTTTTAATGAAGAAAGATAGGCCATACATACCTTGAGTAGTCATCTACGAGGACAAAGACATACCTGGATCCTCCTCTACTTCTTTACTTAATGGGACCACATAAGTCAATGTGTATCAATTCCAAGGCTTGATTCGTGCTTATCACTCTTTTAGGTTTGAAGGATGACCTTACATGCTTGCAACGGGCACAAGTGTCACACATCTTCTCTTGATCGAACCTGATTTTAGGCAGTCCCTCAACCAAGTCCCATCTCTTGAGTTTATTCAAAATAGGTGAACTAATGTAACCAAAACGTTTGTGCCACAATCAAGGATCATCAAGTGTTACTTTCATGCACGAAAAGGAATTAGTAGGCACATCATTTAAATCAACCATATAAATGTTTCTTTTCCTATGGCCTTCAAGAATTACACTACTAGTACCTTTAGTTATAATACGACAAACATCTGAGTGAAACACAACCTTGTTACCTTTGTCTCATAGTTGTGATATGCTGAGTAGATTATGCTTGAGACCATCCACTAGATAAACATCACTGATTGCATGGTATTTAGAGATTCGAATTTTGCCCACACCAATCACTTTACCCTTGTTGTTGTCCCCAAAAGTCACCTTTCCTCCATTGTAAAGTTTATGTGAAAGAAATAAATTCTCATCTCCAGTCATGTGTCTTGAGCATTCACTGTCAAGATACCATTGGTTATTTTATTTAACCATTACATGCAAAAGGATTAGATACAGTTTTTAGGTACCCAAGCTAAGTTGGGTCCTTTACGGTTAGTTACTTTATACACTAAATCATTTCGTACCCAAACTTGTCTAACAATTATACTTCTAAACTTTGGGTAGTTTTGACTAGGAGGAGTTCTAGGTCTAGGGGACTCCTTGGGTCTCACATATCTAGTCTCCTTGTATTTTGGTCTATTTTGTTTGGGTTGACACGGAGTTTGTGAAGTACTAGGCTTTTTTGTGTAGTCAAAAGCCATGTCGTAGAACCAACGAAAGTTATTATTCCTCTCTTCGTTAGGTTCATCTACAGGGGATTCATCATCCTCGACTGTTGTGTCAACCGTCTTAACAAATTTGGCATTTTTTGGTATATCATGTACACGTTTGACACAATTGTCTTGGATGTGACCCGTATGACCACAATAATTGCAAATCAGGTATTCACGAAGATCAGCATATTTTCTTTTTCTGAAATTATGGTCAGAAGGTGTTGATTTGTATTTAGAATGATTTCTAAGGCTATAACACTCATGTCCTAAACCCATCTTCATGTTATTGTCAGATTGTTCGGTTAAGAAGTTTTTGACTTTGGTGCTACCTTCCCATTTGTCATGGACTTTCCTTGCGTGTAGGAGTAAGTCCTTTAGAGTTTTAATTTCCTTAAGACATTTCGTGTGATCTACGTCATTATCCTTCTTGAAATTGTCATGAAAGTCTTGGAATATTTTGTTAAGAATATATACAACATCCGAATATTGTTTTTTAACATTGATCATGTCAGTTTTAGATTCTTTCAATTACTTTATGAGAGAATCTATTTCTTTCTTTTGATCTAAAATCACTGCTTCATTAGATGTGGCTTTAGACTCTACAAGTTCTTTGGCTTTTCTAAGTTCTAAAGTTATAGCTTCATTAGCTATAACTTTGGCTTGAAGGTGCTTAATATTAAGCTTTGGGTATGAGGTTATAGCTTCATTAGCTATAACTTTAGACTTTAGTTCCTTCTTCTCAACATTAACAGTATCTAATGTTGTAGCTTTATCAGCTATAAGTTTAGATTTCAACTTCTTAGCTTTTGCCTTCAGAATATGATTCTCCTCAGTAATATCAAGAATCTGTTCTTTTAGATCCTTTTGTTCCATATCCTGTTCATGACATTTGTCGAGGGATTGCTCAAAGAATTCAATTAGGGCATTTCTAGATAGTTTCTTAACGCGCTTTTTGAGTTCAAGATAACTAACCTCATCATCGTCATCTTCATCTGATTCTCCTAGAAAGCAGTAATTTGAGTGAGAATCCGTGCTATCATCCTCGCTGTCAGAGATTAGGTCAAGATTGACGCTGCTGAGTCAAAGATTTATTACTTCGTCATCTTCAGATCCTTCATTATCTTCTGAGTCAAGATCTCCCTACCACGAAGCCATCATTACTTGCTTGAACTCCTTGTTTGTCTTCTCACATTTTGTCTTGTCTTTAATTTTCTCCCATGTTGGACAATCCTTGATCATATGATCAGATTACCCACACTTGAAGCAACCTCTGATGGCAAATGACGATTTAGACTCTGTTGCTTTATTATTAAAAGACTTGTTGTTATAAGCAATAGACTTTGTTTGCTTGTTTCGAAATATTCTATTTTTAAAACGACGAGCAAACAATACGGTCTCATCCTCTATGTCAGAGCTAACATCCTCGCTTTTCAAAGCCATGTTTTTACCTCTACTCGGTTCTGCTTCATCAACATTTAGAGTAAGTTCATGGGCCATGAGGGCACCAATGAGTTCTTGATAAGATAGGTTCGCACGATCTCTCGATTCCTCCATTGCAGTGTCCTTGGCACGCCACTTTTTAGTTAGGTTCCTAAGAACCTTTATTGTAATGTCCTCGGTATCGAATTTTCTTCCCAGTTTTTTCAATTCGTTTTTTAGGATGCTTGAAAAACGTGCGGACATACTATCCAAGGACTCGTTTGGCTACATACTGAATAGCTCATATTTCTGTATTAACAGATCTATGCGGTGCTTCCTAACAATGGAAGTACCTTCATAAGCTAGTTCAAGGCCGTCCCATATTTCCTTGGCCGTTGAGCAAGAAGAGAAGCGATCAAATTCTGTAGTAGTCATGCCATTCTGCAATAGGCTTATTGCTTTAGAATTCTTTTTGGCCTTCTTGTAGTCAGCCTCGACATAATCCTCTTCCTTTTTCTCGTAGGTAGTGCCTTCAGTGGATGCAACCAAAAATTTATGCGGTCCGTTTTGGATAATCCTCCAGCACTCCAAATCATGACCCTTCACATAGTGAGTCATCATGTTCTTCCATAAACCATAATTCTTCCCATCAAAGACGGGACACTTGAGGTATTTGGAATCCATTTATCACGTGATAGGCAGCGGAATATAAAACGATAAGATAAATAAAGATAGACAGATCAGCCTCTTTGCGGTTATGCAATCAAGAGCACGAGGCTCTGATATGAATTGAAGAGTCTATCAATAGCCTAAATACTCAAGAGAGAGAGAGAGAGGGGGGGGAGTGAATTGAGGATTAGAAAAAAAAACTTAGCCCACTTTTTCGATGGTAAGTATATAGTTAATTATTTAAAGTTTATTGATTAAACTTTAACTAATCAACTAATTAACGAACTAAGACAAAGCGTAAATAAAGCAAAACAAACGAAAGAGAAGAGAGAGACACACACGATTTTTGAAGTGGTTCAGTTTCACAAATCAAAACCTATGTCCACTATTCTCGATTAATAAATTTAGTACCTTTCTACGGATTGCAAATTTACTAACCCAACTCGTACAACTAACCCTAGTTGTAACTCAAGTGAGTACCGTTAAATACTCGAGTGACTAACTTACGCTAATAAGAAAGCACTAATGATTCTACTAAAAGTTCACATTAATGAACGAGTAAGAAATCAATTAAGCACTATTATCTTATAACGATAAAGAAAGTACGAATGCACAAGTTTATAAATCACACGATCTTTTTCGAAAAATAACAAAACGGTTTTGCTTTAAAACAGGGTTTTTGCGTTTTGAAAATAAATCAAAGTTATGCTCAAAGGTCTTACTTTAAATTTGCAAAGTGTAGAGTATTTATAGATCAAAAGAAAGCAAGGCACACGGTTTCATCGAAACTCTAGATGGTCGAAATATAAGATATGTAAACAAATTATATCTTATTATTTCTATCCTTAAAATCTTAGGAAATGATAGAGAATAACTAAAAGATAATTTTATCATTATTCTTCTATTATCTTTTCCTTAAATCTTAAGATATGATAAGATTTTTCCATAACAAAAATATCTTATCATATATAACCATATCATACTAAATATAAAAGATATGTTAAGATAATTCTAGAAAATAAAATCTTAACAATACTTATCTTATATTATTCGGTTTACACGAGATCCATACGGCACATAGGCCTCGTTTTTCGTGAAAACCCTAGCTTGACATTAGGTTAGATTTAGAGTTTAAGAGTGGGTAGTATTAGAAACCCTAATTTGTTATATGACTCAACTCATAAGTTGAATCAACATAATCACTAATTATAAGCTTAACATAAAACCACACTCAATATGAACATAAGCTTCCTCGTAAAATAAATACTTCTACTAAGAACATTTAAAAGAATAAAAACAGTTTTCTAAAAATAATTTATAACCAATTTTTGTCGTGTATTATATAAACTTCACATCTCAATGTTATAGTAGAAGAGCTATAACATTGAGTTCTTATATAAGCAATATTATAGCTGTGAGGCTATAACTTTACCAATCTAAGAAGTGCATTCTTGCGTTACCATTACGAGATAACCACCTACACTATTCTAATCTTATTACCAGATCTTCGAATGTAGGCTTCTTCGTTATTCAAGCTTGATCAATCTTTAAATGAGCTTCATCTTCTCATGAAAGCTTGAATAATACTTCAATAGCTTGTAGTATCTTGATTCTTGATTGAGGGCTTGATCATAATATGTTCTTATACACTTTCACCACAATTCTTTAATGCTTGCATTTAGTAATTCCAATCTAAAAGTCTAAACAAACAATTACGCGCAACGAGTATATAAAATATCAAGTACTCTTGACATGATCAAAACATAAACAAATATCTATATGGTTCAACAATTTCTCTCTTTATTTGATCACATTTTATTTCAAATCTTGCTATTTTAATTGTTGTCTTCTTCTTTGCCTTTTTATTTCAGTTATTAGTTTACTTAAAACAAATCAAACACCCCCATTTTGTTACCGTGATGGACTAGAATAATAAGTAGATATAATAGCCTCCTTGTGGAGTACGATACCCGACTTACCTCTACTATATTAGTTGAGCCGGTAGGTTTATTTTTGATTGGGTTGCGACAGCCGTGTCAATAGTAATAGTAATAGTAATAGAAATAGTAATAGTAATAGTAATAGTAATAGTAATAGTAATAGTAATAGTAATAGTAATAGTAATAGTAATAGTAATAGTAATAATAATAATAATAATAATAATAATAATAATAATAATAATAATAATAATAATATTATTATTATTATTATTATTATTATTATTATTATTATTATTATGTTAAGTTAATTAAATTAAGTTAATTTAAATTCAGATCCCGTAAGTTTAGTTCAGATCTATAAGTTCAACTCAGTTCAGATCCTACAAGTTCAGAAAAGTTTAGATCCTATAAGTTCAGTTCAGATCCTATAAGTTTAATTCAATTCAGTTCAGATCCTATGAGTTCAGTTCAGTTCAGTTCAGATCCGTTTTACTCCAAAAGAACAAGACCTTAAAGTTTGAGACTAGAAATGCACCGATATAGATGAGCAATCTTAGTTCGAGATGAACTACATTCGGGAGACTCATTTTGAAGTTTGACGAATTTTCTTGAAGAACTCTAATCTCTCTTTTGAATGCACTTATGTCGACTTTAAGAAAGTCATTTTCTTTGGTAAAGTTAGTGACTTGTTCATTCAAGATTTCCTTTTGTTCATCACTGCTGGAGAACACGGTCAGACACGCCGTTTCTTTGAGATCCTTTATCTCATCATGTAATCATCTATTTAATCTTTAAGCATGGTTTAATTTTTTTATAAGTTCATCATGTTCCTTAGTTATCATGGATAATTGCATAACTAAGGTTGTGTGGGAATTCTCAAGAGCAGAAACATTTGTGGTGTTAGTCTTAAGACATTCTAACTCTTTAGACAAACTTTTGTTCAATTTCATTACTCTTTTTACCTTATGATCATCATTATTTTCAGAGGTAACAGTGACATCCAAGAGAGAACGCTGGGCTAGGGGATGCTGAATCAAGCGACTGGATGAAGTTTCAGGAAGACTCGGCGGTTATTCAACTGACTCCCCACTAAGGAGTAGTTACAAAGGAACCGGAAGTCGCCTATATATATAAGAGGCATTCGTCCACAGCAACACACAACTCAAACAACAACAACTACTACTATAACTTAGTCTATCTTTAGATCGTAGTCTTAGATTAGTTTAGCAGTAGCATTAGACTCAGCACGACGAGCCCATCCGATCATGGAGGTAATCTACCATTTATCCCTTAGCGTGTAATTTCGTATCGACAAGTACTCTTGTAAAGACTCTAGTTCATGTTGTGTTATTTGATCTTTCTTGATATATAAGTATCGTTGGATATTTCTGTGTTTAAATATGAGAATTATATCATTCATCCTTAAGCGCTACATTATATAAGTAATTTAGGGTTATATATTAGATTACACATCTATTGTAGATACCTCATTTCTACACCTCCCGCCAACCACCCAATGATGATTGGGCCGCATGTTTGATACGCGAAATGATTTATGACAGTCCATAAGTTCATCGTCAAGTGATAGCTCAAACACCCGAGTCAACCCCTTGGTTTTCACCTACGCGCCGATACGGTCGTTTTGACAGTAATTAAAGTTCATTTGGAGTCTGGGTCAAAAACCGCTTCATTTTCTAAAAACCGTTTAAAAGCCAAGTCGGAATATTCCGGAATGTTCTAGAATTCTCTGGATATTTATTCCTAATTAAAATATATATTTGAAGTAAATATCTTCTGTATATTGCGTTTTATGGAATAAGGAAGTGTAAATCTACCGAAATTCCATAATAAAACGCGGAATTCTTTCTTGCTGAGGAGGAAACCTTTGGGGAAAGGACGGAGCAGGTAATGCGCCTCTTCCAAGGGTCGCAGTAGCTGTTGCACCTCTTCTCCAGCCCTCTTTTCACGCTTTTCAGAATATTTCCGTGATTTGTTTCCAAATCCGAGTCATTCCTAAACTCCTCCATATGTTTAGTATAAATAGAGGTCTTCGGCCTCCATATTTGGCACGCGAGTGTTCCGCCCCTTCTTTCTTCTCTCTTTGCATTCTAGACTACGCTACTGCTTTCGACGCCTACGTGCTTGATCAATCGACCACGTAAGCTCAGATCATTCTGAGTCCCAGTCACGTTGCATAGACCGACCAATTTTACCAACTCCGCATTTAATCAACCTAATCAATTTACAAAATCCTCTTCGAGTCGAGCAATCACTAAAATGATAACTTTCGTTAATCTCGTTTCGTCAAACATGTAAGTCTGAGGGTGTAAATCCTACTTTTATTATTGTACTTTTTATTTTGTATCAATTAATGTACATCTATATCAAAAGCACGTTCTAAAACCAATTTAAAATCAATCTTTTAAAACCGTTTTTTATAAAACAGCAGAGGTCAGACGTCGAGAAGAAACACAGCAGCAGCTGTACCTCTTCGAAGGATCGCAGCTCTGCTTCGCCTCTTCCAGAGGGTGCTTGCTCCTCCTACTCTTCTCCTTCTTCCTCGACTTCCTGCAAGTTTCTCTTTTTCTTATTTCTTTCGTTTTTTCTTTGTTTTCTTTGTTGTTTCAGTACATAAATCATGTTTTAATAATTTCCTTTCAATTACAATGCTTTAATCGTCCTTAATCCCGAGTAATTCAATACTTGCGGGTTTTCGCCGATTTAATTTAAATCGATTCTTCAGGGTTTTGACTTGTTCATGTCGAGGTTCTGGAATCGTAATTTGATACATAAGTTTCTTTCGAGTCTTATTTGTCTAATTCCTTCTTAATTCAACCTCAAGTTTCCCTTTTTATTTCCGACACGATTTAATGATAATCATGTAAACCGCTGTAATTTCTCGTTTTTAATTCGTTTTATGACTTGCCCAGATGCATATAATCGGTTAAAACACTTCAACTCGAATATAATATCAATAATTGACCTTAAATCTACCAACGAACGATAACATTTATGTGGTTCTGACTTCACAGCCAGAGCCCAGCTCTAGAACAAACGCAGGGATTGCTGCGCCTGTTCTGGGTTGGCCCCTGTCCCTGAACTCTTTCTCGTTGTTAATGTTGGAGACGGTGTCCTCCAGTTAGTGCGGATAACGTTATTTCACGTACACTTGTACGGACAAGTGGGAGCTTGTTGGGGCTGGTGTCCTCCACAGTTAGTGCAATGACATATAAATCTCTAAAAGGATCAAAGGGTATACTTTTGTATTTTTATCAGTTGGTTCACGTTTATCAATAATGGTTGGCTTGCTAGATAAGTTTGACGTTATTGTCATACAGATGGCAGTGATCAACTGGTCCCTAAAAGTCACACCTATAGGACACGTTTGAGAGATGTGACGGTATGAAAATACAGTTATATTGATGCCTAATATGACTAAGCGGTTAGTCGGAGTTATTGACTAATAATTAGTCAAACGCGATGTTGAGATATTTATTTAATACGGATTAAATAATACTGGCTAAGGTGAATTAAGCGGTTAATTCGCAAATTGAATATAAACGGTTATATTTAATTAATGTATATTGAGTTGATTAATTATATAATATTGTCATTGTCGGACAAGTATTAACATGTCGACTGATTTATGTTATTAGTCGATATTTTAATATCCGATAACGGATGACGATTTATAATTAAAACCCGTCATATACATTTAGCAAAACGAGTTGGACCACGAGTTAAATAAGGAGAAAATGGAAAGCCCACTCCCTCCCCTAGCACACGGTTGGCCGATTGAAACAAAAGGAGAGTCCTTCTCTCCTTTTGACCTAATCTTTTTCATTTGAAGAAAAATTAGGGTTTTGGAGCATTTTTTCTCTAAAATTCTAGATCTCACATCAGAAAACTCAAAAAAGCTCTCTCAATATTGCAAGGCAATCAGAGAGCAATTTCTAGCACAAGGGGCATAGTCTCAGCCGATCTTGGGTGCAACAATTAGGAAGAAATCTACATTGATTTCTGTTCTTAGGCCGATTTGCATAGGACCCGAGGTTGATTCTTATTCTTTTATCGTTTCTCTTGTTTTTCGTTTATGACAATTAATCACATGATAAATTACGTTATAGTCCTTAATTTTAAGGGGTTTTATACGGATATTACCCTTCAAGTGGTATCAGAGCGAGGCCACATATATTTTTCATTGTGATTTTCATAAAACGATTTGAATCGATATTTTTTTTGTCTTGAAAACCGTGACATGTATGCTCACGGCTGATCAGTCGATCGAGGACTTTAGTGTCTCGATCGATTGGTTTTATTTTTCGATTTGTTTTTGCATATTGTTGTTATAAACGATTATTATAGCAATATGTTTAAGGTTTTCAAATTGAAGTTTTAATTTAATACGGATTAGATCAAAATTGCAATTGGTTTTTTTGTCAAATTGTTGTTCTTGAGTGCACAATGAAAAGAAAAAAAAGAAAAAAAAAAATTTGTGTTTTTTTTATTTTTCGGCCCTAAAATGTAAATAATACGGATTTTGTGCACTCGCTTGATTGTGAAACGGTTCACACACGTACCATTTAGTTATTTTAAAGCGGTTTAAAGTAACGGATTGTAATGGATTAAAATTAAGTTGATAAAAGCGGTTTTGTCATATAATTTTAAGCGTTAAAAGGTGGTTTGGATAAATTTAACATAATTACGGAATTATGTCACGAATAAATTTTTGTTTTAGTTGATGCATCTTTTATTTATCGTTACTTTTGAATACCATGAATGTTTTTATTACGTATTTAATTTTACAAACGGTTGTAACTTAGTGTGGCCTTAGTAGAACGTGTTACCGTAATGATGGAACACGGTCTTGGTTGTATTTTGAGATCTCGCATCTCCGTTTTGGATTTTTCCTTGTAATTACAGTTTTAATTTAGAATGTAAATAGGTTTATAAAATTTTAAATTGTAATATTGAGAAGACCAAAGATGGAGATCGGATGCTCACTCCCGCTGCATGGATCAAGATGGAACATCAAGACAAGCTTCTCGGGTCCAACGGTGGATTCCAAAGTTGTATTATGTTCATTTTGCTAGGATAGGCCACACTAGGACTTTTATTTACGTTTTGTTTTTTTATGTTTTTCATCGTAACGATAGTTTGCATCATTTTCCGCCTAAAACCAAACCACCTAATATTTGCATGAAAACTGACTCATATAGAGGTTACGCGTTAGTTTTATATGACATACAAATGTCACACGGTCTTAATAAGCCATCACCTAAGTTAATTCATTCACGTAATGCTAGATTTTCGTTCACTTAAAATGATTTAAAACTAAGTTGATGGGATCTCCCTCGTATAACCAAAAATTGAGAATAGTCTTTATAGGTCAAACTCCAATGAATCCCTTCTTCGTCGGTAGGCATAATATGACCCCTTCTACGTCGGGTAAGTTGGAATTTATTGACCTATTTTATCTCAACACTATGGTCACTCGTACGATCCTGTGATTATGGTGGACTACAGATTGGATTTACGGAAATTTATCGACCGAGAGTTCTAACGGTAGAACTAGCCAAACAGTTGGCTTATCAATTTACAGAAATTGAGTCTTGGGATCATTTGTGTAATTCTTGAGGTAGATCGATTATACAAGTGCAATGAGTCTACACGTTAAAATGAATTTTAGTTAGACTTAAATCACCTCGATGAGTTGCTTATTTCGTTTTGTTTTTCTTTCTTTTTCAGTGTAGAACACGATCACTTAAACTGCTAATAACAAAATGGCTGGCCGTATGAACGACCCAATGCCAAGTGCCACATTGGACCGTGAGGCCTGGCTTCGGATCTTCATGAATCAGATGAATCAGTCTACTCGACTGAAGAATGATGGATCAAACTTCGCGGACTGGAAGGCGGCATTACGGAATGCTGCCATTGCTGACGGGAAGCTTAAATATCTGATAGAGCCCATCCCGCCAAACCTAGGCCCCACGGCTGGAGCTAACGAGATCGCCACGTATAGCGATTTCGTCATGGAAGCGGGTGCGATAAAGAACGTACTCATTTTTGCAATGGAATCCAATTTGCAGAAACGCTTCATAGCCCAAGGTGCAAACAAGATTTTCACCACGCTCACTAAGGAATTCTCGAAAGCACCGAGAATCGTGACCTATGAGCATACCTGTCGCTTCTTTGAGGCGAAACTCTAGAAGGGCTAACCGGTTAGCCCACACATTCTCAGCATGATTGAGAATGTCGAGAAACAGGAGGCACTTGATTGTAAGATCAATGAGAACATCGTGATTGACCGCATGCTTCATTCACTCCACGATGGTTTTGCGCTCTTTAGAGCCAATTACTATATGAATGATTTGAAGAAAAGTCCTCATGCACTACACTCCCTTCTCGTACAGACCGAGAAGGACATGAAGTTTAGTGGGAGCCTGAAACAGGATGTTCTCGTTGTGTCAAACAAGTGCAAGGGTAAGGGCAAAGCTCGAGCGGACCTAGCGAGGTGCCGAAGTTTAAGAAGTCAGGATAAGGTAAGAGTGGGCCTGGTGAGTCGAGCACCTCACTAGGCGCGACAAAGAGTAAGACCGGTAACATGGAATGCCACCATTGCCACAAGACTGGGCATTGGAGGCGTACATGTCCTGTATACCATGAGGACATAAAAGCAGGTCGCGTTACTCCTGTTGGTATGTCTTCTTCTTCTTCTACTTTTATTCATATGATTGAGATTAACCACGCAAGTTACGGAACTTGGGTACTAGATACTGGTTGTGGTTCTCATCTGTGCAATCATGTGCAGGGGCTCCGAAACATCGAACCCCTCGTAAAGGGTGAGGTGGACCTGCGTGTCGGGAATGGAGCACGAGTGGCTGCCGTCTCGAGGGGAACATATGTGATCCAGCTTCCTAGCGGATTTGAGTTATTTTTATATAACTGCTATTATGTACCCAGTTTATCTAAAAACATTATTTCAGTTTCTGCACTTGACATACTTGGTTTTTCATTTGTAATAGAGAATAATAACTGCATTTTCTCATTACACGATATGATTTATGGCAAGGCAGTTTCCATGAATGGAATTTATGTTTTAGATCAGACCACTGAAATATTGCACGTAATGAATAAAAAGTTAAAGGTTGGTGACAAAGATCAAACTTATCTATGGCACTGCCGTATGGGACACATTAATGAGAAACGAGTTAAACAACTCATACAGAATGGAGCTATCTCTGCCTTTGATTTTGAATCATTTGGCACGTGTGAATCATGTCTCATTGGTAAGATGACTCGAATTTCCTTCAAAGGTGTTGGAATGCGCGCTGCTGACCTATTAGGACTCACACATACGGATGTGTGTGGACCTATGTCAATCACCGCACGAGAAGGCTATAGGTATTTTATCACTTTCACGGACGATTTAAGTAGATATGGCTATGTCTACTTAATGAAGCATAAAAGTGAGTCCTTTGAGAAATTCAAAGAATACCGAATCGGGTATGTAAACCAACTGGGTAGAAAGATTAAAACACTACGATCAGACCGTGGTGGCGAGTATCTTTCACACGAGTTTGATTAACACCTTAAGGACTGTGGGATTGTCTTACAGTTAACTCCATCTGGAACACCTCAGTTGAATGGTGTGTCCGAACGGAGAAATCGAACACTACTTGATATGGTTCGATCCATGATGAGTCACACAAGATTGCACGATTCATTGTGGGGTTATGCTCTTACATCACCGCTCTAATACTTAACCGAAGTCCGTCTAAAGCTGTTGACAAGACTCCATATGAACTATGGAAGGGAACGGTCCCTAACTTGTCCTTTATACGGGTTTGGGGCTGCGAGGCTTATGTCAAGTGGAGACACGAGGATAAGCTCGGCCCGCGATCGGTCAAGACATACTTTATAGGTTATCCTAAAGGAACATTTGGTCATTACTTCTATTCGCCAACCGAACAACGTGTATTTGTTGCGGCTAGTGCGACATTCTTAGAGAAGGAGTTTCTCGAGAACGCGAAGAGTAATTGAACCTTCGAGCTGTCGGAGATTCCAGAACCAAATGCCGAGCAACTATTGGAGGAACCAGTTCCTTCAATCCTACTGATTAGTATTCCCGAGGAACCTAGGAGGTCGGGAAGAGTCTCTATTCCTCCGGACAGATACATAGGTATGGTCGAGGAACATGACATAGATGACATTCTGCTCTTAACGAGTAGTGAACCCGCAACCTATAAAGGTGCCATGACTAGTTCCGACTCAAAGCTATGGCTTGAGGACATGCAATCCGAGATGGACTCCATGTATGAGAACAACGTATGGGATCTTGTTGACTTGCCTGCTAAGATTCGTCCCCTTCAATGCAAATGGCTTTACAAGATAAAGCATTCTGTGGAAGGTCAACAAGATATCTATAAAGCACGATTAGTTGCTAAAGGTTTCACCCAAGTGCCAGGTTTCCACTACGATGAAATCTTTGCACCCGTAGTCATGCTGCGTTCCATTCGGATTATCTTAGCGATTGCCACTTTTCATGACTATGAAATTTGGCAGATGGATGTGAAATCCGCCTTCTTAAATTGTTATTTGGAGGAAGAGTTGTACATGGTACAACCCGAAGGTTTCATCGATCCTAAACATCCTAAGAAAGTATGCAAGCTTAAGCGTTCCATTTATGGACTTAAGCAAGCTTCTCGGAGTTGGAATCATCGTTTCGACCAAGTGATAAAAGAAAATGGATTTACTCGATCGGTCGAGGAACCATGTCTATATATCAAGTCGAGTGGGAGCAAGATTGTCTTCCTAATATTGTATGTCGATGACATACTCCTGATTGGGAATGACATACCTCTCTTAACTTCGGTAAAAGTATGGTTGAAGAACCATTTCCAGATGAAAGATCTGGGTGAGGCACAAAGAATTTTGGGCATCCGTATCTATCGAGATAGATCACGTCGGATGTTATCTCTCGATCGAGAGTCTTATATAGACAAGATTCTAGAGAGATTCAAAGATGACTAACTCCAAAAGGGGTTTCTTCCTATGGCTCCAGGGGTGCATTTGAGCAAGTCTCGGGCACCAAAGACACCGGAAGAGATAGAGCGCATGACCCGGATTCCTTATGCTTCGGCAATAGGATCAATCATGTATGCCATGATATGCACACGTCCGACGTGGCATATGCATTGAGTATGACAAGTCGATTCCAACAACATCCAGGTGAATCACATTGGATGGCTGTCAAGAACATTCTTAAGTACCTACGGAGGACTAAAGATTGGGCATTGACTTATGGAGGCGATCAAAAGCTATGCGCAACCGATTCTGCAGATGCTAGCTTCCAAACGGATCGAGATGACTCGAAATCTCGATGCTGGATTCGTTTTTACTCTTAATGGCGCTGCGATCACTGGAAGAGTTCCAAACAAAGTGTTACAAAGATTCTACGACCGAGTCCGAGTACTATGCCGCGTCTGAAGGCCGCAAAGGAAGCGATATGGATGCGTCAATTCTTACAAGGACTATTCGTAGTGCCTAGTTCGAATGACCCGATCACCATCTATTGCGACAATAGAGGTGCCATCTTCCAGGCTAAGGAGCCTAAGTCTAGCAACAAGTCTAGACACGTACAACGGAAAGCTCATCTATTCCGAGATTACGTGGAGCAAAAGGAGGTAGTGATAGAAAAGATTGCTACAGATGATAATATAGCAGATCCTCTCACTAAACCATTACGACAAGATAAGCATGAAGGGCATGTTATTTCCATGGGAATTAAACGTGTTCCTGAGTGGTAGTACTCTTTTATGGATTAGATTCTTTTTCTCGTGTACTCTATACGACATCATCATTTTGATATTTATATATTTTGTTTTTCATGTGGAGTTGTACGACTATCTTGAACACCACAAAGTGAACTGAACAAACATTATATTTTTGGTCCTTAATAGGCCAAGTGAGCTGATAACTCTGGCAATTATTTTGTGACGCTGGTTGATGGTGGGTTCAACGAGCCATAAGTCAAACGGTTGACTGACCAATCACAGAGGCGAGTTATACGGATATCTCGTAGGACACAATTGTGACAACGACGTGGAGTCCTAAATGTTTTATAACATTCGGTGCCAGGTCGTGGATAGGACCTCCATGGTGATCCTAAGAGTCGATTCTTTTGACTATCGATTGTCTCTTGAGATTAAAGGCGATTTTGGGTGACTTTGGTTTCTTTCTCACGGTCATCCGTAACAGGGGCCAAGTAGATTTTTTCTGGTCATTTCATGCTCGCTTAGATCGGCGAGTCAAGTTGAAGGAAATATTCAGCCTTTATCGTGCACTCGATATTTCTCGGGGCCACTCGAGGAGTCAGAATCGAAATGCATGGCCATGCTCGAATACGGATTCGTTTTATCAGTTAAGTTACTCTCTAGTCGGGGAAACCACTCTTGATACAGATCGATTGTAAAATACGACCTTTGCGGATACGGATCTGCAAATTGTTTTACATTGAGTGGGAGAAATTTTAAATGGATATGAGAATCGGTTATCGCACATACACCTATACGGACAAGTAGGAGTTTTTTGGAGCCGGTGTCCTCCAGTTAGTGCGGATAACGTTATTGCACGTACACTTCTACGGACAAGTGGGAGCTTGTTGGGGCTGGTGTCCTCCACAGTTAGTGCAATGACATATAAATCTCTAAAAGGATCAAAGGGTATACTTTTGTATTTTTATCAGTTGGTCCACGTTTATCAATAACGGTTGGCTTGCTAGATAAGTTTGACGTTATTGTCATACAGATGGCGGTGATCAACTGGTCCCTAAAAGTCACACCTATAGGACACGTTTGAGAGATGTGACGGTATGAAAATACAGTCATATTGATGCCTAATATGACTAAGCGGTTAGTCGGAGTTATTGACTAATAATTAGTCAAACGCGATGTTGAGATATTTATTTAATACGGATTAAATAATACTGGCTAAGGTGAATTAAGCGGTTAATTCGCAAATTGAATATAAACGGTTATATTTAATTAATGTATATTGAGTTGATTAATTATACAATATTGTCATTGTCGGACAAGTATTAACATGTCGACTGATTCATGTTATTAGTCGATATTTTAATATCCGATAACGGATGACGATTTATAATTAAAACCCGTCATATACATTTAGCAAAACGAGTCGGACCACGAGTTAAATAAGGAGAAAGTGGAAAGCCCACTCCCTCCCCTAGCACACGGTTGGCCGAGTGAAACAAAAGGAGAGTCCTTCTCTCCTTTTGACCTAATCTTTTTCATTTGAAGAAAAATTAGGGTTTTGGAGCATTTTTTCTCTAAAATTCTAGATCTCACATCAGAAAACTCAAAAAAGCTCTCTCAATATTGCAAGGCAATCAGAGAGCAATTTCTAGCACAAGGGGCATAGTCTCAGACGATCTTGGGTGCAACAATTAGGAGGAAATCTACATTGATTTCTATTCTTAGGCCGATTTGCATAGGAGCCGAGGTTGATTCTTATTCTTTTATCGTTTCTCTTGTTTTTCGTTTATGACAATTAATGACATGATAAATTACGTTATAGTCCTTAATTTTAAGTTGAATCATATAGCTTATATGTTTATTTTTTGATGATGTCAAGGTGTTTTATATTTTATATACTTGTTGCGTGTAATCGTTTGTCAAAGTGTTTTAGAATCAACTTATTACAAACGAGCGACAAAGAAGATTGTGACAATTGCATGAAAAGTTCAAGCCTTCATTCAAAGATCAAACGGTTTAAAGATTCATTCAAGAATTATTTGAAGACGAAGTCCGTCTAAAGATTAATCAAGCTTGGATGATGATGTAGCCTATACTCGAAGATCTCTCTGAAGATTAGAATAGTATAGGTGATTATCTCGTAATGATAATCAAGAATGAGTTTCTTAAATTAGTAAAGTTATAGCTTTGCAGCTATAACATTACTAGTAAAAGAGCTCAATGTTATAGCTCTCCTACTATAACATTGAGATGCTGAGTTTTTACACACGACTTATATTGTTTCGAAAATTGTTTTTATAATAGTTTAAAATTTATTTTAAATGTTTTAATGAAAGTAATTATATAATAAAGCCCGGTTTAGTGAGGAGTTTGGTTTTGTATTGGACGTTGATTAGTAGTCGTGATAGGTCAACTTATGAGTTGGACTTTACTACTAATTAGGGTTTCAACAAAACTTCTCTTAAAACCTAAATTCTAACCCATATGTTAAGACTAGGGTTTGCACGAGTCACGAGGCATATGAGCCGTGACATCTCGTGTTACCTAGGGTATATTAGGTAAAGATTTTATTCTATAATAATATCTTTACATATCTTATGTATCCTACTTAATATATTTGTTTATGATAAAAGATATTCTTGTTTTAGGAAATCTTATCATAATCTTAGAATTTATAGTAAAGATAATAATTGAATAGATTATGTTCTATCTTTTGGAATATTCTTTATTATCTTTTAAGGCTTTTAGGAAAGAGATAAATAAGAAGATATGATTTGTTTAAATATCTTATTATTTTCGGCTATTAGGGTTTTTGCAAAAACCGTGTGGCCTACTCTTTTCTTTCCTATAAATACTTTGCTATTTACAACATCTAAAATAGAGACCTTAAGCATAAAAATTGATTTTAATTTTACAAAGCAAACCGTGTGTTTTCAAGCGGAAAAACCGATTTGTTATTTTGAAAGGTCGTGTGTTTTTAAAGCTCGCATACTTGTTCTTATTTTATCGTTATAAGATAATAGTGCTTAGTTGATTTCTTACTTGTTCATTAACATGAACCTTTGTTAGAATCATTAGTGCTTTCTTATTAGCGTAAGATAGTCACTCGAGTATTTAACGGTACTCATTGAGTTACAGCTAGAGTTAGTTGTACGAGTTGGGTTAGTAAATTTGTAATCCGTAAAAAGGTACTAAATTTAATAATCGAGAATAGTGGACGTAGGTTTCGACTTGTGAAACTGAACCACTTCAAAAAACGAGTGTCTCTTCGTTCTTTCGTTTATTTCGCTTACTTTCATTAGTTGATTAGTTAAAGTTTAATCAATAAACTTTAAATAATCAATTATATTCTCATAATCGAAAAAGCTTTCAAAAGTTTTAAATCCTCAATTCACCCCCCCCCCCCTCTCTTGAGTATTTTGGATCAATAGACTCTTCAATTGGTATCAGAGCCTCGTGCTCTTGATTGCCTAACCGCAAAGAGGCTAATCTATCTTGTTTTTCATTTATCTTATCGTTTTATATTCCGCTGCCTATCACGTGATAAATGGATTCCAAATATCTCAAGTGTCCCGTCTTTGATGGGAAGAATTATAGATTGTGGAAAAACATGATGACTCACTATGTGAAAGGTCACGATTGGGAGTGCTAGAGGATCATTCAAAATGGACCGCACAAAATTCTTGTGGCATCCGAGGAAGGCACTACCTATGAAAAGAAAGAAGAGGACTATGTCGAGGCCGACTACAAGAAGGCCGAAAAGAACTCCAAAGCAATAAGTCTCCTGCAAAACGGAATGACTTCTACTGAATTTGATCGGTTCTCTTCATGTTCCAAGGCCATAGAGATATGGTATGGGCTTGAATTAGCTTATGAGGGTACTTCCATTGTTAGGAAGCACCGAATAGATTTGCTTATGCAAAAATATGAGCTATTCATTATGGAGCCTAATGAGTCCTTAGATAGCATGTCTGCTAGGTTTTCAAGCATCATAAACGAACTGAAAAACCTAGGTAGGAAATTCAGTACATAGGACATTGCTAGAAAGGTTCTTAGGAGCCTTACTAAGAAGTGGCGTGCTAAAGTCACTGCAATGGAGGAATCACGAGATCTTGAAACCCTATCCTATCAAGAACTCATTGGTACTCTCATGGCCCATTAAATTACTCTTAACAAAGATGACGCTGAACCAAGTCGCAATAAGAGTATGGACTTAAAGAGTGAAGAAGTTGACTCTGAACTAGAGGATGAAATTGTATTGTTTGCACGCCGTTTCAAAAACAAAATATTTCGAAATAAACAAACAAAACCATCCTACAACAACAACAACAAATCGTCCAACAAAAAGGTTGCTGAATTAAAGTCATCTTTCGCTAATAGAGGTTGTTTCAAGTGTGGAGAATCTTGTCATATGATCAAGGATTGTCCAACATGGGAGAATATAAAGGACAAGGCAAAGCGTGAGAGGACAAATAGAGAATTCAAGCAATTCATGATGGCTTCGTGTTGGGGAGACCTTGACTCAGAAGATGACGAGGAATCTGAAGACGACGAAGTAGCAAACCTTTCTCTGAGCAGTGTTAGTCTTGACCTAATCTCCGACAGCGATGATGAAAGCACAAACTCACATTCAAACTATTGCCTTCTCGGAGAATCAGACGAAGATGATGATGAAGAGGTAGGTTACCTTGAGCTTAAAAAACGCGTTAAGAAATTGTCTAAAAGTGCTTTAATTGAATTCTTTGAACAATCTCTTGATAAGTGTCACGAACAAGATTTGGAATTGAAAGATATAAAGGAACAGATTCTCGAAATCGCAGAAGAGAATCATATCCTCAAGGCTAAAGCTAAGAAGTTGAAATCTAAAGTTATAGCTGAGAAAGCAACAACATTAGATTCTACTATGGCTGAAAAGAAGGAATTAGAGTCCAAAGTTATAGCTAATGAAGCTATAACTTCCAATCTAAAGCTTAACATCAAGCACCTTCAAGCCAAAGTTATAGCTAATGAAGCTATAACCTTTGAACTTAGAAAAGCCAAAGAACTTTTGGAAGCTAAGGTCACATCTGATGAAGCAGTGATCTTAAACAAAAAGAAAGAGATAGATTCCCTTTCAAAGCAATTAAAGGAATCTAAAACCAATATGGTCAATGTTAAGAAACAACACACCGATGTTGTGTTCATTCTTAACAAAAAATTCCAAGACTTTCGTGATAACTTTAAAAAGGACAATGATGTAGATCACACAAAATGTCAAGAGGAAATTAAAACCCTAAAAGACCTACTTCTACATGCTAGAAAGGTCCATGATAAGTGGGAAGGTAGCACAAAAGTCCTAAACTTCCTAACCGAACAATCTGACAATAATATGAAGATGGGGTTAGGACATGAGTGCTACAGCCGTAGAGATCACTCTAAATGCAAATCAACACCTTCGGATTTTGATTTCATAAAAAGGAAGTATGCTGATCTTCCTGAATACCTGATTTGCAATTACTGTTGTCATACGGGTCACATCCAAATCAATTGTGTTAAAAAGGCTCATGATATACGAAAAAATGCCGAACATGCTAAAACTGTTGACACAGTTGACGAGGATAAGGAAACCTCCACTAACGAACCTAATGAAGAAAGGAACAATAAATTTCGTTGGTTCTATGACATGACCTTTGACTACACCAAGAAACCTAGCACTTCACAAAACCCTTGTCGACCTCAACCTAGTAAACCTACTTACAAGGGAAATAGTCGTGAAAGACCTAGGGAAATTCCTAGACCTAGAGAAAACCCTAACCCTAGAACTCCTCCCAAGCCAAATAAACCAAGGGTTAGAAAAACAATTATTAGACAAATCTGGATTCAAAAATATCTAGTATATAGAGTAACTAATCATAAGGGACCTAACTTAGCTTGGGTACCTAAAAACTGTATCTAATCCGTAATGCAGGAAGAAGTGAAAGAAAACAATCAATGGTATCTTGATAGTGGATGCTCAAGACATATGACCGGAGATAAGAACCTGTTTATTTCACTCAAGCCCTTCAATAGAGGAAAAGTGACGTTCGGGGACAATAAAAAGGGAAAAGTAATCGGCATTGGCAAAATCGGAATTTCTAAATCTCACACAATCAGTGATGTCTATCTTGTGGACGGTCTAAAGCATAACTTGCTAAGTATATCTCAACTATGCGACAAAGGTAACAAAGTAGTTTTTCATACTAATAGTTGTCGCATTATTATTGAAGGAACTAGCAATGTTATTCTAGAAGACCTCAGGAAAAGAAATGTTTATATGGTAGACTTAAATGCTGTGCCTACTAACTCCTTTTCTTGCATGAAAGTCACACTTGATGATCCTTGTTTATGGCATAAACGCTTTGGTCACATTAGCTCACTAACCTTGAACAAACTCAAGAAGTGGGACTTGGTTGAGGGGTTACCTAAGATCAAGTTCGACCAAGAAAAGATGTGTGACACGTGTGCAAGGTGTAAACAAGTAAGATCGTCGTTTAAACCGAAAAGAGTAGTAAGCACAATTCAAGCCTTGGAATTGGTACACATGGATTTATGTGGACCAATGAAGGTAAGGAGTAGAGGAGGATCCAGGTACGTCTTTGTTCTTCTAGACGACTAATCAAGGTATGTATGGCCTATCTTCCTTCACTCAAAAGGCGAAATATTTGATGAATTCGATTGTCTTATGAAACGTGTTCAAAATAAATATAAGACTAATCTAGTATCTATTCGTACGGATCATGGCACCGAATTTGACAATCAAACTTTTATAGAACATTGTAGAGTTAATGGTGTAGGGCATAATTTTTCTGCACCAAGAACACCTCAACAAAACGGTGTTGTTGAACGTATGAATAGAACTTTAGAAGATATGGCACGTACAATGCTTTTGTGTAGTGGTTTACCTCGTAACTTTTGGGCTGAAGCCATTAGTACTTCTTGCTACATCCATAATCGTGCTATGATCCGACCTATTCTTAAGAAAACCCCCTACGAACTCCTTAGAGGTCGAAAACCTAATATCTCCCATCTTCGTTGTTTTGGGCGTAAATGTTTTGTACACAATAACGGTAAAAACCGGCTAATAAGTTCGACCCTAGGAGTGATGAGGCTATTTTCATAGGATATTCAGATCATAGCAAGGCTTACAAAGTCTTCAATAAAAGTACTCTCTGTATTAAAGAAAGTGTCCACGTTATCTTTGATGAAGATAACGTGTTTGATAAGCCCTTACAGGATGAGGAAGAAGACTTGGATGAACCCGACTTTCGTCTTTCAAGAGACGATCCCCCGGAATTGGAATTGGAGGACAATGAGATTGAGGGAACGAATGATGAACTTAATCGTTCCTCAAAAGATAAAAAGGAGAAAAACAAAGTTATAGTTGATGATACTATAACATTGACTCAAGACAAGAACTCCCAAACCAATGTTATAGATAATGTAACTATAACATCGAATCCAAATCAAGGTGTAGAGTCCGAGGTTATAATTGGCTCTAATATAGCACCCGGATTGGATTCAGGGGGAACTTCCTCAAATTCCAATCCAGATGTTGTTGGGACAAGCTCAAATAACGATGAAGAACCAAGCACCTCAACAAAATGAAAATACAAGAGCTCACACCCCATGGACAATATTCTAGGGAATATTAAGAAGGGTGTTCAAACAAGACGTTCCTTGAACAACTTCTGCTCTTTCTACTCCTTCCTATCTATGATCGAACCAAAGAATATCAATGAAGCTCTTACTGAATCTGATTGGATTATAGCTATGCAAGAAGAGCTACAACAGTTCGAAAGAAACAAGGTTTGGCATTTAGTTCCTAGACCAAAAGATCGTTAAGGAATTGGAACAAGGTGGGTCTTTAGGAACAAATTAGATGATGCCGGAGTCATTGTCAGAAACAAAGCAAGATTGGTGGTCCAAAGGTATAATCAACAAGAAGGAATAGATTATGACGAGAATTTTGCACCTGTTTCTCGTCTTGAAGCTATTAGACTTCTGATAGCATTCGCCGCACACATGGGAATGAAGCTCTTCCGGATGGATGTCAAGACGACATTCTTAAATGGTTATTTACAAGAAGAAGTCTTTGTTGAACAGCCCCCTGGTTTTAAGAATATCAAATTTGAGGATCACGTATTCAAATTAGTTAAAACCCTATACGGATTAAAGCAAGCACCTAGGGCATGGTACGATCGATTATCTAAGTTTTCACTTGATAGTGGATTCAGTAGAGGATTCGTCGACAAAACCCTATTTCTAAAAATTGAGGGTTCTGACCTTTTGGTTGTTCAAATATACGTCGATGATATTCTCTTTGGATCGACCAACCGAAGCCTATGCAAATATTTTTGTGAGTTGATGACCTCTGAGTTCAAAATGAGCATGATGGGAGAATTGAAATTCTTCCTAGGTCTGCAAATACAACAAACTGATGAAGGCATTAAAATCCATCAACAGAAATATATCAAGGAGTTAATTCGGAAATTTGGAATGGAAAATTCACATGCTATGCCTACTCCAATGGTCGAGAACAAGAAATTCACATTGGATGAAAACGGTAAATCAGTTGATGAAACTACTTACCGTGGGATGATTGGGTCATTGTTATATTTGACCGCAAGTAGACCAGATATTATGTTTAGTGTATGCGTTTGTGCGAGATATCAATCATCTCCCAAAGAATCGCATATGACGGCCGTAAAACGAAATTTACGATACTTGATTGGAACGGCCAACTTATAGCTATGGTATCTAATGGAGTGCAATTTTGACCTAGTCGGTTATTCTGATGCCGACTATGCAGGATGTTCTCTAGACAGAAAAAGCACGTCGGGTGTCGCCACCTTTGTCGGACCGTGTATCATCACGTGGGGTTCGAAGAAACAAAATTCGGTTGCTCTCTCAACTGCTAAAGCCGAATATATTGCTGCAGGAGTGGTATGTACTCAACTTTTATGGCTTAAGCAACAATTACGTAATTATGGTGTTGACGTAGAGTGTATTCCTATTTTATGTGATAATACTAGTGCAATTATTATTTCTAAAAATCCCGCACAACATTCACGCACCAAACACATTGAAATAAGACACCATAATATTCGAGACCATGTTGAGAAAGGAAATATAAAACTTGAATTTTGTAGTACTGAAAAACAATGGGCAGACATTTTGACAAAATCATTAGCTAGAGAATGATTTGAGACTTTACGGTTGGAAATTGGTTTAATCGGTGGTACCTAAGCTTCTGTATATGTTCAATCTTCTTATGACTGACTAGTTAAGTTAAGATTGTATGACTGTGTCCGTATATTGCGTTGCATGAATAATTTCGTTTGTAGAAATATTTTTATCATAAATTTCTATTTGTAATTTGGAATTTATTTGTGATACAAACTTATTCCTTATCACAATAAATAAAACACACCAAAGCTTTTATCTTTCCAAATCACAAAGAATCCTTCCTATATTGCTATTCATTGTACACGGCTCACACTTCCTACATACATTCAACTTTCTTAATTTTTATCCTTTACCATATTAAATCTATCACTTAAATTCCTATACCTACCATAATTCCTATTCCTAATTAACACTTACCATATTGCCTTCCACTTTTTAAACCTAGACCTAGACTACACCTATATCTACCCCTTCCTTGCGTGTAACCCGTCCAAACACCCCCACTTGCATACTTTTTTATCCTCTCAAAATTCTACCGTCATCACAAATCTCCTTCTTTACATAAACCATCACCATTACCTCCTTTTTCAACTATCACCATCATCATGAATCGAACCCATGCAAAAAATACCCGATCATCAACCCGTCACCACCAAAACCGCCACTTTCATAACCAAACATCACCACTACCACCACATGATCCTAATTTTCCTTCACCACAACCAAACCCAACTACGCCCCTGTTCCGTAGTCGGGACGAGTCGATGTCTGAAGGTAAAAGGCGACGCCTTTTTAAGGGGAAGAATAAGGTAGTTTGTAATGAGAGTGATGATGTGGAGGAACCCGAGGTAATTGTTCGGAATGGTGTTGCTCGTACCTTACACCGAGATGCTTCGAATGCCGCAACAAAAGAGGGGTTAAATCGTGTTCGCCTCACCCATGACGAAAGCATCCTTGTTAATCGTGTCTTGAGGTATTCCATTCATGGTGGAAGGTATTATCCCAAATCTTGGTTGGTTAATGTTCCCGCTCTTGCTTTCTTTGTTAATTTTCTTGATTTTCAAGGGTGGAGTCACATTAGTCAATTTTCGGGTCCTATTTATCCGGTAGAAGTCGTTCAATTCTTTGCTTGTGTGTCGGTTAAAAAAGGAGTCTTGCATGCCGTGGTTAATGGGAAAGATGTGACGGTCTCTGTTTCGGATTTTGCTCTGCTTTTTCGGTTCCCGATGACGGGATTGAATTAAATCCGAGTCTTGAATGGTCTAATGTGGTGAGTGAAAAGGAGTTGTTAGTGAAAAAGTATTTTGAGGAGATGACGGAAGGAGGTAATATTGTGGTTCGTCCTCTCTCGGCAAAAATCAAGTTCCTCTTGAACTTTTTGTGTAGCACGGTTGTGCCGAGGAGAGGAGGTCATGATAAGGTGTAGAGTTATGAAGCTATCATGGTCTATTCTTGGTTGGAGGGACAGAAAGTGAATTTGGGTAGTGTTGTGTTGCACCGTATAATCCAAACAACTCTCACGGTAACAAAAGTGAAGTTGAGCACCACAATCGACTTACCATATGGGATGTGGGTGTCTCGGTTGTTGGAGATAAAACCGGTGGTGGGACAAGATAGTTATGGTGTTAGTGCACGAGATTGCATGTGTGATAGGTTGATCAAGCTTATGGGTCTTGTTGTTGATGGACCCGAGTTACTTCTTGTTAGGATGTTGAGAAAACCCCGGGTGATTCGGGTTTGGGAGCTATGGAGGCGAAATTGGAAGGGTTTATGAGTAGTTTAATGGAGAAGTTTGAGGAGCATTCCACGAATTTGGCTACGGTATTGTCTCGGATTGGACCATCTCGGTCTTTAGACTCGGGTTTGGATGCTTCTCGGGTGTATTCTTGGATGGAGGAACTGGATAAGCGGTTAGCGGGTTTTGAAAGGGAATTGAAGGCAATTCGTGGGGAAGTGTTCTCACACGGTGATCGTCTTACTTTCCTTACAAGTCAAGGTGGAGCGTTGGTCATGCACGGGAAAGCTATGGCAAGTGATCAAGCGCTCACATTGGAGGCCACGAAAGCTCTCTCCCTGAAAGTGCTTAACTTTGAAAGGAGTATTCAGACTCTTTCTCAGCTTGTTCGGAGCTCGTTTGACCGTCTTGATGCCTTAGAGCATCGTACTAGGCCCGACTACGTGAACCTGTATAAGACCCGTAACATTTGATTTCCTCTCGCCTTACCATATCTAGCCCTTATCTTATTTAGCTTTCTTTTTATTTTCTGTTGGTGTGTTTAAACATTCTCATTCGGCCCATTTTGGCAATGCACTTGAGGTTATGGCCCAAGTGTTTCATTAGACATGTGTTCATTCGGCCCATTTTGGCTTAAACATGTTTAATTCCTAAGTTTGTATGATACTTATCTTTTGGATGCTTATGATTTTGCGTGATATTTTTATTTCCTATGACGTTTTCTCTCTTGTCTCGTCGTATATTATTCTAGTCATTTTTGATTTGTTCTTAGCTTTTCGATGATGGTAAGAGGAGGAAAGCACGATTATAGTAAGCATCTACCTAAGCTTGCTCCTTGTCAAGACCAATTGTCTCTTAAAGTCCTTAAAGTTTCGGTTTTTTTTGGAAAATCATTTTGATCTTGCGTTGATCTTTATTATTAAGATGACGGTATTATATTGAGGGGGAACTAAATACTTAGTCACAATTTTTGGAGGCTTGCCATCATCAAAAAGGAGGAATTTGTTGAATCATATAGCTTATATGTTTATGTTTTGATGATGTCAAGGTGTTTTATATTTTATATACTTGTTGCGTGTAATCGTTTGTCAAAGTGTTTTAGAATCAACTTATTACAAATGAGCGACAAAGAAGATTATGACAATTGCATGAAAAGTTCAAGCCTTCATTCAAATATCAAACGGTTTAAAGATTCATTCAAGAATTATGTGAAGACGAAGTCTGTCTCAAGATTAATCAAGCTTGGATGATGATGTAGCCTATACTCGAAGATCTCTCTGAAGATTAGAATAGTATAGGTGATTATCTCGTAATGATAATCAAGAATGAGTTTCTTAAATGAGTAAAGTTATAGCTTTGCAGCTATAACATTACTAGTAAAAGAGCTCAATGTTATAGCTCTCCTACTATAACATTGAGATGCTGAATTTTTACATACGACTTATATTGTTTCGAAAATTGTTTTTATAATAGTTTAAAGTTTATTTTAAATGTTTTAATGAAAGTAATTATATAATAAAGCCCGGTTTAGTGAGGAGTTTGGTTTTGTATTGGACGTTGATTAGTAGTCGTGATAGGTCAACTTATGCGTTGGACTTTACTACTAATTAGGGTTTCAACAAATCTTCTCTTAAAACCTAAATTCTAACCCATATGTTAAGACTAGGGTTTGCACGAGTCACGAGGCATATGAGCCGTGACATCTCGTGTTACCTAGGGTATATTAGGTAAAGATTTTATTCTATAATAATATCTTTACATATCTTATGTATCCTACTTAATATATTTGTTTATAATAAAAGATATTCTTGTTTTAGGAAATCTTATCATAATCTTAGAATTTATAGTAAAGATAATAATTGAATAGATTATGTTCTATCTTTTGGAATATTCTTTATTATCTTTTAAGGCTTTTAGGAAAGAGATAAATAAGAAGATATGATTTGTTTAAATATCTTATTATTTTCGGCTATTAGGGTTTTTGCAAAAACCGTGTGGCCTACTCTTTTCTTTCCTATAAATACTTTGCTATTTACAACATCTAAAATAGAGACCTTAAGCATAAAAATTGATTTTAATTTTACAAAGCAAACCGTGTGTTTTCAAGCAGAAAAACCGATTTGTTATTTTGAAAAGTCGTGTGTTTTTAAAGCTCGCATACTTGTTCTTATTTTATCGTTATAAGATAATAGTGCTTAGTTGATTTCTTACTTGTTCATTAACGTGAACCTTTGTTAGAATCATTAGTGCTTTCTTATTAGCATAAGTTAGTCACTCGAGTATTTAATGGTACTCATTGAGTTACAGCTAGAGTTAGTTATACGAGTTGGGTTAGTAAATTTGTAATCCGTAGAAAGGTACTAAATTTATTAATCGAGAATAGTGGACGTAGGTTTCGACTTGTGAAACTTTACCATTTCAAAAACCGTGTGTCTCTTCATTCTTTCGTTTGTTTCGCTTACTTTCATTAGTTGATTAGTTAAAGTTTATTCAATAAACTTTAAATAATCAATTACATTCGCATAATCGAAAAAGCTTTCAAAAGTTTTAAATCCTCGTTCACCCCCTCTCTTGAGTATTTAGGATCAATAGACTCTTCACTCACTTTGACGTAGCTCCAAATTATGGTTTAAATCAATTATTATCCATATTATCACCTCTAACCTACCGTATTTTCATATTTTAGTTTAATACTTTTCTTTTATTTTCTTCTTTGAAATCCCATCTTCAAGCGTGCTTTTGACGTAGATCAAATAAAACCATGTAATATTTGTAATTTTAATTCTTGTAATTTTAATATTCCTTTATTATTTATTATGTATGCTTTAATTGTATGGCATTCACATGTAATTAATATAACTTCCAACTCAGACCCCAAATTGTTTGCTAAAAGACGTGTTAACCGACATAGTTTAATTTCACATGCTAGGATTAATCTATGTTTTTTGCATTGCATGCATTACATCGACTACATATCAAATAAGAACAACTTCCCTAATCATTAGTAGTGGCCGCTATCGAGGCGGGTGGGATTAGGTGTTCGAATTAAAGAGCTTCCTAATACGTACCCTCACCCCATACTCCAGTTATCTCTGGACATCCGTGTCCATTGGCATCTCGAGAGTCATTGTAGACATGGAATGCTATGGGTGACGAGTTCTTAGTGTTCATGTCATTACTTCGTGTCTTGACATGGCATGAAGTATTCGAACGGTTTCCAATTTTTCAACAATAAATTGGTGGCGACTCCACAAATGCAGGCTCATTCAACCTTTCACCGGTTTCAATGCCTCACCAATCGGTAACGGCCCATGACGTGCTTTGGCAAACCAATGTTCCGTGGGAGAAGTGCCGCCGCCTCGAAACCAACGCGCAGGTGCACGCGGCGCGGGTGGCCCATGTCAACATCTACAACCGTGGCTAAAACCCTTGCATTAAAGGTAAATCACAAAGTGTAGGAGGAGAGTTACGACCTCTGAAGTACCTTAAGATACTGTGATTGTTTCCAGCAAACAAGTTCGTATATAAAAAAGTGATACCGTATTTTCTTTAGCAACTAAATTTGCAAAAAAATTCTTAATATATACATTAATTGAATCTGTTTATGTCTAATTTAGTTTTGAATTCATAAATTAATACTAATTATAAAAGATATTAAATACTTTCATACAATCCAATGAGTTGTATTTAACATTATCCTAACTAATCATATTGGGTTGTATTTAACATTACCCTAACTAATAACCATATTGTTATTCAAACGTTTTTAAAGAGTTTCCAAATTCATTTTCAACCATCTTGTCCATCATCCTAAAAGATACTCCGTAAATAAGTTGGGCTCAAAACTAGGAGATTCCGTAGGTATATTCCCTCGTAGATATAAACAAAGCGTTTGCTTAACATGGGTGAACGAAACAAGCTCACACCGACCTTTAACTTGGTGAGAGTGAGACGGAGACCGCGTATGACGAAAACATATGGACCGACTTTGGTATACGAAGTATTTGATATCTCTTCGCCCATGCGGCCATGCCTACTAATTTAGACCAGGCAAAACGAGTCATCGGGTTGAGTTCGGGTCGCTTCTATTTTCGGGTTATTTCGGGTCGGGTCGAGTCATTTGGGGTTTTGGGTATTTTGGTCGGGTCATTTTTGGGTCAAGCAAGTCAGGTTATTTCGTTTTCGGTCCATATTCGGGTCAATGATTAAGACAAAAAAAAGTAAGTTTAGTATTATTAGCTTTGAGAAAAAAGTAAGTTTAGTATTATTAGTATTATTAGCTATTTTTACTTTACTTTTAATAATTGATTGTTTATTTTTAACTTTAATAATATTAAAAGTGTGATTTTAAATTAGTCATTTTAAGTATTTTTTTTGTTTAAGTAGAGTTGTGTTTTGACGGGACGTTTTCGGGTCGGGTGATTTCGGATCGGGTCAGTTTCGGGTCAACAAATTTCGGGTCATGTTCGGGTCAGGACGGGTCAATTCAGGTTTTGGGTCAAAGTCGAGTGTTTCAGTTCAGGCGATTTTGGGTCTCGTGTCAGCCTTTTCGGGTCGGGTCAATCGGGTCGAATTAGTTTTGCCAGGTTTACCTATCATGAGTCGTGATCCACCTCTTTGGCTCTTTTCTTAAGATAAGATTATCGATAGTCTTGAGATAAAACTTTGATAAGTCTTAAAACAAGACTCACTTAAACTACCAATAATTACCAAAGTCGTAATGTTAGGCCTGGAAATCCGAAGATGTCCCTGAACGATATTCTACCTCGACCTAACCATCAGGGTGTCAGGACGTCAAGCTACCAGGACACAAGAAGACAGGCGCCAGGCCATGGAGAGGACAATGGTCAAAATATCAGGATGATATTCGACCAAGAGATCATATTATAGAAGAATATACGCGCAATAATTAGGGAATGAATTAGAAAGATTTAGCAATTAAAGACGGCAATTAAAGGAGCAATAATGAGCATTATTCCGGCTAATTAAAGCAGGATATTCAGCATTGATGGAGAAAGATCTAGCAGCCTTTCAGCATTTGACTATATAAAGAGCAGTTAGATCATTTGCACGACACAAGACAAGATCCTAGCAACATACTAGCAATACTGAAATACAAGCTGAATTACAGATATTTGTGCGATTTATTCAATATTATAGTGAAATCCTCTCCTGGCTTGGTACCCGTGGTTTTTTTCCCATTTAAGGGTTTTCCACGTACAAAATTCTTTGTCTTACTGTTATTCATTTACCGTATTGTATTCTTCAAGTTTTATACCTTGTTATACTGTGGACAGCAGGGGCCCACGGGGGTGCTCGGGAGGAAGAGAACAAGCGTTTGCATTTTGTTGGAGTCGCCACCAATTTTTATGGGAAATTGGAACCGTTCGAATACCTCGTGTCATGTCAAGACACAAAGTAGTGACATGAACACTAAACAATCGTTACCCTTAGCATTCTATGTCTAGAATGACTCTTGTGGATGCCAATGAACACGGATGTTCACAGAGATCTGGACTAAGGGGTGAGGGTACGTATTAGGAAGCTCTTTTGATCGAACACCTAATCCCGCCCGCTTCGATAGCGGCCTCTACTAATGATTAGGGACATCATCTATACTCGATATATCGTCGATTATATGCATGCAATGCAACATCCAAGTTTTAATCCTAGCATGTGAATTTAAATAAGTCGGTTGACACATAGTTTAACATATAATTGGGTCGAAGTAGGATTTAATGCTCAATTACATGTGAAGGCATACAATGAATACAAGAAATATGATAAATAAAGAAAAGAAAATTATAATAATGAAAAATTACAATAATTACATTTGGGTTTAGCGATTGATGTCGAAAATACCTTTAAAACGGATGATTGAGAAAAAGAATAAAAGAAAGATTTAACGAACATGGATTAAGGCGACAATACGAATAATAGTCAATTATACGTGGGCTAATTAAACTAGGTCAAGCAACAACGGAGTTCAGAGACAGAACTCAACCTGGAACAGGCGCAGCAGGACCGCGCCCTTTGGAAGAGGCGCAGGAGTTGCTTCGTCTGTTTCAAGGATGAGTTCTGGCTGTGAAGCCGGAACTGCGAATCGTTAATGTTCGTGGGCTAATTTAATGATTGATTTATAATATATACCCGGATAGAAGTGATTATCAGGTTATTTACATGTGAATGATGGTCATGAAAGCGATAAAACATGGATGACACGGAATTAAGATGAATTATTTACATGAATGAAGGATTGATTAGTGACGTAGGTGAACAAAATAGACTAAACATGATGAATTAAAGACGAATTAATGACGAATATGACAAAAGACTGATGAGAATATATCAAGGATCGAATTCCAGAAACCCGATATGAACAAATCGAATTCCAGAAACCCGATATGAACAAATCGAATTCCTACAACCCGGATTGAATTTAATGACGAAAACCCGCAAATATCGGATTATAAGGGATTTAAGTCGAATTTAATGACGAATTAAACATGTGAATGAATGATAAATAATATACATGTGAGATGATAAGCTATTATGTCAAAGAATTAACAGGAAACAAACGAAACAAATTTTGACGAACGAATTACGAGAGGACGAAGGAAGAAGAAAGGAAGCGAGGAATGCGGCGGCCCTCACGAAGAGGCGCAGCAGAACTGCGCTCCTTCGAAGAGGCGCAGCAGTTGCTGCGTCCTTTCTCGACGGTTTGTCTTCTGGAAATCCGTAAAAAGAGGTTTAAAATCACGGTTTTAGAAATCGGTTTTAATAAGTATTTTCGACATAAACCTTACATTAATGATACAAAAAATAAACAACAATAATAAAAAGAGAGGTTATACACCCTCATACTTACATGTTTGACGAAACGAGAAGGACTAAGTTATCGATTAGCGATGCTCGACTCGAACTATAATGCAAATATGAAAGTGCCCTCGTAAGAGGAAAACGATTAGATTAATTAAGTGGATTGGTGTGAAGTTGGTCAAATTGGTCGGTCATGCAAACGAGGCTGGTACTCAGAAGGATCCGAGCTTACGTGGTCGAATTTTCAAGCAGGTAGACGCCAAAAAGTAAGAACAAAGGTCTAGAATGCAAAGGGAGAAGAGAAGGGCGAACACTCGCGTGAGAAATATGAGGAGCGAAGGCTCCCATTTATACTAATCACGTGAAGGAATTAGGGTTTCGGAGAGTCTTTGGAAGTGAATCTCGGAAAGATATAAAAAAGATACGAAAAACACGCAGAAAAGGACCTGGGAAGAGGCGCAGCAGTCATTGCGTCTCTTGGAAGAGGCGCAGCACCTGCTGCGTCTGTTCCCAAGGGGTTTCCTCCTGCGGAAGAAAGATTTTCGTGTTTAAGTTATGGTAGGATGGAATATTTTGGTTTTCCTTAATATCTTGTATGAATATTACGGGAAATTGTTTACCAAAGGATAAAGATTGTGAAATATTTATAAAATATGGAATAGAAATATCCGGAACATTCCAGAACATTCTGACTCGGGATTTAACGATTATCATAAAATGAAGACGGTTTTAGGCCCGGACTCCAAATGTACTCTAATTACTGTCAAAACGACCGTATCGGCACGTAGATGACAACTAAGAAGTAGACATTAATATTTGAGCAATCACTTGACGATAAACTTACGAACTGTCATAAATCGTTCCGCGTATCAAACATGCGGCCCAATCATCACCGGGTGGTTTGCGAGAGGTGCAGAAATGAGGTATATACAGAGCCCCCACTTTGACTGAGGCTTGGACAAGGCGAAAGTCAAAGTATAGCCATCAGGTCAATCGAAGATTACAACCTGACGACTATGGCGACGCGAGGCGAGGCGGCTCAAGGGGTCTGAGCCAAGGACCTGTCGTCGGGAACATTTTAGAGTCTGTTGACTATCGGGGGGGGTCGTTTAAAGTCCATTAGACTACGTAAAGAGGCTCGCCAGCCATAAGAAGAGACCATACCTGAGACTTCTTTCTCGAGATGCTTCTGGAGGTGCATAGGAGCTAAGGGTAAGACTGGTCTGGGAACTTGTGGAGAACGACATCTTTATCGCACTCCGAGGGGAAACAAGAAATATTGTGAGTAGCAGGACACAGGCGGGAACTGCTGAGAGAAATCTGTTCGTGTTCAGCTTCAAGCAAACTTCGGAAGAAATAGGGGCTGATGTTGATCTCCATGTCTCGAGAGGGAAAGTCTATCCGCTTAATCTCGTTGGGGAACATAATCGGGAATTAATCTCCGTGTCTCGAGAGGGAAAGTCTATCCGCTTACTCTCGTTGGGGAAATGTGTCGAAACACCTATGAAGGAATAAATGCTCGTTGTGACAAGCAAGGTCCTAGAAGCGATAAATAACGTGTAATAGCCTGCTTTTTGGCTTAGAAATGCGGGCCGGAACTAATGATAATCGTCAAACGGACCAAAACATAAAAATGGCAACGAGGAAGAGGCGCACCAAAGATGGGCCCACAAATAACGAACTCATAACGAATTTTTGAAAACTCGTATGGAGGGAACGCTAGGAAGAGGCGCAGAAAGATCTGCGTCTCTTGGAAGAGGCGCATCACCTGCTGCGTCTATTCCCCAAAGCTTATTTTCTGCGTAAAAACGCGATAAACAGAGGGTTTAGGATCATTTGTTCGAAACACAATTTCTTCAAATTCTCTCTCAAATCTTAATCATTTCCTCCAAGGTTTGATCCGAAAGCTTGCATTCATCATGACTAATCGAGTTATGTGTACCATTCTTGCATTAATCTTCTATATTCGCTCAATTTGGATCGAAAAAATTAGGGTTTCCAACCCAATTATTTCAAAAATTTGGGGCTTTTCCCCCAAATGGATTTGCCTTGTGAAATTGGTGTTAGAAATAGATAATTGGCCGCATAAGGAACATAACCATGCATTTGTTTCGAATTTTCGTTAAGTTTTGAGCATTTGAGTGAATTTGTGACGGTTTCACAGCTAAACCGTAAATTGCTTCGAAAATAGCCTTAGGATTGTCTATTTGCGATGAAACTTGATTATTGGGATCCTTGGATGATGGGTAAACTTCCTATCATCTCGTAATTTTGGTTTGTGACAGCTTTTTCAGGACACTTTTTAGGGCATAATCGCCGTTATAACGAAATGTTGCCGAAATTTCGACTCGAACCCGGAATTAGGCTTCAAATTAGGCTTGACTTGACCCTAATTACCATATGAGTGATCGGGTTTGTGAGGATATGGCCAAAGATGGCGAGAAAAGAGCGATTTCAGGGCTTCCGATGGCTCGAAAATCCCTTAATTAACTAAGGCTCGCCGTCACGTGACGCGGCCTAAATTACCTTAATGCTGCAGGTGATGAGGCTTCTACTTCTGGGAGAGGTCCCATGGAGATAGACTCTGCCGTGATCGAGGAGGCTTTAGAGAAGGCTTTCACCGCTGCGGTGATGGCTGTTGGGGACGAGGCCCACGAGGAGGAGGCTGTTGAGGAGGAGGAGGCCCCTAGACGGGCCAACGTCGGACGAGGAGGTCGTCAGCTGAGGGGAGCTCCCTCGTGGGCTAAGACCTGGGAGAGCAGGCACTTGATGTGGGCTACATAAGGTCACCTGTCCTACAGGACGGTGAAGAGTTTGGTAATTTTGAATTCATTACTCACCACTCATCTCCTTTCATTCATTTCAATTGCTCACATCTTATCCAATTTTCATTCAAAACTAAAATTAGCTTTTTGTTTCAAATCACAATAGGAGGCCGGGAACATCAGGTTGTTCTTGGGTTACACGACAGCAATGGAGTGCTACGAGCGGCTGTCGGCAGAGGAGCGCGCCATGATCGAGCGCGGAGCGTTCGGGGCCTTGGTGCAGGCCTAGAGGGATATTGTGAGGAGGAAGTTGCGGGCTAACCTTAGCCTGGTCCGCGCTTTCTTGGACCGATTCTGGGATACGACTTCCACTTTTCACATGCCTTTTGGTGAGGTGGGAGTCACTCTAGAGGACTACGGCACAATTTATGGTCTACCGTGTGGGTCTGAGGCTATGGAGTGTCCGGAGACTGCCATGAGGGTGGACTCGGCCGAGGCTAGGAGATTGATCGGCTGGAACTTGTCGCCGAAGGCTGTCACAGTGCCGGGTTTAGTACCCAGCTCCTACGTTCGAGACTATTTCGCGGGAAAGATCCCAGCGCTGGTGACGATTGATGGGAGGGAGACGGCTCCTCCTCCCTGTACAGCTGAGCAGAGGGCCCGCTTGTGGCTTTGGTGGTTTCTGTCTTCGATTTACCTCGGAGACAAGGGAGAGAGGCTGTCAATGAAGCTTCTTCCCTTCCTTTCTGACCTGAACTCCCTAGGGCGTTGGGACTGGGTCACTGCTGGTTTCGCAATCCTCATCCGCTTTATGAGGGCCATGGTTCGTTCGGGGTTGATGGAGAAGGGGACTTCTCCTGGTGCTGTCGGTCCTGGACTTCTGTTGGAGGTATGAACCTTCATTGAGACTTAAAATCAATTCTCTTCTTTATCAAATTACGAAAGATCGTTATTGACTATCTTGCTTTACAGGCGTGGGTGTACTCCTATTTTCCGGGCCTTGCGCCCAAGAGGACGGAGCCGCTGGAGAGGGCCTATCCCGTGGTGACGGATTAGGTCATGTGCAGGACGAAGAGCAAGCGTTCTTATCACGGTGTCTACCGGCGGGACGTGAACGCTCTTCAGCTAGACAGCGTAAACATCTCACTTATATTCATTTGCTTCTATATTGCTTTTTAACTCGATCATAAGAATGATTCCTTTTTTGTCTTATCCCAGTGGGTGCCCAGGCCTTGGGCGGAGTACGCTGAAGCGCCTCCTTTTGTGGCTGAGGTTCTTCGGCCTAGGAGTTCGAGCCGGCTGCTGTTGAGGACGTCGATGGGTCCTGTGTGGTACTTGGGCGAGCGCTTGGCTCGTCAGTGCTCTTGGGATGTGTTGACGGTTCCCATTGATCCTCCTAGGACGATGTTCAGGGAGCCTTCTAAGACTGAGAGGGAGGCCGACTTGGGTAGCGTTGGTGGTGACGCCCTCCTTCTTCCTGGCGAGGACTACTCGGCGTTCCTCTACGGGAGGTTAGCGTACTGGCCGGTTGTGGTGAGCATTTTTATTCTTCTTGATTTTTGATTTTCAAACTACGATGAAGGATCATCGATTAATGAGAAACATTTGACTTTGTAGGAGGTTGAGGCGGCGGGCATCGAGCCCCCAGAGTACCCCGAGACCCTCGAGTACGTTGACGCGACTGGGAGGACGACGATCTCCGAGCTGCGTGACTTTGACGTGGGCCGTGACGGATCTTGGCTGGACGATTGGCGGATCGATTCGGAGGGTGAGCCTCTAATTTGCCTAATTCTTGTGTAAGAACACATTTGGTTGAACTTATTCAATTATTGAGAATTCCTTTTGAAAATGCAGGTTGCGTCGTCTCGGTTCGTGGCGTTGTAGAGGGTGGCCAACCAGCTGCGAACTACTGCCGTCGAGGCACTTCTCGGCGGTCGCGGTCGTCAGGTATGAACCTTGTGCCTATTTCGTTTTTTTGAATTTTGATTTTCCAACTTTTCTTGTAATTGCTGGAAATGATTGACATGAGCCAATTTCGTTGTTTTGCAGGGGGGCCGCAAGCTGGAGCGAGAGTTGGCTCAGTCTCGGGAGGAGACATCTCACTTGTTGAGGGAGCTCGAGGTTCGCGACGCCGAGATTGCTGCTCTCGCGGCAAGAGTTGCGGAGCTGGAGGGCGACCAGCAGTAGTTTTGTCTAGTTGTATTTTGCACATTTGTACATTTTGGTCCTTCATTTTGAATATTTTGGACTTTTTTTGGGGCGAAAGCCCCCAGTTTGTTGTGCATTTCCTTTTTGGTTGTATATAAGATGGCCTGAGTGCCTTTTTTTTGGGTGAAAGGTTAGCTTCTCATTAAAACCAAAGAACAAACAATTTACAAACTACCAACTAATGGTACAATTTCAAGGCAATGAATAATTATAATTAGGAGCTAATCATAACTATCCATTCCTTATCTCTAGTAGACATTACATTTTGAAGCCAAAAAGTACAACGAATTTTCATCATGCTAACTATATCATGGACAACCCTATTCGGATGAGCTAGGGTGCCATCCACAAAAACTTTGTTTCGCTAAATCCAAACCATATAGTATGCCGCCTGAATCCAAGCAATAATGACTTTCTTTTTAATCTTCGACCAAGGCTTGCTGTGAACCCAAGCCAAGGCACCAGTGAGGGGAATACTAACATGAAGCTTGACACTAAGCATCCCAATAATTCTCCTGATGAAATGGCACTGATGAAAAAGATGTATATGAGTCTCATCAGCCATACCACACACCAAACATAAAGCATCCTGACTAATGCCCAACTGAAACAGTTTATCCTTCAGACGCAGGGCCTCTCTGACTATTAACCAATTAATAAAGGTGTGCTTAGGCACACTCCAGACATTCCAGGAATATTTAGACCAAGGGACCCGTGGGTAGTGAGTCCTGATCAACTCATAACCACTGGAGATAGAATACCCAGAAGGGCTGGTACTCCATACACCAGTAGAGAAAACCAATGGGAACTTAGATTTTAGTTTACAAATAGACCTCCAACTCCAAGCAACATCTGGTTTAGGGGAGTAAGAAGCCCAAGGAGTACCCTTCATATAAATGTGATTGACCCGTCTAACCCAAAGAGCATCAGGCTTGGAATGGATCCACGAAACAAGCTTACCCACAGCAGCTGCATTCCAGTAATAGCTATTTCTAACACCCAAACCTCCTTCATTTCTTGGCACACTCAATTTCTCCCAGCTTACTGGAGGTGACCTCAGAAATTCAGTGGAACTATCCCAAAGATAGTTCCTACACAAGGTATCAATCCTTCTGAGTACACCCTTAGGAATCATAAAAATATTGGCCCAGTAGCTATACAAGGAAGTCAGGACTGCATTCACCAAAGTTAACCTGCCACAATAGGAGAGTTTCCTGGAACCAAACCCTCTAATTCTGGCTGTAACTTTATCAATCAAAACAGCACAGTGATTATTTGAAAGCCTTTGCGCGAAACAATAGGTACACCTAGATATTTGAAAGGCAAGGTACCTTCCACAAACCCGGACACCTCAATGATATCACCTTCACGAGAATGATGAACTCCATTAAAATAGATATTAGATTTCATAGAATTCATTTGTAAGCCAGTAGCAATGGAGAAGGTGGCAAAAGCTCTTAATAAGATCATAATTGAATGAGTATCACCCTTAGAAAAGAGGAGCAAGTCATCAGCAAATAAAAGGTGAGATAATTGAAGCCTACCACATAAAGGATGGAATTTGAAAGACATGGTAGTGGTCACATGATCCAAAATCCTACTCAAATACTCCATAGTGATAGTGAACAGAAGAGGGGATAGAGGGTCCCCCTACCTCAAACCTTTAGCCCTCTTAAAATATCCAAAATTCATGCCATTCAACACTAAAGAATAAGAAGCAGTCCTGACACAGGTCATTAGTAAATGAGTAAAAGGAGGAGGAAACTGCAAGGCCTCAAGCATTTGTTCTAAGAAACCCCAATTGACAGAGTCATAGGCCTTCTTGAGGTCAACCTTCATCAAGCATCTAGGTGACACAGATTTCCTATTGTACAACCTCACAAGGTCTTGACAAATTAAGATATTCTCAATGATAGTCCTACCTTTTACAAACCCCCCTTGATTAGGGCTAATAATATCAGGGAGAACCTTAGACAATCTAGAAGCAAGAATTTTTGAGATGGCCTTATAAAGAACATTACAACAAGCAATAGGCCTATATTGTGTGACATTTTGGGGAAGATCAACTTTAGGAAGGAGAGTAATAAAAGTATGGTTCACCTGTTGAAGCAATTTGCCAGAGGTAAAAAAATCTAGGACAGCATTGCATACCTCATCCCCAATAACAGACCAAGAATCTTTGAAGAATGCACTGGAAAAACCATCAGGGCCGGGTGCCTTGTGATTTGGAATGGAAAAAATAGCATTTTTAACTTCATTTTTACTGACAGGGTGCAAAAGAAGATCCCAATGCTCAGAAGTACAAACCTTCCCCAGCTGAACCACAGGCTTACTAACAGGGGTAGTAGAAGAGGTAGTTCCAAGCAACTGGTGATAATAATTGAGAAAAGCTTGCTGAATTTTTCCCCATCAGTATGAGTATGCCCATCAGTATCAGTTATCTTGAAAATTTTGGAATGGACATGTCTATTTTTTAGAACACTATGAAAATATTTAGTGTTATTGTCTCCTTGATTAACCCAAATGGCCTTAGTCTTCTGAATAAGGAAACTATCACAGGCAGACTGAAGCTCTCCATAGGTTTTAAGAGCCTCTCTTTCCTGATCAATAAGAACAACATCAGTAGGGTTGTTATGGACATCAGTTTGAATAGCCTCTAAGACCTTCCAAGCATGAGCTGTACTCTTTTCAATATCAGCAAAAAGCAGCTTGTTCAAATTTTTCAAAGGTTGCTTCAAGCTCTTCATTTTCATTACCACTTGAAAAATTTTGGTTCCCTGCCTATTTGTATTCCAAACTTGTTGAACACAGGGTAAAAAATCAGGCACTTTACTCCACATGTTAAAAAATTTAAAACTCTTTCTCCCAGTAAAAGAAGTGGCAGAATCATGAATGATACAGGGGGAATGATAAAAATAGCCTTCATTTAAAAAATTGGCATAGGCATCAGGTTTGGCAAGTAGCCATTCCTGATTCACCAACACTCTATCCAAATGAGAATAAACCCTAGTAGATGGCTCCTGCTTATTGTTCCAGGTATAAAAGGAACCAGTGGCAGGACTGTCTAATAGGGAGCAATGATCCACACAAGCCTGAAAATCTTCCATTTCCTCAATAGTAGTGTGGCCCCCAAGCCTTTCAGTAGGGGTAAGCACACAGTTGAAGTCTCCACACAAAAGCCAAGGACCAGTAACATTAGTAGAATAAGTAGACACATCAGTCCAGAGAACCTTCCTATCTATGGTGTCATTGAAAGCATATACCATAGTGAGATGAAATTGGAAATCAGTACTAATCTCAGTAATCCTCATATGTATTGCCTGAGCACTGTAATGAAGAAAATTAACTTGATATATGTTAGGTTTCCAAAGCACCCAAATTCTACTTCCAGAATGGCAAGAAGTGTTGGTAGAAATAGACCATCCATCACACAAGTTAGTTCTTATGGCATTTAGAGACAAAGGCTTTACCTTTATCTCAAGGAGACCAAACAAATCTACCTGATGAGTATGTAAAAACCACTTGATATGCTTTTGCTTAGATAGTTTGTTTAGCCCCCTAACATTCCAAAATCCAAACCTAGGCATTACTCCCATGGGGAGTAATGCACTACCATTAGTACCTATGCCAACTTTAGGGGTAGCATTGTTCAGAGCATCAATGAATGTATACTCCCTGAAGTTGGATGTAGCTTTACCAGCAGTAATGATATCCCTCCTACTAATAGCAAGAGGTTTGGCAGGTGTATTTGCTGGTGCTGGAGTACTAACTTGCTGGTAAGTTCCACTTTTATTCCATGTCACCTGAAGTTTATGCTGAACCTCCTGAGGAGTTGTAGCAGCACCAGAGGAGCCAACAAGCCCAACAGCAGGGGACACAGGTTTAGGTGTAGACACTGGAATAGGCTGAATGATAGGGTCAGACCTAATAGGATTAACAGGCGGAATGGGGTCAATCCTAATAGAAACAACAGGTTGAGGCACAGCCTTTGGGATTACAGATTTCTTTTGGACCCATTGTTGTTGTGGTTGATTAGAAGGTTTCTGATTTTTGGACTTTGGTTTCCTGCATTGTTCAGTAGCATAACAAACACCACACAAAATGGGTTGCCATTCACATTCAACATTCAACTTAACAACATGACCATCCTCATCCAAAAATTTAACAAAATTAGGTAAGCTTTCACCAAAGGAACCTCCAGCAAAACCTAATCGTGTTTTCCCCTCAGTGGACTGGTCACATCGTAAAAATTTACCTATCAAGCCTGCAATTCGAGGTTGACATTTACCCCGATATTTCAGAGGTAAATCCATGATTCTCACCCAAATAGGCACCTTCTTAACATCATCCTTATTAAGCTGAACATGAGACTCCCAACTCCTAACTATAAGCGACTTATTATCAAACAAAAAATGCCCTTGCTTAAGAACAGCCAACTTACTAGCCTCGGAAGAGAAACAAACCAAAAAAATACCATTTGGCAAGAAAGATACCTTGTCAATTGGATAATTTGCCCAGATTCGTCGAACAAACCCCTCAATAATTTCCCAGGGAGGGTTAGTGCCCAGGATGAAACAATAGACCGAAGATTTCCAGTAGTTAAGTTCTTCCTGTACATCTTCAGTGGTAAATTGCATCAAACCCTCAGGCTCCTCATCAATTCGTTCCAAGACAGCTTTCTTTTTGCCTTGAACATACCATCCTTCCCCAGATTCATCAATTTCAATAGAATCCAAATTAAAAGGAGCAACACCAGTAATCTCATTCACATTTTTCGTCATCCCAGTATCCGTATCAGAAGGTTTCTTAATTTGCGTAGCAGAAGATGATGAACCAACATTTTTTTTGAGAATTTGTGGTGATTTGGTGATAGTACGATGAATAGTCGATGAAGATCGAGCAGCAATCACCATGACTGCGCACACAAATCTAAGGTTATTATTCTCTCTTTTTTTTTTCTTTTTCTTTTTGGCCTGAGTGCCTTTGCTGCTGGGTTGTGTTGCTTGTATCTGCAGGTTAGCTTTGAACAGGTTTGGTAGATGACGGTTTATGCCGTCATGCTGCCAAAATTTACATAGAAATCACGCAAAACATACATTTGTATATACACATGGCCTAAATTAGAGCAAAACAAAATTTGCAAAAAATTTGCCGGAAATGACCGGACGGTAGGGAGAGTTACTCCTAAAAAAAATAAAAATAGAAACCTATAAGTTTAGAAATGAAAAAAAAGAATTAAATTAGTATGAAACTTATATCCTAAAATGAATTATAATGAAAATTGTTTCCTAAAATGAAAATGTGCAAGTGTGGTAAAATGGCGAAAATGTCGATGTCGCCTCGAAATGCGTGCCCGCGGAATTAGGAAACACGAAATATGGTAATTTCCACGTATTTGCCAAAATAATAACCCGTAGGAATAGGAAATTATTCATCACGGAATTAGGAAAGATCCAACGCGGAAAATCATAGAAATCAAGCTGAGGAAGAGGCGCGGCATAAGATAAGTCCCTTTGAAGAGGCGCGGCCAGTCTTTGCGCTTTGTTCCCAGTGGTTCTGTTTCAGCGATTTAAAACAAAATTAGTGTAAATAGAGACGTCGATAGAGCTTTTATTCACACAATTCTTCCGTCTCTTCTTCGTCTTATTACATAAAATTCTCAAAATAATCCCTCATCATGAATACTTTGGAGATTCGCTTAAAAGAATGGACCAACGAATTTTCCAATATGGAGAAATATGATATGGGCGCATATAATCTTGGATCATTGTTGAGTTTGAAGCTTATCAAGGTCGTCAAACCATTCTTGGATGCTTGTCTTGATTATTGGGACCCGAATTACCATGTTTTTGCGTTCCCTGGAGGTGATATTTGCCCATTCCCTGAAGAAATTGCCGCGATTGGTGGGTGGGACCCTGAACACTTGCCTGCCATTCCTTCTACTTCGCAAGGGTATAAGAGCAAATTTAGAGACTTGCTTGGGTTGACTAGACTTGAGGTGGACAGTCTAGTGACCTCGAAGGGAGTGCGTATGTTGGACTTCATTGACCAATTCATTAACAGGGCCGACCCCACCGTTTCTTATGTTGCTAGGCGAAGGGCATTTGGATTTTGCTTGTTGCATGTGTATGTCTTCCAAGGGCATGTTGATGAAGACTTGAGAGGTGATCCCCGTCTTCTGGGCCTTGTTGAGCAAATGGAGTTGCGCAGGAGCCCAGCTTGTTTATGCTTAGGAGAGATCCTGTTGGGCTTGGATAATAGAAAAGCCAGCCGCAACCTACCGTATTTGGGAAGTGCCGTCATTCTGCAGGTAAAAGAACATTTCCTTCTCTTTTTCTTTTCTTCTTTTTTTTTGCTTTTTTGTTTCGTTCGTTTTTTTTTTTTTTTTGTTTCGTTCGTTTTTTTTTTCTTCTTTTCGTTTTTTTTTATTTCTAATACCCGCTTTTGGTAGGTTTGGCTTATGGAACGGCTTCGATTGATCGAGCCCCCAGTTCATGTTCCTTCTTATCATGCTCGTTCGATTGCGATGAGGACTAGGTTGTACATGGTGGACTTCACCCGGGTCTGCAATTATTGGGAGAACAAAATGAAGAGTGATGATGGCCCATTGATTAGGTGGATTGTACCATGGTGGCACCTCAAATCTGTCACTGGAGTGTCTTCCTTGGATCCTACTCGATCTGTGCGCATTCCTGGCTTGGAATTTATGGTGTGCATCTTCCCGGAAAGGCTGATGAGTCAGGTTGGACTAAAGCAGATGATCCCGAAGCTCGATACCGTCCCGCAGACTGCCGTGGCGCTTACTACCGAGAGCCGAAGGGAATGGGCCATTAAATGGGCCCAAAGGAACGTGTGGTTCTTGAACTCTTTTGCTAATGCGTTATGGGTGTCGGATTCTTATCTGCAATGGAGGAAAGCTACTACTCCGGAAGAGCGCGAGAGATTGAGGAAGCGCGAGCCCGTTGAATACAAGGTGCGCGAGGTGGAAAAGGAGAAAGAGAAGCATTTGACTGATGGAGAGGAGGAAGCCGGGTTTCGAGTTGTTCATCCTTCGAAGAAACCGAAGACCTCTCCTGTCGTGGATAAAGTGATTGAAAAAAATGGGAAGTCTAGGCCTCGAGAAAGACCATTGGTGATTAGGTCCGAAGTGGCGCAAGAGCGTCCGGCTCGAGGTCGTGATAAGAAATATGATAAGAATGACAAGGGCAAAGGGAAGATGGAAGAATATCCCAAGTCTTTGCTATTATTTATTATTATTATTATTATTATTGTAATAAAAAGGTGGGGTTTTTAGAATCCTAGCCTATTTTTATTTCTTTTATTATGTAACGTATTATTATTATTAGAAGGTGAATGAAATAAAAAAGGTTAAGTGGTTATGAAACCTGTTGTGATTTTCTATTTATTATTCTTGTCGAATTCCAAATGCAATGCAAATGTCCTTCTATTTACATTTTAAAATAATGGGTTGTATTCCGTGAAGGATTGCCTACGTATTCATTTAGAAAATGAAATCAAACCCTTGCGCGTAGTTCGAGTAAATGTAAAAGAATAATTGTTCTAAGCAAGAGCTTGTAATGAACTTAGAAAATAAGCATGAGCTTTTTACTTACTCTGAAGGTGCAGTTTAGTTTATTTGATGATATGAGGATGACAAAATTGTTAAAATGCAAGAGCAAGGTGACATTAGCTTATTTCGGCTTGGCCAGGGGCCGTTTATTTAGTGCCACAAGAGCGTCACGTGAGGTTACGCGAGGCGCGTTTTTGTTCCTATTCTAGGTATAGTACCGTTTTAGTTGGTCGAGGTTTGTTGGGTTTGAAAACTCATTCCCATCTAGGTCTGTGATCCTAACCGCACCCCCTGGAAGTATGGACTTGACTAGGAATGGCCCGGCCCAATTAGGTTTGAATTTTCCCAGTGGGTCAACAGGTAAAAGAGCTCTAACCGACTTGAGTACTAAGTCTCCTTCTTTGATGTTTCTTAGCCTAACCCTTTTGTTGAAAGATCGTTTGATACGTGCTTGATATGTTTGGACATTATGCAAGGCGCGTAGCCTACGTTCATCCAGGAGGATGAGTTCTTCATATCTATCCCTCTTCCAATCGGCCTCTAGGATTTGACTTTCGAGTAAGATACGCAAGGATGGTATCTCTAGCTCAACTGGTTGTACAGCTTCCATGCCGTAGGTCAAATAGAAAGGAGTAGCCGTAGTGGGCGTCCTAACAGATGTGCGATATCCCCACAAAGCAAAGGGTATCTTGCTCGGTCAATCTCGATAGTTGTCAATCATTTTCTTGAGAATTGTGACAACGTTCTTGTTTGCCGCCTCTACCGCGCCATTAGTCTGAGGTCTATAGGGCGAAGAGTGGTGATGCCTAATTTTGTACTTGGCTAGCAGTTGCTCAGTCTCAGCTTGGAAATGTGATCCATTATCACTAATGATCTCATGTGGGCAACTACATCGATAACTGATGTTGTTTTGTATGAACTTTGCCACGTTTTTATTCGTGAGACTAGTGTAGGAAGCCGCTTCTACCCATTTTGTGAAGTAGTCAATGCCACTAGGATTAAACAGTGACCTCCTGTTCCGGCTGGAGTTATCTTCCCGATTATGTCGATTCCCCAGGCAGAAAATGGCCAAGGAGATGTCATCGTATATAGCAATGAAGGAGGGACGTGTTGTACATTCCCGAAGATTTAGCAATTATGGCAATGTCTTACGTATTTGATGCAATCGGATTCCATTGTGGTCCAATAATACCCCAAACGTGTGATTTTATTTGCCATCATGGGCCCACTCATGTGAGGACCGCATTCTCCATCGTGGACTTCTTCCATCACTTTTCGTGCCTGTGAATGATCAAGGCAACGTAGGATTACACCAAGAGGTGTTCTTTTGTATAACTCTCCTTGCATGACAACGTATTGGGAAGCTAGTAGGCGTATAGCACGTTGTCCCCTCTTGTCCATATCAGGTGGAAAGGTACCATTGAGCTTGAAATTCAGGATTGCTTGGAACCAGGGTTCCTGCGCGATTTCCTCTTCATCGGTGATTTGGTGGACATAAGCTGGCTCTTACCGTCGTTCGATGCATAAAGGCATTTCCACCATGTCATCTGGCATATTAATCAAAGACGCGAGTTTTACAAGAGCATCTGCAAATTGATTTTCTTCCCGAAGTAGGTGTAGATATGTCACGTGATTAAAGAATTGGGCAACTTGGTCTATTCTAGCTTGATATGGCGCTAGGCTTTCGCTTCGGATTTTCCGAGATCCCGAAACTTGATTGATGATTAGGGATGAGTCCCCATGTACTCAGAGGTTTTTAATGCCTAAGCTCACTGCCGCTTGTAGTCCAATGAGACAAGCTTCGTATTCTGCAACGTTATTTGTTACCTCGAAGTCGAGTTTGACAACGATTGGTGTATGCTCGCCTTCAGGAGAAAGGAGCAACACTCCTATTCCAAATCCTCTTAAGATTGATGCTCCGTCAAAGTAAAGGTCCCAGGAGTCTACGTCAGTTTGGAATATATCCTCGTCCGGAAATGACCAAGTATCTATTGCTTGTGCGTCATTGATGGGATTTTCTGCGAAGAATTCGGCGACGACGCGACCTTTTATAACTTTCAGAGTCACGTATTTGAGGTCGAATTCTGAGAGCATCAAAGTCCATCTTGCTAGGCGTCCGTTGAGGACGGGTTTCTCGAAAAGGTATTTGACTGGATCCATTTTAGAGTATATTTTAACGGAGTAGCTAAGCATGTAATGGCGTAGCTTCTTCGTTGCCCACACAAGAGCAAGGCATGTCTTTTCAAGTTTTGAGTATTTACACTCGTACTCCAAGAACTTCTTTCTAAGGTAGTAGATAGCCCTTTTTTCACTTCCTACAGTTTGAGCTAGCATGGCACCCATGGCTGTTTCGGTTACTGTGATGTATAAACCAAGAGGTTGATCTCGTTCAGGTGGCATGAGCACTGGTGGTTTAGCCAATATCTCTTTGATTTGGTCAAATGCCTTTTGACAATCATCATCCCACATGGTGTGGTATGTTTTCTTGAGCTTCTTGAAGATAAGCTCGCAAATCATGGTGAGTTTCGATATGAATCGACTTATGTATTGCACTTTCCCTAGGAATCCTCTGACTTCTTTTTCTGTTTGAGGTTGCGGCATTTCGATCAGAGCCTTGATCTTGGAAGGGTCTATCTCTATACCTCATTGGCTAATGACGTATCCCAGAAGTTTGCCAGATGTTACACCGAATGCGCACTTTTGAGGATTGAGTCTCATGTTGTAATTTCGTAGTCTTGCGAAAAATTTGCGAAGGTTCGCAATATGCCCCTCTCTATCCTTGCACTTGACAATCATGTCGTCTACGTATACCTCAACTTCTTTGTGCATCATGTCATGTAAGAGTGTAGTTGCGGTGCGTTGATATGTAGCTCCGGTGTTGATCAACCCAAACGGCATGACCGTATAGCAATAGGTTCCCCATTGAGTGACAAAGGTGGTCTTATTCATGTCTTCTATGGCCATTTTGATTTGGTTATAGCCCGCATATCCATCCATGCAGGATAGTAACGTGTGGTATGCAGTATTGTCCACCAATATGTCGGTCTGTGGTAGATGGAAGTCATCTTTAGGACTTGCTTTGTTTAAGTCCCTAAAGTCAACAAAAACACGGATTCTCCCATCCTTTTTGGGTACAGGTACTATGTTGGCTACCCAGTCAGAATACTCGGAAACTTTGATGAACCCGGCTTTGAATTTCTTATCAACTTCTTCCTTAATCTTGAGAGCCCATTCCGTTCTCATTCGTCGATGCTTCTGTTTTACAGGTTTGAAACCTGGCTTAATCGGGATTCTATGTTCGGCGATATCCCTGTCGATCCCTGACATGTCTTTGTAGGACCAAGCGAAAACGTCTTTGAACTCGTTTAGGAGGTTTATGAAATCGGCCCTTTTGTTAGAGCTCAAGGTAATTCCTATCCTAAGTTCTTGGGGTTCTAGTTCGGTTCCTACATTGATGGGTTTGGTGTTGTCTATTACTGGTCCCCCTTCCCCTTCCTGTAGTATTTCTTTGGCTACGTAGGGAGGTATTTCGATTTAGTCTGGGTCTTGGTCATCCTCAGTATCATCGTAAACAGAATTGCACTCAAGATAACACAAAGAGTAAGCAGAACCTGATTTATTCATATTAAAGTTTGAGAAAAGTTGAAACAAAGAAGCCATCTGATCTGCGGTCAGTGGCGGCAAAGGGACAGTGGTTGGGACATTTCCCAAACTACTGTTACTACTCGAGGCTAAACTAGGAGAAACCTAGGGAGTGGGGATGACGGCAAGAGGTGACTCCTTAGTGACTTCTCTAGACTCCGACTCTGACTCCGACTCCGGCTCGAACTCATCGTCTTCTGGTTCTCCTTTGAACATCTTTCCTTCTCCAGTGGTGAGCTTAAAGAGTCTTCCTTGATTGTTGGTCCACTTGATCGACTTTCTCCATCCTTTTTGCTGACTTGCGTTGGTTTCTGTGATTAACGTGGTAGGGTTGAAGCGATCGTCCTGAAGTATCATGGTAATGATCTCATCCTGCACTGCTCTAACAAATCGATCTTCTCCGAACAATAGACTAACAGCTTGTTCGTCTAAGCAAGGTGCTTGACGGGTTTTGACGGTAGGAACCGTTTCTGGAGGGATGAAGTAGCAATCGTGAAAGATCTCGATTCTGGCTAGCTTCCTCTCGAGATAATGCCAAGGCTCGGGAAATCCGTGAAAGAGTTCTAGATTTCCTTCCTTAACAAAGTACCCATTTAGGGTAGGGAGATAAGGTCGCACTCCTACATACTTACGGTTTTGAACTTGAGCGAGCATCTCGAGAACCTATTCTTTAGTGGGTTTGTACCCTAGTCTGAGTGGTATCCTCTTTGAGTTGGCTTCCTTGTATGGTGCGAAGGTGTTTCTTCGAATAGGGTTCAAAGGCATTCCAGGGAAGTATCCCTGGGATTTGAGTATGTGGTTGACCACCAAGTTGGAGTAGGGGTCATAGTATAAGGGTGCCAATTCGCTTTCTATGACACTTATGCTTTGGAAGCCCCCAAGTTCATACACTGGGTCTGCAAGGACTTGATTGTTCGACTTCTTTTCGATTATTGCCTTGATGGGTGACGAAGTGATTGACACGGCTGTCGCAACCCTATCAAAGATAAAACCAACGGGTCTCAAGTAAATGTAGCAGAGGCAGTCGGGTATCGAATCCACGGGGAGATGGGAATCCTATAGTCAACTAGGTATGTCGAAAGTAACCAAAATAGGGGGTTTGTTTTTTTGTTTTCTAAAGACTACGAGCAAAGGAGAGAATAAAAGGAACGAGAGTGAAATAAAATAGAGATGAACAAGGGAGAAAGGTACTAGGATTGTCGGTTCACCATGGCTTCTAAAGTCCGGACTAAAATATAGATGCCCTAAATCCAAGCTGTGGGTAATAAACGTCACCTTTCGGTCCTTATTTCGCCCTAGGCAACACTAGTTTAGCTTTCGCCCTAGCTAGCATAAATCCTAATGAAACGCTGCAGAACTACTCCTTCTCCAATCTTTCGATCTAGGAGAAGGGGAAAACGAGACAGTTAATTGAGTGCGTCGACTCAAAAAATTAAGAGATATTAAAGCAGCAGATGTATACAACTAGACTACGGGTGTCTTAATTAATTCGTCCTTCCTACGCCATGGTTACCCTAAATCCTAGCAAAGCGATTAGCTATTCATGATCGAAATGAGGAACAATAGTGGCAAAGCAAATAACAATAGATAACATAATAAACGAAACTGAACTGAAATTATGCTATGATAATACCGAATTCAACAGAAGAAAAGTTGAGGAATGGCGATGAAAAGTACTTTTGATCCAAAAACTAAAGCAACAGTCTCCGTCCTCTGTCTAAAATGTGATAATTAGGTCTCAGTATTCCATGCCTTTTTATAAGAAAAATAGCAAAGGGAATAAAGCGTTATAAAATAACAACACAAAATCGAACTAAAGCCCATCAGTGCGTGGCCTCTCGATCGAACTCCACAGTTGCTCGATCGAGAGCTTTCCCTAAGCATCTCCCTCGATCGAGAACAGGACATCTCAATCGAGGCCTTCACCCTTGCATTCACTCGATCGAGAACAGGACATCTCGATCGAGGGGTTCTTGACTTCTTGTGTGTTCTCCTAATCCTTTGGATACCTTCACGCCTCTCAAGATGGTAAAGTTTCGCGCCAACTCTCTTAAGCAGGTTTGGAGGATCGCAAATAGGCTGATTTCCAGTCATTCCGGTTCGTACCTGCAAATAATGCAAAGCAGACCAAAGTATACTATTCGGGGTATAAAGTGACATAATATCACTCAAATACATAGAAATGCGTGCCAAAAGAGACCGTAAAAGTCTATGTAAAATGCACGCATCAAACTTCCCCAAACCAAACCTTTGCTTGTCCTCAAGCAAACTAATGCAACTAGCTAGGACGAAATGGATAGGAGTAGAACATAGACAAGCTGAATACCGTTGGCTTAAACCGTTTAATGCATAAGAATCAACTACTAGTAGCTTGACATCAAGGCAAACGAATTTATGCATATTTCAAAGAGACGTTGAACTTTCGACCTTGCAAGACTTTTAAAAAAAATGGACTCTCACGGGTCGCTCAATCACACAAATAGGCATAAGGTGATATGTAAAATAAGATAGAAGGAATAAAGAACACTCACCTAACTGCAACCTATAAGGACATGCATGCAGTCTAACATGAATAAAGTCTCTACAACCGTACATATGCATTCCAACCAAACTGATGACCAAGACACATGCCGAGGACTTACATATGGGTAAGTGAGGTAATAGGTAAGAAGGGGCTAAAATGAATTTGGATATGTGGGGTTAATAGCCAGGCTAGCAACAATGGATCCAAATTATACAACTTCCCTACTTCAAACGCCATACATATCATTACGAAATAGTGCAAATTGGATGCACACAGCTCACTAAGCATCATAAAATTATCAACTCCCCATAAGATATAAATTAAACATGGGAGCATAAATCACAACATACAGTCTTTTCATTTTCCGCATATGATTTTTTTCCTCTTCGTTTTTTTCCATATTTCTTTTCGGATTTCTCTTTTCTTTTTTTTTTCCTTTTCTTTTTTCATTTTTCTTCACTTCTTTTTCAATATTTTTCCTTCATTTCCTTCACCCATCCATCTCATGAAAAGATATAATAACCAACTGCAAATCAACACATTCCCAACATTACTAACATTACTAGCTCGGCTAGGGTAGGAAAAATATGGATTGTAGCTAAATAGGGACAAAATGGGCAATTTTGCTATGTGGAGCTCATGGGTAAAATGAAATAAAGGGGTTGCCTCTCCAAACATGTGTCACCAACCACAGACCCGAATGCATACAGGTACTAAGTAGACTAAACTCATGCTTATGCAATTTGATGTTATATGCCTTATAAGGAGTAACTACTCACCTCCTACATGAACTGGTCATGGATGACACCAGTTATAAAGCTCTAAACCTCAGAAAGATATTGTAGTTTGCCAAAATTTCAAGTCAAGTCTACTTTTTCAACGAATTTTGAAACGAAATTCGAGAAATTGCAAAGGTTGTTGCTAAAAGATGTGAAATAAAGCAAGGCTTAAGCAAAAAGACAGTTATCATCAATGAAAAACTCCCATCAGACTCAACCTAAAATGCAAAAATAAACATGATTTTTTTTCTTGAATTTTGAAATTTTCCAATTTTTTATGAGATTTTTGATTTTTATGAAATAAAATACAATGCAAATGTAAGTAAACGTGGTAACAAAATGCGGTAAAAACAACATGCAGACACGATATGGATGCAAATCCTCCCCAAACCAAACTGTACAATGTCCCCATTGTACAAAGTAAAGGAAAAGAGATGCAAACTAAAGAGAGGGAGAGTCGAAAACTTACAAAAGCGTGCAGACCACGGACCTCCCCAAACCGAACCAAATAGAGAGGTTAGTAGGGCTTTCGATCGACAAAGGATCAGGTCGATCGAGAAGAACACGGTACTCGATCGAGACAAGTAACACTCGATCGAGGCTTTTAGCGGTGCATAAACTCGATCGAACAAATAGGATCTCGATCGAGAGCTTTGAAGGCGTAGGACCACTCGATCGAGCAAGAAGGCTACTCAATCGAGGGCTGTTGCATCAGTAAGCAACAGTACGGTACCTGTGCTGTACCAAAAACGCAAAAATTCTATTAAAATTGTTCAAACTCACACCAAACAGAAATAAAGAAAGTTAAAAGTTCGAAAAACAAATACAACAATTTACAATCGGGTTGCCTCCCGATAAGCGCATGTTTATAAGGTCCCGCACGACCTATAAGCGTCAAACATCACTCTCTGCCATCGCGTCGAAAAAGAGAACTTCGGCGCGTCCAATCACAGCATCAACCCCATAATAATGCTTCACAAGATGACCATTAACTTTGAAGCGATTCCCCTCGGAGTCCTCTAACTCAAATGATCCAAATTTAGTGACGCCAGTCACCGTGTACGGACCACTCCACCTGGACTTCAGCTTACTAGGAAATAGTCTAAACCGGGCATTAAACAACAATTTTTTGCCCAACATGGAACTCACAGGGTACAATCCTCTTATCGTGCCAACGCTTAGTCTTCTCCTTATAAATTCGGAGCTATCATAAGCGTTCAAATTAAACTCCTCCAACCGCATCTAGCAAAGAATTAACGCTTCTCACCACACAAGTCAAAGATCATAATTAAGTTGGCGGATAGCCCACCAAGCTTTATGTTCTAGCTCAACAGGAAGATGACAAGACTTTCCATACACTAAACGATACGGTGAAGCACCGATTGGTGTCTTAAAAGCCGTCCTATAAGCCCACAACGTGTCCTCTAGTTTAGCACTCCAGTCTTTCCGTGATTTAGACACTACTTTGCTTAATATCTCTTTTAGTTCCCTATTAGAGACCTCAACCTGTCCGCTAGTCTGAGAGTGATACCCCAAACCCCTACGGTGTTTGACACCATATTTAGACAGCAAAGCAGTCAACTGTTGTTCTCTAAAATGCATACCCCTATCGCTAATGACGACCCTAGGGACACCAAACGGGGAAAAATAATCTTACGCAATAGCTTAATCACAGTCCTGGCATCACAATTGGGAGTGGCAATTGTCTCCACCCACTTAGACACATAGTCTACAGCTACCAGAATATACCTGTTACCCTGGCTAGACGGGAATGGCCCTTGATAATCAATGCCCCATACATCGAAAATCTCAACCTCTAGGATGCCGTTCTGAGGCATCTCATGTCTCTTGGAAATGTTTCCCGTTCTCGACAAGCATCACAAATAGCAACAAAAGTTTTAGTGTCGGCGAAAAGAGTTGGCCAATAAAAACCTGACTGCAATACCTTAGCCACGGTACGTGATGGACCGTGGTGTCCTCCACAAGGAGACGAATGGCAGCCTTCTAGGATAGCTTTGATCTTCCACTGCGGAATACACCGTCTGTAGAGTCCGTCTGCACATTCCTTAAATAAATAAGGGTCATCCCAGAAATATTGTCGTGCATCGTGTAGGAATCTCTTGCATACATGAGATAAATCATGGCAAAGGCGATTGATCGACAAAGTTAGCATAGTCTGCAAACCAAGGTTCAGCACCATCCTTAGAATTTACAGAGGTCACGCGAAAAAACATCAACAGAAAAATAAAGAGTCGTCGTGAAAGAATCATTAATAGGAAGAGAATCCTCCCCCTCCTCATTGCGTCGGGCGCGATGGATGGCCTGGCTACGACATTTTCTGCTCCCTTCTTATCCTTAATCTCCAAGTCAAACTCCCGTAAAAGGAGTATCCATCTCGATGTCTGGGCTTAGCTTCCTTCTTGTTCGAAAGGTGTTTCAGTTGCATGATCTGTAAAAATAATAACTTTAGAACCCAACAAATACGATCTAAACTTATCTAACGCATAAACAACAGCTAAAAGCTCCTTCTTTGTGGTAGCATATTTCACTTGAGCCTCATCCAGAGTTCGGCTTGCATAATAAATCGCACTCAGCGCTTTGTCTTTCCGTTGGCCTAGCACCGCTCCTAGTGCATAACCACTGGCATCGCACATAATCTCGAAAGGCAGCTTCCAATCTGGAGGCTGGATAATGGGTGCAGAGACCAAAGCCTGCTTCAAAGTGTTAAAAGCAAAAAGACATTCATCATTAAAATCAAAAGGAGCATCCTTTAAAAGTAACCGTGTAAGCGGTCGAGCAATCTTTGAGAAGTCCTTGATAAACCGATGATAAAAGCCAGCGTGACCAAGGAAACTTCTCACCCCCCTTAACATTAACTGGAGGGGGTAATTGCTCGATTACTTGCACCTTTGCTCTGTCTACCTCAATACCCCTGTTGGAGACTAGGTGCCCAAGGACAATGCCCTCATTTACCATAAAATGGCACTTCTCCCAGTTTAGCACTAGATTAACCTCAATACATCGCTGCAAAACTTTATCAAGGTTAGCTAAACAATTATCAAAGTCATTCCCATAGACACTGAAGTCGTCCATAAAGACTTCCATGATAGATTCGATATACTCAGAAAAGATCCCCATCATACACCTCTGAAAGGTGGCAGGGGCATTACACAAACCAAAAGGCATTCTGCGATAAGCAAAGACACCCTTCGGACAAGTAAAGGTAGTCTTTTCCTGATCATCTGGATGAATAGGGATCTGAAAGAACCCTGAGTACCCATCCAGATAACAGAAAAACTCATGAGAAGCCAATCTCTCTATCATCTGATCAATGAAAAGAAGGGGGAAATGATCTTTCTTGGTGGCGGCATTTAATTGCCGATAATCTATACACATCCGCAACTCGGTCACTAGTCTAGTAGGTATTAGCTCATTATTTTCATTTCGGACAACTGTAGTACCACCTTTCTTAGGTACCACCTGAACGGGACTTACCCATTTAGAATTCTCAACTGAATAAACAATACCTGCGTCGAGTAGTTTCATAACCTCAGCCGTCACAACCTCCTCCATCTTCGGATTCGACTTTGCCACGACCACGCTGCGAGGTTTGTGATCATCCTCTAGCTCAATCCTGTGCATGCAGACATCGGGGCTGATACCCTTATGGTCATCCAACGAATATCCCATTGCCTTCCTATTCCTCTTAAGAACAGTCAATATTAACTGTCCGTCGTTGAGCTTAGCGCTCACAATCACTGGAAACTGCTCAGTATCATCAAGAGAGGCATACTTAAGGTGAGAGGGAAGAGCTTTACGCTCGGGGACCTTTACCTCGACTTAGCACAAAGTGTGTGCCAAGTTCTCTACCCTTTCCACCGAACGTCGACAGCTCTATCTCATCTGTAGTAATTCCAAGCAACTCCTCGACATCGTCCTCGTCATCTGAAAAATCTGCACACTCATCTAGAAACATCAAAGACTCCTGCGGATCCTTAACTAAGGAATCCGACCAAAACTCGTAAGCAGACTCATCAATAATATCCACATAATAACAAGTATCCTCGATCATCGGTCTAGACAAGGTCTCGGGCAGACTAAACGTAATCACATCATCCCCTACCTCTAGAGTCAAACGCCCGAGTTTGACATCAATAATAGCTCCAGCTGTACACAAAAACGGTCTACCCAAAATAACTGGTGCGGGTATCTTCAAAGAATATCTAAAACAATAAAGTCCACTGGAATAAAGAATTTGCCTACCTTGACAGGCACATCCTCTAAGATACCTAAGGGCCGTCTAACAGATCTGTCGGCCATCTGTAGGGTGATATTGGTCATTTTTAGGTGACCCAATTTAAGCTTATAAAAGATAGAATAGGGCATGACACTGACACTGGCTCCAAGGTCACACAGCGCCCTATTTATCACCACATCTCCTATAACACAAGAAATAGAGAAACTACCCGGGTACTTCAGTTTATGGGGAGACTTTCCCGAAATTAGACTACTAGACTCTTCCATGAAAGCGACAGTAGCTGTTTCTCCAAATTCCATCTTACGCGTAATAATATCTTTCATAAATTTTGCGTAAGGAGGTATTTGGGTAATTAGCTCAGCAAAAGGAATGGTTACCTGAATGTTTCTTACCATATCTGCGAATTTGCTGAATTGTCTCTCCGTCTTTGTGTCGCGTAATCGACTCGGGTAAGGGACCTTAACCATAGGAAGTGGGTCCTCTTCTTTCACTTTACCTTTATCAGTTCTTGACACCCTCGCAGCACAAGAGGGTACCCCACTACGTTCAGCATTGGAATGCGTGTCCGCAGGCTCAGCATCTCTCGATTGAGGCTCAGAAGTGCTCGATCGAGAGCTGTTCTTGCTAACCTCTCTCGATCGAGAGGTTTCATTGTGCAGCTTACTCAATCGAGAAGTACCGTCTCTCGATCGAGGGGTTTCTTCCTCAGCATTGGTCGATCGAGAGGTAAGTTCACTCGATCGACCACCCTTCAGCAATTCTTCGTCATTTTGCTGAACACTGATCCCTGCCTCGGCGTTTGAACTTTCTAGAGTATGTTCTGGTCCGTCATAAGTGCGACCACTCCTCAAACTTATTGCATTTACCGGGTCTTCCTCTAAGCACATTGACTCACACATTTCGAGCAGTTTACGGAAGACATCCGCACCAGATTCCTGCTCAAGATGTTGCGTGTGAATGGCGGCCTTAAGGTTGTACTCGACCTGAACATTGTCAGCATAAACCTCGAGGGAAGAGCCTCCTTGCCTAAACTTTCGATAGGCTAGAACGCTCTCGGACGTTGCCATGCATGAAATGGGATTGTGTCCCCATTCGCCACATCTTCCACAAATTACCTCCAGAGGTGAACTATAACCTGTAAGCACAGAAAACACTCGGGCCAAGAATGAGAACTGTCTCAAGGAATAAATTCCCTGAGACAAAAGACAAACAAAGGAACTATAAAATTGCACCGTCTCCCCAAGAATTCGCGCTGTCATCGCAACCCTGTCAAAGATAAAACCAACGGGTCTCAACTAAATGTAGCAGAGGCAGTCGGGTATCGAATCCACAGGGAGATGGGAATCCTATAGTCAACTAGGTCTGTCGAAAGTAACCAAAATAGGGGATTAGTTTGTTTGTTTTCTAAAGACTATGAGCAAAGGAGAGAATAAAAAGGAACGAGAGAGAAATAAAATAGAGATGAACAAGGAAGAAAGGTACTAGGATTGTCGGTTCACCATGGCTTCTAAAGTCCGGACTAAAATATAGATGCCCTAAATCCAAGCTGTGGGTAATAAACGTCACCTTTCGGTCCTTAGTTCGCCCTAGGCAACACTAGTTTAGCTTTCGCCCTAGCCAGCATAAATCCTAATGAAACGCTGCAGAACTACTCCTTCTCCAATCTTTCGATCTAGGAGAAGGGGAAAACGAGACAGTTAATTGAGTGCGTCGACTCAAACAATTAAGAGATATTAAAGCAGCAGATGCATACAACTAGACTACGGGTGTCTTAATTAATTCGTCCTTCCTACGCCATGGCCACCCTAAATCCTAGCAAAGCGATTAGCTATTCATGATCGAAATGAGGAACAATAGTGGCAAAGCAAATAACAATAGATAACATAATAAACGAAACTGAACTGAAATTATGCTATGATAATACCGAATTCAACAGAAGAAAAGTTGAGAAATGGCGATGAAAAGTACTTTTGATCCAAAAATTAAATCAACAGTCTCTGTCCTCTGTCTAGAATGTGATAATTAGGTCTCAGTATTCCTTGCCTTTTTATAAGAAAAATAGCAAAGGGAATAAAGCGTTATAAAATAACAACACAAAATCGAACTAAAGCCCATCACAGTCGTGGCCTCTCGATCGAACTCCACGCTTGCTCGATCGAGAGCTTTCCCTAAGCATCTCCCTCGATCGAGAACAGGACATCTCGATCGAGGCCTTCACCCTTGCATTCACTCGATCGAGAACAGGACATCTCGATCGAGGGGTTCTTGACTTCTTGTGTGTTCTCCTAATCCTTTGGATACCTTCACGCGTCTCAAGATGGTAAAGTTTCGCGCCAACTCTCTTAAGCAGGCTTGGAGGATTGCAAATAGGCTGATTTCCAGTCATTCCGGTTCGTACCTGCAAATAATGCAAAGCAGACCAAAGTAGACTATTCGGGGTATAAAGTGACATAATATCACTCAAATACATAGAAATGCGTGCCAAAAGAGACCGTAAAAGTCTATGTAAAATGCACGCATCAGTGATCTTCACCACTTTGCCATTTAGTGAGATCTTGATCTTTTAATGAAGGGTGGATGTCACCGCTTTGGAAGCGTGAATCCAAGGTCTTTCTAGGAGTATGTTGAATGAAGCTTCAATGTCCACTATTTAGAAGTTAACCTTTCGCTCAATTGGCCCTGTGGCTATGGTTAGGTTAGCAAGTCCTACTACCTTTCGTCGTGTACCATCGTATGCGCGAACACCTTGATTGGTAGGGGTCCAATCCGACTCTTTCATGCCTAATTTGTATGCCGTTTTGAGGGGTATAACGTTGACTACGGAGCCATCATCTACTAAGGTCATTGGCACGTTCTTCTTTAGACAAATGACAATGATGTAAAGAGCCAAGTTGTGACTAGCGCCAAAAGGTGGCAAATCTTCGTCTGAGAAAGTAATAGGATTACTTAGCTTTGGTGATTCTTGGAAGACCAAGTTGACTACATCTTCGGGTGTTGATTTATGTGCTACATTTAGCTTGGCCAAAGCTTGCAGTAAAGCTTGGTGATGTGGGAATGAGCTTGCTACTAATTGCCAGACTGAAAGATTAGCCTTTGTCTTCTGTAATTGCTTGAGCAAATGGTCAGTGGAGTCATCTTCGTTATCATTTGGTGTGACAACGTTGGTTGGACCATTTTGAGTAGCACTTTGATATGGACGCCCTGAACGAGTTAGGTGGTCCACATCTTGGTCTTCTCCATTTTGGACTATTTCTTTGACTAGGGAGTTTTCAATGAGGTACTCGTCCTCATCATCATCGGCCCATACTCCATTGATCGTAGCTAGTTCTCTCATTCTCATGATTTCGTCTTCTAGTCGTGTGATTTGGTCGACTAACTTATCAACCACGGTGATTATTTCTTGCATAGTAGCGTTTTGAGAGAAGATTAGTGGCACATGCTCCTTGGATGTTGCGTTGGGATTATGTAAAGTTGTCACCACATTTTCTAATTCCCAAACTTGTTTATCCACACTCCTTGCCCATGTGATGAAGTCGGAAATGGTAGGAGAGATGGTAGAGTAGAACCCCTCACTCTCGATTGCATGGATCTCATCTTCAATTGGAGAAATCAGGTGTGAACAATCTAAGGTAGATTCGTCACTTGTAATCACTAGAATCCCAAGAGGGTTCTGAGTGTTGTTGGGTTTACCTCCCGGCGGTATTGGTAGTCGACCATCTTCAATCATGTCTTGAAGCACATTTTTCAATTTTTAGCATTTTTCTGTGTCATGCCCCTTGCCCCTATGGTACTCACAGTACGAGTTCTCGTCCCAGAATTTGGATTTCTTTTCAGGTTCGGGAGTAGGTCCAATGGGTTGGAGTTTGCCTTGTTTCATTAACCTTTTTAGAGCGTTGGAGTACGTGTCCCCAAGATTTGTGAATTTCCTTGGTGGGATACTTTTCTTGGATGGCTCGAGAAGGTTAACTTCATCAGTCTTGCTAGTGGAGCCGTAAGAACGACTTGTTGAGCCTTGATATCCTCGACCTACCGTTTTGGACAAGAGCCCTTTACGGATGTCATCTTCAATCCTTGTCCCTGGTGCGGTTAAGTCCTTGAAAGTCTTGATGTTTTGCTATCTCAAATGATTGGCATAGATGGGCTTGAGATTGTCTACGAACTTCTCCACAAGGGTGGCCTCATCCGGGTGTTCAACTAGTTGGGTACTAGTCTTCCTCCACCTACTTAGGAAATCGGTGAATCCTTCTTTTTCATTTTGGGTAAGAACCTCTAGAGTGCGCATGTTAGCTTGGATCTCAGCATTATCCGCGTATTTCTTGGCAAATTCGATCGCGGCATCCTCCCAAGTAGAGATCTTCTTGTGTTCTAAAGTGTAGAACCATTGTTTTGGATTCACTCGCGAAGTCACCTACTACTTCACTTTCGTGAGGAGGCAATCTCCCCTCTACGGCGTAGATCCGACCCTCGATGGTGTCAAGGCGATCATACACTTGGTCCTGAGTAACTTGGATTTGAGCTAGCGCGGCTAGGATTCGATCATTACCATCTTGAAGTTGGTGGAGGTTCGTGTCGCTGGTTCCAGGCATCTTGAAACTGGATAAGAGATCTATGACGAATCAAAACACGATCGACCATTCTAAGACACTTGCAAAGAGAAGAAATGTTTTGACTCTTGAAGTGGGTGTGTGCCACTTGTGTTGAGTGAGTTTTGAAGAAAAGACAAAGTTTTGAAAATGTATATCCTAGTCAACTATAGTGTTGTTGTAGGAGTGGACTCGAAGTGAGGTTTTGAAATGGGCTTGGGCTCGAATTTTGACTCGACAAACAGACAGAGTTTCGACTGGGTTTTGCGCTAATCGAATGGCCTTTTTCGAAATTTTGATTAAAAAAGGGGTTTTGATTTTTGCAAAAATCGTCATGGTTTCGTTTAGAAATGGTGATCACGTAAGGTAAAAACATTTATACAAGCAATATAACGGGATGCTGAGTGCTTTTTAAAAGGGTTTTGGTTTAAAGGGTGGGTTACCATACCGAACCATCAAACCCGAAGTCTGTGGAGAGGCTCGTACCAAACAAGAGTAAGGCCGATTCCGAGTCCATTTCCTCAAGTAGTGAAGGCCCTTGATACAAACAAGAGTAAGCATCATGGTATGGATGACGTCAATCGCTATCCATCCTTAGGCCCAAATAAGAATTAGGGCCGTTTAGACGGGACGATTGGTCGAATGGGTTGGGTTGGGCCTAGGAAGGCCGAATAACCGATCTAGGAAGACAGAGTTATGAAAACCAACAATTGTCTTGTGCAAATTATTCCCTAACCTTGTTCAAGTTTCACCCATGGCTACACGTAAGTGTATTATCCCCAGCGGAGTCGCCAAACTGTGGACAGCGGGGGCCCACGGGGGCGCTCGGGAGGAAGAGAACAAGCGTTTGCATTTTGTTGGAGTCGCCACCAATTTTTATGGGAAATTGGAACCGTTCGAATACCTCGTGTCATGTCAAGACACAAAGTAGTGACATGAACACTAAGCAATTGTTACCCTTAGCATTCTATGTCTAGAATGACTCTCGTGGATGTCAATGAACACGGATGTTCACAGAGATCTGGAGTAAGGGGTGAGGGTACGTATTAGGAAGCTCTTTTAATCGAACACCTAATCCCGCCCGCCTCGATAGCGGCCTCTACTAATGATTAGGGACATAATCTATACTCGATATATCGTCGATTATATGCATGCAATGCAACATCCAAATTTTAATCCTAGCATGTGAATTTAACTAAGTCGGTTGACACATAGTTTAACATATAATTGAGTCGAAGTAGGATTTAATGCTCAATTACATGTGAAGGCATACAATGAATACAAGAAATATGATAAATAAAGAAAAGAAAATTACAATAATGAAAAATTACAATAATTACATTTGGGTTTAGCGATTTATGTCGAAAATACCTTTAAAACAGATGATTGAGAAAAAGAATAAAAGAAAGATTTAACGAACAGGGATTAAGGCGACAATACGAATAATAGTCAATTATACATGAGCTAATTAAACTAGGTCAAGCAACAACGGAGTTCAGAGACAGAACTCAACCTGGAACAGGCGCAGCAGGACTGCGCCCTTTGGAAGAGGCGCAGCAGTTGCTGTGTCTGTTCCAAGGGTGAGTTCTGGCTGTGAAGCCGGAACTGCGAATCGTTAATGTTCGTGGGTTAATTTAATGACTGATTTATAATATATACCCGGATAGAAGTGATTATTAGGTTATTTACATGTGAATGATGGTCATGAAAGCGATAAAACATGGATGACACGGAATTAAGATGAATTATTTACATGAATGAAGGATTGATTAGTGACATAGGTGAACAAAATAGACTAAACATGATGAATTAAAGAGGAATTAATGACGAATATGACAAAAGACTGATGAAAATATATTAAGGATCGAATTCCAGAAACCCGATATGAACAAATCGAATTCCTACAACCCGGATTGAATTTAATGACGAAAACCCGCAAATATCGGATTATAAGGGATTTAAGTCGAATTTAATGACGAATTAAACATGTGAATGAATGATAAATAATATACATGTGAGATGATAAGCTATTATGTCAAAGAATTAACAGGAAACAAACGAAACAAATTTTGACGAACGAATTACAGAGGACGAAGGAAGAAGAAAGGAAGCCGGAACTGCGGCAGCCTCACGAAGAGGCGCAGCAGGAACTGCGCTCCTTCGAAGAGGTGCAGCAGTTGCTGCGTACTTTGTCGACGGTTTGTCTTCTGGAAATCCGTAAAAAGAGGTTTTAAAGCACGGTTTTAGAAATCGGTTTTAATAAGTATTTTCCACATAAACCTTACATTAATTATACAAAAAGTAAACAACAATAATAAAAAGAGAGGTTATACACCCTCAGACTTACATGTTTGACGAAACGAGAAGGACTAAGTTATCGATTAGCGATGCTCGACTCGAACTATAATGCAAATATGAAAGTGCCCTCGTAAGAGGAAAACGATTAGATTAATTAAGTTGATTGATGTGGAGTTGGTCAAATTGGTCGGTCATGCAAACGAGGCTGGTACTCAGAAGGATCCGAGCTTACGTGGTCGAATGTTCAAGCACGTAGACGCCAAAAATTAAGAACAAATGTCTAGAATGCAAAGGGAGAAGAGAAGGGCGGACACTCGCGTGAGAAATATGAGGAGCGAAGGCTCCCATTTATACTAATCACGTGAAGGAATTAGGGTTTCAGAGAGTGTTTGGAAGTGAATCTCGGAAAGATATAAAAAAAATACGAAAAACACGCAGAAAAGGACCTGGGAAGAGAAGAGGCGCGGCCATCTGCGTCTTAAGGAAGAGGCGCAGCACCTGCTGCGTCTGTTCCCAAGGGGTTTCCTCCTGCGGAAGAAAGATTTCCGTGTTTAAGTTATGGTAGGACGGAATATTTTGGTTTTCCTTAATATCTTCTATGAATATTACGGGAAATTGTTTAACAAAGGATAAAGATTGTGAAATATTTATAAAATATGGAATAGAAATATCCGAAACATTCCAGAACATTCTGACTCGGGATTTAACGGTTATCAGAAAATGAAGACGGTTTTAGGCCCGGACTCCAAATGTACTCTAATTACTGTCTAAATGACCGTATCGACACGTAGATGACAACTAAGAGGTAGACATTAATATTTGAGCAATCACTTGATGATAAACTTATGAACTGTCACAAATCGTTCCGCATATCAAACATGCGGCCCAATCATCACCGGGTGGTTTGCGAGAGGTACAGAAATGAGGTATCTACACATACTTATTCGCAGATTAATTCGAGCTAGTTAACCCTGCCTAGACATACCCTGACCTGATTTCGCCTTACGCAAAATCCATACAAAACAATTGGCGCCCACCGTAAGGCATCTAGCTCTTTAAAATATTTTTTCCTTATTTCACAAAAATCTAAATAACCTACAAAAATGGCCTAGCCTACCATCGAAGAACAATTGAATGCAGCCCTCCAATAAATAGTTGAGTTGTTAAGCTTGAAAGAAAAAGTAGCCCAAACTGAGGCTGAAATCCTTCAGTTAAGAGAATCTAAGTCAGCTATGAAACAAAAATTGGAAAAAACCCATGGAGCAGGCTCTAGACTACAGCCAGGAACGCCATTTGCATCAATTATCAAAAATATTGATTTCTCCAGCTTTAGGAGCACGGGTGGCTCTAAATTCATCAATGTAGATGGCGATGGTGAGCCAAACGATAATAATGAAAAACCTGATGAATCTGCAGGAGCCATCATGATGGCAGTGGTCCAGGAAATCAAAAAGTTAAATGAAAAATTCAAGACGATACCTGGAATTTCTGCCATTTTAGAAGAAGCTGCCCCTGATAGCTATGCTGATTCGTCTTTTATAGACGAAATTACAAAAGTGGACTTGCCTAAAAAGTTCGTGATCCCGTCTATAAAGATCTATGATGGAACTACGGATCCACAGAATCATGTGGCTCTCTATAAACAGAAAATGTTAGCTGCATCTATTCCCAGCGAGTTCTGGCAAGTTTGCATGTGTAAGGGATTTGGAACGACCCTGACCGGACCTACTATAAAGTGGTACATCAACCTGCCAACTGGGAGCATCCACTCATTTCCCAACCTGATCAACAACTTCAACCAACAGTTTGCAAGAAGCAGGGAGTTGGAGAAGCGGTCTAGTGATCTTTATAGGATTACACAGAAGCCATATGAGACTCTCGGGGTGTTCCTCGCCAGGTTCAACAAAGAGAAGTGTCCATTCCCAGGTGTGACGTTAGAATAGCAGTGGAGGCATTCAGCAGGGGTTATTACCTCATAGTGACCTGTATAATGAATTCACTAAGTATCCCTGCCATACCTTCGAAGATGTCCAGGCCAAGACTCTCGTATATATCAGGCTGGAAGAAGACAAGAGCTATAAAGTTGGATCATCCAGCGGGCCAAAGGACTATGAAAAGAGCAATAGGAAAAGCAACAAAGGAAACCATTACAGACCTACTCCATATTCCAGGCCAGACCATTCAGAAGTCAACCTGGCACATGAGTATCAAGGTAAGGCTAAAGTTTTCCCACCTATTTCTAAACATAACTTCAGTGTTGATATTGCAAGATTGATCCAGAGACTTGACAATATGGGATCAGTAGTCAGATGGCCCAGGAAAGTGAAAAATCCCAACCTTAGGAGGGACAACTCCAAATGGTGTGAATTCCACATGGACATTGAACATACGATGGATGATTGCTTCACCTTGAGGAAAGAAGTGGCCTACCTGTTGAAATCCAGATATCTAAAGGATCTGATCAGGGCGAAAGGTAGAAATGTAGACCAGGGCAGGGAGAACCAGGAACAAAAGCAGGACCGCAACCTTCCTCCACCACCACCAATCTATGAAGTGAAATTCATATCTGGTGGTTCAGAAATTTGTGGCCTGACCAGTTCAGCAGCAAAGAAGATATCCAGGACGCCAAGGACCACATCACCTTGCAAACCGAATTATGTCCCGACAATGAGTTTCAGCGATTGCGACCTGGTAGGGATTCCTAATGTTCATCATGATGGCCTGGTAATTTCTATGCAGATTGGAACCGCTATAGTAAGGAGGATCCTAGTAGATGGAGGCAGCTCGGTGAACCTAATCATGCTTGACGTACTGAAAGCCATGAATATTGGTGAAGATCAAATCACCAAGAAATCCAGTGTTTTGGTAGGGTTCAGTGGAGAAACCAGAAGCACATTAGGAGAAATCTATCTTCCAACCTACGTCGAAGGAGTCTCATCCTATGAGAAATTTGGAGTCCTGGATTGCTTGTCATCCTACAACGCAATTCTGGGCAGACCCTTGATTCATAATGTCAAGGCTGTGCCATCAACCTATCACCAGTGTATCAAGGTACCAGCGGATTGGGGCATAGCCACAATCAAAGGAGATCACAAGATAGCCTAAGGATGCTATACAACAGCCTTGAAACCTCCCAAGGCAGACAAGTCCCTCGCATAACAATTACCGTACCATGTCAGGAGTACTTATGTAGGACCCCCCCAGAATGGAAACAGATCAGGTAATCCAAGACCCTGAGTACCCTGACAGGTATGTTCTAGTAGGATCTGATGCCCCAGACTGTGTCAGGCCAGAACTGGTAAAATTCCTTAAAAATAAATCATCTTGATTTGCTTGGTCTCATTTTGAGATGACTGGAATTAGTGCTGATATAATTACACACAAACTTCATATTGACCAATCTTTTAAGCCTGTGCAACAGAAGAGACGGAAATATGCACCTGAAAGAAATGCAATAATCAACGAGGAAGTGGAAAAACATTTGGATATGGGAATGATCAGGGAAGTAATGTACCCTGAGTGGCTGGCTAACGTGGTTTTTGTGCAGAAAAAGAATGGAAAATGGAGAGTTTGTGTAGATTACACTGACCTGAACAAAGCCTGCCCTAAGGATCCATTTCTCTTGCCGCATATGGACGCCAGGGTAGACGCCACAGCAGGGCATGAGATGCTGACATTCATGGATGCCTCCAGTGGATTCAATCAAATAAAAATGCACCTTGCTGACCAGGAAAGTACTGCATTCATTACAGAACGAGGCATATACTGTTACACAGTCATGCCTTTCGGTCTGAAGAATGTAGGAGCAACGTACCAGTGCCTGGTCAACATGATGTTCAAGGATCAAATAGGTGATATCATGGAAGTCTACATAGACGACATGGTAGTAAAGTCCAAAAACGCAGAAGATCATGTGAAGCATTTGGAAGTAGCATTCCAAATATTGGAAAAATACAACATGAAGCTCAACCCTGCAAAATGCTACTTTGGAATCTCTACAGGTAAGTTTCTTGGTTATATGGTGACAAAAAGAGGCATAGAAGCCAGTCCGGAACAGATAAAAGCTATCATGGAACTTCAGTCACCCAAGTCTGTCATGGATATTCAGAAATTGACAGGCCGAGTAGCTACGCTAAACCGATTCATATCAAGATTCTCTGAAAGATGTAAAACATTTTATAACCTACTCAGAAAAAATAAGCAGTTCCATTGGACAGATGAGCATGAAGCACCCTTTCAAGACTTAAAATCGTATCTATCATCTTCACCCTTACTGGCTAAACCAGAGAAGGGGGAACCTCTGTCAGTATACTTATCCGTCATTGACATAGCAGTCAGCACAGTCCTGGTAAAAGAACAGGAAGGCCAACAACATCTTGTCTATTATGTAAGTAAAAGCCTGCTGGATGCTGAAATGAGGTATGGATTACTTGAAAAATATGTTTTAGCTCTAATTATGTCATGTGCCAAGTTACGTCCTTACTTTGAATGTCACCCCATCATAGTCAGGACCAACTTACCCATAAAATCTGTCCTACGCAAGCCTGAATTTTCAGGTAGGATGGCCAAGTGGTCGGTTCAGCTTAGTACATACGATATTTCCTTTGAACCTAGGACAACGATTAAATTACGGGCCTTAGCAGGCTTTGTGGCTAATTTCAGCCCTAACCTGGAACCTGACCTGATTAATGAGGTTAATCAATTAGAAAATAAGACCCCAGACCAAGAATGTGTTGGGGCTGGTGTCCTTTACAGTTAGTGCAAGGACTTATAAATCTCTAAAAGGATCAAAGGGTATATTTTTGTATCATAATCAGTTGGTCCACGTTTATCAATAACGGTTGGCTTGCTAGATAAGTTTGACGTTATTGTCATACAGATGGCGGTGATCAACTGGTCCCTAAAAGTCACACCTATAGGATACGTTTGAGAGATGTGACGGTATGAAAATACAGTCATGTAGATGCCAAATTTGACTAACCAGTTAGTCTGAGTTATTTGACTAATAATTAGTCAAAATGTGATGTTGAGATATTTTATTTAATACGGATTAAATAATAATGGCTAAGGCGAATTAAGCAGTTAATTCGTAAATTGAATATAAGCGATTTATATTTAATTAAATGTATATTGAACATAATTATACAATATCGTCTTTGTCGGACATGTATTAATGTTTCAACTAATCCGTATTATTAGTTGATGCTTTAATAACCGATAACCGATGACGATTTATAACAAAACCGCGTCATATACATTTTAGCGATTTGCGAACCAGACCATGAGCTAAAACTAAAAGGAAGTGGAAGCCCACTTCCCTAGGTAGCCCATGGCCGGCCGAATGAGAGGAAACAAAAAGGAGACCCTCTCCTCACTTGTAACCTAATTGTCATTTGCAAAAACAAATTAGGGTTTTGAGAAAATTGCCTCTCAAAATTCGGATCTCTCATCCAACGAAAACTCACAAAACAATCCTCTCAATATTGCAAGGCAATTAGAGGATTCATTCTAGCACAAGGGCATTTCTCGGACAATCTTGGGTGCATCATTTAGGAGGAGATCTACTTTGATCTCTCATTGCCGAATTGCACTAGGACCGGAGGTTATTACTTAATATTTATCGTTTCATTGTGTTTTTCGTTTATGACTATTAATCACGTATAAAATTTACGTTATAATCCTTAAATTTAATGGGTTTTATACGGATATTACCCTTCAAGTGGTATCAGAGCGAGGCCACGTAAATTTTTCTATGTGATTTTCATCAAACGATCTTTGAATCGATGTATTTTTGATTAATTTTCATTCGGCTGAAAATTTTTCCCTCTCGGCATTTTTTTTAATGCTGCGTTTTTTTTTGTTTTGTTGGGAACCGTGTCTTGTATACACGGTGTTGGTTGTTCTTTGTTTTCATTTTGATCTTTGCATATTGTATTGTAATCGATATTCATTGCAATGTGTAAAAGATCTATCAAAGTGATTGCATAAAATTTCGTGTGGCATTATTTTGTCTCGGAAATTTTTTTTTCTGGAAACCGTGTGTTTTTTATGTACACGGCCTGTTTTGTTTTGCATCGTTATGCGTGCCACACAATTTTGTTAGATCGTTCGATCTCTTGTTTTCAATCATTCTTTACATGTTGGAATTTTAATCGATAATTATTGCAATATGTTGAAGATGTATCAATTGTAGTTTGATTTCTATACGGATTAGATTAAATTACAATTGGGTTTTATCAAATCGTTTGTTTTGATCTTTGATGCTCACGACATGAGCCGAGTAAATTTTTTTTTTTTTTTTTTTGACTCTTTTGTTGCTCTCGGTTTGGGCAGCAAAATAAAAAAAAAAAATTTTTTTAGGGTACTGTTCACGCCCAACAGTGAAAAAAAAAAAAAAAAAAAAATTCTGTTTTGCTTTTTTTTTTTCCTCGGCCATTATTGCATAATACGAATTATGCACTCGCTTTATAGTGAAACGGTTCACCCACGAACAATTTAGTTACTTTAAAACGATTTAAAGTAACGGATTATCACGAATTAAAATTAAGTTGATGAAGCGGTTTTGTCACATAATTTTAATTGTTAAAAGGTGGTTTGGATAATTTAACATAATTACGGAATTATGTCACGAATAAATTTAATTTAGTTGATGCATTTTATTTATCGTTCTTGTTTATTTTGAATGCTTTTAATTACGTATTTATTTATTTTTGCAAACGGTTGTAACTTAGTGTGGCCTTAGTAGAACGTGTTACCGTAATGATGGAACACGGTCTTGGTTGTATTTTGAGATCTCGTATCTCCCTTTTTATTTCTTTTAATTACAGTTTTTAATTAGAATGTAAATAGGTTTATATTTGTAAATTTTAATTGTAATTTTGAGAAGACTAAAGATGGAGATCGGATGCTCACTCCCGCTGCATGGACAAAGATGGAACATCAAGACAAGCTTTTCGGGTCCAACGGTGGATTCCAAAATTGTATTATGTTCTTTTTACTAGGATAGGCCACACTAGGAATTTTTATTTACGTATTGCATTCATTTATTTATTTTATCGTAACGATAGTATGCATCATATTCCGCCTAAAAACCAAACCACCTAATATTTGCATGAAAACTGACTCATGTAGAGGTCACGCGTTAGTTTTCTATGACATTCGCATGTCACACGATTTAAGCCATCATCTAAATTAATTCATTCACGCAGTTGCTAGTTATTCGTTCACTTAAAATGAATTGAAACTTAGTTGATGGGATCTTCCTCGTATAAACAAAAATTGAGAACGGTCTTTATAGGTCAAACTCCAATGAATCCCTTCTTCGTCGGTAGGCATAATATGACCCCTTCTACGTCGGGTAAGTTGGAACCGATTGACCTATTTTATCTCAACACTATGGTCACTCGTACGATCCTGTGATTATGGTGGACTATAGATAGGATTTACGGAAATCTATCGACCAAGAGTTTTTACGGAAGAACTAGCTAAACAGTTGGCTTATCAATTTACAGAAATTGAGTCTTGGGATCACTTGTATTATTCTTGAGGGAGATCAATTATACAAGTGCAATGAGTCTACACGGTTAAAATGAATTTTAATAGACTTAAATCACCTCGATGAGTTGCTTATTTCGTTTTTGTTTTTCTTTCTTTTTTAGTGTAGATCACGTTCACATAAACTGCTAATAACAATATGGCTGGTCACTTGAACGACCCAATGCCAAGTGCCACATTGGACCGTGAGTCCCGGCTTCGGATCTTCATGAATCGGATGAATCACCAACTCGATCAAGAATGATGGATCAAACTTCATGGATCGGGAGGCAAAGATTACGGAATCTTTGCCGCCGACGGAAGCTCAAATTTCGCTTGAGCCCATGCCGTCAAACCCAGGCCCCACTACCGGAGCTAACGAGATCGCTACATATAACGATTTCGTTATGGAAGCGGGTGCGATTAAAAACGTGCTCATTTTTGCAATGGAATCCAATTTGCCGAAACGCTTCATAGCCCAAGGTGCAAACAAGATTTTCACCACGCTCACTCAAGGAATTCTCAAAGCACCGAGAATCGTGACCTATGAGCATACCACTCGCTTCTTTGATGCGAGACTCGAAGGGCCAACCAGTTAGCCCACACATTCTCGCATGATGATTGAGAATGTCGAGAAGTCGGAGACGCTTGATTGTAAGATCAACGAGAACATTGTTATTGACCGCATGCTTCACTCACTCCACGATGGTTTTTCGCAATTTAGAGCGAATTACTATATGAATGATTTGAAGAAAAGTCCCCATGAATCGCACTCCCTTCTCGTACATGCACCGAGAAGGACATGAAGTTCATGGGGAGTCCGAAACAGGATGTTCTCGTTGGGACAAACAAGGGAAAGGGTAAGGGCAAAGCTCGACGGCAAACCTAGCAGAGGGTAAACCGAAGTTCAAGAAGTCGGGTCCAGGTAAGAGTGGGCCTGGTGAGTCGAGCACCTCATCGGGCGCGACAAAGAGCAAGAATGAAAACATGGAATGCCATCATTGCCACAAGATTGGGCATTGGAGGCGTACATATCCCGTTTATCATGAGGACTTAAAGGCAGGTCGCGTTAAACCTGTTGGTATGTCTTCATCCTCTTCTACTTTTATTCATATGATTGAGATTAACCATGCAAGTTACGGAACTTGGGTACTTGATAATGGTTGTGGTTCTCATCTGTGTAATCATGTGCCGGGGCTCCGAAACATCGAACCCCTCGTAAAGGGTGAGGTGGACCTGCGTGTTGGGAATGGAGCACGAGTGTCTGCCGTCTCAAGGGGAACATATGTGATCCAGCTTCCTAGCGGATTTGAGTTATTTTTATATAACTCGCTATTATGTACCCGATCTTTCGAAAAACATTATTTCAGTTTATGCACTTGACAAACTTGGTTTTTCATTTGTAATAGAGAATAATACTTGCATTTTCTCTTTACACGATATGATTTATGGCAAGGCAGTCTCCATGAACGGAATTTATGTTTTAGATCAGACCACCGAAATATTACACGTAATGAATAAAAAGTTAAAGGTTGGTGACAAAGATCAAACGTATCTATGGCACTGCCGTATGGGACACATTAATGAGAAACGCGTAAAATAGCTCATCAAGAATGGAGCTATCTCGGCCTTTGATTTTCAATCATTTGGCACGTGTGAATCATGTCTCATCGGTAAGATGACTCGGATTTCCTTCAATGGTGTTGGAATGCGCGCTGCCGACCTATTAGGACTCATACACACGGATGTATGTCGCCCTATGTCAATCACCGCACGAGAAGGCTATAGGTATTTCATCACTTTCACGGACGATTTAAGTAGATATGGCTATGTCTACTTAATGAAGCACAAAAGTGAATCCTTTGAGAAATTCAAGGAATACCAGAATAGGGTACAGAACCTATTGGGTAGAAAGATTAAAACACTACGTTCAAATCGTGGTGGCGAGTATCTTTCTCACGAGTTTGATCAACACCTAAAGGACTGTGGGATTGCCCTACAGTTAACTCCACCTGGAACACCTCAATTGAATGGTGTGTCCGAACGGAGAAATCGAACACTACTTGATATGGTTCGATCCATGATGAGTCACACCGTGTTGCCTGACTCATTGTGGGGTTATGCTCTTTTGTCAGCCGCTCTAATACTTAACCGAAGTCCGTCTAAAGCTGTTGACAAGACTCCATATGAACTATGGAAGGGAACGGTCCCTAACTTGTCCTTTATACGGGTTTGGGGCTGCGAGGCTTATGTCAAGTGGAGACACGAGGATAAGCTCGGCCCGCGATCGGTCAAGACATACTTTATAGGTTATCCTAAGGGAACACTTGGTCATTACTTTTATTCGCCAACCGAACAACGTGTTTTTGTTGCGGCTAGTGGGACATTCTTAGAGAAGGAATTTCTCGAGAATGCAAAGAGTGATAGAACCTTCGACCTGTCGGAGATTCCAGAACCAAATACCGAGCAACCATTGGAGGAACCAATTCCTTCAATCCCTATTTGCGTGAATATTCCCGAGGAACCTAGGAGGTCGAAGAGTCTCTATTCCTCCGCATGATACATTGGTATGGTCGAGGAACATGACATAGATGACGTTCTACTCTTAACGAGTAGTGAACCCGCAACCTATAAAGGTGCCATGACAAGTTCCGACTCAAAGCTATGGCTTGAGGCCATGCAATCCGAGATGGAATCTATGTATGAGAACAACGTATGGGATCTTGTTGACTTACCTGCTAAGGTTCGTCCCCTTCAATGCAAATGGCTTTACAAGATAAAGCATTTCGTGGAAGGTCAACAAGATATCTATAAAGCACGACTAGTTGCTAAAGGTTTCACCCAAGTGCCAGGTTTGCACTACGATGAAATTTTTGCACCCGTAGTCATCTTTGTTTCCATTCGGATTATCTTAGCGATTGCCGCTTTTCATGACTATGAAATTTGGCAAATGGATGTGAAAACCGCCTTCTTAAACGGCTTTTTGGAGGAAGAGTTGTACATGGTACAACCCGAAGGTTTCATCGATCCACAACATCCTAAGAAAGTGTGCAAGCTTAAGCGTTCCATTTATGGACTTAAGCAAGCATCTCGGAGTTGGAATCATCGCTTCGACCAAGTGATTAAAGAAAATGGATTTACTCGATCGGTCGAGGAACCATGTCTTTATATCAAGTCGAGTGGGAGCAAGATTGTCTTCCTAATATTGTATGTCGATGACATACTCCTGATTGGGAATGACATACCTCTCTTAACTTCGGTGAAAGTATGGTTGAAAAACCATTTCCAAATGAAAGATCTGGGTGAGGCGCAAAGAATTCTAGGCATCCGTATCAATCGAGATAGATCACGACGGATGTTATCTCTCAGTCAGGAGTCTTACATAGACAAAGTCCTAGAGAGATTCAGCATGACTAACTCCAAGAAGGGGTTTCTTCCTATGGCTCCAGGGGTGCATTTGAGCAAGTCTCGGTCACCGAGACACCTAAGAGAAAGAGCGCATGACACGGATTCCTTATGCCTCGGCTATAGGATCAATCATGTATGCCATGATATGCATACGTCCGGACGTGGCATATGCATTGAGTATGACAAGTCGATTCCAACAGCATCCAGGTGAATCACATTGGATGGCTGTCAAGATTGGGCATTGACTTATGGAGGCGATCAAAAGCTATGCGCAACCGGTTACGCAGATGCTAGCTTCCAAACGGATCGCGATGACTCGAAATCTCAGTCTGGATTCGTTTTTACTCTTAATGGCGCTATGATCACCGGAAGAGTTCAAAACAAACTGTAATAAAGAGATTCTACGACCGAGTCCGAGTACTATGCCGCGTCTGAAGCTACAAAGGAAGCGATATGGATGCGTCAATTCTTACATGGACTATCTGTAGTGCCTAGTTCGAATGACCCGATCACTATCTATTGCGACAATAGAGGTGTCATCTTCCAAGCTAAGGAGCCAAAGTCTAGCAACAAGTCTAGACATGTACAAAGGAAAGCTCATCTAATCCGAGATTACGTGGAGCAAAAGGAAGTAGTGATAGAAAAGATTGCTACAGATGATAACATAGCAGATCCTCTCACTAAACCATTACGACAAGATAAGCATGAAGGGCATGTTAATTCCATGGGAATTAAACGTGTTCCTAAGTTGTAGTACTCTTTTATGGATTAGATTCATTCTCTTTTGTACTCTATACGACATCATCGTTTTGATAATTTTTATATATTTTGTTTTTCATGTGGATTTGTACGACAAATTTTGAACACCACAAAGTGAACTGAACAAACATTATATTTTATGGTCCTTAATTACCCACGTGAGCTGATAACTCAAGGTAATTATTTTGTGACGTTGGTTGATGGTGGGTTCAACGAGCCATAAGTCAACCGGTTGACTGACCAATCACAGAGGCGTGTTATACGGATATCACGTAGGACACAATTGTGACATCAACGTGGAGTCCTAAATGTTTTATAACATTCGGTGCCCGGTCGTGGATAGGACCTCCATGGTGATCCTAAGAGTCGATTCTTTTGACTATCGACTGTCTCTTGAGACTAAGGCAGATTTTGGGTGACTTTGGTTTCTTTCTCACGGTCATCCGTAACAGGGGGCCAAGTAGATTGTTTCTGGGTCATTTCATGCTGTGCTTAGATCGGAAGGATTTCGAGTTGAAGGAAATATTCAGCCTTTATCAGGTACTCGATATTTCTCAGGGCCACTCGAGGAGTCAGAATCGAAATGCATGGCCATGCTCGAATACGTATTCGTTTTATCGCTTAAGTTAATCTCTAGTCGGAAACCACTCTAGATACGATCGATTGTAAAATACGACCTTTGCGGATCCGAATCGCAAATTGTTTTACATTGAGTGGGAGAAATTTTAAATGAATATGAGAATCGGTTATCGCACATACACTTGTACGGACAAGTGGGAGTTTGTTGGAGCTATGTCCTCCAGTTAGTGCGGATAACGTCATTGCACATACACTTGTACGGACAAGTGGGAGCTTGTTGGGGCTGGTGTCCTTTACAGTTAGTGCAAGGACTTATAAATCTCTAAAAGGATCAAAGGGTATATTTTTGTATCATAATCAGTTGGTCCACGTTTATCAATAACGGTTGGCTTGCTAGATAAGTTTGACGTTATTGTCATTCTGATGGCGGTGATCAACGGTCCCTAAAAGTCACACCTATAGGATACGTTTGAGAGATGTGACGGTATGAAAATACAGTCATGTAGATGCCAAATTTGACTAACCAGTTAGTCTGAGTTATTTGACTAATAATTAGTCAAAATGTGATGTTGAGATATTTTATTTAATACGGATTAAATAATAATGGCTAAGGCGAATTAAGCAGTTAATTCGTAAATTGAATATAAGCGATTTATATTTAATTAAATGTATATTGAACATAATTATACAATATCGTCTTTGTCGGACATGTATTAATGTTTCAACTAATCCGTATTATTAGTTGATGCTTTAATAACCGATAACCGATGACGATTTATAACAAAACCGCGTCATATACATTTTAGCGATTTGCGAACCAGACCATGAGCTAAAACTAAAAGGAAGTGGAAGCCCACTTCCCTAGGTAGCCCATGGCCGGCCGAATGAGAGGAAACAAAAAGGAGACCCTCTCCTCACTTGTAACCTAATTGTCATTTGCAAAAACAAATTAGGGTTTTGAGAAAATTGCCTCTCAAAATTCGGATCTCTCATCCAACGAAAACTCACAAAATAATCCTCTCAATATTGCAAGGCAATTAGAGGATTCATTCTAGCACAAGGGCATTTCTCGGACAATCTTGGGTGCATCATTTAGGAGGAGATCTACTTTGATCTCTCATTGCCGAATTGCACTAGGACCGGAGGTTATTACTTAATCTTTATCGTTTCATTGTGTTTTTCGTTTATGACTATTAATCACGTATAAAATTTACGTTATAATCCTTAAATTTAATGGGTTTTATACGGATATTACCCTTCAGAATGGACTTTATTCATAGATGGGGCATCTAATGCCAGGGGGACATGGTGAGGATTAGTGCTTAAATCGCCACAGGGGGACATGATAGCTCAGGCTATAAGTTGTGAGTTCAAAGCTACCAACAATGAAGCAGAATATGAAGATCTGATAGCAGGCTTAAAGGTATGTCTAGACCTCGGTGTTCAAAACCTAAAGGTAAAACTGATTCAGTTTTAATTGCTAATCAAATAAAGGGAATTTATACGGCCAGAGATGCAAAAATTATTTCGTATTTAGAATATGCAAAAAACCTTACCGCTAAATTTGCTTTATTTGATATAGATCAAATATCAAGAGACCTGAACACGCAGGCTGATGCTTTCGCCAGTCTAGGCTCAAATTTTACCCCTGCAGCCTCTTCGACAAAATACCAATTGTTCATTTATTAGAACCAAATTATCAAGAAAAACCGAACAAAGTCAACCACTTAATCGAGATAATAATTCTTGGACCAAACCTTATTATGATTGGTTCCTCCAAGGAATATTACCTCAGGGAAGGCATGAAGCAAGGGCTTTTAAGATTAGAGCTTCAACCTATGCTATTATCAATAACACTTTATTCAAGAGATCGCAAGCAGGACCATACTTGAGATGCTTAGAGCCTGATGAAGCTAAACAAGTGCTTCAGGAAATACACGATGGACACTGTGGAAACCATAAAGGTGGAAAAAGCCTGGCAAGTAAAGTACTCAGGACAGGCTACTATTGGCTAACACTGAGGGCTGATTGCCTGGAATACTGTTTAAAATGTGAAGCCTGTCAAATTCATGCACCAATAATACATCAACCATCTGAACTTCTTCACGCAATTTCTGAACCCTGACCATTCATGAAGTGAGGCATGGATATTGAAGGAAAGCTGCCTATAGCTCCAGGACAGAAAGTATTCATGTTGGCTATGACTGATTACTTCTCTAAATGGATCAAGGCTGACTCTTTCAGGCAGGTAACCAAAAAAGAAGTAATATCCTTCATCGGGACGAATATTATTTGTAGATATGGAGTCCCATCAAAGATAGTATGTTACAACGGAACCCAATTTGTGGGGAAAAAGACTAAAGCATTCTCCCAAGAGTGGAATATTAACCTGGTAACATCAACACCTGGATATCCAAAAGCTAATGGCCAGGCTGAATCTAGTAACAAGGTAGTCATAAGCTGCTTAAAAAATAAACTGAAGCGAAGACGAGGCAGATGGGCTGAAGAACTTCAATTAGTGCTATGGGAAGACAGGACAACTCCAAAGACGTGGACAGGCCAAACACCCTATTCTTTGGTATATGGCTGTGAAGCTGTCATCCCTGCAGAAATTCGGGTGCCAACATCAAGATATAGCCTGAACAACGTTGAAGCAAACAGAGACCTGATGCAAGACAACTGGGTCCTGACAGAAGAACTGAGAGACGCTGCCAAAATCAGGATGGCATCATACCAACAAGCAGTAGCCAAAACTTACAATAAAAATGTCAGAATTAGACTCTTCAGGGAAGGAGACCTTGTCCTACGAAAAGTTTTTCCAAACAAAAAAGAAAAATCAGCAGGCAAGCTTGCCCCTACATGGGAAGGCCCTTACTTAATTGACTCAATCGTCGGAAAAGGAGCATACAGACTCTAAACATTAGAAGGAGAAATGATCCCAAGATCTTGGAATGTAACACATTTGAAATTATTCCATGTATAAAATCTATGTCAGGCCCAAATCAGGTAAAAACTATACCCTTAATATCAGTGATTCAACCTGACGTGCTATCTGAAAAATAAGGTGTTTCATATACTCTATGTGCAATCCATGTCTATATATGTAACTAACCCAATTTCTCTTATTTTTGAATCTTGAACAATTATACATGATAAATGTTTATATGCATAAATATTCAGGATTGAGGGCTACTCTATTGTACATCAGTTTTTAAAACAAATTTTTGAACTTAACTGTGCCTAACGAGTTGGTAACCATCACCGTATACAGTAAATGTCAGGACCAATCAGGCATGAAATAATTGCCTGACCTAACTAAATTTACTGCACACATCTACAACCGGCTAGACGCAGCAAGACGGTGCAAAGGTATTTTATCCCGACCATCAGTCTAAATGCCCTCGTGACAGGCCGAATACCAAGCCCTTCAGCCTAGCAGGGGACATAAGCCCTCCTGACAGGCCGGTTTTCCCACCCCTTCAACCACTATGGCAAAAAGCATACATGGTTGAATTACTTACGTTAAGCTTCAATCACAAGACAGGTTAACAAAGTCAAAATTTTATCAGGTCGACAGGATTGGAAGGACAAGGCTCACAAGTTCAAAGAAAATCAAAAAAAAAACAAAGCATCAGGAAATAAGCAAAATAAGCCAGTAAAGGCCATTAGCATAATAAAGCCCTGACCCCCTGGGGCAAAGGCACCAAAATATTCGCCAAGGCCAGGGATAACCTCCCTGACCAACCCAAGAAAAAAGAAAATAAGATTGTTTGTCCAGGGACATCCTCTCTGGATGGGCCAATACCATCAAAGGAATTTAAAATTACTGCTCCCCTTTGGAGACACCGTCAGCACTTTCACTTTTGGCCTGATCTGCCTCAGCATCAACATCCTCCTCTCCTGGAGAATCGACTACCTGTTCATTACCCATGTTATGCAGGTCAGGATACTTAGAAGCAGCGAAGGCCATCTCAGCTTCAGGGTTCCAATTTTCCCTGGCCTCCACAGGCTCCGACATAGCAGCCAATTTCCCCTTGATATAAAACTACAGGGAGGCATCATCAAGCTTGAACTCCAAATCATCCCTCCTCAGGGTAAGCTCCTCATTCCTGTCCAACGCCTCCTGCAGAAGTTGTTTGCTTGAGCCTGCCTCAGCCTTGGCAGCATCCCTCTCAGCCTGCACCTTCGCCAAATCAGCAGCCCTTGCAGCCAGGTCAGCCCGAGCAAAATCCAGTTTAGACTTCAGCTTAGCATAATCAGATCTCATAAGATCAATCCTTGCCACCAAAGAAGTAGCCTCATAAGCGTTATGGAGACAGGCTGCAATACCCTGAACAGAAACAAGAATAGTATAAGTATTATGTCATAATAATAAACACCTCTTAGTAAAAAATATATACACATATTACAAAATACATATAATAATAACAAAAACTACATACCTCTATCACAGCAGCCAAAGCACTTGCCAAAAGACTGACAGAATGATCTACTTAAGCAACTGCATGGGGAGCAGTCTCAATAGGATCAAGGGTGAGCATAACATCTGATTTGGAAGCAGCATAATCCCTGATCTTCACCTTAGCAGCCTCCACATTATCTACCCTAGCTCGCACCTCCCTGACTGGGGCAGACAGATCGACCTCCTCCACTTTCCTCTTATGGGCTGCTGAACTTGTTTCAACAGGGGCAACAGGAGTATCGGAAACCTTGGGAGTAGCAGGCAATTCAGTTAAATCAATGACAAGTTCAGCATCACCACCTCCCTGGGAACTCTCTTCCTTGACCTTGGCTAGCCTGGTAGAAAGGTCAGCCATACCAAACCTGGCAAGACGAGTGGATGATCTAGTAGGTATAACACGAGGCACTATATTAGCAATAAAGACAGGCTATCATGAAAAAGCCAAAAAGAAAAGAAAATAAAGAACAAAATAGACTTACTGCCTGAAGTAGAAGCACTGGCAGCTTTTGAAGGCTTTGGCACTCTGGCAACGCCTTCAGTCTTCAGGCAACGGGGGAAATGACCAGTCCCACAACAAAGAGGCCATATCCTTTCCATTTGAGGAATAGCAAGAAAAGCGGAAATATTTGCAGTAGGGTACTCAATTTCAGTAACCCAATCATTAACTGCGCACAAAGGAGGTATAACTCCATAAAATTTATTTATTTTAAAACTAACAAATAAACATGCAGGATAAAAGGAAAGGACAGGGTACTCACCACCAACACAAGCATCATAGTTTAAATACGCCAGATCAGGGCCTCAGAATTTGTCCTGATAAACATGTACCCAGCAGCCCAGTTCTTGTCATGGCCGCTATCCAGATTACTGAGAAGAGGAGTAGTAGAAGGCCTGACTTTGAAACTTATGCGGCTAGGGCTATTGGTCTTGACAGCGTAGCAGGCTTTTAAATCTTCAAGAGAAAAAGAGATATTATGTTTTTTGCAGAGATATTCAACAGAGCAGACTACTTTCCACACCATAGGCATCAGCTGATAAGAAGGCACACCAATTTCTTTGATGACGCCCACCATAAGTGGAGAGAAAGGAAGCTTGCAACCAGCCCTGAAGGCCCAGTCATGAATACAGAACCAACCAAGACATGCCCAGTCAGCCCTGACAGGGGAGTTTTCAGGGATCCAGACTTCAGAATCGGTAGGAATAATTCCCTTATCCTTCAACACCTTTTCAAATTCAGGTTTCAGATGATTTGAAAGAGATTGATAATCTTTCAGGGCTCTTGTGGGTTTGAATTCAAATTCCCCATGGAAAATTGAAATCATCTCGGGAGGAGAATCAATCGGTTTTTCAGCCACAGGAAGTTGAGCAGCAGAAGATGAAGGGAGATTTTCAGAGGTAGTTTCTTCAGGGTTCTGAACGAATGGAGTTCCAGGAGACATCACTCCCCTGGAAGATTTCTTTTTTGCGGCCATTATTGAAAATTTGAAAATTAATCAAGGAATTAAGAAAGCTTGAAGAAGAAGATTAAATCAGAAGGGAATAGATTTTGGTGAAGATTAATTCAATGAAGTAAAAGGATATTTATACTCGGTGAAATTAGGGTTTCAACCGCAACTTGTAAAGATAATCATTGAGGAAGTTGCAGTAATTGCAACACGCGTCATCAAACCGCCAACTAGCCGTTACAGAAGCCAATCAGCCATAATCCAACCATTGAGTAGTTTTTTATAAATTAGAGGTTATCTCCTTATTTCTGGCCTCACCCAGCGAAGATAAGGAGATAAGGGGCAATTGTTAGGCCTGGAAATCCGCAAATGTCCCTGAATGATATTTTACCTCGACCTAACCATCAGAGTGTCAGGACATCAAGCTACCAGGACACAAGAAGACAGGCGCCAGACCATGGGGAGGACAACGGTTAAAATATTAGGACGATATTCGACCAGGAGATCATATTATAGACGAATATATGTGCAATAATTGGGGCATTAATTAGAAAGATTTAGCAATTAAAGACGGCAATTAAAGGAGCAATAATGGGCATTATTCCGGCTAATTAAGGCAGGATATTCAGCATTGATGGAGAAAGATCTAGCAGCCGTTCAACATTTGACTATATAAAGAGCACTTAGATCATTTGCACGACACAAGACAAGATCCTAGCAACATACTAGCAATACTGAAATACAAGCTGAATTACAGATATTTGTGCGATTTATTCAATATTATATTTAAATCCTCTCCTGGCTTGGTGCCCGTGATTTTTTCCCATTTAAGGGTTTTCCACGTACAAAATTCTTTGTCTTACTGTTATTCAGTTACCGTACTGTATTCGTCAAATTTTATATCCTGTCATACTTATTCGCAGATTCATTCGAGCTAGTTAACCCTGCCTAGACCTACCCTGATCTGATTTCGCCTTGCGCAAAATCCATACAAAACACTTAACAAAGTTTTAAGTTGAGTCTTGGAAATCTAAGACTCAACTTAAGACTTTGGGTAAATCTTAACCCCGCTTTTAAATGAAATTATTGAATGAGTGGATCTCATGTGTCATTTTTTTTGCTCTTTTTTTTATGTTCGTGAAATGGAAAAGTAGTCTGAGGTGAGTCTAATTGATAATGTATGAAATCTGAATTGAGTCTGAACTGAATCTGAGCTGAGTCTGAATAATAATAAAAAAAATTGTTAGTAAAAAGTTGATATGACAGAATTTAAGATTTTGGTGAGTATTACCAATAATTATACCCTTAGCTTGGTCTTCACATTCTCTTGAGGGAATTAACTCTTGACTATTCAACTCAACTCCAGACTTAAGTTGCAAGATTAACTGTCCTATTTTGTCTTCAATATATTTTCTGTCTCATCATCTCTTATTGTAACGCTTTATTAGTTTAATAAAGATGATCACCATTTTTAATATGTGAAGAATAATACTTCCTCCAATTCACAATAAACTTCCTTATTTTCCTTTTCGTCTATTCACAATAACTTCCTTATTTTCTTTTTTGGTAAGTGTTTATGTGGTACAAATTTAATTGTATGGTGGAGTAGTATATTCGCGTAGTCCAAATTTAGTTATATGGTGGGATAGTGTGTTTCCTTAATTTTTATGTCAAAATAAAAGGCGAAGTTTATTGTAAATTGGAGGAAGTATGCCGTAAGACAAAGATAACATGATACAAAAATAAAACAAACGATTTCAACTCCCAATCACCCCATTCTAAACTTTTAATTGCTTCATCATTTACCAAATGCATTTAAGTTGATATAAGTTTGGTTTACTTTAATCCAAAATCTTCTTGGAAATATAAGTCTAAGCTTGGTTTGACACGGAACTCGATAAATCTAGAATGTTTGAGATTGTAAAAGGCTTGAGCTAACGAAAACAGAAACGGATAAGAGAGAGAAAATAAAAAAAAAACCTCAAAATCTAAAAACCCCAAAAATCGATCACCTCCCCGCCGGCGACTACTCCGGTTGCCTTTTTTGGTCGTCGGCGAGGCTTCTTTAACCCTTTCTATTCCAGTTTCTCACCGTTATCCGGTGCTTTTCCGTCTTTGATCCGATTTCTTTCTTAAAGGTTCAGGTTTGACCCCCTTTTATATATTGTTTTTTTTGCGCTTTTGATCGATCTTTTCTTGCTGTGGTTAGTAAATCCGTGGCAGAGTTTATCACCATCTTTTCCGATTGACTTTCTTTCGTGTTGTTATTCGTATGCCCGCTTTGGTTTTTCTGGGTTAAGTTTTTCAATTGAAACCTGGTTGCCCCGGGTTTTGTTCCGTGTTGAGGGGTCTACTCTCGCTTATTTTCAGCTTTTCTGAGTTTGGCCATCTTTCTCTAGTGGTTAGTTGTTCGAGGTGCTGGTTTTTTCAATTGTGATTTCTGCTGGGATTTTGGTCAGTGGCGAGGGACGCTTGTTCTCTTTTCATTGATTTATGTTTAAAATCGGGGTTTGAGGTGTACTTGTATCCACTTATTTGGTATTATAATTATGTCTTTTTCTACCGGTCACTATAAATTTCTTGAAGCTTTTACTTGTGCCCATGTTAGCGATGGGTTTATGGAGAATGATGGGGATAAGATGCTGGGCTATTTTATGAAAATACATGGGTCAGCTCGGTTAGCCTTAGCTGAGGGGGGGAAGCTTAAAGATAGGGAAAACGGTTATTTTAGGAAAAATGACTTTGATATAGCTGCAGAGTGATATGATGAAGCTCGTAAACTGCTTAGTTTGAGCTTGGGAAATTTTGGAGGTGAAGATACCCAATTATTTATCAGACCTTGCTGCTTCCCTAATTTCTAATATGGTTGCCTGTGCCTTGTAATTTGAGGAATACAAAGCTGATGCGGGGATGTGCTCCATGATTTTGGACACATTTCCTCGTAATGTTATGGCACTTTTCGAAGGGCGGTTGCTTATATGAAGTTGAAAAGATTTTCGTTAGCTGAATTGGATTTGGTTGAGGCCTTAGCTGTTGAACCTAGTAATAAGGATGTGTTCAGGAAATTAGATATGGTAAAAGGTCACCTCCTCATAAAGGAAAATGGTAAAAGAGTGTTGGATGTTGCTACTGAAGACAGCGTGGATGGGAAAAATAAAAAACCTATTCATATCTTAGCATCTGACGTGGGTATAAAAGATAGTGAAAGCGTGATCACGGAGGTGATGGAAGATCATAGTGATGCGAGTATTAAGGAAAATGAAAGTGTGAATATGGAGGTGATGGAGGCTCAAAATATTTGTGCTAAGAAGTCAGTTCTTAAGTTCTCCAAAAAGGGAGGTGGTAATTCCCGTCTAAGGATCCCTGCACAATCTTATAAAAAGTTCCTAGATGGTAAAAAGGTGAGCTTTTACCGTAAATGTGATTTGTCTAGTTTAACAATTCGGATTCTTAAGAGTGAGGTTACTAAGGAGAGAGACAGTATAAGAGAACGATGTAAGAAGAAGAAGAAGAAGAAGAAGAAGAAGAAGAAGAAGAAGAAGAAGAAGAAGAAGAAGAAGAAGAAGAAGAAGAAGAAGAAGAAGAGGAGGAGGAGGAGGAGGAGGAGGCCTAAAAATTCGAAATCTAAGACGATGGGGGCAATGAAAGACATGACTCCTAATAATATCAATGTGAAATCTGCCTTTCCTAGCGGAAGTTTGAACGGATCCTGTACTGAGGCCGTGACTTCAAGTGCGTCTTCAATTTGTGATAAAATTTTTCCTCCGGGTACTCATATCCCTCAAGATAACATTAGGGGTGTTGATAATGATCCAAGCGTCCCTGTCTCTCTGGTGAATGATAAGGCTACTTTTATTCACTCTCTAGCTCAGAAGGATTCTAATGACCATCAGTCTTTCATTTTTTTCAGCTCATCCTAAGAAGTGTAAGATTTACTTGTTTGAGAAACCATCATGCGCCCTTTTTTACGTCACTGCTCATCATGTGCATGAGAAATGGAGAATGGCTATCTCCAAGAAGAATAATAGCCAAGGGGATGAATATCCAAGACACAATTTATCTACTTTCTCCAAAAGTAGATCTCTCTCCCATAAATTTCTACGTCCTCGTGGTGTGAGTGTGTCTTATTACAGGTACTCTCCTAAGGCTCAAATGGCGAAGAAAAGAAAAGATATGGCATCCTTAGCGTACTACTCCAGCGACTCTTTGAAGAAACTCCGCCCCTAGTTTAAGTTTTTGTAATAATAATGTAGTGTTTGTACCTGACTTAGAGATGCACGTGTACTTTGTATAAGGAACCTATTTTTATGGCTGCCAAAAAAAAAAAAGTAAGAGGCTTGAGCTTGGTTAAAATCATATTTTTTTTTAAATAACTTTTTCTTTCATCTAAACCAAGCCCCATTATTTACTATTCGAAAAATTCACGTACTACCCTTAAACTTTACCCGCTTTGCACATGATACCCAACATTTTTTGTTTGTGCATATGATACCCTCCATGTTTGATTTTTATGTAGAATACGCCTTTTTTGTCGCTACAAAAAACTCAATAGATCATAACACTTAGACCAGAATTCAGAATCAGCCAATTTTTTATCTAAAATGATTATCTCGTCGTAATCTACAATTTGAGAGAAAAAAATTTGCCGACTTATATTTTATAGGGCTATTTTTAACGAAAATCTCAAATCAACCATATGGTCGATCTTGAATTTCCGAATGATCATTTTCGTTTATCAATGTAGATCTCGAAAAGATAATCAAATTGAAAAAAAATAGTCAATTTCGATTTCTGGTCTATGAATTATTCTCAATTGAAAATTGTACGAAAGATAAAAAGGGCACGTTGTGCTTGAAAATCAAATCTCAAGGATATCATGTGCACAAAATTAAAAAGTTAGATACCAAGTGCAAAATGGTAAAGTTTGGGAAGATTCTACGGTTACACTCCGTGTATAGAATCTTCTATACACCAACAATTAAAATCTAACATGTGGAGGAATCAATTAATAGTTATGGGGAGAATTGTGTAGAAGTTTGGTGGGAAAAATTTTCATCATTGGAGAGAAAGATGGAGGGAAATTGTTAAAGCATTATTAATTTTGGTAACATAAATAATAATTATATTTTTTATGATTAAATATAATATGATATCTTAACAAAATATTTATCAATATCTTTTAAAATTTCTACCCTAAACTTTGAATCATAAGGTTACTAATTATTAAAAAAAAAAAATTCAAAACCTAAAATTCATATTGTATCATAAAAAAAAATCATAATCGTACGGTATCTACCCTCACCTTCATCAATGTCAACTTCAAATCACAACTTTTTCGATTTTAATCAAGAGTATCATGATGAATTCAATGAACAAGATGAACCTTCATTGGAAGAAATTAATTTGAGGACTCAATCGGATGACACGCCACAAGAACAAGTCCAAACCGAGTCCGATACAACTCAAGGTGGGTCTGCTAATTTGTTCCAACTAACAGTTGAACTCTTTGATAACGATAATTTTGAAGTCGATAATGATATTACTAATCCAGAAGTTGGAATGGTTTTTCCCGGGTCAGAAGAATTCACCGCGTTTATATATTCTTATGCATACAAACATGGTTTTGAGCTTTTTATAAGAACTAATGAGTTTAAAAAAGAGTATAAAGAGAATGGCATAAGTCGATTATCGACGGGTGAAAAGGAATCACGTTTTTTCTGTACAAGCGAATGGAAATGATGTGTAAGAAAGGTGGAGAAATCAAACATGAAGGTTCAAATGTTACCGGGTGCAAATTTGTAGTAGATGCTAGAATTCGGAAAGGAAAAACGATGATGGAAATCACGTGTTGTAATTTAGAGCACAATCATGAGATTGCTCCTGAAAATAGGCGTTTCATGGTAAATTATACAGTTATAAGTGACTAATTCAAAAAGCGAATTATGCTCAACGATGTTGTTGGTATCTCGATTGTTAAAAACTACAATTCTATGGTACTTGAATATGGGGGACACGAAAATATTCCATTTAATAATCAGGATGTGAGGAATCTTGTAAATCTAGAGAGACGTACAGTGAGGTTTGGCGGCGATTCTACTGCATTGTTAAATTATTTTGAAGGGATGAAAGCGGATAATTCGGAATTTTTTATGCTCTTCGGTGTAATTATGACGGACGTTTGTCAGACTTTTTTGGGAAGATGCTCGATGTCGGGCTTTGTTTAAAGCGCTCCCCTATGTTCTTTCATATGACACTACATTCATGTGTAATAGGTAAATTAATTATTGTATAATCATCCTTTTAATATGTGTAGTTTGATAATCATATTATCATCTTTTTAACATGTGCTCGACAATTACTAGTTATGAAGGAACTATGGTGTACAAGTTTACAAGTTTAATTACTGATTAGACGGTATATAAATTTAGGTGGTAGTTCCTTTCTTTGTGTATTTTTTTATGAGCTTCCTATAGAGCTTATCTAATATTATGTTGATATGTGTGGCTATAAAGTTTAGGTTCTCCTGTGTTGTAACTTGCATATGCTACATGGGAACTTTATAGTATTTGGAACCGTTAATGGTGTTAAAGCTACTGTTATAACAAGAGCATTTCACATGTCCAATTCATGTGGAAAGAAAGCTCTGCATGTTTGCTCTATGTTCCTTTAATGGTGTTAAAGCTTTCATGTGAATATGTAAATGTACATCCTACTATTAATTAGCTAGCCAGGAAGTATCTGAATTCAGTACATAATTATAGCTTTCATGTTTATGATAGTTTTACTTTGTCACTCAGGTAGTCTCGTACATTACTTGCAATTACTGAAGTGGTCTTTTCTAACAATGCTTGAGAAGTTTTTTCTGTTTTTTTTACTTCTAACATTACTTCTCTTTGTCTCAATTTACTACCTTTTTATAGGTTCGAGATGCCCTTTTCACCTTTCGTTGGCCTTAATCACCATGGTAGGTCAACTCTTTTTGCGGCTACTTTAATATCTCGTGAAAATAGAGAAACTTTTGACTAGGTATTCCGACAGTGGTTAGAATGTATGTGCAAGCCTCCTTCCATCACAATTACTAACCAAGCCACGGCGATTGGTAACGCAGTTAAAAGTGTTTTCGGAATCGATTTTTCTCATGGGCTTTGTCTTTGGCACATATTGAGAAATGCGGCAAAGAATTTGGGTAGTTGTGCTTGTTGGACAAAAATTGAGGTGGAATTGAGAAATGCGGTTCATGACACTATGGACGCCAATGAGTTTGAGAAGGCATGGGGTTCAATGGTCCAAAAATATCAGCTACAAAACAATACTTGGATAAAAGAGTCGTATGCACTGAGACGTTAGTGGGTTTGATGTAGGACCAAAGTCGAAGAAATAAGCAAATGAGGTCTTACTTAGTTGGAAAATTTTTCCATCCAAGAAGGTCTTAAATCGGCCTTATTTTAATCTGAATAAACTAAAAAATAAGGTCTTAAATCGGCCTTATTTATAATCCTACACGTTTTACTCGTGGCCTCAATCCGAGCCTAGCGCAACGGGTGGAAATAAATTCAGAATTATGATGGATTTAACGATGTTTGCAAATTGATTATTAAATTCGAGAAACATGACAAGGGTAAGAAAGCATACAAAAATCAAGATTGGTCTAAGGAATCAGATTTTGTGTTCAAAAATAACAACCATACTATGAGCTCGAGTGAGCCACAAAATGAAGAGCTTAAGGATAAAGGGAAGAGTGTGGTCGTGGAGCCTAAGAATGCTAGTTTAAGGCGGTGTTTCAAGTGCCAAGGCTATGGGCACATAGCAAGTGAATGCCCGCAAAAGAGAGCTCTTACACTACAAGAATTGGGTGAGATGTTGTCTTGTTTTGTGCTACCAAACAGTCCAGTAGACTGTAAAATCCAGAACGATGAAACCAAAGGAGAAGGTGAGTTTAGCACATATTATGTCGAACGAATGAGTGACGATGACCAACCAGAAGCAGTGGTTCAAAATTTACATCTTCAAGCCGGTCCAATTGAGCCTTTTGATGATGATAATCATGAAGAAGAGGAACACATAAAAGGCGGAGATGAACAGCACAAGGTTAATTTAACCTCAGCCAAGGTTAATGTAACCTCATCCAAGGTTAATATAACCACAACCAAGGGTACTGTAACCTCAAATAAGGCTAATGTAACCTCGTTTCAGGAACTTTGAAATCTGTCTATTCATGAACCCAACAAATCTAATCTGATGTTGGGTAAGGTATTATTAGATGGTAATGATTGTTCAAATTTTCACGACAAAGAACCTTATCAATCTCCTCTTGATAAAGCGATTAACAAGAAGCTATATGTTGAAGATTATCAGTGTTGTTGATTTGTGAATTCGTTTTTGTGGAAACTCACATCGGTCTTACTAGCAAAAGCAAATATTGTTTCAGTTTTTCTACACTTGTGAAAGGAGGGGGGTGGGGTGGAAGGCACAAAGGCAAGAGATTCGAAACTTATATCCGATGCAAGGGAGGTGCTGCTATCAAAGAGCTGGAAGGAACACTACTTAGGGTCGCAATTACAATCATGGATAATTTTGTGTGGGTCGTTTTTTATCCAGGTAGCTTGAAATTTGAGGGCAAATAAAAAAAAGGGGAGAATAATGTAGGAGCAGAGTCGAAGAAATTAGCAAATGAGGTCTTACTTAGTTAGGATATTTTTCTCATCCAAGAAGGACTTAAAATGAGACTCGCGTCAAGTAATGAAGCTAACTTAGGATGGGAATTGATAAGCTTGGACAGCAAGAAGCTAAACCGTATCAATCGAATCAGCTAGCTAACACGGAATCCTAGACCGTGTAGGAGCAGTCGTGAAAGAGAAGGCACGGTTTCCTAGTCCTAAACCGTGTTTGATTAACTACTTAGTTTTTTGACTATTTTTGAATAAAATTAGGAAACTCTGTATTTCCTAATCCTATTAGTATTGGTAGCTTCTAAATCTGATTATAGTAGTTAATTATTTAATAAGTTTCCGAGTTAGTTTAGGAAAGAGTTAGATAGCTTTTAATACAAGTTAAGGAATTAGATCTCGAGTCAGATTGTGACATCGAGTAGGATTATAAATAAGGCCGATTTAAGACCTTATTTTTCAGATTATTCAGATTAAAATAAGAAGTTTACGCTTAAGTAAAACTTGGGTTTAATCTTGCGAGATTAGTTTAGGACTCTTCCTTGCGAGGCTGAGTTATAGCAAATCGAGCTATAACCTTGCGAGGTTAGAACAAGATTTCCCTTATCTATCCCTGTTCTTTGTTCCAATTCCATCCCAAATTCGTTAGTTACAGCAATATAATCACTCAAAACAACAGCAAAATCACGTTGCAACAACAATCACTCTTACAAATTCCGCTACAAGTTTACTAATTTCAAACCCGTTCATTCTAATATACCCGTTCTACATCAAAGTGGTATTGAACAGTCAAGCCGAATCTGAGGAAGAAGAGCCGTCGAAGGAGAAAAAGAAAAACAAGAACGATGATGACAGAGACCTTAAACTTGACATACCCGAATTTATTGGAGATCTAGACGCTGATAAGTTTCTGGATTGGATTCATCAAGCAAAGAGGATTTTCGAATACAAAGACTACAATGAGCATAAGCAATATAAGGTTGCTACATTAAAGTTAACCAAGTGCGCGTCTTTATGATACAAAAATCTGAAGAAGCAACACAAGAAGGACAGAAAACCTAAGATTGAAACTTCGGAAAAATTTAAGAAGCATCTTATGAAGAGGTTTCTTCCTAGAGACTACGAGCAAGATAATTACTTAAATCTTACATCTTTAGCGCAGGAAGGCTCGAGTGTTGCTGATTTACTCTTGAATGATAAGGAAGGGTTCAAAGAATTCCTAACCCGTTCGAGGAGGGTAAGCACTCAATTGGTCAGTAAGCCGAGTGAATCAACTCTGGTGGAGAAGTTTGTCAACAACCTCCGTCCGGTTTATGCCAACCTGCTGAGATATCAAAACATCAAAACGTTCCAGGACCTACAAATCCTCGGAACCCGCATTGAAGACGGCCTCCGCAAGGGTGTCCTAGCCAAAACTTCCGGTTGAGGCTAACAGGGATCTACATCAACCGGATCTCGCCCATATGGTCAAACGAACAAAATCGATGAGGTCAACCTCCTCGAACCAACCACGAAGAAAACTGAACGTCCTTAAAGGTTATTCACAACTTTGGGGAGTACCTATGCTAGTGCCCAAAAAAGACTCATGGACCAAGGAAAACTACAACCGATTAGGCCCACTCCGGACCCGTCCGAGGCCCAGAAAAACCGTTTCTGGAATCCCAATGCCTATTACCAATACCACCAGGGTAAAGGTCATGACACGGAGGTTTTCTTTAAACTGAAGCACGCCATCCAAGATATGATCGAGAAGGGAGAACTACCTTTACCTCCACCCACCAAACCAAATAACAAAACGAACCCCTTAGGAATCCATGCCATCTCTGATGATGAGCCCACCTTGGATTGCTCACACCTCATCCTGCCAATTAATGACGAGGTGACTGCCTTGGAAAAGGATACCCCGGACGGGATATTCGTATTTAGCGCCGCAACCATGCTCACCATATTTCAACATGTTGAAGAAGCCATAGCCAGTCTCTTAGAAAGGATTACCCGACTTGAGGACGCCTACCACCGGTTGATTTTTAACCCACCAACACCAACACCACATCTAAGGGAGGGTCCTCCAAGCACCCAAAACTACCCTCACCAGAAAGGATTGCTCCCGCGACCATTCTGGCATGCACCTCACAATAATCAACCCCGCAATAATCAACCCCGCAATAATCAACCCCACAGTAATCAACCCCGCAAAAAATACCCCACAAAAACTTCCCCTACAAAAACTATCCACCGAGGAATACCCCTCCAAGGTACCCTCGACATCCCGAAATATACGGTATCTGGAGAGACGACGCGGAGGATGTCTACATTGTTCCGGGAAAGGGGAAACAAGAAAAAGAGATCGGTCACCTTACCCGGTCCGGACGCTCCTATCAAAATCCGAATAATACAACAACCATTCCAACGACGAATGACCAAATTGTCCCGGACGTGGACACTAAACCCAAGGTTCCCGAAAACTCGATCCTTAAACAACTACAAAAGGGAAAGGCCGAAATTTTAATTTGGTAACTGATTGCTACATCCTTCGAACATCGGCAAACTATGCTACAATCCTTGGGAAAGTTGACAGTTCCCTCCAACTCCTCTCCTGAAGAGGTGGTAACACACATGACAAGAAATGTCCCCGACCTGAGCAACCCGGTCATCTTCTCTGACGAAGATATCCCTCCATTCAGAGCCAACCATAACTTGGCCCTATACATTACTGTACAATGCCTCAAGAAGAATGTGCCTATGGTTCTAGTAGATGACGGATCTGCGGTCAATGTCATTCCCCTCAAGACAGCTCACAAACTGGGTATCAAAGAAGCTGATTTGGTCCCAACCAATCAAGGAGTACGCGCCTATGACGGCACTCATCGTAAAGTTGCGGGACTTATCACCTTAACCATTGCAACTGGACCCTTGGAAAGACAAGCCAATTTTCAGGTAGTCGACATCGACGCCTCTTTCAACATGCTTCTGGGACGCCTCTGGATTCACGCCGTCAAGGCCGTCACCTCAACCCCCCATCAGAAAATCAGGGTCCCTTTCAACGGGAAGACAATCACAATTCCCGCCTCCCCGATCAAGGCTATCATGAAGAGAGGAATAGCCTCTCAGGTCATTGAAGAGGAAGGCAGCGAAATTTGGAGATTCCAAGCTGTGAATGCCCTAACCGATGAATCAGCATCCTTTGATTGTGGCTCATTCTCCAACCTTATAGTCAACCGCATTTTGATGCGCCAAGGTTATTTCCCAGGTCTACCTCTCAATCCGCTGAAGAGGTCCCTAATATCCCCTTCGGGCTAGGCTATGAGCCTACCAATGAAGACATCCAGGAGATGAACCTCCTAATACAGAAGCGCAAAAAGCACGGAGTCATCCTCCGTCCCTAGCATTTGACTCTCAATGGGTACTTCGTCCCCAAGGGAGAATCTGAGCTCTACAATGGCTTTCCTGAGCCAATATACGACTCCATAGCTAAGGTCAAGCACCCGGGTGTGGATGTCTTTCAAGACTGCTACTTCATCCCCGACAACACCAAAGCTGCGTCGACCAAATCTGAGTCGACCCCATGCCTGGACGGACAAGCCATCAGTCTCCTCTTCGTAGAAGACAACATCAAGCACCTCGGCTATGAGGAAATCATCAACATTAAAAGGATAACCAGTTCTATCCCACGGCCTTAATCTCTGATACTGACCCATAGAAAGCTACACAAGGCTGGAGGAAAACTGTCAAGTGGACCGATCGTCAAGGCCGCATTCTCAAGATTACAACTAGAGAAGGCCATACGTTCAAAGAGGGAAGTGAAGATGAGAAAGAGTCTGAGTCAGAGTCTGAGTCAGAGTCTGTCTTAGCTCCTAGCATTCCTGACGTCCCAGTCAAAGTCCCATTTCCACTGTTTTTTCACAAACTTATGGCTGCTTCAGTGGCTGAGTCAACTAGGGTCATCCCCACTCCCGCAGAAGGTAGCAACCTGGAGCTTGTTCCAGGGGCCACCTCCTCCACAGTGTCACCTCTGACTGCCCACGAGATGTTTATCCTATCCGAGCTTTTAGCTCAAGTCGACTTAATGAACGCTAAGTTTGCTTATGACTCGTCTCAATTTGACTGCAATGCAATTCTGAACGAATATGAGGAATTTGACTTGAGTGACAGCCCACCTCACCTAGCCAAAGACCTTGACAAACGAGAGGATAGGACCCCCATCATTTAGGAGACCGAACCTATTAACGTAGCAACCGACAACACACCTCAAGAACGTAGGATAGGGACCAACCTTGACCCCTCGGAAAGACAGTAATTCATCGAACTCCTGCATGAATACAAGGACGGATTCGCTTGGTCCTACAAAGACATGCCTGGGATCGATAGGGAGATTGCAGAGCAAAGGATACCCATTAAACCGGGAGCCAAACCCGTGAAACAAAAGTTGCGCCGAATGCGCCCTGAATGGGCCCTCAAAATCAAGGAAGAAGTAGACAAACAGTTCAAAGCTAGATTCATCAAAGTGTCCGAGTACTCTAATTGGGTGGCCAACATAGTCCCTGTACCCAAGAAAGACAGGATAATTCGGGTTTGCGGTGACTTCAGGGACCTACACAAAGCAAGTCCAAAAGACGACTTCCCTCTGCCACATGTTGACATCCCGGTGGATAACACCGCCGAGCACGCCCTATAATCATTCATGGACGGGTATGCTGGGTGATGTAAAGTGATGTCGTCGGGTCACATCCAATCAAACACATTTATAATACTCAACATACAACTAGTTAGTGGTAAGTCGAGGTCGATCCATGGGACGGTGTGCTTTGGGTTCTAAGTCTATCCATCTCAATTTATGCTAGTGTCACAATTTGTTTGGGTTTGTAGTTGTGTTTTTAGACTAATAAAAGCAATAAAGTGAAATAAGCAATAAAAGGAAAGATGTAAACAAATGATTAAAAGTGCTAGGATATCATGGGGTCATAGGGGATTCATGGTGTTGATCATACAAACATGTTTATAAAGTTGCAAGCAATTAATGTTGTGGAGGAACCGAGTTGGTTTATGTCTTACAGTTCATAGGAAGAGTTGGGTCCCGGAGCCGAATCGATTAGATTGTACAACACCTACAAGTCGACTTACTTTCCTCCTATTCAACTTCTATGCATGGTCTAACAAGACTCGAGTTGGTTTATGTCTTACAAGTCAAGTTGAGTAGATAAGAGATGGTTCAAAATGCAAGGATTCATAGGCTTAGCATTTCATCAAACATAACATGTGCATAAAGTTGACATCACAACAAGCAAGCAATTTAATCATGTGAACATATTAGATTAAGCATGAATCAATCCCATGTTGGTTTCCCTTAATTACCCACTAACCCTAGCTAAAAGACTACTCACTCATTATCATGGGAAACATGTCATTAATGGTGTCAATCATCACAACAAGTATAAACATGATAATGGAATGAAGAAATGAACAATAAAGATAAAAGGGTAAAGGAATTATACCAAACTTGAGATGATCCAAACAATAAAGCAAAGAATAATAGAAGAAACTTGATTGTTGATGGAAGGTTGTCAATCTCCCAATAAACCCAATAATCTTCAATTAGCCAATAATCAACTTGAATAATAAACTTGAACAATAATTATGGAAAGATTAATGTATAATTTGTGGAAAGATTAAAGAGTAATCTATTCTAATCTACTCCTAATCTAATCTAAGAAAGGATATTTCTAGCTAAAAAGATGTGTTTATAGTCTAATAAAACTTGATGGTTTGATTATTACAAATGGGGTATATATAGTGGAAATTAGGTGGATGCATTAGGGTTAACTAAGGGCTAAACTAGTAATTACACTTTTGAGATTTGAGCAGGGAGACGCCGGTATTTTTCGAAGGAAGGGCTTCTTTCTTTGAAGGTTGAAGAAACGAATTTTGACTGCCTTGGAATCCGTGCGTCTTAGGCACGGGACGGGCGGATTCGGTGATCTGGGCCCGGGCGTGTTTGAGAGAAGACGGGCGGATTCTGGAGATTCTGCCCGGGCGTCTTGGGGTGAAGACGGGCGGATTGGAGCAGGGGAAGACGGGCAGATTTGGAACAAGACGGGCGTCTTGTGGTTCACGTAGCAAGGAAAAGTTTCCTGTCCAGGAATACGCCCGTCCCGAGCGAAATATGGGCGTCCTGGGCTTCAACCCAAGCGGGTTGAATTTGACCCGAGCGGGTTGAGCTGTATCTTGAGCTCGGATTGTAAAACGGACGTCATTTTCTCATCCGGACTCCTATTGGAGTGATTCAAAAGCCTAGATCACTTGATTTTTCGACGTCGTTCCATCTAGCATATTTTCAGAGCCAAAGGAGCAATTTTTGATTCGGTTTTCGAGCGATTTCTTCTTGTAAAGCCTTCCCTCTCGTCATTCTTACTTTTAACCCTTTGATCCTTCTATATACACTTTATTCCTACATCTTTGGTCATCATTCTTGCCTCCTCTTCATACTAGTCCATCTAATATCATCAATAAGCTTCCAAATATGCACGAAAGACGGGAATTTCCCCCTTATTATCTTCTTTTCTACAAAACATACGAAATGCAATAGAAAAGCAAATAGGAAGGTTTTGACGGATAAAATGGCCATGGAATGTTATAATAGTATGAAAAATAGGCTCAATTAGGGGACTAAATATGCTCAAATAATGGTCACATCACTGGGTATAACCAGATCAAAATGGCTGAAGAAGACATGCACAAGACTGCATTCACTACACAGTGGGGTACATATTGCTACACTATCCTGCCTTTTGGCCTAATCAATGCCAGAGCAACCTACCAAAGAACCGCTACCACCCTCCTACATGACATGATGCACAAGGAGGTGGAGGTATATGTTGATGACATGATCGTCAAATCAAAAGAGCAGGATGGCCACATCAGCGCCCTTCATAAATTCTTCGCTCGCCATCGAAAATACAACATGAGACTAAATCCTCAGAAGTGTGAATTCGGGGTCACCTCCGGAAAACTCCTGGGACACGTCGTCAGCAAGAGGGGCATCGAAATTAATCCTACCAAAATCAAGGCTCTTCAACAAATTCCTCGGCCTAAAAACGAGAAAGGGATTCGAGGATTTCTGTCATAGCCAAACCTTCTGTCCTCATGCCACCTCGATTTGTGAACCAATCTTGAAGAAGCTTCGCGCCTCCGATCACACCGATTAGAACGGCGACTGTCAAAAGGCCTTCGACAGGATAAAGGAAATCTTATCCAAACCTCCTGTCCTCATGCCACCTCAACAAGGAATTCCTTTATCCCTATACCTGACTGTCACAGACACAGCCATGGGAGCAATGCTGGCACAAACAGTCGACGGCGAAGAACGAGCCATCTACTACATCAGCAAAAAGTTCATCGAGTACGAGACAAGGTACACCCAACTGGAAAAGACATGCCTTGCCCTGGTCTGGTCAACAAAAAAGCTGCGACATTACATGCTCAGCTACACGGTTCACATCTACTCTAAGATGGACCCGGTCAAATACATCTTCGAAAAACCCGTCCTAAATGGAAGGCTGTCTAGATGGACACTAATTCTATCTGAAATTGACCTCAAATTCGTACCCCTCAAGGTCATCAAAGGAAGAGCAGTCGCCGGTTTCCTAGCAGAGAACCCCTTCAACGAGGATACAACGACCGAAACATGGTCACTTCCTGACGAAGATATCCTTTGTGCCGATACCGACGCATGGGACCTATACTTCGACGGCGTATCAAATCTGTGAGGCTTCGGCGTAGGAATCCTCCTAATATCACCAGTAGGAGAACATGTTCCGATCTCACTCAAACTAGACTTCGCCGTCACCAACAATGCCACCGAATATGAAGCATGCCTCATCGGCCTACAAGCAGCCATAACACTTGGCATCAAGAGACTGAGGGTCCACGCCGATTCCTCTCTCATCATCAATCAGGTGTCCGGATCATGGAAAATCCGAAACGACTGCTTAGCACCCTACCGAGCAAAAATTAATCAAGAGACCGAATTTTTCGACCCAGTCGACTACTTCTACTTACCACGAGAGGAAAACCAATTTGTTGATGCCCTAGCAAAACTTGTCGCGCTTGTCAACATATCTGACAACATGACATCGATGCCCCTATGTGCCGAGAGAAGGAGCGAGCCAGCTCACATCTGTGCCATCAACAATGACGGGGAGAACCATGTCGAACCTTGGTACCAAGTCATCCTCAACTACAAAACCAAAAACGAATTCCCAACTCTGATACAAGAGGACAAAGATCCATTCGTTTTCTTGCATCACAATTCGTGATAAACCAAGAACAACTGTACAAAAGAATAACCCAAGGGATTCTTCTCCTTTGCGTCGATCACCATAAATTCAAAAAAGTCATAGAAGAGGTCCACGACGGAGAATGCGGCCCTCACATGAGCGTAATGATGCTAGCCCAAAAAATCATGCGATTGGGCTACTACTAGACCACCATGGAAGCCGATTGCAAAAACTACGTCAAATATTACCACAATTGCCAAATCTTCGCCAACATACAACACATACCACCATCCCTTTTATACACCATGACATCACCCTGGCCTTTCTCGACCTCGGGCATCGACATCATCGGGAAAGTCAACCCGATAGGCACCAAAGGGCATTGCTTTGTCCTCGTTGCCATCGACTATTTCACCAAATGGGTGGAAGCACAGTCCTATGCAGGCTTGACCGCCAAACAAGTGGCAAAGTTCATCCAAGACAACATCATCTGCAGATATGGGGCACCCCATCAAATCATCAGCGACTAAGGCTCCCACTTCTGGGAGGAAACACAAGCCTTGCTGGACAAATATAAAATCAAACGACATCGATCATCTCCATACCGTCCTCAAACCAACGGAGCGGTAGAGGCAGCAAACAAAACTCTTGTCACCATCATTAAGAAGATGCAAGATAATTACCGCGATTGGCCAAGCAAACTCCCATTCGCACTTTGGGGATACCGAACCTCCCTTCGAACACCAACAGGAGCCACACCCTTCTACCTAGCATACGGTATGGAGGCGGTTCAACCAGTAGAGTTGGAGGTCCCATCTCTACGTATCCTACCGGAGAGTCAAGTTCCTGAGGCGGAATGGACCCGTCGAAGGTTCGAACAACTCACGCTTCTAGACGAACGACAACATAACGCCTTGCACAATGTCCAGCTATACCAACGACGTGTACAACGGGAATTCAACAAAAAGGTCAAACCCAAGAACCTCAAAGAGGGCGACTTGGTCCTCAAGTGGGTCCAAGCACCACTACCCGTCGATCTGAGGGGGAAATTCAAACCCAATTCGGCCGGGCCATACCTGGTCAAGAAAATACTTTCGTGGGGCGCAGTGAGACTAGGTGACCTAGACAGGGAGGATTTCACAAACCCGACCAACCTAGACAAACTCACGAAATATTACTCTTGAAACTTAGCAACCAACAAACCTCTCCCTAGTTTCACAACTAGCGACCACAATATCCTTTTCAAGTCAAGTTCCTCAACGCGTTCTGATTTGAAATTGCATGTTTTACCGAGTCTAAGTTACGGCACCTTGCCATGTTTCAAACGACCTTTGATCTGTCAAAGGCAACATCCATTTGCACTCAAACCAAACACCTAAACTATGAGCATGGTGTGATTTCACCTTTTTAGGTGGATATGTAGGCAATCCTTTCTTACACAAGAAGGATACAACCACAACACCCAAATAAGATTAACAAAACATACGAACTACGAGCATGGTTTGATCTCATCTTTTCTGGTGGATACGTAGGCAGTCTTCTCTTATGCAAGAAGGATACAACCATCCCTACAAATCAAAAAAATCACCCGTACTAACTTCAAAACAAAAGAAAAGGAAAAACATTCCCTTTTCCACAAAAACAAAAAAAGAAGTCTTTCTCCCTTCCCACAAAAACCCCTTTTACAAGTGCAATGTTTAGGATAAATACAACCGAATTACCTCTACAAGATGGATGGAAGAAACAAGCATTCACAACTCTTTTAACACAAGCAATTCTCTTATTTAATTAATAATGAGAAGGATTACAAACTTGACAAAAAATAAAGCTAAGCAAGTCTACAACTTGTCGAAGCTAGAGTGTCGACTAAGACATCTCACATAGTAAAACTAGCACAAAATACACAATATATAGCTAGTACAACATAATAAAAGCTCACAACACTAATACAACATAATAGTAAAACAGGTAATGGAGGTCTTCATTCTTCCATTCTACCCTTCCCTTTTCCCTCGGGGTACATCTTCCCCTTGTTCTTCTTGTTGGCCCGCCTAGCATGGACTTTCTCTTTGGAACAGATCCTCAACGGATCTACAACGGCCACGGCCTCCGGTCTCTTACAAGACCCCATACTCGGTCCAACCAAAACCCATACACGGCCCACTACCTCTTTGGGACCCGATCTTCTCCTCTTTGGTGGCCTCATTACATCCGGGCTAACATCATCGGCAAAGTCGTCAAAGAAGGCACGGTTGGCCTTGCCAACCTCTTTATACTTCAAGTCGACAACCTCGTCCTTTCGAGACTTGGACCTTTCTTCTAAGTTTTGAGCTCTTGACCACTTGACATAAGCGGGAGTCACCCATGTCGTGGCAACGGGGTTTGGTACCTCCTGAATCGGCCGAGTGGCCCGCCACCTTTCGAAGACCTCCACAAGCTTGGAGTTTTGAAAAACACTCTCTTGGACGAGAGTATCTTGAGCGCGCACCTTTTGTTGACGCCTCATTTGCCTCATAAGCCTTTCGGGATAAATGAAGGAAGCAACCTTCAAGCCCACCACCATCAAATAACAAGAACTAGCGGCCGAAGCGAGCAACCCCGTGAAGGACCTCAAGTGCCACCACGGCACCACCCAACGGATATGAGGACCACCCTCCTCCACTAATCTCGAGGTCCAATAGGCCTCGGTGGATGCAAAACTATCCGAGTACAACTTCTTCCTCATAGTAAGGTGACGGAAGGAATAAGAAGAAGAATCAGCCAGAGGCTCTACATACCTTAGCCTCTCGAAGAGCCACACTTGGAGGATCCTTAGAGATCCAAACGAGGGAGCTTCTCCACGAGAGCCTTTCTTATCCAATGCTTGGATGATCTCGCAAAGCACTAACCATGATGGATCCCAACCGTGCTCCATTTGCTCAACTATATGCACAAGGGTCATACTACCATAACACTTTGACCCCTTCTTCTTCAAGGCATCGACAAGTAGGTACGCATGCACTAGGCAAAAGGCAAGAGCCCTTCTCCTAGCCACCTCCGAGACATTGACATGCAGCCGGTTTGAGAAGATATTGATAAGAGCCGAAATATCCACACCATGGGGAGCACGGAGAGAGTTCATTTGGCTCGTTGACAAGCCCAACATTGAACGGAACTTCTCTTTGTAACACAACCGAGTCGGAGGAACCACCAGGGTACAACCCGGCCATCCACCAATGGCGCCTACTTCTTCGGCAAGAGGGAAAATTTCACCTTTCGAAAAGACGAAAACATGTTGTTTCGAATCCCAAAACCGAGAGCATGCTTCAAGGAACGAGGATTTCACCTTGACTTGACGAAGCACCACCAATTGACCAACTCCCATGACAACGAGTTGATACTTTTCGGGAGGCCATAAATCCCGACACCAATGTCACAACCTATTTTCGAAAGCATCCATGAATTATTTTATAGAAGAAGAAGAAAGGTTTTTGTAGAGATGTTATTTTCGTGTTTCGGATGATGAAACAATGAAGCACAAACGTCCCTATTTATACAAAACAATCAGCGCTTTTTTCCGAAAAAAGGGGAAGCTCACTTCAATCGCCTATGGCCTCGCGCCTCTTCGGGCTCGTCCTCAGGATCCGCACCTTGATTTGTCCCTATTAAGTTGTGTTTCTTCCTGACACCTAGATTCTCTCGCCTCAAGGCTCGCGCCTCTTCGGGATTATCAGGGAATTTTTGTGTTTTTCTCACACTCACATTTCCTTGTTTTTACGTTTTACGAGATCCGACACGGTTTCCATGACGCAGCTTTAAACATACGGGTTTTTATCTTCTTTTTTAGGGGGGGAAGGGCTAGTCGCCTCGATTCGCAATGGATCGCTTCCATGTCAGTCGAGAATTCCAAAAAAAATTCACTTTTTCAACTCCGAAAATTTTTCGCTTTTTCCACAAAAATCGAAAATTGATAACACGACGTCAATTTTCTTCAAAAATTCAAGCTCTTGCCAAACCAAGTCTTGATCGCACAAAAATCAAATCAAATACACTCGCAAAAATCTCTTTGAAATTCATCCGTGACGGATTGAGTTTTAGTTTTTTCGAGTTACAAATCAATTTTCAGCAAAAATTCAATGCAATTAAATTCAAATACGAATTAATTACTCAAAATTTCAAATCAATTTTCTTTGAAAAATCCAAACGTGCCACCTCGTTGCGGAATTTTCAAAATTTATTTTCAAATATCAATTTTAACTTCGAGTCATCGTGGTTATTTTTGTTTTCAATCAAACGCTTTTGCGTGTTTATCTGTATGCGTACGTGCTACCTGTTGCCTGTTTTCTACACTAACGATGCAAGAACAAATGCAAAGTAAAGGGGAATCAACCACTGACCGTTCTTCTCTGAAACACAACACAAAAAAGCCAAACACAAATAAACTACAACCCAAAAACACATATATACAAACCGCCACTCGCAAAATGTATATATATACAAACAAAAGTCTCAAACACGGGCAAACAGCTACAAACTACTCAACGCCTCCTGGCGGGCCAGTCTCGGTCTCACGAGGAGTCGCGGGCAAAGCAGACACCACCTCCTGCTCGGGCCCCTCTGAGGAGAACTCTCCAACGTCTCGTACTCCATCGTGACGCGAAGCTCCTCCGCCGCAGCCAACTGAGCCCTAAGAGAGGCAATCTCCGCATCTCGGTTTCGCAACCCGTCCTCGCGGCGCCTCAGCTCCTGGTCCTGACTGATGATCACCACCTCATGTGCCGGGATCATCGACCTCGCTGCGTCCGACTCAGCACGGACCCGAGTAAGCTCCGTCGGATCCGTAGTACCCTGCAGAACACAATAAAGGTAGTTAAGATCTAAAACGTGAAATGCAACACAAAAACACACAAAACAACCAACAAAAAGCACTTGTGCACGCCGAGACTCCCTCGCAGCTAGGTCACCGGCAAGTGCTCTTCACCGGTTAGCCATCCGCCATAGAGCCTGATGCCTAACGGTCGACCCCTATAACCAGAAAAGCCCTTCAGCAAAACAAAAACGCAAGGCAAGATACAAACAAGAAGGGGAGTTCCAACCAGAAACTCACCCTCAAAACTGTCAACCTCCACTCCATGCCAGTGTCGGTCACCTCAGCAGCCGCAGGCTCTGGCAGACGCAGCTGTAAGTCCCCACCACCCGGCCCCTGGAAAGTGGTCTGTGTCGGGAAAGTTGGGGGTTGGGTCCTCATGAGCGCGTCAACACCCTACAACAGGAAGTCGCGTCAAAGCTAACAAACCCTTCCACCAAAACGTGAAAAGAGGTAACGAAATGAAGAACATTAGAAAACACACCTCAATCGGGTACCAGGTAAGCCTCGACAAGCGGAAGGTGTCGTAGTCGGCCTCCCGTAACAACAGCTCCTCACCCCCACGGCCGTGGAGGTGCTCCTCTACCTCATCAGGTGTCGACTCCTGGAACAACACCCTAGGCAGATCGACCGGCACCACAAAGGTCTCACTAAAGCACTGATGGGCTAAACGCTCGCCCTGGTACCAAACCGGCTCGATCGCAGTCTCGAGGTACAAGCGCTGGCAACTGCGAAGTCGCAGACGCTCCCTAACAGCAGCCGATACGCCTGTGTAGTACTCCCAAGGCCACCCGGTAAACTGCACTCAAGGCAAAGCTAATCAGCTAACTGGGGGCTTTCTAGACTACCTAGTCATCCTATCTCTATCCGTTTCTACAAAACAATTTGAGCCGAAGACGAGGTCCCCCCATGACTTCCGATTAGAATTTGAACTCGATCCCTAAATGCACCTCTTACGAGTTTAGACTAGTGAAGTACTCATAATCTGCTTTAGGTAAAAAAAAATCACTTGATAACATGTCTTTTCTAGACACCCTCTGGGCTTCTACAGAAAACTGAACCAGTTTGAAAAGTTGTCTCCTCCCTGTTCGCTGATGTACTTTGTCACTGCCATCGACAAGGTTGTCCTCTTATCAATAAGACTCAAATTTTGGTTACTGATCGTTCAAACTAATTTTTCAAACTAGTATGAGAAAGGAGATTTTTCCATGATTTTTGCTGTCGAAACTCGAAAGTATTGCAGGTCATTTGTCATCTTTTCCTTCTGAAGTTCTGTAGAAAGGAAATTCCTTGCCTTTGAGGAATGGAGCTTAGTGATTTTCTGTTCATTTCTGAGGAAGTTAAAAATTCATCAAATCCCACTAGGCTGAATGCACTCTTTAGTCGGAGCAATGGGCGCATGAACGCATAATCCTCCTGTTTTGAGCTTAATGACTGTCATGCGGATGTTTGTTGAAACACTGCTAAAGCTAAGGCTTGCTCTTGGTCAAATGACCATATGCAATCTTTTATGATCTGAAGATAAATATTCGATGCCAACCTTCAGTAAGCAGTAGAAGTCTCTCATAAAACAATATAAATGATGTGCTAAAAATTTACTCCATACATTGTACAATACGATTTGATCAAAGTTTACCACAAAAGTCATCCAAATATATTTACATTACCCATTCATATGATCATTATATGCACCTCAAAAACACAATAACACTGGAATAACAACGGAATAAAAACACAATAACACTGGAATAACACGTAGTGGAAAAAAATATCAAAGTAAAAAAAAATCACATTAACAACAGAATAACATCGGAATAAAAACACAATAACACTCGGAATAACACGTGGTGAAAAAAAAAACAAAGTTAAAAGAACATCACAATAACTCAAGAATAACAGCGGAATAAAAACACAATAACACTAGAATAACACCTGAAAAAAAAAATCAAAGTAAAAAAAATCACAATAACACCAGAATAACAACGGAATAAAACACAATAACACTGGAATAACAAGTGGCGAAAAAAAAGCAAAGAAAAAAATCACAATAACACCAAAATAACAACCGAATAAAAACACAATAACACTGGAATAACACGTGTTATTGTGCTGTTATTCCAGTGTTACTCTGATGTTATTCTGTTGTTATTGTGTTGTTGTTCCAGTGTTGCTCTCATTATATTACCTTTTATTTTTTTTTATTTTTTTTGTGTTGTAACCTGTTATTCCATTTTTTGTGTTATTCCAGTGTTATTATTCTTTTTTGTCTTTTTTTTGTTACCACGTCTTGTTTCAATGCTACTTTTATACTTTTTTTTTTAATTTTTTTTTATTTTTGTGTTATCACTTGTTATTCTAGTGTTACACTTGTGTTCTTACGATTCTATAATTTTCTCATTATGTTATTTTTTTTTGTACCTCGTGTTACTTACTGTTATTCTTGTGTTATTGTGTTGTTACTCAGGGTTATTTTGGGGATCCTTGCACTCTGAACTATACTCCGTCACTAGGTTACCAAGTTAACTCACTCAAGTGGAATCGCCACCATTAGTCTAAGTAACAGAACTATGTGAGGCGATTTCGTGTGATACCATCTTTCTTAAGCTTGTAAGTGACTAGATTGAATTAATCATTTATTTGATTTTTATGTTTTTATTTTTACATCTATGTAGGAGTTGAACCAACACCATGTGTCGTAACACAATGCTCTACCATTTTGAGCTAATAGACGTCATAGTTCCTCGATTCAATTATCATCCCGGATATCATCATTGATCATCAAAAAACAGTCTTCGTGCGTCCTGAGCATAGATGTAACTAAATTGCAACTCATGCTTGGCACCAAAATCATAACCAATCATCTCATACTACAACAAGACTCATTCTTACTAAACAATCAACCAAATCCCATTTCTACTCTACTTCAATTTGATCGAGCAAAAACTAGGAAACATAAAAACAAATGTAGCAAAACAAGTAGATTAGTAAACTTAATTATCATCAAACAATCGAATAAAATTAATTAATGACGATTCGATAAAACAATAAGAAAGATAAAAATAATTCAAAAATCTCTACCTGATAAATGTCACCAAACTTATCATACATGAATTGAAAAAATTACAATCAGGGAGTAGGAACCCACGCTTCTCATATGAATATGCAACTCCAATGCTTGAAAGGCTAAAAGTAGCCAGTTAATGTATTATACAACCGGTTGTATATACAACTTATTCAGTGTTGTGGAGCTTTGTTACAAAGTTGTCGAGCTCTATTAACAAAATTATCGAGTTATGATACAAAGTTGTTGAGCTTAACAAAATAATTATTAAGTTCAATAACTTGTAAAATAACTCAACAACTTTGTGTGAGAGCTCGATAACTTTGACGCGGTTGTACATAGCTCTTATACAACCAGTTGTAGGATAGTATTTGTGAAAAGTAGCAGGGTAAGATGATCTTCGCAAGAAGTTCATAAACGAATTTATTAGAAACCGCATCTCTCGTGTAGTCGTGTGTACATAATCTAATCCATTCTTCTATACGATATTTTTGTAAAACAACATTACATGAGACTCACGATTACGCATTTCCACCATTTAAAGGAAACCACTACCAATCCCAGTATCTGGATATTAAACATAGCCTTTGATTGCCTAAAATCAAATCAGAAAAACTAGTATCTATAACACACAAACAAAGCAGTCGAAACTCGAATCAAATCATAAAAAATAATTGAACACAACAAGATTATAAACTACTCCTTCATTCCATTAATTGAACACGACTCAAATTACAAAACACAAAGAATTTAATTACATGAAATGAAGCAAAAACACGATCGATCATTGGAGAGTGGAAGAAGACGATATTTATAATAATAAGAAGATACAAAAGCTCTAGTAATGGGAACTAGACCTTCAGTAGACGCCATTAAAATCAGTGATGACGACGATGCGGTGGTGCGACGAAGGAGAGAGAGATGGATGACGGTGGTTGAATGACAACCCTAACCATGCCGAAATTACTGCAACAGTGATGAAGGTGATGGAGAACTAGCTTTTTCACACAAATTTGTGTTTTCTAATTGACGGATTTAATGGCGGAAATCGTGAGATTTTTTCACACAAATTTGTGTTTTCTAATTTGAGAGAGCATAAATACTGAGAAGAGGGCCGATTAGGGACAGAGAACTCGTTTTTTGAATGACAATCTCAGTCATCTATTTTATTTAATTTAATGACTGAGATTTGTGATCACAAATTTATCATAAAAACCAAACTCACAAGATCCCGCTATATATATATATCTATCCATCTAAATTAATAAAGGAAGCTGTTATCAAGCGATTACAGAGAGTCCATTTTTTAACGAATTACCTAATTATATAATATAAGTAATAGATAAATATTCCTAATTTCCTATGCACTTAACCACTAGATTTGAACAACTACTCAATATAGGAACTTTGTGCGTAGAAGTATATTTTATGGCATGGGGATATAAGATGAATCCTTTAGCAAAACAAAGACCGATCCACAAACCCTTGTGACAATTAAAAAATATTGCCTTTGTAGAATTTTCGTCCAAGTAAAACTTATCACAAAAATTGTATAAATAGATTATTTTGCCAGTTACGTTGTATATGAATTTATTTATTTATTGTTTTGTCAACCGTTTAATTTTAGTTGTATTGTTATTATGTATTTTGTTCTTAGCATTCATGTAATAATTATGTTTGTATAGTCCCTCGCATAATTACTTTGATTTGTTTTTATGTTTTTTTAACCTGTTATCTTTATTATGTATATATGTAGGTGACCGTCATTGCAAAAAGAGCAAATTTTCATACTCAAGTGCAGTGTCCATGCAAGAATCTAATTTGATCGTCTCTTAATCGCAATTTGAGAGAAAATACTGGTTATACTGTTGCAAGGTAAACAGAATTTCCTTTGAAGCTTAGTTTATGCTTCTTTTTATATGGGTGCAATACAATTGTTCAGTCAAATAATCTTTTTGTTAATCCTAACAATGCAAATAAATGAGATTATTCGATGACGATATATGCAATATATGATTGATAGCATCATAAATAAATTATGTAGTTAGTCGAATTTTGTAAGGTCAAGTTATTATATCATTACAAACGAAGTGGCTAACTGATCAATTAGCAATTTTATAATTGTAATTATACTAATGGTATTATGCTATACATAAGATATAGTTTTATAATAAAACCACATGCATAAAATTTGCTACTTTCACCGTTACTAATTTTTCGCAAGTACCCTACGTTCTTCATGTATGGTTATATATAAAGTCAAAATCATTAGCATTCCTATGATATTTTTCTTTTAAAAATAGTAAACCGTCTAAGCACAATTAATCTGAAGTCTGTTTTAGATCTTTTAATTTTGTATGCATGTATTAATTTGTAATTTTTTTCCTGGAACTAGATGATTTTTTTATCCTACAAATTCGTTTATAAGACTAACATTGATCATGCAAGAACAAGTTGTCAAAAAAAAAAAAAAAAAAAAAAAAAAAAAACAGATCATGCAAGAACAAGAAGGAAACGTTCACCGCCATGACAAATACTCCCTTCATCTATTTTTATGGTCCTCTTTTTATTTTATTTGAATTTAAAGAAAAGAGGTGAATTATCAAGTTTGCTCCTTAATTAAAAGAAGAGTTGAAGTCTTAATTTATAGTTATAATTAGTTATTTAGGAACAATATTGTATAACTAAAGTTTTTCTTTACTAAATTTAAAAAAGAGAGAATAATTATTGAAAAAAAATTTGAATGAAAGGGGACACAAAAGTGGGATGGAGAGAGTAAGAAATCAAATTTCATATAAAAAAATATAGTAGTGTATTTACATTAACAGTAATTTATATGACCTCCATTCAACTTTTATCTTTGCACTTTACAAAACTTCTCCGTAAATAGAAATAGAAAAGTTATTATGAATTGGGGAAAGAGAAAATATGGAATTTTATCTAGAATATGAGGGAGCACATTAATATAATTCGTTAGTCTTCTGAGAGGCCGCATCTCATTACATTAATGAGAAACAACCAATTAATGAATTACGAAGTATAAACTAACTAAAAAGAAAAAAAAAATTAAATTAAATTAAAATACTAACTATCACTTATGCGAGGTCTCTCTTATGATTTTTTGCTAATATTAATATGAGATTTCAAACTCTATTCATAATATTTCTGTACATCACCCCTTAATTTAAGGCTCTAATAAGATTTTTTCTAATAAAATTTTTAATTATCATAGAATTAGCTTTCTCCTCGGCTATAAATAATGCTTCTCATTCCCCTTCCTTTCATCTTACATACTTTTCCTCTTAACAGAAGATCCATTTCTTTACGAGTATACCACCACCCGAAGTAGCATATATTTTACACCATACACTTTAACATCTTTAAGTTACAACATCATAAACAATTGAGGACTAGAAATAGGCACGTGCATCGCACGGGCATTAAATCTAGTATATATATATATATATATATATATATATATATATATATATGGTCGAGATCCGGTGAGAACCACCCATATAATGAGAACCATGAGAACCACTTAACTACCCTTGGATCTATAATACACATGCTGAGATTTTTTCACGCGTCCCTCCCAAACCCACCTAATCTCAGTCATTTGTAAATTCTGCTTTCTCTCTCATCATTCTTTCTCTCTCTCTCTCTTCAACTCATCTGTCGACTATCAAAACCTTCTGCGATCGCCTCTTCGATAATCAAACCTTAACTTTCTCTACAATCGAACGATAAATTCTTCGACAATCAACCGTTCGACGCTGCTTCAATCAATGAAGCCTTTAAATTCGAGGTAAATTTCGATTTTCATGATTATTTGTTGTGAAATTAGTTGAATTAGTCGATTAAATTAGATTGTTCGTGAAATTAGGGATAGATTCATCGATTAGAATTCTGAATTGAACAATTATGCTTCTAAATTTAGGGTTTCGTCAATTAAATTGAGGAAACTGAGAAATTAGGGTTAGGGGATTTGAGAAATTTGTTGAAATCATGAAATTAGGGTTTAATTCGTCTATTAAGTTTCTGGGTTGATAAATTATGCTTCTAAATTTAGGATTTCATGAATTAAATTGGGGAAAGAATTAGGGTTGGAGACCGTTTATGTGCATCAAATTCTTCTTTATGTGCATCCAAATTCCTGTTTATGTGCATCAAATTCCTGTTTACACGCATCAAAGTGTAATTTTGTGAATCAAATTGGCTTAATTGAGAAATTAGGGTTGGAGAAATTGTGAAATTGCCTACATTTGTTAAAATCAGGGACTCAATTTCATGAATTATACTGTTGTATTGTTACTTATTTAATTTTTGACATTTCTTATTGCAACAATAATGACAAAGACAAGTGCTCAATACTATCACAAACTTCTTCAAATGTCATTACAAACGAAGGAGTGAATTTTGAAGCTAATGCATGTCAGCCTATATTAGAAATATCTGCAATAGCAGTTGAACATGATGTTCCTGAAGTTGTGACTTTCGAATTTGTTGAAGCTAAAATTCTATTCATCCTGGTAGTTGCTTGATGTTTTCAGCTTTTTGAAGGTAATTAAGCTTAGTTTTTAGGATACCCGTCCTCTGTACATGCATGAAATAAGGTTCAGTGTGCATCAAATAAGGTTATAAGGTGCAAATGTTTAATTGGTAGTTGGGCTTTGACTCGGAAAATTTGCCTAAGGTATGGCCAATGTTGTCAGGATCGGGATTCTACTTTGGATCGATGGGGAGGGTAGAATCAAATCAGTAGAATCGGATCGTAGAATCGCAAGATTCTACAAACTCCCTAAATATAATTTTTATTTGGTAAAAACATATAATTGAAAATCAAAACACTTATTTATTAATATTTATTCATAAAATATTGGTAAGTAATGATTTTAGTATCATTGTATGAACAACTTACATGAAATTTGGGTTTTACGGTGTCATTATATAAAAATATATATTAATTTTTTTTATTATGGAATCGGATCGTAGGATCGTAAAATCGTAGGATCGTATTATGATCCCATCTCTAGAAATTTTCAAATTAATAGGATCGTAAGATTCTACAACTATGATAGAATCGTAGGATCCAGGATCGGTCAAGCATTTTTGGATCGTAAAATCGTAGAATCGTTGGATCGAATCGCGATTCTGACAACAATGGGTATGGCTGCTGGCAGTGTTCTGTATTTTTGTCACCTATGAAAACTCTGTTAGTGTTAAACTTCTCAGACTGTCTCGAATTTATGATTCATGAAAGCTATATTTTGCTTGTTGGATAGAGTAGTTAAACTTCTCAGACTGTCTATTAGGGAACACGATTTGCCTCCTATTTGATGCATGTAGAAGTTTATTTCATGCACATATATCACTTTCCCATGCATGTATAATGCAAGTATTAAGACACCCTCGCTTTGGAAGTTAGAACGGTGTTGTTCTATACATGTGGTTATGTAATAGAATGTTTATGGTCAGGGGGAGTTTACTTGGATTATCCAACAACACAAATTTGTGAGAGTGCAATTCATATTCTTTTGTATCCCTCATCTTTCTTACTTTAATTGCACCACATATGCAGATATAATAGTAGAGGAGGCAGAGGACGAGGAGGCAGCAGAAGATTCTTCAAGCAACACGAATCGGGTTTTTGAGTGTCTCAACCATCTTAAGCTTGTTATTGGTATGCTATTCGATAAGCTTGAACTAGGTATTGAGTTTTATGAAGCATATGCAAAAGAATGTGGGTTTGTGACTAGATTAAGCTCACTAAAATCTAAAAATAGTGTCATTACGCATAAAAAAGTTGTGTGTAATAAGGCTGCAGTATGTGAAGCGAAAGGGAAAAATCACAAGAGGCAAAGGACTAGGATAGAATGTCCTTCTTGTATTAAATTTAAGCGAATTTTGGAGGAAGGTTCTGATATGGGTAAATACCAAATATATAATTATCATGAAGGTCATAATCATATGCCACAAACACCATCAACAATGCTATATTTGACACAAACGAGAGAGTTGAATGTAGTTCACAAAAAAATGATAATTGACAACTCGAAAAATAACATAGGTCCAGTTAAGTCGTATAGGTTGTTCAAGGAGTATGTTAGAGGTTATAGGAATGTGGGTGCGTCATTGGAAGACTTTAAGAACTTTTCTAGAGATATTAAAAATTATTTATCAAAGGGGGATGCTCAAATGCGTATTGAGCATTTTATGAAGATAAAACACATGTGTCCATCTTTTTATTTTGATTTTGAGGTAGACAAGATAGGTCGATTGTCACATGTATTTTGGGCTGACCCTATTAGTATTAAAAAAAACTATTTGCTATTCGGGGACATGACCTCTTTTCATACGACCTTTACCAAATCTGATGATATTTGGCCCTTTCACGGGGGTGGATAATCATAAGAGATGCGTGACCTTTGGGGCTGGACTTATTATTAATGGGAACAAGGACTCTTTTGCTTGGCTATTTACGAAATTCGTAGAGGCTATGGGGGGTCATCATCCAATTTTTATGATAACTAATGAAGATGCGGGAATAGAAGAAGGAATGTGTAACACCCCGCCCTTTCCTTATATTTTAAATAAATTTTTAAGTAATTTTCATTAAATAATTATTATTTAAAGCTTATTTTCATAAAATATCGTCATAGCCGTGTAACGGTAATAATAGTGTAGATTTTAATAATATTATTCTCCGTCTCGAGTTATAGTAGACTTGGGACGAAAATTCTAGTGGATACCGACTCATTTTGAGTTATTGGGCTTAACTTGACTCATGGGCCTTTTCTCTCCTCTTTTCTCTACACAAAACCCTCAACTAAACCCTCACAACTTCATCTCCCTCATTCTAATTTCTGAAATTTCCCCAACAACCACTCCACCATTGTTAAACCCTTGCTCTAAACCCTAAAATCACCATAACTCACTCAATTCTTCACCAATCTCGTTCCTTTTCGCGCCATTCTCTTCCTTTTCTCATTTCCCTTCTTTCTAAGTAAGAAAGTCGCCATCTTTTCCTCTATTTCGAAATTCTCATCTTACAAGGATGTGGATTCTTGACTTAATACCTTTATTTTTGTGTTTAGGGGAGAACTTGGACAACCCGGAGGAGGATAGCTACATCATTGACGAGTCTTTAGAAGATTGAAGTGCAAAAAGGTAACAGTGATGGGTTACTCGACTTTTATGTTAAAAAAATTGTGTGAATTGTGTAGTATTAGACTCACATGAATGTTAAATTTGATGTCTTTCATGCCCTTTGGTGATTTGGTGTTGTGTAGAATACTTGTATGATAATTCTCACATGTTTAATGAGTAATTTCATGCCTTGTTCTAATATGGTGAAATATGAGATTGTCTTAAAGGAATCCTCTCATAATTACATGATTAAACTTCATTTTAATGATTAATGAACAACCCCATATGCTAATTACATCTTGAAAGTGGTAATTTTCTGAGTATTCATCATATTGGAGAAGTATGAAATGATTAAATGAAAGATGGTTGAATTTGGAAGACTTTAGATGAGTGTTTGATGAGTTCTCGTGTACAGAGATCCTCTGCGGTGTGGGCCGGCAATGGCCTACCCAACCGGCAGCGCGTCTGTGCATTTCTGACTTATAAAAATGGAGAATTAAGCCTTTGTAATCCCCTGGGTGGGCAGCACCAAGCCCTACCCAACCGGCAGCCACAGTACATGAAATTTTGGTGTCTTTTATAAAAGGGTGAATCCTCTGCTTGGTGGGCGACAGGGTTAACCGGCAGAGAATACACAATGTGGAATGTTGAAGTTAATTGTCTATAGCTTGTATCCTCTGCCGGTGGACCGTGGCAAACCACCCTACAGAGAATACACATTGAATGTTTTTGACATTGTTTCCTTTAGCTTGAATCCCCTGGGTGGGCGGCCACCACCCCGAGAGAATACACCCTCACCTAATTTGACATTGTTCACCTTGGCATAAATCCTCTGCCGGTGGGCGGCCGGTGCCCACACCGGCAGAGAGAGTACTGATGTTTCTTATACCTTTATACTTATGCATGCTTCACATGAATTGTTTACGTTATGTTTGTGCAATCTTTTCCACTCGTATTTGTGACCCGAGTGTGACGTTTTACATTGTGAGACTACTCGACATTCCTTATTTATTTTGCCCTCGGACATTGGGTCACGGTTAGGTGCCTTTGTTTCCGAGTTGGGCTATTTTTCCTTCCGCCTTTTCGGACCGGGGGTCACGGTTAGGTGACAAGGTTCCGCTTGAGGTTACTCGACTTTCGGGCACGGTTAGGTGTACCATATTTCGAGTCTTGGATACGATTTGGTATCGTTTGTCGAATCGGGTGTCGTCCATCCCGAGAGTCTGGCCAGGTTTAGACTAGGACCGTATTATGATCGTCGTCCTACCAAGAGGTTGGAGTCTAGAGGGTTGTCTTGTTTGAGTCTATACTTTGTAATTTGTCTTACATTTGAGTCGAGTCAATTGGTGACCGTTTGACCTATTTATTCTTCTCTCATTTATGCATAACTACTCTTATTGCATTTTGTATACTAATCATGATTCCCTTATTACCGTAAGTATTTATTCTTATACTTGTTTATTTAATTGCATTCCCAATTACTTGTATTTTGACATATTGTGGCTGGGAGAACCCTGAGTTACTCCCCACTGACTGTGGCTTTCATATTTATTATGAATGACAGGTTGGTGATGAAGCTTAAGTGGGGAAGACCGTGTGAGCTAGCGAGTTCTTACCTCGGACCTTATTTAGTTATCATTTAATAGACTCACCTACGTTTGAACTATGTTAATTCGTGGGATGTCTTTTCCCCAATAAATTGACTTGTGTTGTAAACTTAAACTTAACTATCTAAACTTATTTATCGTGTTGGTGATACCTCGCGTTGGACTTCATTAGAAGTCTTAAAAGTTTTAAAAATCTCGTGTTTCCGCCACGATTTACTAGTTATGTTTAGTTGCCTCAACGAGGGGTGTCACAGTTGGTATCAGAGCATGTATTGCTCCCGACGCACACACGTGTACCCCAACTTAAATTTCTCACTTGACCTTGAATAATGAATGAGAGATGGGTAGAATTAAGGACCTAAGTTGGTAGCCTTTTTGTGTATGTTTTGTGATAGGTTCTAACTTGTTTGCTCTTGTGCAAAAGATGGTACGACCAACCAATGTGGAGAATGCTATCATGCAAGCCCTCACTCAAGTGCTTGCTAATCAACAAAATGTTCAACCCGCTCCCCCTCTACATGAAGCCAACCGTCAAGGAAGCTATGCTTGGATTGCAAGTCAACTAGCAAGGAACAAGGCTAGGACCTATGGTGGTGAAGTGGATCCCGTTGCTCTCTCGGAGTGGTTTCGTGATATGGAGAAGAACTTCTCTCTCTTTGATGCCCGAGAGGAGGACAAGGTGAGATTAGCCTCTCACTTTCTTGTGAAGGAAGCCGATAGGTGGTGGACTTTGACCGGTCCTACCGCTACTCAAGACCCCAACTTCGATTGGAACCGCTTCAAGTCACTTGTGGAGACTCGCTTCTACCCTAAGGAGCTCAAACAACAAAGATTGAAGGAGTTCATGGACTTCAAGCAAGGGAAGCTATCAATTCAAGCCTACACCGACAAGTTTAATGAACTTGCTCATTATGCCTCCAAGTTCGTGAAAGATGAAGAGGATCGTGTCTACTTCTATAAGAACAAGTTGAACCCTAAGGTGGAAAGCATGGTGAGAAGAAGCTCAACTAGCTTTGTGGAAGTCTATGATGATGCCATTTGGGCCGAAAGCTCTTTGAAGGCCATTGAAGAAGAAGCCAAGCCCCACTCCTCTTCTCATTCTTACCGTTCTAACTTTCATGGCAAGAGACCATTTGTGCCTTCTACTCCAAACTATGCCAACAAGAGGAGGTTTGTGCCAAGGATACAAGACCATGGAGGACAAGGACCAAGAGTTCAAGAACCTAGAGGACAAGTTCCCACACCAACTAATGAACTTGAGAAGGACCGTAAGTGCTACCATTGTAGACAAGCTCTACACCCCGGAGTTGGATGCTATGGCAAGCCCTTGACTTGCTTCCATTGTAAGAAGCCCGGACATCGTGTTGCCGATTGCCCCGAGAAGAAGAATGCTCCTACTTCAAATGCTAGGCCAAGAGGAACTATCTTTGTCATGAGTCGAGCCGAAGCCGCCGCTCATCCCGATATCATTACGGGTATGTTCTCAATTTTTGATCAACCTTGCCTCATTTTATTTGATACCGGCGCATCTTTATCTTTTATATCTTCCAAATTCTCCGAAAAGCTAGCCATTGAACCTATTCCTAGTGAGGAAACTTCTATATCCTTACCTTCCGGAGAAATGTTCTCTTGTTCCCTTTCTTTCTCCGACATTCCTATCTCTATTTCGGGAACCTTATTTCCCGCTAACCTACTTCGTTTTCCCCTTGAGGAATTCGATGTGATTTTGGGTATGGATTGGTTGTCAAAGTATGATGCAAGATTCGAGTGTAGAGACCAAAAGATTCGCCTCAAGAGTCCGATAGGCACTCGTGTTTCCTATAGAGGAGTCCGTTCCCAAGAAGGTGTGAAGTTGATTTCCGCCTTGAAGTTGATGAGTATGAAGAGGAAAGGTTACCAAATCTTTCTATGTGTGGTGACTTCTACCTCTCCTACCTTATCAAAGATCGAAGAAGTGCCCGTGGTTTGTGAGTTCGCCGATGTCTTTCCCGAAGAGTTGCCCGGAATTCCTCCCGAGCGTGATGTTGAGTTTTCTATCGACCTTGTTCCCGGAACCGGACCGATTGCTAAAGCCCCGTACCGTATGGCGCCAACCGAGCTGAAGGAGTTGAGAAAGCAACTTGATGAGATGATTGAGAAAGGATTCATTAGACCTAGTGCCTCGCCTTGGGGTGCTCCCGTTCTCTTTGTGAAGAAGAAAGATGGATCCATGAGACTTTGCATTGACTACCGCGAGCTTAACCGTGTTACCATCAAGAACAAGTATCCTCTACCAAGAATTGAAGATTTGTTTGATCAACTCAAGGGTGCTTCTACCTTTTCCAAGATTGATTTGAGATCCGGTTATCATCAAATTCCCGTTCGTGAGTCCGATATCCCTAAGACCGCCTTTAGCACAAGGTATGGACACTTTGAGTTTAAGGTGATGCCCTTTGGTTTAACCAATGCCCCTTCTATCTTCATGGACCAAATGAACCGGACCTTTAGTGAGTTCTTAGACAGGTGTGTTGTGGTCTTCATTGACGATATCCTCATCTATTCCAAGTCCGAAGAAGAGCATGCCGATCACCTTCGTATCATTTTGGAGATCCTTCGTCGTCAAAAGTGGTTTGCCAAATTCTCCAAGTGTGAATTTTGGTTGTCTAAGGTGTCCTTTCTAGGCCATGTTATATCTAAGGATGGTGTCATGGTAGACCCTTCGAAGATTGAAGCCGTGATTGAGTGGAAGAGTCCAACCGATGTTGGTGAGATCCGTAGCTTCTTGGGTTTGGCGGGTTATTACCGTCGCTTTGTGAAGGATTTTTCCAAGCTTGCTAGACCGATGACTCAACTTTTGAAGAAAGAAACCAAGTTTGTGTGGACCGAAGCTTGTGAAGGTGCATTCCAAGAGTTGAAGAAGAGGTTGACTACCGCTCCCGTGTTGACCTTGCCCGAGGATGGAGTTGACTTTGATGTGTTTTGTGATGCTTCCAAGATGGGTTTAGGTTGTGTTCTTATGCAAAATAGGAAGGTTGTTGCCTATGCTTCGCGACAATTGAGAGTTCATGAGGTTAACTACCCCACTCATGATTTGGAATTAGCCGCTATTGTTCATGCCTTGAAGATGTGGAGACACTATCTCATTGGAGTCCATTGCCGCATCTACACCGATCATAAGAGTTTGAGATGTATCTTCACCCAAAAGGATTTGAATATGAGACAACGACGATGGTTGGAATTGGTGAATGATTATGACGTAGAGTTGTTGTATCATGAAGGAAAGGCAAATGTGGTTGCCGACGCCCTTAGTAGGAAGTCTACTCATTCCTTGAGTGCCATTCGTGTACTCCCCGATGACCTTTGTGCCGAGTTTCGTAAGTTAAGTTTGCAACTTGTGGAGAGTGGTTTTGATTATCTTGGTGCTATGGTTGCCGAGCCCGTCCTTCACCGTGAGATTCTAGATAGCCTTGTGGACGATGCCACCTTTAAAAGTTTTCAAGCCAAGCTTCTTGAAGGGAAAGCTAAAGATTGTGAGATTGATGCTAGAGGTTACCTTCGTTACCGAGGACGCATGTATGTGCCCGATGCCGTTGACTTGAGGAAGAGAGTTCTAGATGAAGCTCATCTATCACCTTATTCGATTCACCCCGGAGGAGACAAGATGTATAAGGATTTGAAGCTTCAGTTTTGGTGGCCTAACATGAAGAATGACATTGTGTCATATGTGGGAAGATGTCTTACTAGTCAACAAGTGAAGATTGAGCATAAGAGACCCGGGGGTTTGTTACAGCCTTTGGATGTTCCTTTATGGAAGTGGGAGTCCATTTCCATGGATTTTGTGATGGCTTTGCCTAAGACCGTTGGTGGAAAGGATGCCGTATGGGTTGTTGTGGATAGGTTGACCAAGTGTGCTAGGTTCATTCCTATCAAAGAGACTTGGAGTTTAGACCGTCTTGCTAGTGCTTATGTGGAAGAGATCGTTCGTTACCATGGTGTTCCTAAGGAGATCGTGTCGGATCGTGACCCGCGTTTTTGTTCAAGATTTTGGAAAGCTTTGCAAGATGCTATGGGTAGTAAGTTGTTGATGAGTACCGCTTTTCATGCCGCTACCGATGGACAATCCGAGAGGACGATTCAAACTCTAGAAGACTTGTTGCGTGCTTGTGCCCTTGATTTTCATTCTAGTTGGGAGAAGAGCTTACCTTTGGTGGAATTTTCTTACAACAATAGTTATCATGCTTCTATCAAGATGGCCCCTTATGAAGCCCTTTATGGAAGGAAATGCCGTAGTCCAATTTGTTGGGACCAAGCAAGTGATGTTCGTGATCTAGGACCCGACAAGTTAGCCGAGACGATTGATCAAGTGAAGCACATCCGTGAAAGAATGAAAGCCGCCCAAGATCGACAGAAATCTTATGCCGATGTTCGCCGTCGACCCTTGGAGTTTGAAGTTGGAGATAAGGTGTTCTTGAAAGTGTCCCCGATGAAAGGAGTGAAGAGGTTCGGAGTTAAAGGGAAGTTGAGTCCGAAGTACATTGGACCTTATGAAGTGATAAAAAGGATTGGTGCCGTGGCTTATAGATTGGATTTGCCCCCGAGTTTGGGTAAAGTTCATGATGTCTTCCACGTGTCTCAACTTAGGAAATACATTAGCGACCCTAGTCATGTGTTGCAAAATGAAATTCCCGAGCTTGAGCCTAGTCTTTCTTTCGAGGAGAGACCGATTCGTATCTTGGATAAGAAGGAGAAGAAGCTAAGGAGCAAAGTGGTGCCCTTGGTGAAGGTTTTGTGGAAGTGTGGTGATGTTGAAGAAGAGACTTGGGAGCCGGAAGCTTCCATGCGTGTCAAGTACCCTAGTTTGTTTTCTTAAGGTAATACCTTTTCGTTTCAAGTTTCGAGGGCGAAACTTTTTAAAAGGTGGGATGATTGTAACACCCCGCCCTTTCCTTATATTTTAAATAAATTTTTAAGTAATTTTCATTAAATAATTATTATTTAAAGCTTATTTTCATAAAATATCGTCATAGCCGTGTAACGGTAATAATAGTGTAGATTTTAATAATATTATTCTCCGTCTCGAGTTATAGTAGACTTGGGACGAAAATTCTAGTGGATACCGACTCATTTTGAGTTATTGGGCTTAACTTGACTCATGGGCCTTTTCTCTCCTCTTTTCTCTACACAAAACCCTCAACTAAACCCTCACAACTTCATCTCCCTCATTCTAATTTCTGAAATTTCCCCAACAACCACTCCACCATTGTTAAACCCTTGCTCTAAACCCTAAAATCACCATAACTCACTCAATTCTTCACCAATCTCGTTCCTTTTCGCGCCATTCTCTTCCTTTTCTCATTTCCCTTCTTTCTAAGTAAGAAAGTCGCCATCTTTTCCTCTATTTCGAAATTCTCATCTTACAAGGATGTGGATTCTTGACTTAATACCTTTATTTTTGTGTTTAGGGGAGAACTTGGACAACCCGGAGGAGGATAGCTACATCATTGACGAGTCTTTAGAAGATTGAAGTGCAAAAAGGTAACGGTGATGGGTTACTCGACTTTTATGTTAAAAAAATTGTGTGAATTGTGTAGTATTAGACTCACATGAATGTTAAATTTGATGTCTTTCACGCCCTTTGGTGATTTGGTGTTGTGTAGAATACTTGTATGATAATTCTCACATGTTTAATGAGTAATTTCATGCCTTGTTCTAATATGGTGAAATATGAGATTGTCTTAAAGGAATCCTCTCATAATTACATGATTAAACTTCATTTTAATGATTAATGAACAACCCCATATGCTAATTACATCTTGAAAGTGGTAATTTTCTGAGTATTCATCATATTGGAGAAGTATGAAATGATTAAATGAAAGATGGTTGAATTTGGAAGACTTTAGATGAGTGTTTGATGAGTTCTCGTGTACAGAGATCCTCTCGCCGTGGGGGCCGGCAGCCGGCCTACCCAACCGGCAGCGCGTCTGTGCATTTCTGACTTATAAAAATGGAGAATTAAGCCTTTGTAATCCCCTCGGTGGTGGGCGGGCAAACGGCCTACCCAACCGGCAAGCATACATACATGAAATTTTGGTGTCTTTTATAAAAGGGTGAATCCTCTGCCGGGTGGGCGCAGCAGGTTAACCTAGAGAATACACAATGTGGAATGTTGAAGTTAATTGTCTATAGCTTGTATCCTCTGCCGGTGGACCGGACAAATGGCCACCCTAGAGAATACACATTGAATGTTTTTGACATTGTTTCCTTTAGCTTGAATCCCCTAGGTGGGCGGCGGCCACCACCCCTACAGAGAATACACCCTCACCTAATTTGACATTGTTCACCTTGGCATAAATCCTCTGCCGGTGGGCCGGCAATGCCCAGCCCACACCGGCGAGAGAGTACCCGATGTTTCTTATACCTTTATACTTATGCATGCTTCACATGAATTGTTTACGTTATGTTTGTGCAATCTTTTCCACTCGTATTTGTGACCCGAGTGTGACGTTTTACATTGTGAGACTACTCGACATTCCTTATTTATTTTGCCCTCGGACATTGGGTCACGGTTAGGTGCCTTTGTTTCCGAGTTGGGCTATTTTTCCTTCCGCCTTTTTCGGACCAGGGGTCACGGTTAGGTGACAAGGTTCCGCTTGAGGTTACTCGACTTTCGGGCACGGTTAGGTGTACCATATTTCGAGTCTTGGATACGATTTGGTATCGTTTGTCGAATCGGTGTCGTCCATCCCGAGAGTCGGCGGGTTTAGACTAGGACCGTATTATGATCGTCGTCCTACCAAGAGGTTGGAGTCTAGAGGGTTGTCTTGTTTGAGTCTATACTTTGTAATTTGTCTTACATTTGAGTCGAGTCAATTGGTGACCGTTTGACCTATTTATTCTTCTCTCATTTATGCATAACTACTCTTATTGCATTTTGTATACTAATCATGATTCCCTTATTACCGTAAGTATTTATTCTTATACTTGTTTATTTAATTGCATTCCCAATTACTTGTATTTTGACATATTGTGGGTGGGAGAACCCGAGTTACTCCCCACCGATCCGTGGCTTTCATATTTATTATGAATGACAGGTTGGTGATGAAGCTTAAGTGGGGAAGACCGTGTGAGCTAGCGAGTTCTTACCTCGGACCTTATTTAGTTATCATTTAATAGACTCACCTACGTTTGAACTATGTTAATTCGTGGGATGTCTTTTCCCCAATAAATTGACTTGTGTTGTAAACTTAAACTTAACTATCTAAACTTATTTATCGTGTTGGTGATACCTCGCGTTGGACTTCATTAGAAGTCTTAAAAGTTTTAAAAATCTCGTGTTTCCGCCACGATTTACTAGTTATGTTTAGTTGCCTCAACGAGGGGTGTCACAGAATGAAATTAGCCTGAAAAGACAAGGTGCAACACAGATATTACATGTGGCACATACTAAAAAAGTTGCCTGAGAAGGTAGGGCCTGTAATATGTAAAGATACTGAGTTTCTGAAGAAGATAAATCGATGTGTTTGGAGCGAAGATGTGGAGCCGTCTGAATTTGAGGAAAGGTGGACAACACTAGTTGAATCTCATGGGTTGTCGGATAACGAGTGGCTTAAGGAGAAGTACAAGATTAGAAATATGCGGGTTCCAGCTTACTTTCGCGATCTGTTTTTAGGAGGTTTGATGAGAACGACCTCCAGGGCAGAGTCAGAAAACCACTTTTTCAGCAACTTCACTAATCCTAATTTAACCCTAGTTGAGTTTTGGATGAGATTTGAGAGTGCAATGGATGCACAAAGATGGACTCATTCGAAACTCGTTGCAGAATAAAAAGAACTCCTTCCCCCAGTTGTCGACTCCATTAGCCCTAGAAAAGCATGCATTAGAAATCTACACTCCGACAATTTTCGGCGAATTTCAAAAGGAAGTCGAAGCAGCTTGCTATTCATATGGTGGTGGGGAGAAAGAAAAAGATAAAATCTATCCAATTCTATACACAAATATCATAGATCAAGTTCGAAACAAAACGTATAAGGTTGGTTTTAAGAAGGATGATGTTTCAGTGGTATGCACTTGCAAGAAGTTTGAAAGACATGGAATACTCTGTCGACATACTTTGTGTGTATTTAAAGATCGGGGAATTCAGAAAGTTCCAAGTGACTACCTGCTTAGTCGGTGGAGCAAACTAGCAACCTGCCAGCCAATCGTCGGCCCTAATGGCCAGTTGCTTGCTGATTGTACATCAATGGATGTACAGAAAAACAAAATTGGTGAGTTATGGTCAGAGTTGTTTACTTATGTGGCACTCGTTGAACAGAGTCCTGGGCATTGTGATGAGTTGCTTGGGATTATGCGCGAGTTCAAGGAAAGGGTAAAAAATGCCCCTAATGAAAGTGGCAATACTGGTATTGCAAAGGTAAAGAACAAGAATGCTGAAATTGGGATGCTTTTAGGAACAAACATCCCTAGTGAGATTAAGGTTTTGCCTCCAAGGCAGTGCAAAAACAAAAGGCTCGGGGAAAAGGCTGATCTCACAAAGAGAACGAGCTGGGGAAGTGAACAAGAAAGCGCTAAGAAAATGCAGGGCCTGTGGGGAGATGGTGAACCACGACAGTAGGAATTGTGACCGAAGGACAACCGACAATGAGTAGAGTAATTTTTTTTAAAGAATATTTAAAGCATTCGACATTTGCCTTATTGAAAAATTCGGGATTTTTATTTTATTTTATAGATGTTGGACATTTGCCTTATTGAATAATTCGAGTCTTTTTATTTTATTTGATAGATGTTGGACATTTCCCTTATTGAATAATTCCGGACTTTTTATTTTATTTGATAGGTGTTGGACTTTTTTTCTTAAAACGAATGAATGTAACACTTATAGAATGTAAAACCTGAGTGTTCTTGTCACCATTATTTCGTACACATACAACGGTATTTCATGCACATACACATGTATTTCATGCACAAAGAACGTTATTTCATGCACACATTAGGCGAGTATCAAGAAACCTTACAGCGATTAATTTATTCACTGTTTCACCAGATTTGGTAATCCAAAATGAGAATATCCCAACATTAAAATGTGATCAATTGAAATGAATCTTCCTGTACGACAAGTCTTTAAAATTCAAAGTGACGATCCGAGCGAAAATATTAAGAAACCGGAGAAATGTACATGGTTTAATTATGCACATCATGGTTATTTCATGCACGTAGAACGTTTTCTAACGCAAGATTAAGACAAGTATTAAGAAATCAGAGAAATATGATTTACCACTACATCCTTCTTTGCTACCACATCCCCAACCGTCGAATTTAATAATAAAATTCCAAAATCTAAATTAAAATGCAACATTTTAAAAGTTCACTTGAGATTACTTTAAGATTTGACCTTGGACACATGAGTTACATATTTCATGCATGCACACTGTTATTTCATGCATGTGGAACATTTTTTTAATGCATTTATGATGTTAGAGAGATTTCCGTATAGCCTTTTCGTTGTCCAATTTTGAAAATCGTCTCTCGTTTTCATTGCCTCGTGACATGTTCGTTGTCCAATTTTGAAAATTGTCTCTCGTTTTCGTTGCCTCGTGACATGTTTCTAGATTAGTCTAGAAACATGACTTCATGTCTTACACGCCTTACATATTCCAAAATCTAATATGTACTCTCAAGACTTAGTATACTACATATTCCAAAATCTAATATGTACCAAGAATCTAATATTCCAGGGTCTACTCCCTTTGCACATCCCTCGACTCAAGGAATCAGATCAAAAAACTGGCTCAGTGTTTCGAAATTTGGATTAGGTCATCTGCCACTCCCTTTACACATCCCTCGACTCAAGTGTTTAGATAATATCACCTAGTGAGAATCCTACAAAAAAAATCGGGGGGGGGGGGGGGGGGGAATATCACGTAAAAGTCACTCCGAGACAGAATCTAATGAAAAGAAGATTAAAATTAGGTAAAATTTAAATTAGGCATTCGAAAGTTCTTTATATTTACCTTTCTCGTGTTTTGCTTCCATTTGATAAGAGGTGCAATCATAATCGTAGCATATTCATCCAAATCCTACATATAAATTTCATTTGACAACAAATATTGAAAGGCTTGAAATAAAATATACTGAATAATGTTTACAAAAGTTTGTTGAAAAATTTATACCTCGTAAGAACGCTCATCAGTCCATGATGTTTGATCACACAAATTTTCTAGCCACTTTAACAAATAAACTCCACAAGAATACCCGTTCTTTTGTCGAGGCACTTGCACAACCTCCCACTAAAAAGTCTTGGTCTCCAACAACCTTGTGTATCTTTGAGAGCCTCTTGCGATGATCTCCAAAGCAGGCAGGAGCTATACAAAAACAAGACAGTGAGTGATTGTGATTCTGGTATAAGGCTATTTAATGCACATGCAAGGTTATGTCATGCACAGACAAGGTTATTTCCTGCACATAAAGATTGCCAACAGTATTCTTATTCGACAATGCATTTTGGAAAGTCGAAAACCATTTAGCTGCCTTTCGTATATCATATTCACAATTGAATAAACTTGTTGAATAAACTCTCAGCTAAATGTGACAACATAACTTTTAAAAACAAAAATGTCGATGCTATTCCAAGGGTAAAAGGGTATTTCATGCACGCTGAAGGTTATTACATGGACATACAAGGGTATTTAATGCACATAAAGATCACCAACAGTATTTTTATTCGACAATGCATTTTGGGCAGTCAAAAACTGTTGAGCAGCCTTCCAGATATAATTAGTCAGGGGCAACATGTTTTTGTGCAAAAACTAATAAATAACACCTGTTCAACTAAAAATTTTTGTCTGACTTCAAGGCGCCTGGGCAGGCTGCAGTCGAGTATGAAGTTCATCCTTTTCACAAAGTCAACAATGCATGCAAACCAATGTGATCTCTCCACACAATAAGGAAAGAAAGCCTGAAATATTACAAACTAGTCAAGTAGGATGTATCGAATTCAAATGAAAAAAAAGTGCATTGAAAAAAAATTGCATGGAAAAAAAGTAAGAGAATATTTATTTACCATTTGGGTTGTGTTTAGATTGAGGGGCAAGTAGTCAAGTAGGACGTATTGACTTCGAAACCCCTTTTTACCGACAACTCCCTGAAATTTGAGAACATTTATCAAAATTCTTTGTCATTTCAAAAACCAAAAACAAGCATTTGACACAATAAGGAATATGAATACATTTATGATTGTCGGAAAATACACAACACCTGGGTTTTCGATTGTAGTACGAATACCAATAACATCAATAACCATATCCATTACCCAATTTCCTGGCAGCAAGGTCTGCAACGCGCCTTGGGTAACTTGCAACCAATCGGTTTCTACAACGACCTCAATAATGATGCACATGTTGTAATTAGATTAGAAAACACGGAACAACAGAGAGTGGACAAAAACTGAAGTTTTAAAAAAGCTGTATGGTTAGTCAGAACTTACTCCTTATTCTTCCCATTATTCTGAATATAATTGATCAAGTGTGAATCTGTATATGATAAATCATCATGTGGCGCTTGATTACTGAGAAAAGGGGAAAATAAAAGCTTCTTGATTAACATGGAAAAAACGGAAAAACGGAAAACAAAGCTACTTAAGATTTCGCATTACCGAATCTGACCGCCATTCTTGTAAGCCTTTGCTGCAGCCGTCACTTGAAGTTTGTAAGAGTTGTATCGCCAAGTTAGAATTTCATTGCAAACCCTCACAACATAACATTTAACATCAACTCTCTGAACAATAACAGCAAAAGAAATCAACATCAGTGCCTTCATATTTAATGCACATACAAGGAAAAGTTGAATTGAATAATACAGACTTACTCCCTTTACGACCCACATTTGAACCTAAGCGTCCCTTACCCCGTTGTACATCTCCATATGACGCATGAGGTAGATTCTAGTATCATGCTCGACATCAACGGCAACGTGCGGAATATACAACTTAGGAATCAAAAGCCATGAAGACACCAAGTTTGGAATCTTACTTGAAAGCGTACTCTACAAGTTCTTCTGATAAAGGTAAAACAATGACAAGTAAATAATCTCTCACAAAAATTAGACGAAAATCAGGCACTTTATTGCGAAAAGATATGAAGACATACCATAGGTCTAACATGGCGAGAATAGTCAGTTGACGGATGCATCAAGTGCATCACTTCTAACATCTTCTTACTAACATGGTAACAGAAGACAAATGGCAAGGGTGTAACAATAGGAATGAAAACTTGTACGACATTGAAAACAAAGACAACAATGATGTAAGACACATAGTTGAGAACATCCATGGTAATGTAAAAATCTTGAAGGACTTACCAACTCCACGTCTGCAAATTTGATATCCAATGAATCAATCGGTTCATTAAATTAGGTGACCCGTATTAGAGAATAAAAACCTATAATAATTGGACACTTATTTGATGCATGTTCAGTGTTGTTTAATTCACCTTGATTGGTATTTTATGCATCTACAAGGTTACTTCATGCATTCGAAAGTTTATTGCAGCCCAAGGTTGAGAACAGCATGGAACACTTACGTCAGTTATCTCTGTGATAAATAGACGGTAAGGGCATTTACGATTTCTGAATTTGTTTCCCTCATTCAAATAATCACACCACACAGAAATGACATCTATATGAACTCGACGATCAAGAAGCAAACTCTTCATATGACTTCGTGTGAGAGTCTTGCCCGCACAGCTAAATAAAACCTCCCTATACAGTTATGATAACATGAAACCTTAGTGTTATACAAAGAAAATGTAATACATATATGCCGAATAACATTAAAAAAATATAGGAGAGTGATACGTACTCTTCATCTAAATCCTCTGAAAATGCATAGTCTCCTACCAGGTTTTCCGATCGACTCAAGTCACGAACCATGTCCACGTTTCTGATAAAGTAAGGTGACCGGTAAACATTCGCTACCTCAACACACCTCTTAGGGAGCACCCTTCTACCAGCCACCTGCCTCTCAATGGCATAATCAGAGGGGGCAGTTCGAGAAGAGGGCTCAATTGTCGATTCATCCAACGATACTTTAGAGGAGATAACTACAGGCGATGGTTGGGATGGTTGGGACAAGATCGGGACCGCGATAAAGGACGAACTCATCGGAACAGGGCGTCGTAGTTGTTGTGCTTGAATGAGGAACACTTAAAGCAGCCTACAACCTGGACTCAAGGAACTCTTGAGAGTTATATGGTGCATCATCACCACTAAAAAGGCTGAAAGACGGTCCTTCCAGAAGTGTCTTATCCCTCTTTTCCTTTTCCTTTTTTTCGTTCCACAAATTTTCATGATGTGAATCAAACACCTTGCCAACATGAGTGTATGAATTATTAAGGATCCCTTCTAATTCAGCCATGACAGTGGGATTGTCTAGAAACGCATCATCTGCACAACTCATGTCAACCTCCTCTTCTTCAACTCCTCCTCCTCCACTTTACCCTCATCCTTCTTCAACTCCTTCTCCACTGCACCCTCCTCCTTTCTCTCTTTCAATTCATTCTCATCTTTCTCATTGTCCTTCTCCACTTCATCCTCCTCCATCTTCTCCTTGGTAGCACCCTCCCTTTCACATTCAGCACCTTCCCTTTCACCTTCTTTTGTATTCTAATGTGAAAAGGAAAATCCTTCAAATAAACAATCTGCCAACTTTGACATTTGCGTGACAACCGGGAAAGCGGGAGCCTTACACTTTGCATTTCTAACTGCTTTGGTAAAGTCACCATAAATGTCTACAAGTCAAATGGTTGTGCTTGCCAAAACCTTGATGGATTCTTTCCTCTCATCAACCGGTTCAGCTTTAAGTTCAGGTTCAGGTTCAGGTTGAGGTTCAGGTTCAGTTTGAGGTTCAAGTTCAGGTTCAGGTACAGGTACAAGTTCACGTTCATGTTGAGGTGCAACATAAGCAAATATGGGTTCAACAGAGCCCTTGCCAAAGCCACCCCCTTCTGCTTCTCCAACTTAACCCTTTCTCTAATTTTCTCATCCGTCCAATTCGCTAATAAGGGAAATGATCGACGCACCGTTCTCGTCATGAAAATACATCTATCCAAGTAGATAATCTGGAAAATCAGAATCGGTCCCTTAAAATAAGTTTTAGGGGAATTAGCTATCGCCGCCTTCCACGACATGACGTTGCTGATCATATGGGATCGTGAAAATTTCCACCAATTCATGTTAGGGACATCGGAGAGATTTGAAAGGGAGCTTAATATCCGAGGGCTAGGATGATCACCTAGTACCCCCATCAAGAGAACATTGACTATATAGATGAGGAAATTCCTCTTGAAATCGTCTCCACCATCCCGTTGCTCCATCATCTTATCTAAGAGAACCTTTTTCGTAATATTTGAGGTGGTAAACTGAGCCTTTTACCTCTTTGACAGCCTCTTTATACTCCTTTTCCTTACAGAACATTCCAGTTGCAACAATGTCAATCGGTCCCATAGGAAGTCCAGTTACAACGTAGACATCCTCATCCTAGATAACAAGATCGCGGTTCATCAATGAACAATTGAACGGATTAAATGTCTCGACAATCTTTCTGGCCAAAGGGCCATTGATTTCTTCTGACTTAAGTTGTAACCAATCTCCGAACCCCATACTGTGGATGGCTTCAATTTGCTTTTCGGATGGCCCCAACTTGATGAAATTAGTGATCAAGGAAGGACTCATCCGAGTGAGGAGAGGCTTATACTTGTCAGAACACTTTCTTCTTTTTGTAGTTTGCGTTGGCTCTTTGCTTGTTGCTGCAGCCTCCCTCTTGTTCTTGTTAGGAGGCAACTCTGGTGCGACTTCCTCGTGAACTTTGGCTTTAACACGCGGACTCCGTCGACGCGGTGAAATTTGTTCTGCCTCTGCTGCTGTAGTATTTGGTTTGAGAGGATTATCTGTCAAAGTAGTCAGCACTAGTAACGTAGCTTATTTCATGTACATACAAAATTGTTTAATGCATATAGATAGTTATTTGATGCATATACAAGGTTGGTCCATGAATTCATAAGACTATTGTATGCCAAACCAAACAGTGATTAGCTTCAGGAAGATAGCTTATTTCATGCATATACAAAGTTGTTTAATGCACATAAACAGTTATTTGATGCATATACAAGGTTAGTCCATGAATTCATAAGACTAGTGTACGCCAAACCAAACACCGATTAGCTTCAGGAAGACAGCATATTTCATGCATATACAAGCTTATTTCAGGAAAACAGGATTTAAAAAAAGGGCTCGAGTATCCTAAAACGGGACGGGAAAGGGTTTAGGGTTGGATTAGGCGGACCGCTACCGCGGGCCCACCTAATCCAACCCTAAACCCTTTCCCTTCCTATTTTCATTCGAACAAGAAAACCTAAAGACACCCTAGAGGGGGCAGAGTGAACCCTTTTTAGGGAAGGGATTTAAAAAAGAGGCCCGGGTATCCTAAAACGGGATGGAAAAGGGTTTAGGGTTGGATTAGGCAGACCGCTACCGCGGGTCCGCCTAATCCAACCCTATACCTTTTCCCTTCCTATTGTCATTCGAACAAGAAAACCTAAAGACACCCTATAGGGGGCAGAGTGAACCCTTTTTGGGGTCGGGATTTAAAAAAGGGGCCCGGGTATCCTAAAACGGGACGGGAAAGGGTTTAGGGTTGGATTAGGTGGACCGCTACCGCGGGTCCGCCTAATCCAACCCTAAACCCTTTCCCTTCTTATTGTCATTTGAACAAGAAGAAAACCACAAGGCATGGTTGGTTAATGCATATGGATTGCTTTTGGATGCATCTACAAGGCTACTTGATGCATTCATAAGGGTATTGCACCCTAAACCATCACCATTAATATTGGAAAAAACGACATGTACTGGAAATCTTTAAAAGGGACAAGAAAAGGTAAACCCTTACCATTGTTGTTACCAGAAAGAATATCTGGTGTTACTTTCTTAGTAACCTTTGGTTGGATACGTGGACTCTGTCGACGCGGAGAAATTTGTTCTGGCTCTGCAACTGTAGTACTTGGCCTGGGAGGATTATCTGTCAAAGGAAGTAGATTAAGAAGGCAGCTTATTTCATGCATATATAGGGTTATTTTAATGCACTTAGATTGTTTTTTTATGCATCTACAAGGCTGTTCCATGGATCGAGAAACTTCATGTAATTATGAAACAATGAAAGCTTGATGATTAACAAAATAAGGAAAATAAACTTCATTAATAAAACATATCATCTATACATGACAAAGTTTTACATCCTCCAAAATGAAAAAACCCCGACTAGATAATTATACAAAGGTGGCTTAATACATGGAATTATACAAGAGTACTACAGAAGACTGAAAATAGGGAAACTTTAACACCTGAACGGTTAAAGGCCTAAATACACAGACATCAAAATGCCAAAAAGTGGTACAAATTTGAGCAGTTGAGTTATATATAGAGGAAAAAACCGAAATAAGGTAAAGTTGCCCGAGTTGTTAACTCTGTTTAAATGGCAACTGCTATGTTACATGCTGGAGATGGCGTAGCTAAAGCATGAAGCAACTCATTCACATGTGCGCGTTCAGCATCATCAAGAGCAGTTTAGCTGCCAAATCTTCAGTCATAAAGCATTTGCATCTTTTATAAATTATTATTGGACCCCTACGAATAATTCTTACACCATTGATATCATTGGTCCGTAGAGAAAGACTATATGCATGTTCAATGCGAGGTGCACTTGGTTGTATGAGGAAAAGCTGCGACCAATTCTTGCAGACCAACGCCATATTTGCCTTGTCTTCGTAACAATTTAGTCGGTTAAATATGTTAGTCACTAGATCTTGATTATTGACAACATCATCAAGTTGGGCTTGATAACAATTGTTAGTGAGCTGAACTTTGACTTAGGGAGCAAATGACAAACTCATAGCCTCTTTTTTCTCTCTTACGTAATTCACGGCAAAAAGTGCTTTATCTTCTGCAACAATATTGACTACCCACCCCTTGCACCAATTGACCATACTTGGCTATGTATAAGTAATTGACCAGTAAGAGAATGACCTACAAGCATGACAAATTAAACTCTTGAATGAAAAAGGCAGAAATAGAAACTAGTAAGGAAAAGAGTACAAGCATTCCGTCATTTAAAATATCACATTAAGCATGCAGAAAAACACTAAGATAAATTCAGGAAATATCACATTAAGCATGCGGTACAGGTATTGCATCCAAGTTTAGAGAGAGCATTAAAATGTAGTCTATCATTATTTTGGGGTAAGGGATGAAACACAAAAACAGACAAAGCTATGCAGATTTTCTTACTCAACGTACTTTGGTCAACAACATCATTTATACTTGAATTTGTTGGGTTTGGTGGGAAATAATCTTTCACTGTTCTACCTCCTTTTATTTGTGTATTTTTTACTGGTGTTTTTTCTTCCTTGCAACAGTCTTTCGCCTCATATCTGTGAATGCATTGACTAATGTTAACACGGGTAAAAATAGAAATTTCGGTTAATACACAACCGAGAGCATTTAAATGTAAACAAAATATGCAGATTTTCCGAGTCAAGGGCCCTCTATTAATTAAGCATTGGCACCTTATCGACAATGGACCAACTACTAATTTTAAAGTGACACCTTGTTTGATGCGGACAGAACCTTATTTGATGCACATTGAACCCTATTTTATGCACACTGGACCTTATTTCATGCACGTACAGAGGACGGGTATCCTGAAACCTAAGCTTACTTGGATAAAAAATGCTGAAAACATCAAGCAACTACCAGCTCGACTATTCTTTCAGATCCGAACAATATAGATCATTTAAAACCAAAAGACCCTCACAAATCCGCAAATTCAATTATAAAAAATTACTTGAACATGCAATCAGAACAAAAATGCAGAACTCGCTAAACTATAAGCAACGTATAAACTCTGATTTTCGATGCAAATGAGTTCAAAACATAAAAACTCTGAATTTCTATGCAAATCTAAGAATTCGTTATAGAATAACAATAAAAGACCTTAATTAGGGAAATTAGTGCAAATTAGGGTTAATAGTTGAATATGAATTGATGAATGTCGGGGGAATTGATGAATGCCGAGGAAAAAATACATGCATGATAAAATTACAGTACAATCGCCATTATCCGAAGCATATTACCTGAATTTGTAGGAATGAGATTGATAAATCTCGCGAAAATCCTGCTGATGAATGGATTGAACCGTAGTATGAGAAGCATATGATCGGATACGATGAAGGTAGGATAGAGATGAGCGGCGACGAAGATCGGAGAAGACGATTGGAAATGGCGACGATCGGAAACGGAGATGATGAGGGTCGAAGAGAGAGAAGAAGATGAGGGAGAAAGTGAAAATTGGGAAATGATTGAAATTGAAGGGTTTAGGGGGGTTGAGCGCGTAAAATTTTAATATTATTAGTATTATTAATTATTAATGTTAATATTAGTAGTATTATTAGTGGTTCTCATGGTTCTCATCATCCTAGTGGTTCTCATATGATCTTGAATATATATATATATATATATATATATATATATATATATATATATATATATATATATATATATATATATATATATAAATATATATATATATAGAGAGCAAAGTTCTTATAAGTCCTTCATATCTTTTGAGTCCATAAGTCCCTCCCATATCCCTTAGATCATGCTTGGTGGATGCTTGACATTGAAAGTAAGAAACACACTTAACACTAATTAATTCACTTCTCTCTCTAGTTTTAATAATACATTTACTAATTCATTATCATACACAATTAACACCACCATTTATCTTATACTTCAAAGTTTATGAAAATTTTGTTAACACTTTTCCAGTTTCAGTTTTTTTTCGTTTTTTTTAGACAAGTTTTCGACATTTTAGGATTTTACGAGTGTAATTCTAACAGCAAAAAGTGTAACTTTAATCTACGAAGCGGTTTTGACGGATTTTATTTTGAAATTTGTAATTTTAAGGAATGTTTACGAGAATTTTGCGTCTTACGAGTTTAACTTCAGTTTTTTTGACTGATTTTGACGAATATTATTTTAAATTTTTGTAATTTTATCACAACTTATTGTAATTTTAGCATTTTACGAGTGTTATTTTAACGACAAAAAGTGTTATTTTAGTCAAGGAAAGTGTAATTTCAGTCCAATGAGAGTGTTATTTTAGTCCAGGAAATATTTTTTTAGTCCAGGCAAATGTAATTTCAGTCCAATGAGAGTGTTATTTTAGTCCAGAAAAGTATAATTTCAGTCCACTGAGATTGTAATTTTAGTCCATTAAGAGTGTAACATTAGTCCAATGAGAATATGAGAATATGACCAAGTCCATTGAGAGTGTAACATTAGTCCAATAGAGGTAAGTGTAATTCTAACAGAAAAAAGTGTAATTCTAACAACAAAAAGTGTAATTCTAATAGCAAAAAGTGTAATTTTAGCCGAAAAAAGTGTTATTCTAGCAAAAAAAAGTATAATTTTAACAGAAAAAAGTGTAATTTTAATGAAGAAAAGTGTAATTCTAACAACAACAAAAAGTGTAATTTTAGCAGAAAAAGTGTAATTTTAGCCGAAAAAAGTGTTATTCTAGCAGAAAAAAGTATAATTTTAACAGAAAAAAGTGTAATTTTAATGGAGAAAAGTGTAATTTTAACAGAAAAAAGTATAATTTTAATGAAAAAAAGTATAACTTTAATAGAAAAAACTGTAATTTTAATAAGTGTAACTTTAATAGTGAAAAGTATAACTTTAATAATAAAAAGTATAACTTTAATAAAGATAAAGATAAGTATAATCTTTAAAAAAAAAATAGATCTAGGTTTAACCTTTTAAAACTAGATCTAACTTTTTCATTTGTTTTTTTTTTTTAAAAAAAAAAATCAAATCTTCACCATCACAACAACACCAACACGACTTTACTCGAAAAAAAAAATGATATGTAACAAGACACCCAAAATCAAAACTAATGTCATACTAACACCCAAAATAAATAAAATCCATGTAAAAAGACAAAAACATAAACAAAATCTCATTAAACAATAAGACATTTTAAATACAAAATTTGAAAATAATAATTATAAAACGAGATTTAAAAAAAAAATATAAACATAAAATTATTTAAATCTTTCTCCTTATTTTATAGAACTAATAATTAAAATCAAAATTATATTTCAAAAACAAAAACTAAAACAACAACACACGAAATTAAAAAAAAAAAAAGAAAAAAAAGACGAAACCAGATCTGAAAAGGGAGAGGGGAAGGAAAAAAAAATACAAAACCAAAAACTAAAACAATAAAAAAGGAGGAAAGTTGTGGGGTGGCTTGAGATGGCGGTAGTGGGAGCAATGGTGGTGATGGGTCGGCTGGGTCGGCTGTGGTGGTGATGGGTTGGCTGTGGTCGGCTGTGGTGGCGGTAGTGGGAGCAAGCGGCAGGGGAGAAGAGGAGGCGTGTGAGGGTGGGTGACGGTGGCCACGGGGGTGGGTGGGTGGTGGCCGTGGGAGTCGTGGTTGTTGTGTGGGTAGTTGCGGGAGGGAGGTGGCTGTGAGGGTAGGTGGGGTTGGGTTGGTGGGTCGTGGGGTGGCATTGTGGTGGGTCGTGTGCGTGTGGTGGCTGGGGTGTCGGGGTGGAAGGGTGGGAGAGAGGTTATTTTTTGGGTTTTATGAGAGGGGATTTTTTAAGGTTTATTTGGGAGGGAGGTTTATTTGGGAGGTGGATTTTTAGGTTTTCAGATTGTAAAATGAGGGAAAAGTGAGGGAGAGAGAGAGAGAGAAAAGGAGGTATATATATTAAATTAGTGAGGAATTAGTGATTAATTAGGAATAGTAGAGAGAGAGAGCTAAAACATCTTATTAATCACCATTTTTTTGTTCCAATCTCAGCCACCCATTTTTTTTTTCATCTAATGGTCTATAGGAGGACTTATGGACTCACATCTTCAAGGAGGACTCTCTTGATCTTTGCTCTCTCTCTCTCTCTCTCTCTCTATATATATATATATATATATATATATATATATATATATATATATATATATATATATATATATATATATATATATATATATATAAACTTTTCGAGCCATATTAGAGAGTCCAACTTTTTTAAAAATCTTAATAAGTGTTGATCTAACTTTTTACTCTTAATAATTTATGAGAAAATTATCCTAATCAAAGTAGATTTAATAATTTATGAGAAAGTAATCCTAATAGAAGTAAATCTAATAATTTATGTTAAAAATAATACTAATAGAAGTGGATCGAATAATTTATCAATTATTCTTTACTAAAATAATTATAGAAAAATAACTTTATAAAGAATATTTATTTTAAAAATATTTATAATGCAAAAAACAAAAATTATATAATAAACGTATAATTAGATTACCAATAATATTCACATAAGATTAAAAAAAATGTGTATGATTAGAATACCAATAATATTCACATAATGTTAAAAAAATATTTGAGCTACCATTTGAAAATATTAAATGAGTCTCATATCGATTTTGTCAAATGAGCCAAAAAATTAAATACAAAGAACAAAATCAAGAATTACGATTTTAAGCGGGACTAATAATCTAAGAACCAGCTAACAATGAATAAATCAGTGTACGATAAATATATAAAAAAATTGTGAGAACTATATATAATCTACTATTATATCACCGAATTTTTTCTTCAAACTGGTTTCAAATTCATTTCAAATCCATAATAGACGTTAAAAATGTATTTAACTGCCAAATATACAAAAATTATGTGGCTACAATAACTACATCCATTTTTACTTTCTAAATTTCAATTCATCGATGTGTTTTTATTCACTTAATCATTTACCGTGGATTGCGTATGGTTGATTATTAGACTTATTACTTTGTCATGTACTGATTGTATATTTAAAAGTGCAATAGTTTCTATAGTAGTTGTTCATAGTTTTTTTTGGGAAAATTTCCATTTTGGTCCCTGAGGTTTGGGTTAATTGCACTTTAGTGCCCTATGGTTTGCATAATTGCACTTTGGTTTTCCGAGGTTTCGACTACTTCCCACTTTGGTAACCTGAGTTTTGAATAAAACTTTATTTTGAGGAACTAAAACATTTAGTAGTCAACTTTTATCTTAATTACATTTTCAGTAAAAAAAAGTGCAAAATTGGATGTTAAACTGCATATAAAATAGTATAATCAATATAATATTGCAAAAAAAAAAGCCTTTATGTTCAAAATATTTTTTTAGTACTCCCCCCATTCATCGTTTATCTTCCCATTTCAATAAAATACTCCCCACATAAATTAGAGTAGTGGGAAGATAAAAGATGAATGGAGTGAGTATAAAATAGTAAGAATTTTATTGTAGACACCTCGTTTCTACACCTCCCGCCAACTACCCAGTGATGATTGGGCCGCGTGTTTAATCACACGGAGCGATTTATGACATTTCGTAAGTTTGTCGACATGTGACAGCTCAAACAGTTAGGTCAACCTCATGGTCGTCATCTACGCGCCTATACGGTCGTTTTGACAATAATTAGAGTACATTTGTAGTCCGTGTCAAAAACCGTTTCCATTTTCTAAAACCGTCTTAAAACTGAGTCGGAATATTCTGGTTGTTTCTGGAGTATTATTCCTAAATTTTATCATTTATCACGAAAATAGCTTCCTTGCGGAATAAGGAAGAATACATCTTCCCTAATTCCAAATAAAAACCGCGGAAATATTTCTTGCTGAGGAGGAAACCACCCAAGAGAAAACGCAGCAGGAGCTGCGCCTCTTGGAAAGGTCGCAGTTCCTGCTGCGCCTCTTCCCGGGCTGGTTTTTTCTCAGTTTCCAGATTTCTTTCATATTTCTTTCCTAATCCTACTTTTTCCTAAATTCCTTCACGTGATTAGTATAAATAGAGGCCTCCGCCTCACATATTTTTTACGCGAGTATCCGCTCTTCTATTCTCCCTTTGCATTCTAAGACCGCGCTCTTGCTTTTCGACACCTACGAGCTTGCTCTGCGCGACCACGTACGCTTAGATCATTCTGAGTAACAGTCACATTTGCGTAGACCGACCAATTTGACCAACTCCACTCAATCAATCTAATCAATTTGTTTTAAATCCTTTTTTAGGGCACTTTCTCCCATACATCGAGTCGAGCATCACTAACGACAATTTAGTCAATCTCGTTTCGTCAAACATGTAATTATGAGGGTGTAAATCCCAATTTTATTAATTTTATTTCTGTAGTATAGTTTTTGTAAGAACTTATATATCATAAGTATGATCAAAACCGTTTCCAAAACCACGTTTTAAAACCCTTTTTGACGAAATAGCAACGAAAGACCGACGAGAAGAAACGCACCAGCAGGTGCGCCTTCTAGCAGTCGCAGCATCTGTTGCTCCTCTTCCAGAGGGTGTTTGTCTGCTGCTGCTCTTCTTCTTCCTCGATTGTCTGTTGTTCGTTTCTTTTTTTTTTCTCTTCTATTTTCTTCGAATTCTCATGTTTCCAGTTTATAAAACTTATTTTTACTCATCCTTTTCGACCTAAATCCCTTATAGTTTAATATTTGCGAGTTTTCGTCATTAATTCAAACCCGGATTTAAAAGATTCGATTTCTCCATATCGAGTCGTTTGAATTCGTTTTTCTACATGTTTTAGTTTGTTTTCCAGTTTAATCAACCCTTAACTTCGTTTTCGTTTATTTTGCAATCCCAGTTCTCATCTTTTCCAATTCCCACATCGTAAAAACCATAACTCGTAAACCTTCATTTTAATTCGTTTTCTTTCACTTTATGACGATCTTAGATGCATGTAATCTGATTAAATCACTTCTACTTGAGTCGTATGCTAATAATCAAAGTAAAACAACTAACGAGAATTAACTAACCACAGGCCTGACCTTTACAGTCAGAGCCCAGCTCTAGAACAGCCGCAACAGGTGATGCGCCTCTTCCAGAGGAAGCACTAGTTGTTGCGTCTGTTCTGGGTTGGTTCCTGCCTCTGAACTCGTTCTCGTTTTGACATAGGTTTCTAATTAGGCTTCTAATCGACTATTATTTATATTATCACTTATAATTCAACATATTTTCATAATTTAATTTCTATTAATCTCTTTTCTATTTTCTTTTATTTCCAAATCCTTTTTGAGCATATTTATGACGAAAATTCAACTTAATTCAATTGTAATTTATTTTATTTTCATCCTCGAAGTTTACTCAAACACCTAAACATCATCACCCACTGCCATTACCTGTATTAAAATCAACCACAACACAAATCCATCCTTTATTCTACACCAACCCTCAAACTTCCAATTAAACTATAACATGTACAACCATCAAACTCTCTTTGTCACATCCTCCTCCTCTTAAGACAAATGTTACATCCTCGTAACTCACTAATACTAGATCCTTAGCTATATCTTCTCACTATCTTCATCACCACCGCATGTCACCGATAACTGCCTATAGCCTCAACACCTACCTACATCCATTCCTATATCCAAGGCGCTATTACTCTAGTCGTTCTCATACCTTAATTCATTCGGCACACCACCTAACCTATACCACAAAATCCGTAGCATAACCATTACCGCAAAACGACATTCTTCTTTATACATGCACTTATCTCCACAATCATAACTCACAATCCACAATTGTTACACACACTCACACTAAATCATCAATTTCTCCTGTTTATTGCCGTTAAACTCATCCATAACTCAACGTAATACTAGTTCCGAACACCTATACTCACTGTCCCAATAAAGATTACGAACCACTTGCCGCTTCCAGCTCAGCGCACACACATTCCACAAAACCCTTGCCACAACTATGTCAACCAATGCCTCATCTAAAACAAGATCGAAAGTACTCTAACAACTTCCCACAACTGTGTCCCATAAACAGAATAACACCATCCAATGACAACAACGGAAACATACACAACTTCCTTCCATATCATACTCTACCCTCACTCCCAAGTCGAAACTGATAAGAATCATTAATAAACAAAATAACACTCTATATGCCCAAACCGACACTGACAGGAAACAGCAGTAAACAAACAACAATCTATATAACTGATATATACTTTCGAAAGTTCGTCTCATCAGTATCCTGCCTACTCCACCACAACCGATGACGGCATTGCAACACCGCCACCAACAGCCGCACCGCAACGCAAAAATACTCATATCACAACAAGAATAACCGTGCCCGAATCGCCATCCGAGGCACAATAACCACATCGATAGTCATCACAACTTATACAATGCCATAAAAACTTACTCAGTACAACTTCCTTGACCAGAAGAATTCCTTAAAACCGCTTAACTAGATCACAATGCAACATATTACACGGAATAACAGATAATAACCTTATGAATATCATCCATGCTATTACCCATGAGGAGGGAACCTCACACTATCACTTACAGATATCATACATACGCATGCAAGTATAACTAACCATTTCGGATCACCCAAATTACCACTTTTTGAATATTATCCTATTAGGTTATCGTACACAACATATGACGCGGAACACTAATATAACGACTTATAACCTTCACACCATACCATTACTCATGAGGTCAGAACCTCACACAAACATTTACACATATCACAGACCCATAATCGAATCTAACTAGCCAATCCTGATCATGTAAGTTACCACCTGATAAAGGTTACCTCTCGCCCGAGCTTAACTCGTATGCCGCTCATATCACATTCTCTCATTCGCATAACTATCATCTCCTGACAAATGTAACCATACCATTAATACCCAACTACTAGTAACCGTTTCCTATAATCACATATTATACTCCCTCACAATCAGACATAATAATCCGACCTCTACAAAATTAACCTCCTTTTAAATGGCTATCTTTCTTATTTATCATCACCCTTAACCACCAGTGACAACACCACAACACCACCACTGTTCGTATAACAAATATCTTTCACTTCCCCATAAACATAATAATTCATTTCTATGTCGGTTAACATCCCAATTATCAAACAACAAATATGTCAACAAAATTTACCTGAAAATTTATTCCAATTCTATCCTTAATTGTATCGTCACCCAACTCAGCACCAAAATCTCATATCATGCAAATATTTTACCAACTTTTTACTTTCCTTAATTCCTCGTAACTCATGGCTAACATGTTGTCCTGAAACACCTATATAACCATTAACTCACACCCTCTCATGATGCTATCGTACATCTCCATGATTCCTTACTTTCATGTTCCTTAACTCCGGTCAACGTTCTCTCAGCTTACTTCCATCCTTCTTTTCCCTTTACACTCAACAATACCACTTAATAGTTCATTTCCTTCATCCTTCTACCTAACTCTTTAGTAATCCGGTTACCTTCTCGTTACTCCACAACTCAAATTCCATTAATTCATATCAATATCTTCTCATTCTTTCTTATCACTTATCCTCTCTCATCATGCTACTCAATCACACTTCTCACCATTTAGTCCACACGACCAACGGTTACTCTTCAATTAGTTGTATCTCCCTCTTGTATCCCTAGAAAACAAGAAATTCACCTCATACCGTTAATTGCCCAAAGAATTTCACACTAGGCTCACCTCTTAATAATCCAAATTTCCAAACTCGGCCACTATCTACACATCGCGGCATAACTCGATCTCACTATACACCATTTGTTTCCATCCCTCTATAATGACCTTCCATCACATATATCCTTAACCAATACAATCCCAACCGTTTCCCTCCATAAATCCTTACACATTCCAATTTGCCACTATTCTCATCCCTCACCTCAATCTTTGCATTCTCACGTTTCTTTACCCTTACATCCCCCTTGCCCATATGCACTACTTTTATATTACTCAACACGCGACTATATCACTCACCACATCTCGCAAAACATGCTCCCTGCCTCAATAAGCTCATCAATCTTCCCTTTCCTTTTCCACTATCCCTCACAACCACGTATAACTCATGTCCTCCCTACCCAACACATATCCCTCATAAGCCGACATTCTCCACATCATAGCATCTGGTAACTTACGTATCAAGACCGTCACATATATAAAAGAATGCTTTAAGACCCAAAACATAATTGTGCACATAATCTATGACTCAAAACATATGTAAGAACGTAGCTGCCGACTCAAAAGAACCGCCCAAAGAGGTACTCGGTCGAGTACATGACGTACTCGGCCGAGTACAGGACACTCGGTCGAGTAATGACACTACTCGGCCGAGTTCACGACTCCAAAAGCTGAACAAAATTATCACATAAAGATTACTCGGCCGAATATGGGTTACTCGGTCGAGTATGAAAGTTACTCGACCAAGTAGGGCATACTCGGTCAAGTACCGACACAGTTTTTAGGAACGTCCAGTTTCCGTAAAACAGTCATATCTCACTCGTTACTTGGTAATTTTGGGCGTGTGACCTATCGTTAGAATGGTAAGAGGACAAGCTATCACCTACAATTGGAATTACAGCAATACCATTTCTAAAACTTGATTTATGACAATTTTAAGACAGCCCCTCCACAATTGGTCTTCAACAAATCAAATTTTCATAACAAAACAACTTGAACATGAATAAGGCAAACAATAACCACTCAATACTTCAAAAAAAAAACCAGTACATAGGTGAAATTTTATCATACCCATATGTAAATTAAACACAACATTCATATATACAGACGCATGACCTTACTCACTTGCTACTACTAACAAACCAAACATTAACATCATCTTGATCAAATAGACATACCCCACATCACATTACATGTACCCCAATCAATTCCATTCAACCCAAAAATATACTTCATCCAACATATACTCAAAGGCATACAACAGATAACGATCCCTTGACACCCCGTCGTGACCGTCTCAAAGTTATAAGGGCCTCAATGTGATATCGGGACATCTCCCAAGTCTTTGCGGTAGCTCCAAACAACTCTCCCTGGGTTCATTTTATTTAGACTCCCTATGTTCATTAGGTTCATTGGTTTAGGTTCTAGAATCGTCGCTCTGATACCACTTTGTAACACCCCCACATACCAAGGTGCCTTACCAGGACCACCCTAGCATGAGTGTAATATCCGTAATTTAATAATAATTTATGAGGATAATTTATGTAATTTAAATAATTGACTAATGGAATTTCTAATAATAAATGCAAATAAAACGTTAATTAAATAATAAAGTAAGTAAGCAAGTCGGGAATTGGGCTTAACTAGTAATAAGGCATTGGGCCTTGTGAAATAGATATGGGCTGATTTTATTAGGCCTAGTATGAGTAGTAGTTGGGATTTGAAGCGGGATTTAATAATAATATAATAAGTATAATAATAATATGGTAATTCCTAATAATAATCGGAAAAAGGCAATAGTTTCCTAATTGGCCTCATATACTGTCTAAACATAGACTATAAATACCATGATATCTGAAAAAAAAATCACAAAGAACGAAGAAGGAGATTTAAGAGACGAAAGGAGCAATTAGCGATAAAAGGTAAGACCGTCTTATAATTTAACGTATCGATTTTATAACTTATATAACTCGTAATTTAGACCGCCTCTACACTAGCTAGGACCATGACCTTGACCGTGGGACACCAGGGGGTGACCGGACCCATGTTGGACCGCCCTTGACCGTCAGGGAGGGGGTGTTTGACCGGCGTTTTGTGGTGGTGTTTTTTAGGGTAAATAATGCATAGGACTCGGTTTTGACCCTTGTTTCGTGTGACCCAGACCTGACTGGGACTTGGGTTGAGACCAGGGGTGGGAGTCGACCATGGGGGAGGTGTCGTGGTGGTTGCAGGTGGTCTTTTGTGGTGGTGGCAGTCGGAAAACGTGAAAACAGGGGAGGGGCTTTAGTCATTGTTGTTGTCGGTTTTTGGTGGTTGTTGTGGTGTCACAGATGAGTTGAGAGGAGAAGGGACTAACTCATGGAACCACCTTTGGTCAGTGGTGGTGACGATGGTGGCCAGAGGTGGTGTGGTATTGCTGTTGTGATTGGTTGTGTCGTGTTTTAAGGTAGTGTTTAGGGCGTGAGATTGTGGGGTGCTGGTGGCGGTATGGCTGGTGGTTAGGGCGTGGGTGTGTGCGTTGGGTTGCAGGCTAGTGGTGGCTAGGTTGGGTGGAGTCGATGGAGGCTGGTGGTGGTCGTAAGTAGTAGTTAAACGTTGAGTTGTATATGTCAGGTTTTCGGTATTGTTGGCATTGTTTGTTGTTGTTGCTAGAGCTCGTATTTGACAGCCAAGTGTGGTGATGTTTTGGGTATAAGTCAGGCAAGGTAGTGATGGTCGGTCGTGGTGGAGTTGGTGGTCATGGTGGGGCTGTGATGGTGGTGTTGTCGTGGGTATGTCGGGTTGTTTGGAGGTGTATATGTGGGTGTTGGTGATGGGTATTACACGGGTAATGGGGGGAGTTGTTCGTAGGTACATGGGTTGGTTAATGGGATTGGGTTTATTTATTTGAGTCGGGTTTTTGTTTAGAAGACTCGGGTTTTAAGTAATCGGGTTTTTAATATCGTAGACCTTTAATAATAATAATAATAATAATAATAATAATAATAATAATAATAATAATAATAATAATAATAATAATAATAATAATAATAATAATAATAATAATAATAATAATAATAATAATAATAATAATAATAACAACAACAACAACAACAACAACAACAACAACAATAATAATAATAATAATAATAATAATAATAATAATAATTAATTTGAATAATGAATATAATTTATAATTATTAATAATAATAGAAGGTAATAAATTATAGTTGATGGTATTTTTTGAATAAAGTAAATAATTAAGTAATTGTAAATATATTATCTATTTATAGGTGACGGACTTGTGGAACGGGTTGTTGAAGAATATTTTAGTAGATTGCATTAATTGGAATTGCTTGCCAGGTAGGGATAAATCCTACTCAACTCTCGTTCGTAAATGTTTAGTATAATGGATGATTTATATTAAAGTGGAATTGATCATATGTGAATTGTGTTGGTTGATATTATCGTATTTGTTAGAAGGGAGAATTATATTGCATTGTGTTGGTTGATATTAATAATTGTGATGAGGTGAGTTAATTGTTATCGTTGATTATGAATGTGGAAATTGTGAAAAGATGTGCGACAGTCAGATGTACGTTGTTGAGGGAGTTTGTAATCTAGGGTGAGGGTAATATGTATGTTGTGAGGGAGAGGTACTATTACATAATGGCGGTACTTTGTTAAGGGAGGGGTACCAAAGTAATGTGAGCACGTTGTTATGGGAGGTGTGCTAAGTAATGAGAAGGAGCACGTTGTTCAGAGAGTTGTGCAATGTGAATGAAATTGGATTCCATATCGAATGTTCTTGTTGTTAGCGTTTATTCCTACTCAAACTCGTGGTTGACGGTGTATTTGTGAACACCTGTGATGAACCATAGTGGGAAGCAGATTTGACAGGTACTAAAGATTAGCTGACTTGGGAGATATGGGATGCGTGAGGACTTGGCCAGTCTACCTAGAAGTCTAGACCACATAGATTATTTAATCACTTAATTTATTTCCGCTGTGAGTTGTATCTTATTTTATATTAAGTTTTAGTTGGTTAAATTGTAATAAACATGTATTCACTAAAGTTTTATTTAAAATACTTTGGTCAGTTGGACTTTGTTATTCACTACCTCGGGAAACCAAGATGTTAACGCTCTCATTTACTTGGGATGTCTAGCTAAAGGCTCCTGAATAAATGGGGGGTGTTACAATGATAGACTGTTACTATCTCGGTTTCCCGAGGTTAGTATATCAAAGTTACCATTCCACAACATTTATTTAAGTATATAATTAAAGTTAACGATTACTAGTTCAAAAACCAAAACCAAAACAAATGTTCACTAGTACTAAAACAACTGAAGCTAAAATAGTAAATTTCATGACAGCGGAAGCGAGACTCAAAGTGATGACTCCCCATCACGTCCCCAAGCTAAAGACCATCATCACCTATCACAATCTGCTTACCATCCCCGAATGGATCACCACAGATTTTACAAAACAACAACGGGGTCAGTTCACTGCATAATAATAAAAATAAGACAAGTACGATAAAGATAAACAGTTGTTCCACAATCCACCTCCAACTCCCAATCACATCTCGTAACTGACTACAAATTAAAGTGTGTAGCCCTACCTGTGGGGGACCGCAGCCTTGCCCACCTAAGCCCCCGCTCATCAACGAGCGATAACTCTGTTCATTAATGTGCACATTCCCTCCTGTGGCGGGTTCCATAGAGGGCGAATCAAGGGCGTGAAGCCACTCCCGCAAGTGACTCCACTCAGCCAAGGACGCACCTCGAAACAACACCAACCATCTCAACACCAACACCATACTCCAGTCCACCAAAAACAATCAGTCAAAATATCAATCGTATCAATTAATCACAACAATGCATTAAATTGATTATACAGGAAACTGAGTAGGGATACCCTACCTTAGCACAATTCTGATACGAGTCAATCAAGAAAGCTAGAACGACTCCTCTACGATGTCTCCACCTAACAATAATCATACAATTCCCATTACAATCATGCCAAAATCCCCTTTCCCCAAAATCACAAACTAGGGCAAACCCTAAAAGACAAATTAATAAAACTCATAGAACTAGAGGCTTACCGACACAATCGACGCGAAGGAAGGATGAACAAGACTCACGAAAGATCCACGAACTTGAGAGAGATTTGGAGATTATTAGAGTTACGTTGAAAGTTTAGGTTTTGGTAAAAGTGATTAAGAAACTGTAAATCTCGTTTATATAACTCTAATCCTATCTAAATCAAACCGCGAAAATAAACATCGTCAGACCGGATACTCGGTCGATTATAGAGTATACTAGGCCAAGTATCTCCTACTCGGCCGAGTATTCCCATACTCAGCCGAGTATTCCCATACTCAGCCGAGTATTCTTGGACAGTAGCCTGACCCGAAATACACGACGCACTTACTCGGCCGAGTAAGCCATATTCGGCCGAGTAACAGACTTAGAAAAACCATAGTATTGCTTCACGAGAGTCATTCTAGACATAGAATGTTAAGGGTTAGGGATTTCTTAGTTTTCATGTCACTACTTTGTGTCTTGACATGACGCAAGGTATTCGAATGGTTCCAATTTTCCATAAAAATTGGTGGCAACTCCACAAATGCGGGTTTTTCAAATCTTTCACCGGTTTCAATGCCTTTCAAATCGGTAACGGCCCATGACGTGATTTCGCCTCGCGCCGGAGTTCCATGGGAGAAGTGCCGCCGCCTCGAAACCAACGCGTGGGTGCGCGCGGCGCGGGTGGTTGTATCTACAGTTTGGCGACTTTGCTGGGGATGATACACTTAGACTAAGTCTAGTGTTACATAGGGTGAAACTTGAACAAGGTTAGGGAATAGTTTTTATGAGACAGTTGTCAGTTTTCGTTACTCGACCTTCTTAGGACGTTTTAGCCAAGCCTTCCTAGGTTTAACCCAACCAATTCTACCAATCGTCGCGGGGATCGTAACTAACACACCACTGTTCAATAAACAATAAAGTTAGAAAATAAACTTCATTGTAAATAAATATAAAATAAATAAATAAAATACCTTTATTAAATTAAATGACAATTGCAAATACCTCAAACCAATTCCACCAATCCTTCTTTATAGTAGATGACGCCAATTTCCAATTAGGAGCATGTTCTTTGTAGTTGCATCCAATATTGTTCGATATCAAGTTCACAACGGATGGATCACTGAACCTGAAAAAAAAATGACAATATAAAATATATATATATATATATATATATATATATATATAAATCGTTATAAAAATATTTAATTACGAAAAAATAACATACTTACCAAACGCCATCTTGCTCAAGAGAATCGAGAGGAATTTTCTCAATTGGCACATTTTGTTGTTCTTGTTGATGACCTGCTGGTATTTCTTCATTCTCGTTTTCATGTCCTCGGTTTCCTGCATTATTATTACTACCTAGTCTTCGTCCCCTCGTCGCCATAGAAACCAACTAAATTCTTCAACATTGTTAGAAATCAAATAGTAGCAACAAAATAAAAAATCAAATAATAGCAACAAAGTAAGAAATAGGCAAAGTAAGAAATCAAATAATCATAAAATAGCAACAAAGTAAGAAATTAAATAGTACTCCCTCCCTCTCGGTCAAGTAATCAAATAATAGCAACAAAGTAAAAAAAATAAGATTGAATAAAAAGTAATTTTGAATGAAAACAAACTAGATTTCATTAAATTAAGACATACGGCATCTACAACTAATATTACCAACAAAGTAATAAGATTGAATGAAAAGGTACAAAACATCTACAACTAATATAAATCCTAGTCATCATCATCATCATCATCATCATCATCATCACTTAAATTAGTGTTTTCGTTGCCTTTAAAAAGCGAATCTAAAAAATCCTCATCATCATCTTCTTCTAAATACTTCTTCAAAGCCTCATCCCCTTACTCTTCCGCATCTTCCTTCTCTTGCATATCATCATTCTGTACTTGCATTCCATCTCCTTGCATTTCTTCTTGTTCCTCCTCCACATTTTCATTCTCATCTTCTATTTCAATTATTGCCAATGTTGTATCACCATTATTAACATCTTCTTGAAAGATAGATTCATCAGTAGGAGCATCAACTTGTGATCTTGCCTTTATTTTAAATACTGCTGACCACTGATCTTTATCTCTTTTGATATTTGGATAAGGAGCATAGCAAACTTGTTCCACTTGATATGCTAACACAAATGGGTCATATTTTGGAAATTTTTTGATCCGATTAACATCCACATGTTTATATTCCTTATGTACTTGCATTCTTCTTTTTGAGTTATCTATCCAATTACATTTGAATAAAATAACGTTGTAAGGGTTTTTCTCGCCAGTATAAGACAACTTAACAACTTCATTTAGGGTTCCATAGTAGTAAGCTCCTTCAGTCGAACTCACACACACTCAATTGTTAATTGTCTACTTTTCCAAATCTTTCCCATCTATGAAAGCTCGAAATTTGTAACCATTGATGGAATAACGCTTTCATGTTCTTACTTTTCTTGAAGGTCCGTTTCCTAAGGCAACTACTACTGGATGTTTTAAATTATTTACCTAGTATTAATGATAATGAACCAATTATATATTTACCAAATAATAATATAATTTAAATAAGCATTATAGAATATATATTATTTACTTACTTGACCTCTAAACCAGTCGGGAATTTTGTTTCAAATTTGTTCCAAATATCCTCGGCCATAGAAACCTCAGGATATTCGGATTGTAGCAGGCCACGGGACGCTCGGATTGTAGCAGGCCAGGACGCTCGTCCCCTGCACTTCGACGCCCGGATTGTTAGCCAGTCAGCTTCTCTTCTTTTCTTTCTCCAACAATCCTCAAGGATCTTGTTGTAGATGCAAGGATCTTCTCATCATTGCCCATTTACTTCATTATTTACATAGGCCATTGAGTCTTGTCTTCACTTTGATGCTTGGTCATTATATTCGATCAATTTAGCTCCATTTTGCCATGAAACTGCAAGGTTCTTACTCCTTTCCTACTAAGGAATCAAAATCTCAAAGAATATGCAAAACGAAAGACTAAAGATAGTAAATGACTCAATTATGCACTAAAAAGCATAGGAACGAGGCTAATTCGGGCACTAAATATGCTCTAATATGAGTCGCATCAAATATCCCCAAACCGAACATTTGCTCGTCCCGAGTAAATAGGTGACAAAAACTAGGACCTTTATTTAAACTAACCTACTAATATAGCCGATGTGAGACATTTAGCGGTTCTCACTCCGCCCTTTCAACTCACAACAAGACAACCATGAGGTAGGATGCCTTCTTGCAAGGCAAGGTGGGGCTTGCCAAAATGGCGATACATCCAAGCATTAAAGCACACAAGATCAAGTAATGGATGCATCTACAAAAACGAATAACCACTTTCCTCATCTAAGTGGCAGAAATTATATATAAGGGAAACAATCTAAGGGTACACATTCCATCATAGATACGGTTTCTTCAAACTACTAAGCCTAGAAGGATACCAATAAATCACCTCCAAGTTGTGTCAAGCTAGGGTACCTTTGTCCTCAATCGTTAAATGCTTTTGTCAAGAATAGACTCCCTATGGTGTTAGAAACACTGGAGGATCGCGGAATTCCCCTTCTTGCCTAAACAAGAAGAAGGGTCGTCCCCTCTCTACCATGCACAAAAGTGGATTCGATGGAAAAGGGATCAATAGTATTTGAGTTTCATTTTGGGAGTTTGCTTTTGTTGTTGTTTTCCCCCCCAATTTCTTGTGGCATTTGACATTTGAGAACACTTTCTTTTTGCCATTTCTTTTGATGTTTGGCATTTTCAACACTTGACAATTTCAACTTTTCTTTTCATTTCTTTTTGAACGTTTTAAAAGCTACCCCATTTGTAGTGAGGGTGCTTATATTTGAAGCATAGGAGTTTTTATTTTTGTTACTCCTCTTTTCATTTGACGCACTTTGCAAACTTTTTCAACTTTTCATTTCATTTCTTGAACTCAAATTTGAACAATTTTTATGCCCATTCCCTTTTTGATGACAAAATGTGGTAGAACATGGATGATGGTTGCATGGTTTCAAGGGTCATCTTGGAATAAACGGTAGCCAAGGAGTTATCACACCACAAGGTACTCTTGACTAGGGCTTAATCCATGGGTCAAAGAATACTAGCATGACACATCCTAGGGTGTTTTTGTGACACCCCTATATACCAAGGAGCCTTAAGAAGACCTTCCCTATCATATAAGGGCATCACCATCCCGGTTGCCCGAGGTAAGTAATCATCAAAAGTCGATAAAAGAACAATTACAGTTATGTTACAAGTGTTACATCTAAACTATTAAACAAAGCTATAACTCGTCAAAGCTAGAGAACTACTTCTGACATTATCGCGAGGACTCATCCCAACCCGGACTCCAGCTAGCATCCAAGACAGCACCTGCTAAGACGGACTGCTCACCATAAGGGATCACGGCAGACACACATGACAAACAAGACACTACACAAGGTCAGTACTGAGGTGAGACACAACAATCAACTGTCACATAAAACAAACACAACCAAACACACACACAATCACACCCACTCCAATCAATCTCCGTCACCGACTGTCCACTGGACCAGCACTGGGACCGCAGCCGTACCCACCAAATCCCCGCTCATCATACTGAGCGATAACCCTGTCCCATTAATGTGCACATCCCCTCCCGTGGCGGGTTCCACGGAGGGCGAAACTAGGGCGTGAAGCCACTCCCGCAAGTGACACCACTCAGGCGAGGACGCACCTCGAGAACCACAAACAATTAGTCACAAGCAGCTGTATCACCACAACGACTACCACAACAATAACAACAACAACCACAGCAATGACAACAACAATCAACAACCACAACCGACACGCTAATAATCATCAGAGATTGAGTAGGCGAACCTACCTTTAACCAAAAGCAGCGATTCCTCGATCAACCATACGACATCAACCAAGGAAGCAATCCCTATACAAACAGTACACAAGCCTATTACTACCAATACAACCCTAGAAGGAACAACAAAGACAAAGACGACGATGTACCTACGCATCTCACAACGGCGTTAAGACCGCTACCCGACTTATGCAACGCATCCCCAAGGCACTAACATCCTCAAAGGCTCCCACGGAAGGTATTTGGTGAAGGGAAGGCAAGGAGGCAACCTATAGATCTGAAGGAAGGAGGCGGAAATGATTTGCGGTTTTAACAAAACACGATTATAAACTCTCGCTGAAAAGACATTACTCGATCGAGTAACCCATTTACTCGATCGAGTGGCCCCTACTCGACCGAGTACCCAAGCTACTCGATCGAGTAGCCTCTACTCTGTCGAGTACCACTCACTTTTAAAGGTAAGCAAGGCACCAGGTAACTCCGGCACGCATCACTAAGGGCTATTGCCTGCCCCCAAAGGTCGGTCAACGTTGGTCAACGGGTCCCTAAAAGGACGGATATTACAGTCTTCCCCCATTAAAAAGAACTTCGTCCCCGAAGTTCAACTCATCCTCCCCCACTCATAAGACAAGGAACCAAGGTCGACACCACTGTTCTCCCGACACAGGTCACTATTCTCTAGAAGCATTACCCCACTACGTCACCATCATCATGCCCGACACACCACATACACCAACTCCTACAACTCACAACTTGAATTACCAACTCACAACATGTACCAACACGACCAACGACTATACTATTACTCCAAGCATTTAGCCACGAAACTACGAGATTATACTTTCACTTGCACGCAACTACCAACAACAAACATGTCACACAACGATCCTATTACGCTACGTGATTCGAACATTTTATTACCGTTCTCGACATACTTATCTCTTTTATGACTATCTTGTCGTTGTAAATTACTCAACTTTTACTTAAACATACAGATTACTCATCAAACGATCAAAACAGTTACAACTTCATGCTAGCAATATAACCGGGATAATAGAAAACATTACAAACATGCAACAAAATTATTATAATATCGGTCTTTTTATTTTGCGACATTACTCTTCCCCTCTAAAAGGAACTTCGTCCTCGAAGTTCACCATCAAACAATTTTCGTATACTTAAAGCACCTTGTCGACATTACTCACTAATCACGACGAACATAGTCCTATATATATAAATCTACTACCTTACGAGAATAATTATCAAGAATCATAAAAGACATGCACATATCAATTGTACAAAATGTAGTTATAGAAATTCTGCGCAATAAGTAACAAGTCTTTTCGATAATAAATAAGTTAGGCTTGCTAGTGAAAGCAATAAAAGAAACCTTTATGTCACATCTATTCCCACAAAACATCATTTATAAGTCGAGCATGGACCCAAGCATAACTAATAAGTCGACCCAAACATGTTACTAACCTTCAATAACCATTATAAGTACCCAAACATGCAAAAATAGAAACATTCAAACAATTTTATTTTCGAAAAAGTTCCTGTAACAGTGCTACTCGATCGAGTGGGTTAGGCACTCGGTCGAGCTGGCCTTACTCGCTCGAGTAGCAAAGATACTCAATCGAGTAGCCCAAAATCAGATTACTCTTTTAGCTACCATACCTGCAGCTACTCGATCGAGTGAGGGGCACTCGGTCGAGTGGCCACAGGTCAAATGCTACTCGAAAACTTCTCTAACGTCACACAAAGTATATATATATATATATATATATACACACAATTGCATAACCGCGAGCCGGATGATGACCCAACCATAAATCCTGCAAACAAGTCTAGGAAAGCAAATACGGCCTGATGGCCACCAATACAAACCGAACATAAAAAGGTACGAAATGGAACAACTAATATCCAACAAAACCAACATCCATAATCAAAAGAGAAAGAAAGGAGTATCACTCCTTCTGCTGCTGCTGCTCATCCATGACATAATCCTCATCTCCACCACCACCTGAGGTGCCAGCTCCTGAAGTCCCAAGTCCCGCATCATCCCCTCCTCCAACCTCTGGACTCACGTACCATGGGTTTAAACAGCCGTAAGGGTAAGACTGAGGTGCTCCCCATGTGGACGCGTCCACCCCGTAAGAGTGGAAAACCCCGCTGTAGTCCCCAACTCCCCTCCACCAAACTGGATGCGGTCCCGAGGTCCCAATCCGCTGAGCATATGCCCTCTCGTGCATGTTCCGGAGCGTCAAGGTAGAGGACACTCTCTCTGCCAGGTAGCTGCCACACGTCGCCGGGGTATCACGGTAAGGGTAACAAGGAAATAGGTGCTGTGGTGGTGGTGCTGGTTGTGGCTGGGTCTCAGCCATCCTCTCTCTCACGCGGTGTGGTCCCCTTCCTATCCTAGGTCTGTCCTCCGCAGCTCTCACATTCTCCCCCTTCCTCGGCTCGGGCATAACCTGCAGGATCGTCTGGTCAATGAAATACGTCTGTCTCACCGGAGGTGTATCCTCATCCTCCTCCTCATCAGAGTCGGCAGCTACCATAGTCGCAGCTAGGGGCTCAGTCGGTGGGAGGTGCTCAGGAGCCGGTATCCTCATCCAGCTCATGCCCCCACACCCTCCATGCTAGGCTACCATCCGCCAAGATTCTCAACCATTTCAGGTCGAGGAAATAATCTCTACCCATGGTAGGCACCGGGGTGGCTAAGAGAACGTACTCGGAGGAAGCCTCAAAAGAAGTTAGCTTTTCAGCTAACCGGGTAGCAATAGCACCACAACTAAAGATCCTAGTACTAGAGGAGGCCATAAAAACCAGACTGGAACAAACTATAGCGGGAGCATTAAAGACCACTCTCTCCGTCCGCTCAGGGTTAAGATAAGCCATCAGAAGCAACAACTCGTGGGAGTTTAACTTACTCATATCAGACCTCTCGTAAAGGAGACACGACACAGCACGAAGAAAGATCCTCAAGGTAACATGTTCCACATCGTTGATCAACATGTTACTAGCGGTGGGAGCAGATTTCCCGGTAATGCAGGGCATAAGGCGGCAAACCCCGCACTCAGACGGTATGTCACGGAGAGCATCCTTGGGAGGCTTAGCCAAACCAAGGTGGGAAGCAAACAGGTCCATGGTTAGCATAAAACTGGTGTTCATAAGACGGAACTGCACAGTCTGCTCAACCGGCTCGTATTTAAACGAGCTCATGAACTCAAGAGTCAGGAAAGCATAGGAATGTTTCCGTAAACGGTATAACCCTGTGAACCCTAAAGTCTCAAATATGTGACGGACATCCGTCTCAATACCCAGGTCCTCTAAGATAGTCGTGTCAACACAACGGGTCGGCCTCATCTTGTGAGACTGTAAAGCAACAAACCTCTCTCGTTGGTTAAAGTCTATGAACACCACTGATGGGTACTCAGGTGCCGCTGGGACTACTGGTCCACTACCCTCCCCAACTTCGGGCTGAGAAGCCCTACCGCTCTTGCTTTGTCTGGTCCCTAAGTTTAGTCTCGGCATCTGTTTCCACATACCACGTAAATATACCAACACATATTCACCATAACATGCAAAGTACACATATTAAATCATGAAAGATTCATCTAAGTACACACTATCACCAACAATTACCAATTGCCAAGTAAAAATTCCAATTTTCAAGGTTCAGACGGTCTTTACAGCTGTGAAAATTTGGCATGATTAGCATAAATTAACTCAGCTATTACAACTTTTAGGACTCAAATCTTCAAATTACATTCTTGTAGTACTCAAATATCCAATTATATGAGACGAATTTCAGGTTAAGGCACTTTTAAGACGGAGTTTTAAGACAAATTTTGAGGTGAAAATCGCAAAAATCATTCCCAACATGACATATACAACATACATTACTCAATTTTCATCCTTCAACATGTAAAAGACAACCAAAAATCAATTTAATTTCTCAAACCCTAGAAAATTTGGCCCCAAATATATGCAATTTCTACTTGAGTTTCGTATCATAAGCAACAATAATCATAAAAGGGAAGCATCTAGATTATACTACAACAATCACAAGCAAATTTTCTTCCATATAAATCGAAATTTCAGATTTTTCTACCATTCTAATTGTTCCTAATTAATGAAAAACATTAAAATAGGGAAGAGATTCATACCTTAATTAAATAGGAAGTGAAAGGACAAGTAAAAACAAAGAAAATCACCAAATAAATCACCACAAGCACAAGGATTCAAGAATTTGAGGGGGATATGCAGGTTAGGGTTTGTGAGATGTGAGAAAGAAATAAGAAGAATGAGTAAGAAAAGGGGTTTATGAACCCGTGAAAATTCCGATACTGTAGCTTACTCGATCGAGTGTCTCAGGTACTCGATCGAGTGCCCTCTACTCGATCGAGTAGGCGCTATTTGATCGAGTATTCGTAAGAAATTCCTACTTCCTCGACGTCATAGCTTCCTAACTAGATCGAGTGAGGTCTACTCGGTCTAGTAGGCACTCACACTCGGTCAAGTAAGGTTGGGTACACGGTCAAGATTTCGAGATTAACTGAAGGTTCCTGCAAAACAATATCATGTGTCGATTCCCAAACTAAGTTCGGAAGTCGCCACTAGTTATCATACTCATTCACATTATTCTATTACTACTTAAATATTATCGTACGGTTTCATCAACTAAGATTCATAACACCTTATGCTATAGCGAAACTCACACAACACGGTTTACCCACTACTGAGTCATTCACGTATGCAATTAATTCATTATATTGTGTCTAAACTTGTTTTACCACATCGCTAACAAACTTATATTCACATTACTCGAAACACATATCTAACGATAAATTTCCATGTGTCATCCAAGTGCATTAGCAACTTATTCATGCTTCAACACAAACGAATTAATCTACCCAAATAAAGTATGTTACATGCGGAAACTTTCAACCATTCATACATTACATGTACCCACTACTATTCTGATAATTCTCATAATAATTCGACAATTATTTAACTATCATTATTATCACTAATGTAAGACTTATAAACCCGTATAGAACTATCACTACTAACAACCCGAAACAACACAGACATTACCACATTCCTTATCACATCACACATTCATGCTCTTTTCACATACTTGTATCGTATAAAACCTTTCACGTTCCTCATTATCATCACATACACACACTAACTCTATTAAAACTTCACCATACACAATTCTAACGCAACTATTATGCCTACGTTAACATCAACAGAGACTCAACCGCAATCACTACTAGCATAACCACCCTACACATTGAACACATACCTGCCGACTTTACTTTCCTATACCCAGTGACTGGCTTAAGCACAATGGGGCCAGGATTTTGAAATGAGGGCACCTACTCACCCAAAATCTAGTATCAGCTGGGGCTTCCATTATACATACACCATGTTCATTTTATTAGACTCACTACGTTCATTAGATTCATTTGTTACAGGTTCCAAAACTTAGCTCTGATACCACTTTGTGACACCCCCATATACCAAGGAGCCTTAAGAAGACCTTCCCTATCATATAAGGGCATCACCATCCCGGTTGCCCGAGGTAAGTAATCATCAAAAGTCGATAAAAGAACAATTACAGTTATGTTACAAGTGTTACATCTAAACTATTAAACAAAGGTATAGCCCGTCAAAGCTAGAGAATTACTTCTGACATTATCGCGAGGACTCATCCCAACCTAGACTCCTACTAGCATCCAAGACAGTACCTGCTAAGACGAACTGCTCACCATAAGGGATCACGGCAGACACACAAGACAAACAAGACAACCACAGAAGGTCAGTACTAAGGTGAGACACAACAATCAACTGTCACGTAAAAAAAACACAACCAAACACACACACAATGTAACACCCCGTATTTTTACCACTCTTTTATCATTTCTTCTCATTTTAAGTTACATTTAGCTGGATTTTAAAAACTACCAGACCCCCTTTCGAAGGATGGTCAAATTTTCACATTTTTATTTTTTTTCTAAAAATCACCCCGTTCTAACCCTCTTCTCTAAAAAATTTCATCTTATTTAAGTTAAACATTTTCATTTTTACTTAAGACGGACATAATTTTCTTGTTATTTATTATCACGTTTTCATATACGTTTTGAAGAAAAGAATGAGAAGTACAACTTAACAGTAGAATCTGCTGGATAAAAGTCAAGTCGAACAAGCCAAGTCGCGAGATACTTCGTATTTCTAACCCGTGTTAATGCAACTACTATAAGCCAAACATTTTCAATAAAGTAAATTTTTACTCCATTAATAATTTTCTTTTGTTAATGTATGTTCAATTTATAAACAATAATAATACTTTAAGTTATGATTACTATTACGTGATTATTATCGACTCGCGACCAGACTTAGTTAATTAAATAGTCAAGTCTTGTTTGTACAATTACACCATAACTACTACAAAGGATATTTCAAATAAATATTTTTAATTTCTGTTCCGAAAGTTAACTTTATAAATTAAAACTGAGTCACCTATAAGACGAGCTGTGAGTTCGCAAATCAGACCCAAATCTAGGCCCAATTTCCATCCTTACTACGCACCATATTAATACCACCTAAGCTCCACAATTTCCATGTTCTATCTCATTAACTCATCCACCATAAATTCTATACTTTCTTACCTCTTTTTTTTTTCCCTTCTCGGTATAACCAAAAGCCACCTAAAACCTTCCTTTCCTTTCATACTCAATAATATGACAAAATATAAGAAATATTAAATAAAGTAATATATAAACTCAAGTTCTTCATCCGCTCCTTGTTACAACGAAATTAATCTAAGTCCATCTTGTGCTCATTTCTAGCTTTAAGGAAGTTTAATTATACAAGGTATTGTCTTACTTATTTATTTATTTCCATATAAGTTAAAACCTTTGAGAAAAATTTCCATGCATGTGTAAATAAATCAAGTTCGTTTTCAAATCCTTAACTATATAGTGAAAAGTTACATGCATGTTCCTATTTTGTTAAATCTAGTATTAAAAACAAATATTAAATGGTGTAGTTGGGCTAATTTCTTATATGGTTAAATTGTTTGGGACGAATAGAAGAGGAAGATCAACTAGAGGAGGATTTTCCGTCTTTTGGATCATCGGAGCCATCTCAAGATTTCCACTTTAAGCAAGACTAACTTTTCTGTTAAGGGTGGGTAAATTTAACAACTTTTATGTGCTTGCATGTTAAGTATTTATACCAATTAGTTGTTGCATGCAATAGATCTTTCGTGTTTAGTATTTACTACTCCAAAATTTCAAAGTATACTTGTTGGGTATGTTTTTTTTTAGAGTAAAATTTAAATTATTTCTTCTCTTGACTATTAATGAACGAGGGAGTATGAGTACTCTTCGTAGAGAGTGTTTTCGTTTAAAAATTATTTTACTCAAGCTATTTTTATTATTATTAATGATAATATGTAAATTTTGGGAGACAAATTTTTTAGCCAGATGGTAAAACCGAGTAGTCATGTGGTTTGGTAAAAGTTGGGCAGGTTGGCTAAATATATTATATATTAAATGTTGGTTTATATTTAGAATATAGTAAGTTGGTTGGTGCTTTCTTTGGTTACATATGGATGAGGAGATTATTATAGGAATCGTCTTATGAGTTAAAAGTTTATCTTATATATAAACTAAGTATTCTTCGGATGTGGTGACGGCTTAAACCTAGGGACCTATTCCGAAATAATATTTGGTGTTTTAGTAGTAAAGAAATGACTCATGAGATTATTTTTATATTCATCGTCCAAAGAATTGTGTTAATAACATAGTTTTCTTGACAACTTTTGTTGGGTTGTTAACTATATAGATTTAGGTAGTTATTGAATTTTATTTTTATTTTGTTCAGACAAGAAATGTAATTTAATAGTTGTTTGCGAGACTCGACTGTCGATACCCCCAAAAATGTAATAATTAAATACCTAGGTTGTTCTCACGAATAAATTAGAAGGTTAGGACCCTTGGCAATCGATTAGGCCGACTCACGATATCGCTAGTCCAAGTGATAATAGTATAGTTATTTTTAAACAGATTTTGTTAATTTATATCTCTTAAAAGAAAGGTTAGTTTAAGTTAGATTTTCTACAACTATCCATAAACTAAGTTAAAATTTTATCAATTAGTAACACGAGCTTATTCAAAATGGGAGTTAAAGTCAACTCTTCACAGGCTAAGTTGTTACTCAAATTTTGTTTTTTTAAATTAGTTATTATAACTTTCTTATAACCAGCATTGTACAAGAGTAGTACTAAATTGGAAATTTTGAGAAAGCTTTTCGTCAAATTTCTTCTAAATGGGATAATTGATTAATTAATGAAAATTTGATAAATTGAACTAGGAAGCGATTAAAAATCAATTAAACTACCCAGGGTCTAAGACCGTCCCTTAGTCAAATTGATTTAAACTTGGTTGGAGAATCTTGTAAATCACTAGCATTATTAACCAAGTTCGATGGCCAAATCCCAGTTTGTTAATAGGGATAAACCCATTAAGGTGACTAGTGCTTAAATATGTGTTATGTGGTTATGGCAAAATTTTATCAAAAGATAAAGTTTATGGAAACTTTGAATTTTAACACATAGGGTTTTAAGATAAAATTCCAAAATATTTTATGGTTTATTGGGCATTTTTAGAATTGAATTCGAAAAACTCATTGAGCGGGAAAGCATGTTGTTACTATTGTGCATGTAATAACATGGAAAAATAGCAATTAACTTAACCGTATAAAACCGTCCGTTGCGTACGAAGGGTCTTTGGTGGACCTATCCTTAGACTCGAGAGTAGGCGGGAGTATGGCCATGCTTTAGGTGGGGACCTGATCAGTCTCGTACGTGTTAGGTGGATCGCATCCGGGTTCCCTAAGGTCTATATTTGGTTAGGCTTAGGGGATAATAGCCGGGTGGTGTTTAGTCCATGGTACGGGTAATAACCCCACGTACCGGCATTCGACCCTGGAGATGAGTGGATGGATTTTATTTTAAACGTGCTTATGTCACCACGGTAAACAGGGGTAATAATGTAAGCCCCCTGGTATCGGTGTGATTGGCGGTATATGATTATCGTACAAGTTTCGGTTATTGGTCATATAATCGGAAAGCGTACGGTAATTGGCCGGTATATCGTGATAAAATGTTATTAAAATATATAATACGGCAATGAAAAACTGATTTGTTTCTCGAAAAATTTATGTGTTAAAGGTATGGATATATAGTTATGTTATACATGCTGATGATGATTGTTACGTTTTAATTGTTTAAAGAAGTTAATCTACCCACCTGACGTTTGTTGTTTTCTTATAAAACTTTTACAAATTTTAAAACGCCGATTTATCGATTTGTGAAGACCGACCATTCCTAGACAGTGAAGTTTAAGATGGGATTTAGATGTATTTTGTTAGAACATGTTAAGTAATTTGTTAGAAACAATTGTAATATTTAGCATTATCTTTGTAATTGGAATTAGTTGAAAATAGTAGTGACTCGGATATGTATTTATCTTCCGCTGTTTCCTATGTTGGACTTATATTTAATAAAGTCCTGAAAATCCGGGTTGTTACACACAATCACACCCACTCCAATCAATCTCCGTCACCGACTGTCCACTGGACCAGCCCTGCCAGTGTGGGACCGCAGCCGTACCCACCAAATCTCCGCTCATCATACTGAGCAATAACCCTGTCCCATTAATGTGCACATCCCCTCCCGTGGCGGGTTCCACGGAGGGCGAAACTAGGGCGTGAAGCCACTCCCGCTAGTGACACCACTCAGCCGAGGACGCACCTCGAGAACCACAAACAATCAGCCACAAGCAGCTGTATCACCATAACGACTACCACAACAACAAAAACAACAACAACCACAGCAACAACAACAACAATCAACAACCACAACCGACACGTTAATAACAACAGAGACTGAGTAGGCGAACCTACCTTTAACCAAAAGCAGCGATTCCTCGATCAACCATACGACATCAACCAAGCAAGCAATCCCTATACAAATAGTACACAAGCCTATTACTACCAATACAACCCTACAAGGAACAACAAAGACAAAGACGATGACGATGACGTACCTACGCATCTCACAACAGCGTTAAGACCGCTATCCGACTCAAACAATGCATCCCCAAGGCACTAACATCCTCAAAGGCTCCCATGGAAGGTATTTGGTGAAGGGAAGGGAAGGAGGCGACCTATAGATCTGAAGGAAGGAGGCGGAAATGATTTGCGATTTTAACAAAACACGATTATAAACCCTCGCTGAAAAGACGTTACTCGATCGAGTAACCCATTTACTCGATCGAGTGGCCCCTACTCGACCGAGTACCCAAGCTACTCGATCGAGTAGCCTCTACTCTATCGAGTACCACTCACTTCTAAAGGTAATCAAGGCACCAGGTAACTCCGACACGCATCACTAAGGGCTATTGCCTGCCCCTGAAGGTCGATCAACGTTGATCAACGGGTCCCTAAAAGGACGGGTATTATAGTTTTACAAGTATTCTAACAAGCAAAGTCTCAAGAAGAAAAAGTATCTACAAGGGCCTTATATACACTTGTCAAGCTTCCCAAATAGACGGTTTCACAAAATTTTTCCTAAATGCAACTATATGCCTTGATGCAACTAACATATATACATCCTAATGCATATGCTTCTACCAACTAGTATGCCAATCAATCTAAATGCAATCCTAAATTCACATTGTTTATACCGTATCAATCAAAATAAAGCCACATAGTCATTAACATGAAGAGGAAAAAGAAGATTGGAAAGATCATACCATGCGGTCTTCAATATCCTCATGTCTCGGATGTGGCGTAGTCGATCAATGTGAATAAGGGTGAACAAACACAGTATATACAAACTAAAATATACAAGACTACACTACAAAAGAAATGAACATGTTTTTGGATTTTTCAAATTTTTATGTATTTTTGTTTTAATAAGAAATTAAAAGACATATTTTTGTATTTTTCAAAATTTTTCAATTTTTATCATTTTTGTTTAAAAAGTCAAGTTAGAATTTCCCATCCCCATACTAGTATGGGCATTGTCCTCAATGGCCAATACGATAGGAAATTATGCAATCTATATGAAAATGCATGATTTCTAAGCTAAATGCAAATTATATGACATATAAACAAGAGTGAATGCAAACTAAGCTATGCTATATGATGCATGGTTTGTTTTTGTTATGTTGGAGAGCATAATTTAGATTAGCTCCCAATGCATATGAATAAACTTTTCCAAACCAAAATAGACACTATTTCTAATGTCAAAAATTTTGGGGGAGTTCATGCACAAAGATGCAATGCATGAAACTAAAATTTGTTATTTTGGATTTTGAAAATGGGAACAATAAAATGAACACCTCATGGGACCAAGGTTTTAGTCCTCTAGATGATGCTAGGACTCCACAAATCATGATCAAGATAAAATTATAAGAAAAACAAGAGAAGTAGACAAACCATAAAGGAGGTGTAAGAATGTAGGCTCCTCCCAAGAGTTTGCTAGTCCTCGCCCATTGCGTCATCACCATCATCATCAACCTCCTCACTTGAGGCATCATCAACCTCCATGGAAGTGGAGTCATAACCACTCTCACTTGCACTTCCCTCCTCTTCTTCATTCTCTTCTTCTTCTTCTTCTTCTTCTTCTTCTTCTTCTTCTTCTTCTTCTTCTTCTTCTTCTTCTTCTTCTTCTTCACCTTCTTGCTCACCACTCTCATCAACAACCATCTCCTCTTCACCCGATCTACCACCTTTAGAAGTTCTAGGAAAGAAGACCTCCTTATCCGCCCAACTAGGCAAAGGACAAGATGGATCGAGAAGTCCTTGCCTAGAAAGATGTAGGAGAGGCGGATATTATGCTTTATAAGCATTGACTCTATCCTCATATGCTTGCTTGTGCATTTCTTTCATCAAGAGAGTCAAGTAGTCTTTCCCCGCCTTAACATTTTTGGGTAGAAATTCATGGTAGGTGAATGGGTAAGGTGGGGTGATAATGGAGGAGGAGGGCTCGGCAATGTCTTCCCCTTGGTGTTGTATAATAAACTCGGCTTCCTCGGAGAGTGGGAGAAGGTAGTTGGACCTATGAACATTTAATCGGCAAATCTTGCTCGGCAATGTGAAGGATTTAGCATCTTTTGTTAACCACCCAAATTTGTCATCAAGAGTATCATTCGTGACCCATTTGAATTTTTGAACCATGGAGGCTAGATCAATGATATGGCCTCCCTTAACCGGTTTATAGGTGGTATCCTTGTTGAAGTTCCGGTTGAAGTGTTTTGCCAAATAAGTTACTAAACCTCCATTAACAATAAAGGTCGTGCCTTCTTTGCCACAATCAACATTGAGCCACCTCTCAATCAAAAGTTGAAGAATTTTGTACTTTTTGGTGAACTCTCTTCCAATGTTCAAGGTCGACTCGAGAAGAATAAAGTCAAGTTCGGTGAAATGGTTTATCCCCTTCCTAGCTGTAACACCCCACGTTAATTGAAGAGGTCCAGCGATAGGCTTAAATGACTAGTGCTTAAAGGGATTGGAAGTATTACTCATATCAACAAAGTGCACTTTCTTTTATGGCCATCCATGCTAAAGAACTCCAAAGTTAAGCGTGCTTGACTGGGAGTAGTCTTAGGATGGGTGACCTCCTGGGAAGCTTTCCGGGATGCGCATGAGAGAGGACAAAAATGCGCTGTAAAGGACCCGTGTTGATCTTTGGGCCATGTACACAGCCTGGTGAGCTATCATAAGTAACCGCTCCCGACCCGGTTTGGGCCGGGGTGTTACACTAGCAATCAAAGTATGCCCAACAACCTTGTGCCATACTCTTATGCCCGGATGATGGAAAAAAAGAGCACGACAATCATGATAAGATGTAATCTCTCTACCGGTAATAGCCTTCCATAAGGGAGCGGGATCATACTTGGTAGGTTTCTTTGTATAGGTCGGGTCATTGCTAAGGCCAAAGACTTTACCAAACTCTTCAAAAGACAATTTCCTATCAACATTCTCGAGCCGGAATTCAATATTCCATATAGCCTCCACCTTGGTAACTTTCAAAGAGCTTAAGAACTCTAAGGTGAGGGATGAGTAAGTCAACTCTTGCATATTAAACAATGTACTCAATCTCATGGACTCGAAAAAGGTCTTTGTTTGTTCTAGGACACCCAATTTTGACAAAGTCTCTCGACAAATGAACTTGGTGGGAAAGATAGTTTTCTTAGCAAAGGAAATAAATTTCTTCCTATGAGAGCCGGAAGTGAAAATTACCTCCGGATAATCATCTAGTTGTTCAACAACCGGAGTAGTAGAAGTAGAAGCTTCCATAGGAGGAATAGACTCTTGGATTTCCAACCTTGCATTTTGAACTACCAATGCCTTTGAAGCTTGAATAGCTTGAAGAGCTTGTTGTCTCTTAGAAAGGTTCTTCTTTTGGGGTGCCTTACTTCCACCTTTCGTTCTTGCCATGCTCCTTTATGTAGTAACACCAAAGATAAGCTTGATTTCTTCAATTTCTTGTAATACCCAAATCGATTTAGGATATTTGAATGCTGCCTTGTATCCCAAAAATCGACTCAAACCTTGAATATGTTGGTGTTTTAATCACTTGTTGTTGGTAAAGGAGTGATTTAATTTTGTTTTGAGGAAGTTTGGATTTGATTTGGTTTATTTTGGTTGAGAAATTTGTTGTTGGTTGATGGAGAGAATGAGGGTTTTGGGGTTTTGGGGTAGTGTTTATGTTTGAATGAATGAAAATGAATTGGGGAAAGGGGGTTTTTAAGACCCGTTGGATTTGAAACCAGAGGGGAGACGAGCGGCCTCGCGTCGGGACGAGCGTCTTTTGCTGCAGAATTGGTTCTGGAAAAATGCGCTAGGGACGAGCGTCTTATCAGCAAGACGAGCGTATTCTTGAGGTGGGACGAGCGTCCTACATTGGAGACGCTCGGATTCCTTTCCAAGAAGAAATCCCAAAAATTGCCAGTGAAAAGACGAGCGGATTTCCTCTGGGACGACCGTCCTGGCTGAGACGAGCGGATTCTCTGGTAGGACGCTCGGATTCTCAGTTAGACCCAAAAGTTTCTTTTTCCAGCTTCTCAAGACGAGCGTCTTTGTCCCTGGACGCTCGAGTTTTCTTCAGGACAAGCGGATTCTCATCGGGTTGCTCGGATTGTCCCTTTGCCACACGGATTCAGGTCCATCCGTGGGTGCTTCGTAACCCGTGTCATTCATTCTTCATTTCTTGTGGTCTTCATTGTGGGGGCACTACAAAGGCTTGGATAGCATAGGCAATTGCTTTCCCCACACTAAGGCAAAACACTACACATCAATAAACAATTGAGTCCCTCTCTCACTTCTCTCAAAATGATGAAAATCTTGATCAAGGCATAAAAATGTAAATCCAAAATTGACCAAAAATGCAATACAATAATTAAATGCAAGTTAGGGAGTTAGAATATTTACAAGTGGTGGTTTAGGGAGGACTCCACCAAACTCTCATACATTAATGACATGTCAAGGGGGCATGTTCAAGGTGTTGTTGATGTTACTCAACACCTTGAAAAAGTAGTCGAAAGCTTGTTCATTGTCATGATAAAGATCTTCAATAGACCTTTGCACTTGTTGTTCTTCATGGTGGTCTTGGGTCATAACATTACCGATATAGGGATTGAATATCCCTTCAAACTCATCATCCCAAAGACCGCATACTTCGTCTACTTGATCCCTAAAAATGTCATGAGTTGATGAAGACAACTCTCCTTCTTTCTTGCCTCGGCCAATGAGGCCTTCTTCTTCACTTATCATGGGTGAGCTTTTCAAGCTCTCTTTGTTGCAATTTCCTTGCTCTTTGGATGGAGCATCATCCACTTTCTTCTTCCATTGAAATTCCAACTTCTTCCTATCATCTTGCCGGCTATAGTGATCAACCATAAAACATGGCTCATGTAATCGTGGAGCTCTCATTGTCTTGTCAAGATTGAAAGTGATGGTTTCATCTCCCACTTCAAGGGTGAGCCCTCCATGTTTTACATCGATCACCGCTCCCGCGGTGTGCAAGAAAGGTCTTCCTAAAATGATAGGAATGTTGGAGTCTTCTTCCATGTCAACAATAACCAAATCCACCGGGATGAAGAATTTGCCAATTCATACCGGCACATCTTCCCATACCCCTAAAGGTGTATTTGTTGATTTATCTGCCATTTGAAGTGTGATATTAGTGCACTTGAGTTCTCCCATTCCTAGCCTCTTGCTTACCGAATATGGCATGACACTAACACTTGCCCCAAAGTCACATAAAGCAATTTCTTGATCGTGGTGTCACCAATGGTACATGGAATGGAGAAACTTCCCGGATCCTTTAGTTTTGGAGGTGAACTTCCTTGTAGGATGGCACTACTCACCTTAGTGAAAGCAATAGTCTCAAGCTTCCGGATGGATTTCTTCTTCGTAAGAATATCTTTCATATACTTTGCATAGGCCGGAAGATGATTGATTAATTCCGTGAATGGAATTGAGACTTCCAAATTCTTCACAATCTCCATGAATTTTCCAAGTTGGTCATCAAAATTAGGCTTAGCTTGACGACTTGGAAAAGGAAGTCTAATCACAATAGGCTCCTTCTCTTTACCCTTCTCTTCATTCTCCTTTCAAACTTCTTGAATGGTGGGTTTTTCTTCTTTAGAGTTTTCAACTACTCTTTCCTTGTTACTAGCATTCACAACATCTTCATCAACGGGCCTCTTCGGCCCTTCATACCTTGTACCACTCCTCAAATGGATGGCACTCACTGATTCTTGTCTTGGGGGATTACCTTGAGGTGGTAATTGCCCCTTTTGTCTTTGAGAGCTTGAAGATTCTAGTTGAGTCATTTGGGTTTCCAACATTTTTGTGTGGGCTAGGATGTTGTTGATGGTGATGTCTTTTTCTTGGCTATCCTTTTGCATTTGGATGAAAATTTCTTGTTGGTTCTTATGTATTTGGAGGACCGCTTTTTGAACATCAAAACCTTGGTCATTTATTTGATTATATTGAGTTTTATTTTGGTAACCTTGGTTTTGGTTATAAAAGGGTCTTTGATTTTGGTTTCTCATTGGAGGCGGGGTGTATGTTGGTTGAGGGTTTTGAACATTTTGGCTTTTGTATGCGAGGTTGGGATGTAATTTGGTGTTTTCATTGTAATAATTGGAATAAGGGGTATCACTCTTGTATGCTTGGAAAGCATTCACTTGTTCCCCTACATTCACTTTGGGCATGTCCCAAAGTTCCACAACTCTCACATATTCCACTTGGAATTGATGAAGATGCCACCATGGCATTAACATTTTGCTTAGGTGATTTGGAGGCTTCTTCAAGCTTAGCCATAGCCTTCTCAAACTTCAAGTTGATGGTATCAATATGAGCACTAAGTTGAGCACCCAATTGAGTAATAGAGTCCACTTCATGCTTTCCTCCTCTAGTAGCCTTTCGAGGTATACTCTATTGTGAGTTATGGACCGACATTTCCTCAATCTTGTTCCATGTTTGATTATCATCAGCTTCGGTAAACATACCGTTTGATCCCATATTGAGAATGTTTCAGGAGTTTTCATAAAGACCATTCCAAAATTGTTGTACGAAGAACCACTCGCTAAGTCCGTGATGAGGACATGAGCGACAAGTTCCTTTGAATCGCTCCCAAGCTTCATACAAAGATTCTTCGTCCCTTTGTTTGAATCCCGTGATTTGGGCTCTTAGCATGTTAGTCTTTTCTGGAGGGTAGAATTTCTTGTAGAAAGCAAGTGCCAATTTCTTCCAAGAGTCAATACCAAGAGTAGCCTTATCAAGGCTCTTTAACCATTGTTTCGCGGTACCAATCAAAGAAAAAGGAAATAAGACCCATCGAATTTGGTCTTGAGTCACTCCGGTTTGAGAAATCGCATCACAATAGTCACAAAAAGTCTCCATGTGAGAATGAGGGTCTTCACTAGGCATCCCCCCAAATTGGCTTCTTTCGACTAATTGGATAAATGCGGATTTTTCAATGAAATTACCGGTCAAATGTTGTGGTTTGGGAGTACCATTTGGTAGGTTCTCCTCGGTTGGTACGGAATGTGATGAAAACTTAGGCATTGTGGGTTGATTTTGTGGTTGATTTTGTGCTGGGTTCTCCTCTCCTTCTCTTGCAAAAGGGTTGATGAACTCAATATTGTTTGGTTGAACATCCACAATCTCACCAATACCTCTCAAAGTATTTCTAGCAAGTCTTCTATTGTTGGTCAAAGTTCTTTCAATTTCAAGATCAATGGGTAACAAGTTACCTTGTGATCTCCTAGACATGCAAAATATCAAACAACTCGAAAACAATTAGAACAAACCTTCAAGAGTTTTACTTCCCCAAGGTAGAGAAAGACACAACTAAAAACAATCAAAGAAAATCAAATCAAGTTATCACCGTCCCCGGCAACGGCGCCATTTTTGGTTCATCGGTTTTGTTACTCGTCGTCAAAAGTTACCTAGACGAAAACAATATTTATAACATCACAAACTACTCTACTATTAGTAAAGAGGTAAGTAAAGGTCGGATCCCAAGGGACGGGTACTGATGTAGGATTTTCGATTGCAAATGGTCGTGTCTAAGGGTGTCACAATTTGGGTTGAGATAAAAGATCACTAAACTAAATAACAATGTAAATAAAAATGCCAGATGATTAAGATGTGATGTAAGCAATTGATTAAAAGCACTAGGGTGTCATGGGTTCATAGGGGATACATGGGAATTGATCATACAAAAATATTCTCAAATTATAAGCAAGCAATTATTGTTCTGATAGGATCGAGTAAGTTTATATCTTACAACCCTAGGAAGGTTTGGGTCCCGGAGCCGAATCGATTATATTGTACAACACCTACAAGTCGACTTAATCCTCCCTACTCAACTATATGCATGGTCTAATGAGACTCGAGTTGGTTTATGTCTTACAAGTCTCATTGAATAGGTAAGTGATGGGTAAAAAATGCAAGGATTCATAGGCTCGCATTTCATCAAACATAACATGTGCATAAGTTGAGATCACAACAAGCAAGCAAATAAATTATGTGAACATATTAGATTAAGTATGAATCATCCCCATGTTGGTTTCCCTTAATTACCCATTAACCCTAGTTAAGAGACTACTCAGTCATTATCAAGTTTAACATGCTAACAAGGTTGTCAATCGTATTAACAAGGCAAAACATGATGAATGAATGGAAATGATTAACAATAATTAAAACAAGGATTAAGAGAGAATTATAACTAAAGATGATTCTAAAATAATAAGCAAAGGATAATAGAAGTACTTGATGATTGATGGAAGGTTGTCAATCTCGTAATAATACCCAAATAATATTCAATTACCCAAAATAAATGATGAACAATAGAGAAATTAAGGAAATGAGATTTGTATTAAAGCATAATTAAGAGTTGATTACAAGATTAAGATGAGATTAAAATTGGATTAGAATAACCTAAAAAGAGCATATGAAGGACATGCTAATCTAATTAGTACAATGGGGTATTTATACTAAGGATTAGGTACATAAATTAGGGTTACTAAGGGCTTAAATGACGATTAAGTCCCTTAAGAAAAGTTGAGGAAGTGCTCCTCTCGAGGGAGATGCGCATATCCATTTTGGTGGTCTTCATGGAATACGCTCGTCCCGAGCGGCTTGGCTGAGGGACGGTCTGCACTGGAGAGGAATCCGAGCGGATTGGTGAGGGCGACGCTCGGATTGAGAGGGACCAGGACGAGATTCTTGGCCACGGGACGCTCGGATTGTAGCAGGCCAGGACGCTCGTCCCGTGCACTGCGACGCCCGGATTGTTAGCTTGTCAGCTTCTCTTCTTTTCTTTCTCCAACAATCTTCAAGGATCTTGTTGGAGATGCAAGGATCTTCTCATCATTTCCCATTTACTTCATTATTTACATATGCCTTCTAGTCTTGTCTTCACTTTGATGCTTGGTCATTAGATTCGATCAATTTAGCTCCATTTTTCCATGAAAATGCAAGGTTCTTACTCCTTTCTTACCAAGGGATCAAAACCTCAAAGAATATGCAAAAAGAAAGACTAAAGATAGTAAATGACTCAATTATGCACTAAAAAGCATAGTAACGAGGCTAAGTCGGGGACTAAATATGCTCTAATATGAGTCACATCAAGGATTAGCAATAGTTGCATCACTCTAATTTCCATTGCTATTTTCCTTTTGTTCTATGCAATCTTTTCATCACATAGAGCCTTTCTGAGTACATGTCTAAACAAGTTTTTAGACTCTGGTTCTAAAGCCACTCATACACTCCCACTATTTTCACAGTCTCTCGGGAGACGATGTTCGGCTAACAGAACTACTCTAGTTCCATTAAACTCCAGATATCAACTGTCTCTTATACAACATCGGATCTTGTAATGTACTTAGCTTTCGTTCATGATTTATATGTATAACTCTTATACAAATCCTTCATATGACATCTTTTATGTATAACTTCTTATACATACATGTATAACTTCTTATACATATATGTATAACTTGTTATACATATTATTCTTTATGCACATAACTCTTTTACATGCTAATCATTCCTTAACGAGGCCCATAACATCTTATAAGCATAGTAATGTTTCCGTGTAATCCTTTTACACGAAATTCATAAATTCCTTCAAACTACAAGAGTAAATTCTCAGTGCTTCTCAAGCACTTAAGGATGCTCTTGATAATCATGTAGTGACACTCACTAGGAAATGATTGGTAATGACTTCTCATATTCTCAATATGATAAGTCCCAACGAGAGAAGCTTTTAGCATATTTAATAGATCCTGCAGCGGAAGCATAAGAGATCATATTAATGTTCAACAACTTGAATGAGTCAAGAATCTTATCACATAAGTCTCTTGACTAAAATGCTAATATCCATGGAGATCTATCTCATTAGATCTGGATATTTAAGATGCGCCATGCTACTCTCAAATTCACCCAAGAATATTTCTAGTTACTAATATGTCAAACACATATTTAGACTAAGAAACATCACTTTAGCTCCCACTAAACTTCATGTATCATCATGGTACCTCGACAACTCGAGTAATACCATTCTGATTGACGACCTGATTGAACTCAAAGTTCCAACACTTTGACGTATATAAGATCACAAAAGGGATCTTTCAAGCATGCAAGGCTTCTTAGCAATGACAAGATCAACAAGCCTTCTCCCTTCATGAGTAACATTCAAGGAGAAAGTTTAGTTATTCTTTTGCCAAACCTCATCCTCATGAGAGGCTATATTGCTAAGAACATATGAATTGATAAAGGCATTTAGGTTGTCACAAACTCTCTGTAACCAACTCAAAATTGAAACATCTTATGTAACCTTTATGACAAGATTAAGGTAACCAAATTTGGTGCAAAGTATTCGCCCCAAATCAAGTCTCGAAAACATCTCATGTTTCCTTCCTTATCACATCTTGTGCAAGAAGACCAATTCAAATTGCGTGATGACACGCCATCACATAGAGTTCATACTATAGAAAAGCCTTTGATGAGGGTTGAAGATTCGTCACTTTCAAAAAGTAACGCAATATTATCGCAAAATTATCTCCTTATAACCACTGAGCCACAATAAAGTACGTCTTCTTGCATTGTACTCAGTTTGTGGGTCTTGGACTTCCGTAAGTTCAAAATTTCTCCCACTCTGTCTTTCAAAAAATGAAAATCTTTCTAGAAAGACAGTATTACGAGCCACAAACTCTTTGTTCTCGTTTTGGAGGAGTAAAAACCAAGTGGTTAAAATTTGGATAACCCTCACAAATACATAAATTGGTCACTACAAAGAAAAGCTTCCATACCGACGGATAAATCCGTCGCAAATAACGAAATCCTGTCGCAAATTTAGCATTTGCAACAGAAACAGCCCGGCGCTCTTTTTCGTCGCAAAATTTTGTTCTGCGACGGAAATTCCGTCGTAAATGAAAATTTACGACGGGTTAAAGCGTCGCAAAGTCCCGTCGCAAAAACTGTCATTGCGACGGAAAATCCGTCGCAAGCCACTGTTCATTCAGGCCACGTAGACACAAAAGTCAAAATGAAAGTCAAAATCAGCGACGGATTTTCCGTCGCAAGCCACTGTTCATTTAGGCCACGTGGACACAAAACTCAAAATGAAAGTCAAAATCTGCGACGGAAGATCCGTCGCAAGCCACTGTTCATTTAGGCCACGTGGACACAACGGTCAACATGAAAGTCAAAATCTGCGACGGAAAATCCGTCGCAAATTCCGTCGCAGCGAAAAATTTTCCAGGAGGTTTACAGCGTTTCCAGCTCCCCCCAATTGCTTATAAAGCAATAACATACGGTTTCCTGCAAACATACAGAAAATTCCAGCATTTGACAAATTCACAACTCGTTTAAGAAGAGATTTCCAAACAACGTTTTCGCATTAACTTAAAATAAAAGGTTTACATAAGTTTAGTACACAACAAAATTAAACTAAATAAGTGTTCAACAAAGAAAGCTAAATAAGTCCATAAACCAACTAATAACTACTAATCAATACACGGGAGTAGGAGTAGGCCTAGCATTATCGCCACCATCATCATCAAAGTCATTTCTATCTTGAGATACACCTCCGGGGTTACAATTTTGAGCAGCAAAACCTTGTTGCCTCAAGAACTCCTCTATTGCCGCAATCCCTTGAGATTGTTCGGCCTTGACTTGTTTAAGTCAGGCATTCTCTTTTGCGACTCTATCAACAAAACCCGGAGTCGAGCGACGGTGGTGCTCCCAAATTTATGGTGCTGCATTTCCCGCGCCAAGTACTCTACCTTTCTTATCAAATCCTCCATGTTCTTCAATATAAATCATTATCATCAATGTTCTCGACCCCATGACTCTGAAGCTGAGTTTTCTTTGAGATGATCTTACCCTATATCATTAAAAAACGAAAGATTAGTTACCATCTACTAAATAATCATGATTGAAAAAATGAGTTAAAAATTAAATAATTATATTACGAAGAGTTGACTGCCTTTTTTGGATAACCATCCTTTTGTGCTATGCTTCCTTGTCTTCTCCAACAACTGCAAAGCGGACAGAATTTCTCCTTTCCCATCTTTATCAACCTAAAATTTTGATACTTGTTAAATATAATTACAAACTTTAAATAAAGTTAAAGAAAAAAAAGGTAATAAATTAAAAAAGCAAGTGAAGAAATTACCATTGAGTCCATATATTGCAATGTGTTTTTTCGACCCATTAGGTGAGTACCCAACGCCTTCCCCTTCTCGTCACATCCCGACTTACGGTTAGCCGAATACTTTTCCGATTTTTCCGTAAAAGTAGGTTCATCAAGTGGTCTATTCTTCAATTTGCGGTGCAACTCAACACTAATCCAATCCGGCTTTTCATGCTCTTCCTTATGATAAGCTCGATAAATCATTTGCCGTAAACAGGTCTTCATGGCATCTTCCCAAGCCTTCCTAACCCTTGCCTTGTCGCGGGGATCGTAACTAACACGCCACTGTTCAATAAAAAATAAAGTTAGAAAATAAACTTCATTGTAAATAAATATAAAATAAATGAATAAAATACCTAATATTAAATTAAATGAAAATTGACAATACCTCAAACCAATTCCACCAATCCTTCTTTATAGTAGATGACGCCAATTTCCAATTAGGAGCATGTTCTTTGTAGTTGCATCCAATATTGTTCGATATCAAGTTCACAACGGATAAATCATTTAACCTGGAAAAAAATGACAATATAATATATATATATTATATTGATGGATCACTGAACCTGGAAAAAAAATGACAATAATATATAAATATATATATAGTTATATAGTTATATATATATATATATAGTTATATATATAGTTATAAAAATAATTAATTACGAAAAAATAACATACTTACCAAACGCCATCTTGCTCAAGAGAATCGAGAGGAATTTTCTCAATTGGCACATTTTGTTGTTCTTGTTGATGACCTACTGGTATTTCTTCATTCTCGTTTTCATGTCCTCGGTTTCCTGCATTATTATTACTACCTAGTCTTCGTCCCCTCATCGCCATAGAAACCAACTAAATTCTTCAACATTGTTAGAAATCAAATAGTAGCAACAAAATAAAAAATCAAATAACAGCAACAAAGTAAGAAATTGGCAAAGTAAGAAATTGGCAAAGTAAGAAATCAAATAATCAAATAATAGCAACAAAATAAGAAATTGACAAAGTAAGAAATCAAATAATCATAAAATAGCAACAAAGTAAGAAATTAAATAGTACTCCCTCCCTCTCGGTCAAGTAATCAAATAATAGCAACAAAGTAAAAAAATAAGATTGAATAAAAAGTAAGACTGAATGAAAACAAACTAGATTTCATTAAATTAAGCCATACGACATCTACAACTAATAGTACCAACAAAGTAATAAGATTGAATGAAAAGATACAAAACATCTACAGCTAATATAAATCCTAGTCATCATCATCATCATTATCATCATCACTTAAATTAGTGTTTTCGTTGCCTTTAAAAAGCGAATCTAAAAAATCCTCATCATCATCTTCTTCTAAATACTTCTTCAAAGCCTCCTCCCCTAACTCTTCCTCATCTTCCTTCTCTTGCATATCATCATTCTGTACTTGCATTTCATCTCCTTGCATTTCTTCTTGTTCTTCCTCCACATTTTCATTCTCATCTTCTATTTCAATTATTGCCAATGTTGTATCACCATTATTAACATCTTCTTGAAAGATAGATTCATCAGTAGGAGCATCAACTTGTGATCTTGCCTTTATTTTAAATACTGCTGACCACTGATCTTTATCTCTTTTGATATTTGGATAAGGAGCATAGAAAACTTGTTCCACTTGATATGCTAACACAAATGGGTCATATTTTGGAAATTTTTTGCTCCGACTAACATCCACAAGTTTATATTCCTTATGTACTTACATTCTTCTTTCTGAGTTATCTATCCAATTACATTTGAATAAAATAACGTTGTAAGGGTTTTTCTCGCAAGTATAAGATAACTCAACAACTTCATTTACGGTTCCATAGTAGTCAGCTCCTTCAGTCGAACTCACACACACTCCATTGTTAATTGTCTTTTTTTGGTGAAATGTGAGAAATATATTAATATGAAAAAATAATTACATTATGGTGTTCATACAAGAGATATCATTCTATAAGATGCATTTTAGTCAACCAATCTCGTTCTGCAAGAGTCAACACTGTTCTTTCCCGGGTTCGAACTCTTGATTTCATATTCTCCAAGATAGCACCTGCCACCCTTTCAGGTCTAAGCAAACTCATCTCATTCCTACTTCTATTTCTCTGCTGCCAGACCTGGTACATCAAGCTCATCACTATGGCATTTTGTACTCCCTTCTGAAGCCCTGTGCCTGCTCTACTACTACACCACTCAACCAAATCCCTGACAGGGAAAGTCCAGGCAGTGTTCTTGTTCAGCTCCACCACCACTCTTCTACTGTAAATGCACTCACAGAACAAGTGCTCAATTGTTTCATCAGCTATGCCACACAAGTAGCATTTCTCCTCAATGACCACCCCAAACCTGACTAGCCTCTCTACTGTATTCAGTGCCTTATGAGCAACCATCCATCCCATAAATTGATGTTTAGGGATTGTCCATCCATTCCAAACTGCCTTATCCCACTGAACTCTTGGCCTTGTACCTCTGAACCAGTCATAACAACCAGCAGGAGAGTATCCTCCTGGTTGAACACTCCACTCCCCATTAACATAACCATTCCTCATTTCTTCCTTAACCTTGCATATTCTCCTCCATACCCAACTTGAGTTCGAACTAGGCTTGTATTCCATCCACGCCTGTCCCTTAAGATAGTTACTTTGCACCCAGTTAACCCAGATAGAGTCTCTTTGTGTAGCAACCCAGTCCACCAGTCTTCCTACCATTGCCTTATTCCAAACTTCCTGGTCTTTGATCCCCAAACCACCTTCCTCCTTAGGTCTGCAAATTGTGTCCCATCCCACTAGGGGAGCTCTCCTGTAGTCTGCTGAGTTATCCCATAGGAAATTCCTACAAACTGCTTCAATCCTTTTGATGATTCCTTTAGGGAGAACAAACATAGATGCCCAGTAAGAGTGTAAAGAATTAAGCACACTCTTGACTATGACTAACCTACCTGCATAAGAGAACTTTCTTGCCCCATACCCATGTATCCTTGCACAAATTTTATCCACAAGACACTCACAATCTTGCTTCCTGAGCCTTGTAGTTTGGATTGGCATACCAAGATATTTAAAAGGGATGCTCCCTTCACTGAAACCTGATATCTGCAATATCTCAGCTTTAAGTTGCTCAGGTACATTCCTGAAGTATGCATTAGATTTCGAGGCACTAACTTGTAATCCAGATGCATTAGAAAATGTAGAAAATGACTGTAACAACAACATCATAGAGGTGGCATCCCCCTTACTGAAGAGCATGACATCATCAGCAAACATAAGACTAGTGAGTCTTTGTTTCTTGCACATAGGATGGTAGTGAAATTCAGGCTTTGAGGAGGCATATTGCAGGGAACGAGTCAGGTACTCCATACACAATGTGAAAATCAGGGGGCAAAGGGGATCCCCCTGTCTTAAGCCCCTCTTCCCCTGGAAGTATCCAAACATTTCTCCATTTAAAGAGAGGGAGAAGGAAGTTGTAGTAATGCATTGAATAATCATTGCTTTAAAATCGAAAGGGAATTGAGCTCCTCCAAAAGATTCTCAACAAAGCACCACTCTACAGTATCATATGCTTTCTGCAAATCTATTTTGAACATACATCTTGGAGATGCCTGAGTCCTTTCATATAGCCTGATCAAGTCTTGACAGATTAAGATGTTCTCTTGTATGCTTCTTTGCTGAATAAAAGCTCCCCAGGTTCGACCTACAATGTGAGGCAACACTTCAGCTAGTCCGGAACAAAGTAACTTTGAGATGACCTTGTAAACAACATTGCAGCAGGCAATTGGTCTGAATTGGAGCACACTTTTTGGTCTGTCACACTTAGGAATTAGTGTAACATTCGTGGAGTTAAGCTGCTTGAGTAGTTGCCTGCTTTGGAAAAAATCTTGACTCGCTCTTATCACATCCCCTCCTATCTCCCCCCAAGCATCTTTGAAAAACTTACTTGTGTAACCATCCGCCCTGGTGATTTAATGTCAGGTATACTAAAGAGAGCTTCTTTTATCTCCTCCCCAGTCCACAGTTTCCTTAGCATATGCCAGTGGTCGCAGCACACACAGTCCTTGAGCAATGATTCTTCTATGTATCTTCTTAGTCTCCTTACTTGATCCAAGTAGAGATTGATAGTAGTCAATAAATGCCGTCTGAATTTGCTCCTGAGTCTCACACACCTTGCCATTCACATCCTCAATCATAGCAACCTTATTCATATTCCTTCTCCTTTTCAAAGACCATGAAAGTATGAGGTATTTGCATCCCCATCCTTTATCCAATTATGCTTAGATTTCTGAACAAGGAAGCTTTCCCTAGCCTTTGCTAGCTCCTGTAGCTGAATAGAGGCTTCATATTCTTCAGTGATCTTTTGCACATTAGTAGGATCCCTGTTAATCCCTTCCCGCACCCTCCACCTTTTTTCTCGTAGGATAGCAATGCATTTTCAATATCACTTTGAAACACTCTTTATTCGGCTCCTTAAGTACGACTTTCATGCCTTTCAAGTTCTTTACCAGTCTAAACATGGGTGTGCCCGTGAAGCCAGCATCCCAATTCTCCCTCACCAACGGAATGAACTTCTCTGAACCACCCTACATGTTGTAGTATTTGAAATTTCTTTTACCCTGACTATGACTAGTGCTCTTTAATAAACAAGGTGTGTGATCCATCAAACCCTCAGGCAAAAAATGAGCATAAATATCAGGAAAGGAATCACACCAGACTTGATTGACCAAGAACCTATCAATTCTGCTATATATACGCTCCTCAGGCTTCTGCTTATTGTTCCAGGTAAACAAGGCTCCTACTGCAGCAACATCTACCACCCCACAATCTGCATTACATCTTCTAAACGGTTCCATTTCACCAGCTGGAGTGTTACCCCCTACTCTCTCTGATGCATTCAGAACACAGTTGAAATCTCCTGCAATTACCCATGGTCCATTAACCAGGTTTGAAATCTTCCTCAAGCTATCCCACAGAGGCTCCCTCTCATGCTGTCCATTGAAGGCATACACCATTGTTAACCAAAAACTCCTCCTATCCACCAATGAATCAACTTTCATATGAACAAATTGAGCATTGTATTCTATCACATTCACCCTAAAGCAACTTGGCTTCCAAATGATCCAAATGCGTCCTCCAGAATGATATCCCGAATTAGTAGTGATACACCAATTAGAAAAACTATTCGCAGCTTTTTGAAAAGCTTTATTCTTTATTTTTGTTTCAAGTAACCCAAATAAACCTATATTATTAGCTTGCAAAAAATTATTTATATCTCTTTGTTTGCCTATCCTATTCATACCCCTTATGTTCCAGAATCCTATCTTATCCATTAGATAAAATAGTATTTGATGCATTACCCTTTTCAGAACTGATCTTCTTAGGAGGGGAGGCAGCAACCTCCTTATAAGAGTAAGCTCCAAAACTCTCATTACTGTACCCCTCCTTTGGTCTTTCATTAGTATGCATCTTCACAAACCTCTTTCTAGGAGTATGAAACCCCACAGCTGATCTCCCTTCCACATGAGTAGTATCCTGAACTGCTGGCTCAGGAGCCCTAGCATGGGCATTCACCTTCTGCACTGGCCTCCATTCCTTCCTAATGAGTTGCTGGTTTGGTTTCTTTGGTTCCCCCTTCCTACAATTCTCCATTTCATGGCCCATACCCTTGCATTTCATACAAGTTACAGGTTTCCATTCATACTCAATATCCACCTTTACCACATCTCCATTCTCATCTTTAAACGATACATTCTTTGGTAATGGTTGGTCCACCTGCAACTCCACCATAACCCTAGCATACCCTAACCTTGTTCTTTCCTCTGTGGCCACATCACATTTCACATACTTGCCTACCAGATTAGTGATCTTAGGAAGACCCTTGCCCCAAAATTTGATAGGCAGATTATGAATTTTAATCCATGCAGTACGCTTTTAACATTTTCCTTACTCATCTCCATGTCCTTCTCCCATGGCTTGACAATCATGGGTTTATTATCAAAGAGGTAATGTCCTGAACATAGCACTCTATCTTTCATCTCCAAGGTTTTGAACCGAACTAGGAATATCCCATTTGGCATGAATGAGATTTTGTCGATGTTAAACTTTGTCCATATTCTCCTTATGAAACCTTCCACAATCTCCCATGGCGGGTTAGCACCTAGGATAAAACATACTACTTGCCTGCTTCCCGATTTCTACCTCTTCTTCAACGTCCTCTATTTGGATCTGTAACATCTCCTCTTGCTCATCCTTCTTATCATCTTCGTATTTTCAATCTCCTCGCCTCTCTGTTTCTCCCCTTTGTTCGGGGTTTTCCGGTTTACTATCCCCTATTCCACGCTATCTTTCACATATTCTTCCTCCTCATCACTTTCCTCTATCTCCTCTTCGCCTCCTTCCTCTTCCGTCTCCACAACCAGTTCTGGTATGCCTACTATGTCATGTATCTTTTTGGATTTACCCATCTCATCAACATCTGGTCCTTCCAACGTAGCATTAGGGTTACTCTGTTCCATATTCTCAATTTCTTCCACTACTTCATCATCGTCCTTCTTCTTTGCAATGATACTCCTTCCTCTCGTGTTCATGTCACGGCGACGTTGTTGGCTAGTTTTCCTAGCCATATGCACGAACAATGGCGGCACTAGTCGTTCATTCTCTTTCTCTCTCTAGGTTTTATGATTTACGTCGTCGGTAAATGGATTTTGCGATTCCATTGTTAATTGTCGACTTTTCCAAATCTTTCCCATCTATGAAAGCTAGAAATTTGTAACCATTGATGGAATAACGCTTCCATGTTCTTACTTTTCTTGAAGGTCCATTTGCTAAGGCAACTACAACTGGATCTTTTAAATTATTTACCTAGTATTAATGATAATGAACTAATTATTTACCAAATAATAATATAATTTAAATAAGCATTATAGAATATATATTATTTACTTACTTGACCTCTAAACCAGTCAGGGAATTTTGTTTCAAATTTGTTCCAAATATCCTCGGCCATAGATACCTCAGGATATTCTCTGTTGATGTAATCCTCAAACAACCTGTTCAAAAATGCCGAATTAAGTTTTGAATTAATTTTGCATGTTTTACTTTTGAAACAACATTTAAAATTAAAATTTTTTTCACCTACCTTTCCATACGTTTCAAATCATCAGAATCACAATTCATGTGTGTGGCAAGGTAGAATACTTCGGCTTTTTCTGACCTATGTCAAGGTCTTTTGCCTTCGTGTCTATATGTTCTTATAAGTAAAAAGAACAAAAATTTGCTATTTCTTCAAGCAAATATGCGTTGCATAATGACCCTTGAACACGAGCTTTATTTCTAATTTTTTTTTTCAAATGATTCAAGAACCTACAAAAAAATTGGTTAAGAATGAATGACATTATGTAATAACCTTAAAAGGCTTCGTAAAAGATATTGATATTAACTCTGAAAAGGATACATCCACCTATTGTAACACCCCCATACTCCAAGTGCCTTACCAGGACCACTCAGGTATAAGGATGCCACCATCTCGGTTACCCGAGGCATGATATTCATAAGACAATAACGAAACAACTTTAAATGATATAACTTTAGTGAAAAGTACAACTGAAGCCAAATCCCAAAATACGGGTACAAGTCCTCAAACCAACTGTATAATCAACTAAAAGTAAAGTTTATAAAACTACGAAGCTACAATGAAGACTTCTATCGTCGGACGGTGGCACATCCCACTATCCCAAAGACTCAACTCAAACTCGCTCACCATTACTGCTCACCATCCCCGAATGGATCACCGCAGTTTTACAAAACAACAACCGGGTCGCATACTAATCACACAACTTATATATATATCAACAATAAGAAAAACAGGCAGCTTACACCGTCACACACACACACAATCACACCAGTCCCATCAATCTCAATCACCGACTGTCCACTGGACCAGCCAAGCCGGTGGGGGACCGCAGCCGTACCCACCTAATCCCCGCTCCTCATATTGAGCGATAACCCTATCCATTAATGTGCACATCCCCTTCTGTGGCGGGTTCCAAGAAGGGCGACACTAGGGCGTGAAGCCACTCCCGCAAGTGACTCCACTCAGCCGAGAACGCATCTCGAGAACCATAGACAAACAATCACAATCACAACCGTCACAATACAATTACGATATTAATCAAACAATAAATCTCAACACATCAACAATCATCTCATTATGGGACTAATACTGAGTAGGAATTCCTACCTGAAAAACACAACAATCAGACGGTCTCTACAACTGTATCAAAAAGCCTCTTCTACAAAACCTCCTCCTATCATACAAACATATAACACTACCAAATCACAATCTACACAAAATCCCCAAATCCCCATATTAGGGTTTAAACAACTTAAAGGAAATACTATACAAATGGTACATAGGTCTTACCCTCGACACAAGGATTTCAACGGTATAACGAACGGTGAAATCCGACCTTCCAAACTCCGGGATTTGCTAACAATGCGATTAAAGTGAAGAACGTAATTTGCTTTCTCTCTTGACATTAATTTAGGTTTTGAAAAGTGTTTAAGAACAATGACGGAAAAGCTTAAATACTTTAATCGCATAATTAACAAAACCCGAGAACTAACTCCCCGTAAACCGGCTACTCGATCGAGTAGCTAAGGTACTCGATCGAGTGCCCCCTTACTCGATCGAGTATCCTAGTTACTCGATCGAGTACCCAACAGGTCAGAAACTATTTTAAAACGCAACTCACCCTTACTCGACAGAGTAAGGCCTACTCGATAGAATACCCAGAGACTCATAAATACGGAATATTATAGTCTTCCCTCCTTAAAAAGAACTTCGTCCCCGAAGTTCAACCCATACTCAAAAACAAACATACTAACTCGATCAAGACACAACAACGTGACTAAGAACTCTAAACAAAACTCCAACCCAAACATGAACTCGTAACACCAACTCCGCTAACTATTCCTACCTCCGCAACATGGCTCACGATATCGTAACAACTCCATACACTACCAACTAGCTCCGTAATATATCATCCAGAGCCAATCCAATATCAAAATACCCATAACATCAAACGGAATGTTACATTCTACCACCCTTAAAAGGAACTTCGTCCTCGAAGTTTACTCAGACTCATAACATCATCCTCCAACTGTCAACACTATATAAAATATTCTCACACTCCGAAGCATCACACTACCACAAGCACGGCCATGGCCTTTTATAAGTATCATCCACAAAACAAATCCCTCCTTTACGCTACGCTAACACTCTACTTCCAATTATATTACAACATACACCACCATGAAACTCTCTTTTATCGCATCCTACTCCTCTTAAGACAAATGTTATGTCCTCGTAACTCACTAATACTAAATCCTTAGCTATATCATCTTATTATCCTCATCACCACCGCATGTCAAAGATAACCACCTATAATCTAAACACTCACCATGCATATATCCAAGGCTCTCTTACTTAAACATTTCTCATACCTCAACTCATTCGGCACACCACCTAACCTATACCATAAAACTCGTAGCAAAAACATCATACTAATTCCCCATTATTACTGCAAAACAACATACCTCTCTATGTAAAGCACCTATCTCCCAAAAGCATAACTCACGATCCACACTCGTTACGTACACTCACACTAGATCCTCAAGTTCTTTCCTTCATTACCGCAAAACTCATACACAACTTAACATGACACTAATACCCAACACCCTACACTAATTGTCCCAAAAACTGATTATGAACCACGTGCAGCTTCTAGATTAGTATAACACATGTTCCACTAGTCACTTACCATGACTATGTCTAACGCCTCATCTTAAAAACAAGGTCAAAAGTACCGTAACAACTTATGACAACTTTGTCCCATCAACAGAATGTCACTATAACATGCCAACAACGAAAACATATACAACTCTCTTTCATATCATACTCTGCCCTCATTCCAAAACTTAACTGGTAAGAAACATCGATAACAAAACAACTGTCTATCTGTACAAAAACCGAAACTCACAGAAGCAACATCAAACAAAACAACAATTTATGTATAACTGGTATGTACTTTCAAACTCGAATCATAATCATCCCGCCTACTCCACCACAACCGGTGACGACATCACAACACCGCCACCAACAGCCACACCGCAGTGCGAAAATACCCGCATCACAACACTAAATATCGTGCCCGGATCACCACCCGAGGCACCACAACCACATCGATAGTCATCACAAATCGCATACAACTCCCATAAATACCGACTCGAATAACTTCTCGGACAAGAAAAACTTACTCAAATCCACTTTACTAAATCATAACACAACATATTTTATGAATTAAACAGATAATAACCTCGTGAATATCATCCCCTTACCATATCACAGATTGACATGTATCATGAATACATACAAGTATAGCCAGTCATGCCAGATCACTCAAATTATTACCTTTTTGAATATCATTCAATTAGATCAGCGTACTCAACATGCATTACAGAACATTCAAATAACAACTTTATGATAATCACACCATACCACGTCTTGTGAGGTCAAAACCTCACACAAACATTTATATATCACGGACCGTAATCACATCCAACCAAATAATCCCGATCACGTAAGTTACCACTCAACAAAGGTTACCTGTCGCCCGAGCTTAACTCGCATGCCCCTCATCACATTCTTCCATTCGCATAACCAGCACCTTCTGCCACACATAACTATACAGCTAACACTCACTATGAGAAACCGCCTCCTAATACTATGTCTTATACTTCCTCACAACCATACCTATCAATTCAATCTCTACAAAATCAGCCTCTGTAGAATTGCCATATTTCCTATTTATCATTAACCTTAACCACTAGCGACAACATCTCCACACAACTACCGTTCATACATCAAACTTCTTACACTCATCTCTAAACATCACCGTTTCTTCCCTATCTTTGGTTATCATCCCCAATAACGAGCATCAATTCCATCAACAAAATTACCTCAACATTATTTCCAATACTATCCTTAATTGTATCATCATCTAACTCTCCACCAAAATCTCATATCCTGCAGATATTATACCAACTTCTTACTTTCCTTAATTCCACAAAACTCAAGACTAATCTTGTTGTTCCGAAGCTCCTGTATAATCATTAATTCAATTCCTCATGATATTATCATGCATCTTGACGATTCCTTACTTTTATATCACATAACTCCGGTGAACATTTTCTTAGTTTTACTCCCCTCATGCTTTTCTTTTTACACTCGACTAAAGCAATTGACCATTCAACTGCTTATTACTTCTTCCTAACTTTTTAGTGCTCCGATCACCTTCTCATTACTCCAAAATTCCAATTCCATTATTTCTTATCGATATTATCTCACTCTTCCTTACCATGGGTCCCCTCTCATCACTCCACTCACTCACACTTGTCGTTAATTTGTCCATAAAAATCAACATTTAAAGTTCAAACAATTACATCTCTAGAAATCAAATTTTTTTTTTTTACCGTTAATTGCCCAAGGAAATCACACATTAGTTTCGTCTCTCGATAATACAAATTTCCAAACTCAGTCACTATCTGCAAATCCACGTCGCTACATGTCTCCATTAAGTTCACTATATACCACACTTCTCAATTCCTCTAAAACGACCTTTCATTACATATATTCTTACTCAACACTATTTCTAACCATCTCCTTCCATAATTCGTTATACATCTCAGGTTGCTACTATCCACATCCTTTCTTTCAATCTTTTCATTCTCACGTTCCTTAAACTTACATCACTCTTTGCCCACATTCACTTACTCTTACATTACTCAACACACAATCATATCACTCATCCCGTCTCAAAAAACATGCTCTATGCCTCAATTAAGCCCTACCAATCTCCCTTTTCTTTTTCCACTATCTATCACAACACATAGAACTCATGTCCTCCCACCGAACTCCTACTCACCACAGGTGCCACTCACTACACCATAAGATTGGGTAACTTACGCATCAGGATCAACATACATGTAAAAAGGTGCATAAAGCAGCAAAATAATACCTTTGAATTAAACACAATATGCAACGAATGTCAAAATATAAGCATATAACCTAAAACAGGGGTCACTAGATCGAGTACAGGCCACTCGATCGAGTAAGTGACTTACTCGATCGAGTAGGTGAAGATCAGAAGCACGAAAAACAAATTACCAGGGCCACTCGATCGAGTAACTGACGTACTCGATCGAGTTCCCCAATACTCGATCGAGTACCAAGGCTACTCGATCGAGTACCTACGCATTTCTCAGCACTGTCCAGTTTTCGTAAAACAGTCATAACTCACTCACTTCTTGGTCGTTTTGGGCATTTGACCTATCGTTAGAATCGTAAAAGAACAAGCTATCACCTCCAATTGGAGTCACATCAAAATCATTTATGCATCTCAAGTTATAACAGTTTAAAGACAACTTTGCTGTAATCAGACGACATAACTATTTGATTTTTACTTCCAAGCAGCTTAAACGACAACCAAGCAAACAAAACCAGTCCAAAACTCATAAAACCAGTATTCATAATCATATGTTACTATTTTCAAAAGTCAAGCAACAACATTCATCATGCACATAGATTATTTAACTTGTCAATCACGATTTACCCACATGCTTTTATTTTATAACTTTACGTCCACAATAACATAATATACGACATAAAATCCCCTATTCACATGTTACTAACATTGCAACATTATACAATCCATTACCCACATAAACATGCTCCACACACATGAATTTCATATTCTTATGCAATTACTTACTTAATCTCTTCCAACCAATTCATCCATTACAGCTACACACTTCTTACAACATATACACATGAACAATCGTGGACAAGTACATAAACTTATCATACAACTCTATGCAAAAAATATACGTATACAACACAACATATATTTTTTTTCACCTACCTTTCCATACCTTTCCATACGTTTCAAATGTTTAAACAACATTTAAACAATATAACCCTATAAACCCTTTGCCCGGCATAATAAGAAAGCTCAATTACTTGATTTAGGGTTCCATAGTAGTCCAACCCTTCAGTTGAATTCACAGAAACCCCATTGCTTAACGTAGACTTCGAAACATCAACTCCCTCCTTATAAGCTCGAAACTTATAGCCGTTGATGGAATACCGTCTCCAAGACTTCACCATGTTACTAGGACCCAATGCTAAAGCTATTATTAGATGATCCTTCAATCTATGAACCTATGAATAAAAAAATGTTAATTAAGTTGTTATATTTTTTTCAATATCTAATAAGAAATCTAAATGTATAGTTCAATTTCAAAGAAAATGTATCATCACTTACTTGATTTCGGAACCATTTCGGAAAACTTTTCTCATGTGATGCCCAAACATCATCAGAGGATGTGACATCAGGAAAATTGATTTTGATATGTGCCTCAAATTCCCTATAAGTAGGGAAAGCATGTTTTAGTTATGTATTAATTACCTATAAATTCGATCTAATTTGATAATTAAAAAACAATTGAGTAATGATGAAGTATTAACTTACTTTTCATAAGTATCTAAAAAGCTCCACAGTTCCTTAGCACATAAAAATGAGCTTCTTCATACTCTTTCTCAGTTAAGTACCTCTGTATACATTTTCCGGTTGTAGTTCCCATGTCATCATTGAATAACTCAGGTAACTTAGATTTCAGCTGGTCATCGGAATTTACACCAACATCTAAGTCTTTTGCTTTTGTGTCAATGTGATCTTCGAAATAAAAAGAACAGAAATTTGAAATTTCCTCTAACAAAAAAGCGTTGCATATTGAACCCTCCACCCGAGCTTTGTTGCCAATCTTTTTTTTTATATGATTAAGAAATCTCTCAAATGGATACATCCATCGATATTGGACAGTCCTCCAACTTTTGCTTCATAAGGTAGGTGAAGAGGCAAATGCTCCATGGAATTGAAAAAGACGGGGGAAATATCTTCTCTAACTTGCATATTATCTCCGCAATGTTTGACTCTAGACGTTCCCATAGAATCAACTCTAATCGTAGAAGTACACGGTCTCTAAAAATTGGCTTATCTCAGTTATTGCATTCCAAGGACCTGTCGGGAGCAACTCTTTCAAGGCAACCGGGAGTAGTCGTTCCATAAAGACATGACAATCATGACTTTTCATGGAATGTAACACCATCTTTTTATGGTCAACACACCGACTCAAATCTGAAGCATAACCATCCGGGAATTTTAAGTTAGCAACCCAGTCACATAGAGCCTTTTTCTCCGCGTTTGATAAAACAAACCTAGATGATGTGTTCCGTTTATAGCAAAGTTCATTAAAGTCTTCTTTACCCTTAGTGTCAAATTTAGTTTTACCTGGTACATCCATGATGGTGTTGATAAGTTGTTCAAAAAAATTTTTCTCAATGTGCATAACATCCAAGTTGTGTCGAATCAGCAACGTTTTCCAATAGGGAAGTTCCCAGAATATGCTTTGTTTCCACCAACCTTCATTCTGATCTTTCAATCTTTTCAATTCTTTATCAGAAGCATCAACTATTTTAGGCAAGTCTTTTACGGATTCCCACACTTCATCACCCGTTAGTTTCGATGCGGCTATGCGATTCTCAGTTTTTCTGTTTTTAAGAAAATGCTTACAATTGTCGCGGAAAGGATGATCAGGTGTTAAGAACTCACGGTGACAATCAAACCAACAAACCTTTTTGCTATTTTTAAGCCAAAAAGATCTATGATCATTTTCTAGACAATAAGGACAGGCACGATATCCACTTGTGGACCAACCGTAAAGCATGCCATATGCCGGAAAATCGTTGATCGTCCACATTAATGCAACCTTTAATTGAAAATTTTGTTTCTTAGAGACATCATAGGTGTCCACGCCGGTTTCCCAAAGTTGTTTCAACTCTTTGATCAACGGTTGGAGGAAAACATCTAAATTTGTTTTCGATTCTTAGGACCGGAACTAGCACAGACAAGAAGAATGTAAATTGTCTCTTCATGCATAACCAAGGAGGTAAGTTGTACGGAGTCACAATCACGGGCCAACAAGAGTATTTCGTCCCAAATCGCCCAAAAGGTTGAAATCCATCCGTACACAAACCTAGCCTAACATTCCGGGGTTCACTTGCAAAATCTGGATGCTCTCTATCGAAATGCTTCCACGCTTCTCCATCACTTGGATGTGCCATTGTCCCCCTTTCTCTTAATCGAGAGTTTTTGTAGTGCCAACTCATCTCACCTGCTATGTGCTTGGTTGCATATAGTCGTTGTAACCTTGGCGCAAGCGAGAAATAAGTTATTGGTTTACATGGAATTCGCCTCCCACTTGAATTCTTTTTACCTTTATACCGAGATGCACGACACTTTGTACATTCTTCAAGATTAGAATTTTCCTCCTATAAAAGCATGCATCCATTGATACATGCATCAATCTTTTCATGGGGAAGTTGGAGTCCCTTCAGAACTTTTTTAATCTCATAAAAATTGCGCGCCATTTGATTTTCCTTTGGAATTATGTCACCAACGAACGACACAAAACTATTAGCGCATCTAAGAGATATGTTGTTCTCACATTTGATTGATAACACCTAGCAAATGCTTTTGCTTGCAACAAACTCATATCACTTCCCTCAAACACCGGTTGTTCAAATTGCTCTAACATTTTAAAGAACGAAGAAACTTGGGGGTTCGGGGTTTCATAACGCACTTCTTCATCGTCAAGGTCATCGAGGATTAAGTCGATCCTCCAAAATTTGGTCAACAGGATCACGCAATGCATTTTCCACGAACTCACGGTAAGGATTCTCACTAGCATTTGTACTAGGTAGTTTCTCACCGTGATACGTCCATACATAATAATTATCGGCGAAACCATACGACCAAAGATGAATTTGAACATCTGCTTTCCTTTTAAAACCTAGGTTTTTGCATTTCTTACACGGACACCTCATTTCACCTAAATTCTTGTACTCACTACTTCCCTCCGCGAATTTAATAAACTCTTTCACCCCCTCTGCATATGCTTTCTTGGGTTTCTTTTTTTCGTCTAATCTTTCATACATCCACTGCCGTTCTAATCTTTTCATGTTATTATATATCTACACATTTATATATATCATTAAAAAAGATAATAACCTAACAATAATCAAAATCAAGCATAATAAACAATAATTTAACATTTTAACAAATATAAATATTGTATTTCTTTGAATTGGGTCCTTATCACTCCAACCTAAACCCATCAATGTACGTTTTAAGTCACTAGCAAACATGTACTTGTGATTTATTAATGAGAAAAAAAATTCGGCAGCAATTCCCATCCGTTCTCCAAATACACAATATAGAATAAATAATTACTCTACATATGCATTTAGAGAACATTAAAGGAATTGTCACCAAACTCTTTTCTTATTAACAAATCACAAGCACATGTTTACTACCTAAGTGACTTAAAATGTACAAAGACAGTCCCAAAACGGGGACTATTCAAAAATTACTCCTAGTGAGTAATTTTTGAACGGGTACTAGGTCAATATGAACAATAATTTTAACAATATTAAAAACAAAACATACAACAATGACTACTTTTTCAATTAACAAAAACTAACATGATTTACTTTTCATTTTACATATCTAGTCTAATTCATATCTATTCTAATTAACATTTAACAATAATCTAATTTTTAATAATAAAATTAAATATCTATCTTAACTCAACATGCATACATTAAATAAAAAAAAAATATAACTAATAATCTAAATTAACAACATACATTAACAACATACATCCGTCACAACATTGGCTTCTATCCTAAGTCAACATGCATCAACACCAACCCTTTTTCAACAACAATTAAAACAATAACTAATAATCTAAATTAATTAAACTAATTAAAAAAATTAAAAAGAGTAATATCCGCGTTTTTCACAATTGATTTAATATCCGTCGAGAGAAACCTCTGACGGATTAAAACAATAACTAATAATCTAAATTAATTAAACTAATTAAAAGGAGTAATACCTAATTAACTTGACCAAAAAAAATGAAAAAGGAAGTGCAGTGGTGGCGGCTGCGGCGGCTGGCGGCGGCGGCGGCCTACTATTAACAAAAAAAAAAGATAAATAAGAAAAGGAGAAGGAAAAGGATGAAGGAGAAGGAAAAAGATAAAGAAAATAGAAAAAAAGATAAAGTTAATTACCTTATAGTGATGGCGACGGCGTGGTGGTGTTGGTGGTGGTGGTGGTGGCGCCGGAAGTGGAGGAGGGTGGTGGTGGTGTCGGGTTTTATGGAGGTAAGGGGTTGAGGCGATTTTAATTGATTTGGGGGAATTTTAGTAAAGTGAAGGAGGAAATCTTCGCGTGTTGCAGTTAATAGAAACCACTGACGGAAATTCCGTCAGTTAAATAGAAATCCTGACGGAAATTCCGTCAGTATTATTATTAAACTGACGGAAAATCCGTCACTGCTCACTTTATCAGAAAAATAATGCAAGGACTGTACACGTCAGTTAAAGTAAAACTCCTGACGGAATATCCGTCAGTTTTTTCAAAAAACTGACGGAATATCCGTCACTAGGTCAATTATTGTGACACCCTGTCACACACTATCACCCACTAATAATTGACCAAGTGACGGATATTCCGTCGCTTTTTTGAAAAAAGCGACGGATATTCCGTCGTCCAGTAAGTGATTTCACCGCTATCCAATTTAACGCGCAAAAAGCATTGACGGATTTTCCGTCGGATAAAAGATTCCTGACGGAATTTCCGTCACGCGATTCTTTTGGCGCCTTTGACTTGGTCAACGCGCTAATAGATACTCGACGGGATATCCGTCGAAACTTCTTGACGGAATTTCCGTCACACATCCGTCGATAACCCGTGTTTTCTGAAGGCCTCTTTTTTCCGTCGGTAGGGCCGTCAGTAAGCCGCGTTTTTCTTGTAGTGATAGTGAAATAACAACTGAAAGTAAAACAAAGTCTCCAAATACGATCAAAACATAAGTCTGATAAAACTACTAAAAGACTAAGGTGGGCTAGGCACTAAGTCAGTCATCCAAGCTCTCTTCCCGCCAGCTCCCATCGCCTCTCGAATACACCAATCTGCTTCCCAATAATTGGATCATCACGGCGTACACGAATACACGGTCGACCACGAAGTTTGAGTAGGTAACACAATTAACAGTAACATAAAACACATACTCCTCCATCATCAACACCGCCATCACAACTCACAACCCGGACAACCCAGCCATACCGATCCCCGGTAGACTATAAATATCGACCGTAGCCGATCTCACAACAGAACGAGGACACCGGGGCAAGTCTGCGAGAACCCGCTGGCCTTATCACAATGTCATCGTCACCACCTCCACCAACTCCAATGTAATAATAAAACAACAGTTCAACAATAGTACTTAACGAAAAGAAATCAGGCAATCATATTATAACATGTAAATCACCGATTTAGTCAATCCAGTCACATAGTATTATATCAAGTCCAGTGTATTCCCCTACCTCAAATAGCGGTAAAAGCTAATCAAGCTCAAGTACTCCACCCGAAACTCGCCACCTAAACATATACATAACATAATTAATTCAATTAACTATTCCCGTTCCCATACTCAAGAGCTACTATAAGTAGAAACTTTCCCAATTTAGAAGTTACTAAAAATATAAGTTACCCAAAATAGAAAGTTTCCTAAACTGGGAAGTTTCCCAAGTAGCAATTACCAAAAATAGCAAGTTACTAAAAATAGTAACCTTCCCGAAATAAAATCCCGACTCAAAACTTAAATACATTATTCCGTCACCGCAACTTAATATTAACTCAATAATTAAACTAATAATGTACATAATGGAAATATACATATTCCCGACTCATTAAAATAAAAAAATCGCAACAAAAGACCCAAAATACAAGAATCCAACCCGACTTCCAAACACCCCCTCTTCAACTCGCCTCAACTCTCCCCGTCGCCACCAACCAACCTCACACCGACCACCGGGCCGACACTCAGGTCTGGCCTGGTCACCTCCCACCACCACCAACGTGGTCGACCCACGCCGGCGGTCGAGCCACCACCACCAACACCCCTGTTCACACCCACCGCAACCAAAACGCCCGAATAGTCCCCTTTAACCCGACACCACCACGACACTCCCCTGCCACCTCACCAACCACCACCATTGCCACCACCGTCGCACGGCACGGCGACTCGACACACGTGGCACCACCGATTCGACCTCCCCCGAGTCCACGGTGGTGCCACCCCTTTACCCTATGTTTGAAACACAAACAAAAACCCCCAACCAACCCCGACACCTAAACACCACCACTGCAACCACCACCAGCAACGACCACCACTCTAACCACCACCACCCGACTCGACTCCACACCAACAACACATCCCACAACCCCACGACAGCCACAACAGTCCCTAAAAGACACATAACACAATTCAAAACAATGGGACAGTAAATGAAAACGGAAATCTTACCTATGACGGCCGTCGACCTGTGCTTTTCCGGCCAGCACAACCACCCTCGACCCCTAGCAAAGGCTCCCCTGGACTCTTGGCAGACCCTACTCCCTCCACACTCACCGGCGTGCTCTCTTTGGCCGTGTATAATGCTTGAACGTGAATGGAAAGAGGGGTTGATGTATGTGATGTCAAAATGACGGTAGGGAGGGGAATAGGGTTTTAAAGGTGTATTAGGGTTTGTTTTTAGGGTTTGGTGAGGTAAAAAGGTAGGTGGGTAAATGGGTAATAAGTGGGTAAATGGGTTATGACCCCTCGACCCAAAATGCCACTCAATTATAAACCCGACTCATCTCGCGATATAAATTAAACAATTATTTTTACGCTTTTATCATTACCTTTACGCCACCATTAAATAATAAAACTCGCCCAAACGATAATAAAATACGGGGTATTACAGTCTTCCCCCCTTAAAAAGAACTTCGTCCCGAAGTTCGCTCCCATACCAAACATGACATACGAAAATATAAAAGACATCTCGTATAACTAACACGGTCAAACACACTACTAGACTACATAAACACGAAATGTTACATTCTACCCTCCTAAAAAGAAAGTTACGTCCCGTAACTTACCTCAAGTGAACAGATGCGGATAACTCTCTCTCATCGCGGCCTCGGTTTCCCAGGTAGCCTCCTCTGCTTTATGATTAGACCACAACACTTTCACTAAAGCAGTCTCTCCGTGCCTGGTCTTTCTAACCTTCCTGTCCAAGATCTCCTTAGGCGTCTCGATGTAAGTCAACTGCTCGTCCACCTCGACCACATCATGGCTCAAAATATGCGAAGGGTCACTCAAATATCTCCGCAACTGAGAAACATGGAAGACATTATGTACCCTGGCTAAAGCTGGTGGTAGAGCTAGCCGATATGCCACTTCTCCAACCCTATCCAGGATCTCATATGGCCCAATAAATTTCTGGCTCAACTTTCCCCGCTTCCCGAATCTCATCACTCCCTTCATAGGAGACACTCTAAGAAGTACTTTCTCCCCCACCTGGAAAGAAATGTCGCTTCTCCTAGCGTCAAGATAGCTCTTCTTCTCCGGTCTGGGCAGCCCTCATCTTCTCGTCGAATGATCTCGCACTGTTCAACCATCTCCTGAATCATCTCTGGTCTCAAAACTACCGCATCGCTCGATCATCCCAACACACAGACTCCTACACTTCCCGCCATACGAGCCTCAAATGGAGCCATCCCAATACTAGCGTGGTAACTGTTGTTGTACGAAAACTCAATCAACCCCAGTCTATCCTCCCAAGACCCGCCGAACTCCAAAACACAAGCCCTCAACATGTCCTCGAGTGTCTGAATAGTCCTCTCTGTCTGACCATCTGTAGCTGGATGAAAAGCGGTGCTCATCTTTAACTGAGTACCCATTAGTGATCAGTAACTCCCCGCTGAATTTGGATAGAAACTCGAGTCTCTATCGGAAATGATGTCCTTGGGTACACCATGCAGCTTCACCACATACTGAACATAAGCCTTGGCCAACTCAGCTTTACTCCAAGTATCCTTCATGGGGATAAAGTGAGCCGACTTGGTTAGCCTATCCACGATCACCCAAATCATATTGTTACCTCTCTGAGTTCGAGGCAACCCAACGATGAAATCCATGGAAATGCTTTCCCACTTCCACTCCGGCACATCTAATGGTTGAACCTTCCCTTGCGGTCTCTTATGTTCACCCTTCACTCTCTGGCATGTCAAGCATCGAGCTACGAACACAGCAACTTCCCTCTTCATATTCGGCCACCAAAAGGTCTTCTTGAGGTCCTTGTATAACTTATCTCCTCCAGGATGAACCGAGTATGGCGTGGCATGTGCCTCAGTAAGAATCTTCCTCTTCAGCTCATCATTATCCGGAACACACCACCGTCCCCCAAACCTCAGACTACCATCAGCGTGGATAACAAACCTGGAATCAACCCCAGATTCTGCCTGTTCTACTGTACTACGCCACTTCTGGATTCTAGCATCGGCTTTCTGTAGCTCTCTGATCTCCTCATATAACTCCGGCTCAACGGTCAAGTCCCCAAGAGTCTCTCCTTGCCGAATCACGTGGATTCCCATCCCCCGCAGCTCATTATGCATCCTCACTCTAGACCTAGCACTGTTCAAAGCATGGATGGATTTCCTGCTTAAGGCATCGGCTACGACATTCGCTTTCTCCTCATGATAAAGTATCTCCATGTCATAGTCGCCAATCAATTCGATCCATCTCCGCTGTCTCATGTTCAACTCCTTCTGTGTATAAATGTACTTTAAGCTCTTGTGGTCGGAAAACACTTTGAAGGTAGCCCCATAAAGATAGTGTCGCCATAGTTTGAGCGCAAACACCACAGCCCCCAACTCTAGATCATGAGTAGGGTAATTCTCCTCATAGGTCTTCAACGTCGAGAAGCGTAAGCGATTACCTTCCGTTTTGCATCAATACGCACCCTGCACCCTTCTTGGAAGCATCGGTATACACCTCGAAATTATCATTCCCATCTGGTAGTGCAAGGATAGGAGCTGTAGTTAGTCGTTCTTTGAGGGTTAGAAACGCCTCCTCACAACTCTCATCCCAAACAAACCTGTTCTCCTTCCGCATTAAGGACGTCAATGGCTTTGCGATCTTTGAGAAGTCCTTGACAAACCTTCGGTAATAGCCTGCTAGCCCCAAGAAGCTTCGGATCTCACCCACATTCTTAGGACTCTGCCATCTCGTCACTGCCTCAATCTTGCTAGGATCAACCGACACCCCTTCCTTGGAAATCACATGGCCCAGAAAAGCAACTTTCTTCAACCGGAACTCGCACTTGCTCGGCTTGGCATATAACTGGTTCTCCTCCAAGGTTTTCGATTACTAACCTCAAATGTTCCTCATGTTCCTCCTCATTCTTGGAGTATACCAGGATATCATCGATGAACACAACCACGAACTTGTCCGGTATGGATCAACACTCGATTCATCAAGTCCATGAACACTGCTTGCGCATTAGTCAACCCGAATGGCATGACCACGAACTCATAGTGCCCATATCTTGTTCTGAAAGCGGTCTTAGGTATATCCTCGTTCTTAATTCTCAACTGGTGATAACCTGACCTCAAATCGATCTTAGAGAAAACTCCGGCTCCACTCAATTGATCGAACAAATCATCGATCCTTGGCAAAGGATAACGGTTCTTGATGGTCACATTGTTCAACTCACGGTAATCCACGCAAAGTCTCAAGCTTCCATCTTTCTTCTTGACAAACAACACTGGTGCTCCCCAAGGTGAAACACTAGGCCGTATGTAACCTTTCTCTGCTAGCTCATCCAACTGCTTCTTCAATTCCTCCATCTCTTTCGGCCCCATACGATAAGGTGGTTTAGAAATCGGTCCTGTTCCTGGCTTCAGATCAATGGAAAAGTCCACTTCTCTTTTCGGGGGTAACCCCGGAATGTCCTCCGGAAATACATTCTCGAACTCCCTCACCACTGGAATCTCAGACACCTTAGGGGTCTCCGACTCACTATCCCACATCTGGCACAAGATTAATCGGTCTCCTTTCCTCGGACTCGACTTCGTGGTATTAACAGATATGAATTTGACTCTTGGCTTGACCACATACCCCTTATAAGACACCCCGACTCCCTTAGGTCCCCTCAAAGAGATTTTCTTCGATGGCAACGATAAAAGCTTTGTACTTCCCTAACCACCATCCCCGAATCACCTCAAAACCCCCCAAGGGAAACTCTATAAGGTCACAAGTGAAACACAACCTCTCCGATCCCGGTTGGTACCCCGTGTAGACTCTATCACAAGATACCGACTCCCCCGAAGGTACCACTACCGAATCAACAATTCTATCATATGACTTAAGGTTTAAGACTCTGGCATGTTCCGCAGATATAAAAGAATGTGTAGCTCCGGAATCAAACAACACAAAGGTGGGTTTAGAGTTAACAGGAAATGTACCAGTCACCACATGAGAGTCATTCTTAGCTGCCTCCTTCCCCATGGCGAAGAGCTTGCCACTGGACTTAGCCCCACTCTGACTTGAAGAAGTCTGCTCCAGTTGTTTGTTCCCTTCATTTGCGCCTCTTCGAAAGTTGGTGCTCCCACTCTGTTGCTCTGCTGACACGGTTCGGTAGTTGTTGTAGCTTCCCAGGCGTTCACTAGCTCCGGACCTCGCACCTCCCCCATAGCCAGACATAGGTGTGCGATAATGTTATACCTGACCCCGAACGAGAGCCACCGAACCCGGACATAGGTGCCCCGTATCCACCGGGATCGATTCGCCCCGGATGATCGGCATTCAAACCTCTTGTGTCCCGTCTTTCCACAACCAAAACAAGTAAGCCCCTTGAACTACCTCCCCCGCCGGTGCCCCGAAGCCGCCTCCACTCGAGCTCTCACACCCCTGGGCACTGTTAGTGGAGTACCCACCATATCTGCCCGAACTCGCTTCTTTGCCCCGATATCGCTTGTGGTCTCCGGCTTTCTTTTCTCGGCCTTGCCTTTCTTATCCGCCTTGATCTGCTCCGAGAGCCTCTCGAGACACCACCCTCAAGTAAATGTCCTGAACTGTAGTGGGTGGAGCCGCTGTGAGCCTCTTCTTGATGTCCATAGTGAGCCCCCGCTCAAACCTCATAGCCAGCATAGCTTCATTCTGCCCAAAGTCATCAATGTATGAGGATAACTGTCGAAATTTCCGATGATAAATCTCCACTGTCATATCTTCTGTCATCTTGAAGGTGTCAAACTCCTCCCGTAGTTTGGCTTTTTGGAACTCGGGCATAAACTCATTCTTCAAAAGCTCTTGGAATTCCAACCAAGATACATGTCCCGTCTCAAGATCCCTAGCAACCTCTCGTATCTCCACCTTGTTCCTGGTCCACCAGTCACCGGCTGTGGCCCTAAGATAGTGGGCAGCTTGATCCACCTGCAGCTCTTCTGGACATGCTAACAGTTCAAACAGGTTGGTGAATTCTCGACACCATTCCCCCAGCAACTGTGGTTCCCCCTCTCCAGTGAATATTGTGGGGTTATGCCTTGCCACAATGGTACTCATCTTTCCCGGGTCCAATCGTTTGGCCTTTAGGGCCTCATTCTCAGCTCGGAGCCTATCCAACTCCGCTTGGATGTCGTTAGCGGTATCCCTTCTCGGAGGCATGTCTATAAAAATCAAGAGAGTTAGTGATGTTCCCTGCAACACTAGAATTACTTAGTCAATTCTACCCTACATATCTAGCTAGCATGGTTCAGGGATCACATAACCGCCTATCACTAGACATAACATCCATCTTAAGTTCTTAAGCATCATGTTTATAAATATCTCACTTCCTTATTATGCCAATTCTTCCCTCTGAATCACCATTAACACATGCATACTTATACTAACAGTATATCACCTTGCCTAATTCTCACATCATGGAATAGTTTTTCATGTTCAATATCACACAACTTTCCTACTCTACCCTTTTCTCTCGTATGATCTCAAGGTACCCGGGTCAAACTGAGAGGGCCGATGGTTCGGTGTGAGGGGGCCCCTAACTCATCCCTTGCCTTTAGTGTGCTCCTAACAGTTCTATCCCGGGGTTCATTTTATTTGACTCTTCCTACATTCATTAGATTCATTGGTTTAGGCCTGAGGATCGTTCTCTCTGATACCACTTTGTAACACCCCCATTTATTTAAGGACCTGATCTAGGACTCCTCAGATAAATGATGGTGTTACCATCTCGGAAACCCGAGGCAGTAGATAACAAAGGAAAGAAACACAGTACTTTATTATAATGTTAATAGTGAAATAACAACTGAAAGTAAAACAAAGTCTCCAAATACGATCAAAACATAAGTCTGATAAAACTACTAAAAGACTAAGGTGGGCTAGGCACTAAGTCAGTCATCCAAGCTCTCTTCCCGGCCAGCTCCCATCAGTCTCTGAATACCTGTCAATCTGCTCCCCAATAATTGGATCATCACAGGCGTACACGAATACACGGGGTCGACCACGGCCGAGTAGGTAACACAATTAACGAAAATATAAAACACATACTCCTCCATCATCAACACCGCCATCACAACTCACAACCCGGACAACCCAACCATACCGATCCCCGGTAGACTATAAATATCGACCGTAGCCGATCTCGCCATTTCCTTGTTGAGGACACCAGGGCAAGTCCTGCAGAACCCGCCCGGCCTTATCACAATGTCATCGTCACCACCTCCACCAACTCCAATGTAATAATAAAACAAAGCGGTTCAACAATAGTACTTAACGAAAAGAAATCGTGCAATCATATTATAACATGTAAATCACCGATTTAGTCAATCCAATCACATAGTATTATATCAAGTCCAGTGTATTCCCCTACCTCAAATAGCGGTAAAAGCTAACTGAAGCTCAGAAGTACTCCACCCGAAACTCGCCACCTAAACATATACATAACATAATTAATTCAATTAACTATTCCCGTTCCCATACTCAAGAGCTACTATAAGTAGAAACTTTCCCAATTTAGAAGTTACTAAAAATATAAGTTACCCAAAATAGAAAGTTTCCTAAAATGGGAAGTTTCCCAAGTAGCAATTACCAAAAATAGCAAGTTACTAAAAATAGTAACCTTCCCGAAATAAAATCCCGACTCAAAACTTAAATACATTATTCCGTCACCGCAACTTAATATTAACTCAATAATTAAACTAATAATGTACATAATGGAAATATACATATTCCCGACTCATTAAAATAAAAAAATCGCAATAAAAGACCCAAAATACAAGAATCCAACCCGACTTCCAAACACCCCCTCTTCAACTCGCCTCAACTCTCCCCGTCAGCCACCAACCCTCACCGCCGACCACCAGGCCTGACACCAGGTCTGGCCTGGTCACCTCCCACCACCACCAACGTGGTCGACCCACGCCGGCGGTCGAGCCACCACCACCAACACCCCCCTGTTCACACCCGGCCCGCAACCAAAACGCCCGAATAGGTCCCTTTTAACCCGACAGCCACCACGACACTCCCCTGCCACCTCACCAACCACCACCATTGCCACCACCGTCGCACGGCGACTCTGACACACGTGGCACCACCGATTCGACCTCCCCCGAGTCCACGGTGGTGCCACCCCTTTACCCTATGTCTGAAACACAAACAAAAACCCCCAACCAACCCCGACACCTAAACACCACCACTGCAACCACCACCAGCAACGACCACCACTCTAACCACCACCACCCGACTCGACTCCACACCAACAACACATCCCACAACCCCACGACAGCCACAACAGTCCCTAAAAGACACATAACACAATTCAAAACAATGACAGAAATGAAAACGGAAATCTTACCTATGACGGCCGTCGACCTGTGCTTTTCCGGCCAGCACAACCACCCTCGACCCCTAGCAAAGGCTCCCCTGGACTCTTGGCAGACCCTACTCCCTCCACACTCACCGGCGTGCTCTCTTTGGCCGTGTATAATGCTTGAACGTGAATGGAAAGAGGGGTTGATGTATGTGATGTCAAAATGACGGTAGGGAGGGGAATAGGGTTTTAAAGGTGTATTATGGTTTGTTTTTAGGGTTTGGTGAGGTAAAAAGGTAGGTGGGTAAATGGGTAACAAGTGGGTAAATGGGTTATGACCCCTCGACCCAAAATGCCACTCAATTATAAACCCGACTCATCTCGCGATATAAATTAAACAATTATTTTTACGCTTTTATCATTACCTTTACGCCACCATTAAATAATAAAACTCGCCCAAACGATAATAAAATACGGGGTATTACATTAGCCATTCTTCTTCCAAAACTTTCTTTTGGTCTCCTCGTGTAGTAATCTTGAGAACATATTCTTTTGATTACTTCACTTGGTCTGTTTTGTCATGTAGATTTCATCTATTCGAGACCATAGATCTCATCTATTCGTGTACACTATCTATATAGGTATACAAATCATTCTTTCTTGCGTAGATCTCATTTACACAAGTATCCAAATTTACTTTGTGTTCTTTGTGTCTTCAGTTTTCTCCCACTCTATCTTTAGAATAAATACACTAGAGATTCAAAGATAGCTTATGAGACAGAAATAATGATTTTTGAAGTGTAAGGAGGACTAATAGTTTTAGATTTGATAAGTGTACTTGCTGATTGACATTCTTTTAAGAGAGTTCATCAACTCATCATCACTTCATAATTGATCATACACAAGCCTTAAGCTTCTGGACATATAATGAATCCCATCATTATAGTTGTCTATTAGATCACTTTAAGTGAATGATCATATGTTTCTATGAGCAAGCATATAAAGACGAATTTTTAGATCAAAGATAATACGATAAAACGGGTGACTTGGGTTGCAAACCAAGCCACCATAATCCAAAATACAACAATTGTTTAGAAAGGATCAAACATTTCCATATCGAACACGGAAATCAAAATAGTTCTAAAAATCCGAAACATAAATTAAAATAAGACAATAAAAATCCAAGCTTCATGGAAGCTACTCCTAGCTTCTTGATGATTTCTCAAGCTTGCTTTTCCTTTCCCTTGTCCTTGCTTGGTGGAGGCCCTATTCACAATAAAAAGGGGATACATTATCACAACTTTGTATCACAATATCATAGTTGAATTAGAAACATAAAAGAAAGGATAGTCATTTACCTACTGGAGTGATCTTTCCAGCTTTGATGTCACCAAGATACTTGGAACAATTCCTCTTCCAATGTCCAACACCATTACAATAATGACATTTGTCAAGAGGAGCCTTCTTGGTCTTGGAAGTGCTAGCTTCAAAAGTCTTAGCTTTGGTGAAAGTGGGAGCTTGCTTCTTACCCTTCTTCCCATTCTTCTTGAATTTTCCCTTGCTCTTGGTGCTTATGTTAAGCACATCCTTAGGTGGGTTAACATTTAACCCCATGTCTCTTTCGGCTTGCACAAGTAATTTGTAAAACTCTTCAAGAGACACGTCCTTGTCTTGGATGTTAAAATTCACCCGGAATTGAACATATGCCTTGACTTTGGATAAGGAGTGTAGAATCCTATCTACAATGAGTTCTTTGGGGATTTCAACCTTTTGAATCTTCAAAATCTCGACTAGCTCCATTAATTTGAGCACGTGAGGGCTAACCTTTTGGCCCTCCTTAAACTCGAGATCAAAGAATGCCACGGCCGCCTCATATTGGACGATCCTCGGAGTTTGTGAAAACATTGTCACAAGCTTGGAATAGATTTCATTAGCGGTGCCCATTTTAAAGGCTCTCCTTTAGAGATCCGCCTCCATCGCAAAAATCAACACATTTTTCATTGCGGCGGACTCCTTGTGGTAAGCCTCATATGCTTCCCTAGTGGCGGCACTCGACCTAGCATTAGGTTCGGGTGGAGAGGCCTCGGTGAGGTAACGAAGCTTGTCGTCACCTTGGGCGGCTAAATTGAGTTGGGCATCCCAATCGGAGAAATTTAACCCATTCTTTTCAAGTTTACAACGATCCATGAAGGATCGGAGCCATGAAGTATTAGTGAGAGGTGTGGCGTTGGTGTTTGGAGTGGCTATTTTTTATGAGAAATAGATGCGATCTACAAAACGAGAATTGAAGGAATAAAACATATGTCGTTTTCAAAATAATAATACTCGTAAAAATTTAATTTAATTTAAACAAGTTTTATTGCATTTATCTAGTGACCTCTACCCAACTTGATAAATGATTCCAAGACCCAAATTCATATTAACTTGGGCACGGTAGGGCCGATTCATCCCTTATCAATATAACTCCGTGGATTAACGCTTTAATCGATTCTACTTTTAGAACTCTTGGTCGATAAAATTACATTAACATTTATCTTTAGCCTGGAACACATGCGACTACGGTAACGAATACTTCCGTTGAGCTCAATCCAAATTTCGAATAAATGTGTCCATGATCCAAATCCACATCAACTTGGGCACGGTAGGGCCGATTCATCCCTTATCAACATGAATTCGGTGGATAGACATTTATCACCCACTTCCCCTATGTAACAAGGTTTGTACCCCGGTAGGGCCGAGTGCACTCCCTCGCGAAATAGGTTTTCATGGTTTTTACTTTTTGGTAAGGCTAAGTCTCAATTGTTTATTTTTAGCTAGAGGTCATGTCAATTTATTATCTATCACGTTTTAAGTGAACTAAAGCGGTGAACTACGATAATTATAATTGACACGGTCGATATACTCGATTAAAATGATAATGCATATTTTAGTTATGGCGATTTAGCGATGCATGCAACATATAAATAAAATGCAAAACATAAATAAAATCCTAGTATGGCCTTTCTAAAATAGTAAATCTAATAAACTATTACAAATTCGGAAACCAACTCCATTGGTCCCTTAAACTTCGGTTTTGGCATGCATCTCGAGGTAACACCGTCTTTAATGGATCGCCTTCTTGAGTGGCACCGTCTTCAAGGAACTCCGGAATAAATAAATTACATAACAAATTACATAATTTCCTATTATACATTTGTAATTAAAATAAAATAAATCTATTAAATTACAAAACGGTGATATGAGATCACAATAAATTACAACCGAATCGATATTCCCATACATTTCGGGTAATATCAATCAAAAACTAAGGCCATACTAAGTAAAATTACATAAAATAAAATTATGACAATCATAAAAAAAAAATGCAGCATTATAATATGTATGAACATGCCCAATTTTATGCTAAATCGCCTTTAAGGAGCCAATATCGTATATTAAATGGTTTTTACGGATTTGCGTGATTCAACCTTTTAAAATCACAATAAATTACATAAAATCACATTTATGTATTAGTTAATTACCCTAACCATCTTAGGACTCAAAATTAGTCTCCACTAACATATTGACAATAATTAACTTATATTTCTTAAAATTGTTCATTAATGGACTAAAAATTACAATAAAATGCCATAAACTCCAAATAAATCATAAAAATTTCAAATAAATTTGAAATTTAAACTCATGAACATTCTGGAAAAAATACCATGACACTCATAATGTTCAAAAACTTAGGTTAAAAATTTCGAAATTTATCGGGAAAAACAATGTTGCGGTTTATCGGATTTATCAATTATTATCATAAAAAATATGAGAAAAATTATATTTATTAAATTTTCAATTTTAGATCTGAAATAGGTAACAAAATGCAACATGTGACGTTTTTCCTTAGTCATGAAGTATGTTTTAGCAATTATTCACTAATTAAAGTCACTATTTATGCTATTTTTAATCAAAAATTCATAAATCGTGCATAAAGACTTCATTATAGCCTTATTATTTTACACACATCTTATAAAATTGCATGTCACAACATACTAAATTTCTATGACCAGATTCGAAATATTTATCATATTAACCTATTTTATCATTTAAATTCAATTTTATCATGAAAAATCCATATTTCGAGCATAAAAACTCATAAAATTATGAAAATTTACAGGTCATCTAAAAATAATATATGTGAAAACATATCCAAAAACCACTGGAAAAATCGAAGTTTAGCTAATTTTAGTCTGAAAATGACATTTTTATCATAAAATCACACTTTTAATGCCATTATTATATAAAATGAACAATAAAAATCCATAAATTAACCAAAATATCCTAAATACATTTTAGGATCAGAAACTTTAACATGCATAATGGATTTCGTGATATATCATAATAAACACAAATTTACAAGTTTTATATCTTAATCGTATAACTCGGAAAAACTATAACCGATTTGCATGCAAACAACCTAAGACTCATGATACCGCTTGTTAGAAATCTATATCTCATTATTACAACATATTCTTATATGTTACAATTTAATTTAGTCATAAAATTAATTTGGATCTTATGTGACACGTCTGTCGTGTACCTGTCAAAAATAAACTAACTAAACTAACTATATAGCTATGGAAGTCAGGTCGATCTCCACAGGGAGGCAAGATATTTGTAGTAGTCCGTCTATTTGGTCACAAATGGGGGGGGGGGGGGGTTGTATGATTTGTTATCTAAACTACAAGTTTTGAGGGAAAGAGAAATAAAGAGCAAGAGCAATAAAAACAGAGAAATAAGATTAAACTATCAGATAGAGAGGGACATGTCAGGATTTTGGTTAACTACGGTAGTCCGGTGACTCAGCTGTAAATAACTCAGACGAATTAATGTAAGACGGATGCTGAAAGGTCCTTTCGGTCCACTTTCTATCCTAAAATACCACTAACTTAACTTTCATTCTCGTCAGGGTAGTCTACTGTTCATAGCAGGCCTATTTAGTCCAATCTTTCGATCTAGGATTAATTTTAGCCAAATTAAAGGTTAACTCAGAAGTGTGCACTCAACTAAGTCGAATAAATACAATTAAATTGCTATGGTGACAGAATCTTGTAATCAATTCATCTATTTCATCTACTACATCGTCACATTCCTACCGCAGATCCCCTAATCCCAACATGAAAGGGGTTTAGCTACTCATATCGCTAATTAAACTAACAGCAGATAATTTTCCAGCAGTAAACATAATGAAATAAGAAGTGAATTGCATAAAAGAGAAATTAGGGCAAATGAATTAAATGAGTAAACAAGAAATTAAAGCAAACAATAATTAATTATTAATAAGGAAAGAGAAAGGAATTACAATCCAAGCGAATCCGGCGTAAAGAACACAAAATCCGATATGGGCTAAAAAGACTATTTAAAAAGCACGTATCATTATGCATGCAAACATGAATAAAGATAAATAAGAAATCGTTTTCCTTACATTGAGAAATCGGATATATGGGCACAAATGAGTTCTCCTACTCACTTATTCTTGAGCTCTCCAAATATTGGATGAAAAAAGGATTCAAGTATAGAATCCCGCCCAAGGAATAATACCCAAGATAACCTCTTAATAAAATTAATATTATTAATACTAGAACAATATTAATCTATATAAAATTGACCCAAAAATATTGATTTTGGTCTCTTAATTTCGGTTAAGAGAAGGGAGAAAAGAAGTGATTTTTATCTCTCTAAAAACTCTATATTTTTAGATGATGGAATGAAAAATACACTAGCATTCAAGTAGTGTATATTAGACAAATTATAGAGAAAAACCCTTTGGCATTTCTCTATGAATAACCGGGTAGGGGGGTGGTATTAGCCAATGCATGATCAAGTTGCTCTTCACAAAAAAAAACTAGGTTTGCATGGCTATGTATTAGGTTAAATGATTATGTTTTCCACTCAATTAATCAACACAATATTTATCCTAATACACCCTAAATTTCGGTACATATAGTGTAAAATGGGAAATCCATTTTACACATTATTTTGTCAATTTCGGTACATATAGGTTAAATGTATTTTTAACAATTAAAAATCAACATATTAATAAAATATGTGACTTATAAAGTTAACCTAGTAATTCATAATTACTTGTACCGAAATGAGTTCCCGAGTCATAAATTACAACATTCTTTATTTATAATAATCAATTCATTCTGTTTCAATTGTTTCCGTAAACAATAATTTCATCTAAGTAATAAAACAATTCGATTACTTAGACCGTATCTTATTTAATCAAATTATAACGAGATACGTAAATATTACTTCCAAAATCGTCCGTCAATTTTAAGTAATTTAATTAACCCTATCGTCATACGATCAATTAAATAATCAATTATGAGTGTTACCCTTTAGGTATGACCTAAGGGGATCAACTGATCACCACCGTCGCACGACAGTAATGTCAAACTCTAGTCAGCCAATCATTACCGATATGTGTGGACCTGTTGACAGTAAAATATTACTTCCCACATGTATTCTTAAAATGAGACTTAAACATGTGATCATCATGATCGACAGTTGTGATCGCATCATTGTCGGAGGACACATATTCCAACAATGGATTCCATGTACGAGAACCAATTATGGGACTTGGTGGATTTACCTGAAGGAGTGAGACCCCTTCAGTGTAAATGGATATATAAAATTAAGCTCGGCGTGGATAAACATATAGATGTTTACAAAGCTAGATTGGTGGCAAAAGGTTTCACCCAATGTCATGATCTACACTATGATGAAACCTTCGCTCTAGTCGCTATGCTTCGGTCTATTAGGATAATCTTAGTGGTTTCCGCGTTTTATGATTATGAGATTTGGCAAATGGATGTCAAAACCGCCTTCTTGAATGGGATTCTAGAAGAGGAAGTGTACATGACACAACCTGAAGGTTTTGTGGATACGTCTAACCCTAAGAAGGTGTGTCAGCTCAAAAAGTCCATCTATGCTCTTAAGCAAGCATCTCGGAGTTGGAATCATCGCTTTGATCTTGTTATTAAACAATACGGTTTCACTCGAAGTGTTGAAGAACCGTGTTTGTACATGAAGTTTAGTGGGAGTAAGGTTGCTTTCCTTGTCCTATATGTGGATGACATATTGCTCATCGGGAATGATATTCCTTCGCTCACTTCCGTTAAGAAGTGGCTAGGAAATCACTTCCAGATGAAGGACTTGGGAGAGGCGCAACGAATATTGGGTATCCGGATCTATAGAGATAGGTCCAAGAGGATACTATCATTGAGTCAAGAAGCTTATATTGACAAAGTTCTTGACCGATTCAGTATGAAAGACTGTAAGAGAGGATTTCTACCTATGGGCCAAGGGATCACTTTGAGCAAGTCACAGTCTCCCTCTACCCCTAAGGAGATTGAACGCATGAAGACCATCTCTTATGCTTCCGTTGTTCGGTCTATCATGTATGCTATGATTTGCACTCGTCCCGACATCGCGTATGCCTTGAGCATGACAAGTCATTATCAAGCAAGCCCGGTGAGAGTCACTGGATAGACGTAAATAACATTCTTAAGTACTTGATAAGGACTAAGGATTTGTTCTTAGTGTTTGGAGGAGAAACTGTGTTGCGTGTAAGAGGTTACACGGACGCAAGTTTCCAAACTGATCGGGATGATATGAAATCCCAATCCGGCTATGTGTTTATGCTAAATGGAGGAGCTATTTGCTGGAAGAGCTTCAAGCAAAGCATTACCGCAGATTCTACAACAGAGGCTAAGTACCTTGCAGCGTCTGAGGCTGCAAAGGAAGCTATTTGGATTCGGCAATTTATGGAGCGACTAGGAGTAGTCCATTCCGCCAAAGATCCGATCACTCTATATTGTGATAATAGTGGGGCTATTTTTCAAGCCAAAGAGCCGAAGTCTATTAATAAATCTAGACACATTGAAAGGAAATACCATGTAATTAGAGATTACGTGGAAAGGAAGGAAATTGACATTTGTAAGGTTGGGACAGACGATAATATTGTTGATCCTTTAACCAAGCCTTTATCAGAGACTAAGCATGATGGTCATGTCGTCGCAATGGGATTGAGACGAGTACCAGAATTTCTTTAGATTATGGATATGTAATAATTGAATATTGTATCACTTTTTATATATATGATAATCGCATTCATTGTTTAAGCATTCTTTTATGAATTATTTTATTTAGTGTGACTAAATTTATAATACATTGTTTATCTGAATAAGTTGTGGAGACAATGTTGAACACTATTCAAGTGAATAAGATGAACATTGTATTTTGTCCCTAGTCACTTAATGAGGTGACGTCTCAGAGTGACTAGATTGTAAGTCGATTGATGGTTGGTTCAACACCATGAGGTCATATGTGATGACTAGTCGATTACATAGGCAGAGTGTGTGACACTTTGTAGGACACTGACCATTTAGAGAGTCCCTTAGTTCAATTATAGACGCCTGGTAGTGGCAGGGATCTCTAAGATGTTCCTATGAGTCGATTCTTTTGACTGGAGACTATTATCCAAGTCAGTGCAGTTTCCAAGTGACTTTGGTTTTTGTCCTAGGTCGTGCTGTAAAAGGAGGCCAAAGGGCATGTTCTGAGTCATGGTTATCTGTATTGAGCAAAGATAGATAGGGCAAACAGGAATTGTCCACCCACGTTGGGTTACTATATCTCAAGGCCACTTAAGGAGTTGTGACTATAAATGCGTGGCCACGCTCGGAAGTAATCTGTGGTAGATTTTTCCGGTCTTGTAGTCACACTCCCGATCGAGAAAACAACTCGCGATATGTTCATGTGCAAGTGCGACCTGAAAGAAACCTTGCATTGAGTGGGAGATTAAAACGGACAAGAGAATTGGTAGCGCACACCTTGTGTCGGACAAGTGGGAGATTGTTGGAGTGAGTGTCCTCCACAATAGTGCGTTTACATCATAAATCTCATTAAAGGAATATCATCAGGATATTTATTTTATGATCCTCGTCAGTTGATTAACGTAAATCGATAACAGTTGGCTGACTAGAATTTGACGTTATTGTCCTGTGACGGCGGTGATCAACTGACCCCTTTCGGTCACACCTAAAGGAACAAACCCCAATTGACAACTAATTAATTATATGAGATACAATTTATTTAGTCCCTTGATTTATTGACTAATAGGTTAGTCGATTTCTTTTTAGAGAGATTTCGAGTTACGAACTCGAGGCGCGGCAGTTATTATTTAATTATGAGATAATTGAATAATAAATTTTATGTGACGGGTTTTAGTTAATTAACTGTTAATTCACTAAAATTGTACTAATCAATTAATGTGATTAATATTAGTACGTAAATAATATGTGTAGTTGTGCACATATATTTATGGAGTGTTTTGGACAAAATTAATCGGAAATTATTAGAACATAAAACGATGTTTAAAATACTAATTGCGCGTATTTGTGCGACAAATATAAGAACCAAAATGGACCCGATTATGTTACATCGGACCTTGTGTACATCAATTATTGTGCATGAACACAATGATTATGCACCTCATTGTTTTATTGGTTGTGCAACTTCCCACAACTTTTGTCTTTCACATGCAAATCTTATTGGACATAAAAATTGCAAAAAGCACTCCACTCCCCATCACCACCTACCCGGCCTCCCTCCTCTTTACTCTCCCACATATTGTTCATTTTCTCATTGACTTGAACATTGTATTTGTGTAAAAAATAAAAATTCCTCTCTCTCTCTCTAAAAATAATAAAACCTTACTAATTGTTAGTAAAGAAAAAGATTAAAAAATACTAAGAGTGTTAGTATTATTCTTATATAATCAAGGGTATTTCTAGTACAATATCTAGTTAGTATTTGTAAGAAATTTGGGTATTTTGTTCTTGGGTGATGCTAGAAGGAGATCTTCTATTTGGAGATTTGTGTAAGGAGGATCTTCCATCATTTCAAGCTCAAGAATAATCTAGATAGGTGATCTAGTGTGTGCCCTAATTTTTCCATACCCAATGTAAGGAGATTGGATTCCCTTCTTCTAAATCTTTTATTAAAAATGCTTTAATATTTCATGCATGTTACATAGATCACCTAAACACAAATTATGAGATAATTTGAATTTTAATTAGAGTGTCTAATTTGGATCTATGATCTTACATTCTTGTCTTAGCTATGATGGCTCAAGACTTGACATATGGAGTATGTGGTGGAGCTTTTGAGTATGACTATGGGTATGGGGAGTTTGAGGAGCAAGTCAACACAATTTGTGGAAAGCAAGTCAACACAAACCTACCTTACAACTCATACAATGAAAATCATAACTACTACCCCAACTTTTCCCACCAAAATCCCCACATCCAATATCCACAACAACCATCCACCCAAGACTCACTTTACAACAAATTCAAAATGCCACAATATGACCACTTTCACACCCACACACAACAAGAAGATGACCCAAACTTTGACATTCAAAATGTGGTTCTCCAAATAATGGGAGATCAACAAAATTTCTTCAAACAAGTGCTAGAGGAGAGCCAATGTAACACCCACGAAATTCCCATATTGGAATTTATAACTTTATTGGCCATTTTATTATTTTATTTATATTTTAAATCCTTATTATTGAAAAGTTGCTTTATATTTATAATAATAATAATAATAATAATAATAATAATAATAATAATAATAATAATAATAATAGTAATATTTTCCGTCTTGAGTTTATAGTAGACTTGAGGCGTGTTTTCTAGCGCAAAATCGACGCAAAATGTGATTTTTGACCAAGTTTTACTATGGACCAACCACTCACTTTTTTCTCTCCACCTAACCCCTTATCCTAAACCCTACCATCACTTTTTCCACCAAAAATCTCAGCCACTTTCACCACCTCCAACTTCTCCATTTTTACACATCTTAAACCTTCAACCTTAAGACGAGAATAAAATCTTCGTTTCTTCTCAGTTTTCAACGATTTTTGCGTCTATTTCTTCCTCTCCTCGCCCTCCATCTTTCTAGGTAATAAATGTCCCAAATTTCCCCCTTTTTACCTTTTGGCCGTGGCTTTAATGGCACAAGATTCCACGTTAAATCGTTCTTTTTGTGTGTGTATATGTTAACTCGGACAACCCGGAGTAGTTTTGAGTCGGAAATGTGAATAGCAAAAGGTAACGGTGATAGGTTCCTCAACATTATGTTGAATTTATGTGTGTTTATGTGGTTGTTTACTCTTTTAGTTAACAAGTTTACATTTTTACTTGTGTTTGTACCATGTTTGTATGTGACGGTTTTATACAAGTTTTACTTATCTATTTTGAGAAAAGATGGTATCTTTGGATTCATGGTGAAGTGGGTAAATGAATTGGGTAGTTTATTTGAATGGGGATTACATGTTTCATACTTAAAATTTTGTCTTAAGACGGCTTCACAAATTGTCTAGAAACAATGTGTATAGGTTGTTGATGGGTGTGTTTTGTGGACTGTTTTTGAGTCGGTTTCTTGGGTGATTCGAGACAACTTGTTAATTTTCATCTCATGTGTATATAAATGTATGATTTGGGTGACTAGTATGGACGAATACCGCCTTACTCGTGCTTAGAAACCCATCTTAAACTCACCCGTGTTGGCCTGTAAACCTGTCATACCTGACCGAAACGACCTCCATCAATACCATTGATAATGTGACAGATGGAATGGCATCAAAAAAATAAGGTGGCTTAGCTACTTGAATCATTCGATTCGAAGTCCGTATGAGTAAATGGCGCCCGTTTTACCGTTTCAAGTTCTATAAATATATATCCTTTGTGTATGATGGTTGTTTATGCTTTTTATTCGTATCATGACCCGCGTTTTCCCATGTTGACTAGTACATCCCTATGGGTGGTTCGGATTTTGGTTTGTTTACGTTTTGCCTCGCGTTTCGTATTGGTTAATTCATTTGTTATCGATTGTTTATACTTTATTCAAGTAACATGTAAATGTGAAATAAAATGTTTATTCATCATAGGAAAGAATGAAATGATGCTAAATATACTTCTTATTTGAGCTCATATTCATTTGTTTACATTTTGCCATGCGTTTTGTATTAGTTAAGTCATTTGTTATCACTTGTTCCATTTTCAGCTAAAGTGACAGATAAATATGAAATATAAGGTTTATTCAAGTTATATAAGATTGATATGGTATTATATACTCCACATATGAGTTCTTACTTGTTCATGGTCGAATCTTTATCAAGTTTCAAGTATGAAATGCTTATCTTGAACATTTACTTAAGATGAGTCGTATTCATGTGAAAATGCCATAATGCTATACCTTCTTACTTGACTTATCTTTACGCCTACTTGTGCCGTTCTGCCAAGTATTGGTTGCACCACTCTCGTGCCATTCTGCCGGGAGTTGGTTATCTCATTTCTTCCGCCCCTTTTGGACCGTTCTGCCGAATGTGGGTACTCGACTTCCGTTCTGTCGATCGAGTCTTGGATGCGGACTGTTCTGCCGCATGTCGAATCGGGAACTGTTCTGTCCCGAGAGTCTGGACAGATTTAGACTAGGACTAAGTCTCTATGATCATTATTGTCGTCCTACCAGGGGAATTATATCTAATGAGTAGTAAAGGTCTTGCTTGGTTATAGTTATTAGCATATGTCTTTCGATACGAGAGTTTTCGTCTTATGTGGTTGAATGTAAGAGTCTTGGTCCTATCGGACACTAGAGATGAGATGCAAGCCTTCTAGTTGCGATATGATCGCCGGGATTGATGCTCCCATCCGTCCTTATGATGAGATGCAAGCCATAAGTACGCATGTGAGTATGTGACGTTAATAGCCACGTCCCGTGCAATGTTTGTTATAAGATTTCCAAAGTAATGGTTATGGTTTTCAGTTATATGTATTGCGATGATTGATTACTCGTTAATCTATCTCACATGACCTAAGTCTTAGTCTTCTATAATTCGGATAGTTGCATATGTCACATTTCATTGGAATTCGTGCTTGTGATTATCTAACCGTATCTATGTTCTTTCCTTTCCTTTACTTATTTAAATGTGCCCATGACATGCTCATTCGTTATTCTATCACGTGTCTCTTACTGTGTTAACATGATTGATCCCATGTCTATTATGATTCAAGTTATTTACATCTTGTTTTAAATGCTTGATTAATTGAGTTCTTTGTTACGTTTATTTTGATATAATGTTGTTGGGAGAACCTTGAATTACTCCCCACTGACTGTGGCGTTCATGTTTACATGAATGACAGGTATTAGTTGGTGCATTTATGGGGTGAAGATATGTGTGAGCTAGCGAATACCTTGACTGTTGGACTTGATTTATCTTTTTGCTAAACTCACCTTTTAGACTTGTTATTCATGGAATATCTTTTCCCCCCTATTTTGCTAGACTTGGTTTGTAATAACCTAAGTTTACTTATCGTTTCACTCGTTTTATTTTATTAGTGACTCCCGCATGTTAAACTTTAACTAGTAATAAGAAGTTTTTTAAAATTTCATAATTTCCGCTTAAATTTATTAGTTATATTTTTCGCATTATCGTAGGGTATCACAGTTGGTATCAGAGCCTATGTTGCTCCCAACGCACACACGTGTACCCCAAACTTAACTTGAACTTGACCTTGAATAATGAATGAGAGATGGGTAGACTTAAGGACCTAAGGTGGTAGTCTACATTGTGCTTGCTCTTTGATAGGTTCCAACATGTTTGTTGATTGTCAATAATTGGTTCTTGTGTTCTTGTATCAAGAAACCATGGCCTTACCCATATGGCGATCAAGTCTTGGTGCCTATTGCCGAAGATTGAAGATTTGTTCAACCTTTGAAGGATGCTTCTACATCCTCGAAGATATTTCTCGTTCTTAGTGTACCTTGCCTTATTCTTTACCTTTTAATGCTTATATTTCTTCTAAACTCTCTTTTGTTTACCTTGGAAGCTACCCTTGTACCCTCCCGACTTATCTTTCGTTTCTTGCTTATCCTCCCGTGATGCCTCGTAGATAGCTTTCCTTCTTTTGTGGGATGTTAACCTTGGTTGGATTTTGGCTATGTTGAGTTTGTTTGTGGTTGAATCGTAACCCTTGCTTTGAGAGATTTATTGTTGGGAAAGCTTTGCTAGTATGGTAAGACATACCTTGGTGATTCTTATGCCTAATTTCTTGACTTAAAATGGGTGTGATTTATTGGTGGAATTCCTTGTGTAAGGTGTGAATTGTATATGTTACTTAGGTTATGGAACTTGGCTTTGTTAATCGTATTTGGGATTTGAAAGCTGGGTAGGTTGAGCATTGCTACTTTAGGTTTAAACATGGAGTGAAGTCATGATATGAGCTGAGAAGAAAACCCCCTTTGGATGTTAATGACCACATATAAATTGATGATGTGATTTGATATTAGTTGGCTCTTGAGAATTTTGTTGAGAAGTCTTTGTTAATCCTTTGGTTTTTGAAACTTTGAGGTTGTGTTGAGTGCTTGAGATAATGGGATGATGTTACAGTTGAGTGTAGTTCCGCTTTTAGGAACCCGTAATAGGTGAAATAATAGAGGGACTTGATATTTTATTGATTTGTCAACTTGGATGATTATGCATCTTCCTCTAAACAGTGTGTAGTAGAGTGAACTTTCAGGAAAGGAGTTTCAGGTTGACTTGTTACTATTTTATTCGAAATGAGAACCTTGTCGAAATTTGAGGAACTTGTTCTGAGAATTTAGGACTTTGAATTGAGATCGATGATTGAGGATTTTAATATGTTGTGTTTTGACGCTAGTTGGATATGAGTATAGCTTTGTTAGTAGTTTTGATCTTATTTTTGTGGAATTCGTTTGTAGATGCTTTATGATTAGGAGTTGTGGAATCACAATTGTGGTGAAGTGCTTTGTTTCATGGAATAGCTTAGAAGTAAAGTGACGTAAGGTGTTTTGAGGAATAACTTTGAAGTAATGTGGCTATAAGACTAGTTTTCTAGAAATGTTTGAGGAATCGTTTAGAATGATGTTGTTGTTTGTAATTTGAGTGTGTGACGTTTCCTTGTTGCATAGGTTTCCCTCCTCTTCGACCATAAGCTTTTTTTCATGTCCCTCTTACTCGTTTCGTTGTGCTTCTCATTTGGGATTGAAGCTAGTCGCTTATAAAACTCTTCATCCGTTAGCCTCCTTGTTAACTCTATCTAGGCTCTCTACTCCTAAATGTTCGTCTTAGTCCCCTTTCGTTTGTTGAGTGTGGACTTCTTTACCGTGATTGTGATACCCAAGTTGTTTTTCATTTTGCTCGATTTCTAACTTATTTTTGTCCATTTTTGATTTATTGTCAAAGTTTAATTCAAAAACTTGACTTCTTTTAGAGTTTAAAAATGCATCTTTTACTTTCAATTTAGCTTTTTCAAAAGAATATTTGAGTGGTTTGTCACTTTTATTTGGTTTTGACGCTTGATGGGATGTTATGACTCATCATTGGATATGTCTAAAAACAAGTTCTGCACTTATCGACGTATGATTTGTATTTAGCCTTGTCTTTAACTTGGAATATTAACGTTCTTGTGTGCACAACAAGAGCTATTTCGTTCCATGAAAGGACACTTACACTTTTGAAAATAATCTTAAATGTTTCTGGAAGAATTACGATTTTAATTCTTGTTAAGAATTTGTTGTTCATTTTTGAAAACCGACTTTATCCTTACAACTTTTCATATTCTACTTTCAAGTTTCGAGGACGAAAGTTTTCAAAAGGTGGGATGATTGTAACACCCGCGAAATTCTTGTACTGGAATTTATAACTTAATCGGCCATTTTATTATTTTATTTATATTTTATTATTTTATTTATATTTTAAATCCTTATTATTAAAAAGTTGCTTTATAATAATAATAATAATAATAATAATAATAATAATAATAATAATAATAATAATAATAATAATAATAATAATAATAATAATAATAATAATAATAATAATAATAATAATAATAATAATAATAAAAAGCTGCTGTACGAGTGCTTTCTTCCTCTGGGGTCGCCCCCTACTCCGATGCCACTCTCGTGGCCTTGCGTGAGAAGCATCCTGTTGCCCCGCCTCCTTCTTTGCCTCCTCTGTCTGGGGATCATCATCCTCTGGTTGCCTCTTCGGCCGTGGTATTGGATATGATTAGGAGCTTCCCTCGTGGCACTTCCCGGGTGGGAGGGATGGTTTTCGTGCCCAAAGACACCTTATGGATTGTTTGAGTCGCTCTTGTGGCTATTTCGGATGATTTGATCACTTCTATTACTAGGGTGGTTAATCTTTTTCTTGAGGGCCGTTGTCCTATTCCTCCGGGGTGAGTACATTGCTAGCGCTCCTCTCACGCCACTCGTTAAACCGGGTGGTGGGGTTCGTCCTATTCTTTGTTGAGTACGGTTTGGAGACGGCTTGTCTCCAAGGTTGGTGCTTCTATGGTTGGTCCGTCCTTATCTTCTTATTTTGATGGGCTTCAGTTCGGGGTTGGGGTGTCTGGTGGAGGAGAGGCTATCTTGCATGCCTTGAACCGGCTTGTTGAGGATCGGGGGACTCAGGTGGGGCTTTCTATGTTGCTGGTTGATTTCCATAATGCGTTCAACCTTGTTGATCGTTCGACCATGCTTCAGGAGGTCCGCCGTCGTTGCCCGGCCCTTTCCCGTTGGGTGGAGTTTTGTTATTCCAGCCCGGCCCGCCTTTTTTATGGGGAGCACTGCTTGTGGTCTTGTCAGGGTGTTCAGCAGGGCGATCCTTTGGGCCCTTTGCTTTTCGCTTTGGTTTTGCATCCGTTAGTTTGCAAGATCCGGGACACTTTTGACCTTACTTTGCAGGCTTGGTACTTAGATGATGGCACCATCGTGGGTGATACTTTGGAGGTGGGGAAGGTTTTGGACTTGATTATGTTGGATGGCCCTAGTTTTGGATTACATCTTAATGTCTCCAAGACGAAGCTCTTTTGGCCTGTTGAGGATCCACGGAGTCGGCTTCCTGGGGTTTTCCCCACTTCTATTTCTCGGCCACTGCGCGGTGTTACAGTTTTGGGAGGACCTGTCAGTACTTGTCCTGGGTTTAGCAGTGAGATTGTGGCGACGAGAGTAACTAAGACCATTGAGCTAATGGACTTGGTTGCGAGGATTGAGGACCCGCAATGTGAGTTGCTTCTTCTTCGAGCTTGTACTGGTATTTCTAAGCTCTACTTCTCCCTTCGCACTTGCTCCCCTTGTGTTTTTGGGTCTGTCCATCTTCCTTTTGATGCCGCTCTGCGTTCTAGCTTGGAACGTATTGTCACCGCGTCGGGGCCGGGCTTTGGGGATTGGCAGTGGCGCCTTGCTACATTCCCTTTTCATCTCGGCGGTCTTGATGTCTATACGACGGGAGATGTTTTATTTTATGCTTTTATTGCGTCCCGCTTGCAGTCTGCTGGTTTGCAGGCTAAGCTCCTCGACCCTTCTGGTATTGTAGCTGCTGGCCCTGCTTTTGATGATGCCGCGCAGGTGTTTACTGTGACTACAGGTTCTGGTATATTAGGTCACCTAGTGAAATTGCTGCCCCCAAACTTATGAAGAAATTGGCAGACATTTATTTCACGACGGTTCTTCTTTGCCCTCGAGTCTGTTTTCTCTTTGACACCGCGCCACTTGCTTTATGGCGATCTCGGCAGGGTTCTCACTCCTCCGATTGGTTACGTGCGGTTCCTATCTCGGGTTGGGGCGGACTATGAACGGAGGACTTACCGTAGTGTTTTGGGGTATCGTCTGGGTGTTCCGTTATTCACGGTATCTAGGCCCCGTCTGCTTGCTCTCGGGTTTTTGCTTTGGGGATGTTTTTGGGGACCACGCTGTTTCTTGTCTTTGAATGCTTGTGGGTGTTAAACATCGGCATAACCTTGTCCGGGACACTCTTTTCGACATCTGCTATAGATCCGTATTCTGCGGGGAAGGAGGTTGATATCGGTTTGGTTGATGGGCATGGTGGCTCTCTTCGTCTGCGGATTTATTGCTTTATTCTTGGGACGGGCGTGATGTGTGCGTCGACCGACGAGTTCTTCACCTTTGACTCGGGCTGGGTTGGCGATATTGTGCCGGGCCGGGTTGTCGGCCGATCTTTGCTCAAATAAAGTGTGCTAAGTATGGGGATTTGTGCGCGGTAGCGGCTGTGGTTTCCTACCTTTCTCTTTCTCTTCACTTGGGAGCCGGGTTCGGATCTTTGTTGCCTTGCTCAAGCGGATCCAGAAATTCTCGGTATCTCAGGATGCGGGGCTCGGGTGGCCGCTTACATTTTTACTAGACTTAGCTTTGCTATTGCTAAGGGTGTGGGAGCCCAGATTGTCTCTCGGCTCCCCACCAATTTCATGTAAACTTTTATTTTTATTTTAATGAAAGCTGCGCGCATCCCTTCATAATAAAAAAAAAAAATAAAAAAAATAAAAAAAAAAATAATAATAATAATAATAATAATGATAATAATAGTAATATTTTCCGTCTTGAGTTTATAGTAGACTCGAGGCGTGTTTTCTCTCGTAAAATCGACTCAAAATGTGATTTTTGACCAAGTTTGACTATGGACCAACCACTCACCTTTTTCTCTCCACCTAATCCCTTATCCTAAACCCTACCATCACTTTTTCCACCAAAAATATCAGCAACTTTCACCACCTCCAACTTCTCCATTTTTACACATCTCAAACCTTCAACCTTACGACGAGCATAAAATCTTCGTTTCTTATCGGTTTTCAACGATTTTCACGTCTATTTCTTCCTCTCCTCTCCCTCCATATTTCTAGGTAAGAAATGTCCCAACTTTCTCCCTTTTTCCCCTCTGTCCGTGGCTTTTATGGCACAAGACTCCATGTTAAATCGTTCTTTTTGTGTGTAGATGTTAACTCGGACAACCCGGAGTAGTTTTAAGTCGGAAATGTGAATAGAAAAAAGTAACGGTGATAGGTTACTCGACATTATGTTGAATTTATATGTGTTCATGTGGTTGTTTACTCTTTTAGTGAACAAGTTTACATTTTTACTTGTGTTTGTACCATGTTTGTATGTGACGGTTTTATACAAGTTTTACTTATCTATTTTGAGGAAAGATGGTATCTTTGGATTCATGGTGAAGTGGGTAAATGAATTGGGTAGTTTATTTGAATGGGGATTACATGTTTCATGCTTAAAATTTTCTCTTAAGACGGCTTCACAAATTGTCTAGAAACCATGTGTATAGGTTGTTGATGGGTGTGTTTTGTGGACTGTTTTTGAGTCGGTTTCTTGGGTGATTCGAGCCAACTTGTAAATTTCCGTCTCATGTGTATGTATGATTTGGGTGACTAGTATGGACGAATACCGCCTTACTCGTGCTTAGAAACCCATCTTAAACTCAACCGTGTTGGCCTGGACACCTGTCATACCTAACTGGGACGACCTCCAATACCACTAAAAATGTGACAGATGGACTGGCATGAAAAAATTAGATGGTTTAGCCACTTGAATCACTCGATTCGGAGTCCGTATGAGTAAATGGTGCCCGTTCTACCGTTTCAAGTTCTATAAATATATTTCCTTTGTGTATGATGGTTGTTTATTCTTTTTATTCGTATCATGACCCGCGTTTTCCCTTGTTGACTCGTATACGCCTTTGGGTGGTTCGAATTTTGGTTTTTTTACGTTTTTCCTCGCGTTTCGTATTGGTTTATTCATGATAGAAAAGCATGAAATGATGCTATATATACTTCATAGTTGAGTTCATATTCATTTGTTTACATTTTGCTGTGCGTTTTGTATTACTTAAGTCATTTGTTATCACTTGTTCTATTTTCAGCTCAAGTGACATATAAATATGAAATATATGGTTTATTCAAGTTATATAAGATTTAAATGGTATTATATACTCCACATATGAGTTCTTACTTGTTCATGGTCGAATCTTTATCAAGTTTCAAGTATGAAATGCTTATCTTGAACATTTACTTAAGATGAGTCATATTCTTGTGAAAATGCCATAATGCTATACCTTCATGCTTGACTTATCTTTACGCCTACTTGTGCCGTTCTACCAAGTATTGGTTGCACCCCTCTCGTGCCGTTCTGCCGGGAGTTGGTTATCTCATTTCTTCCGCCCCTTTTGGACCGTTTTGTTGGAGTAAGTGTCCCCGACAATAATGCGATCATATTGTTGATCATATTGAGATCACATGTTTAAATCTCATATTACGAATACATGAGGGAAAGTTATACTTCTTAGTCAACTGGTCCACACATATCAGTAATGATTTGATGACTAGAATTTGACATTACTGTCGTACGACGGTGGTGACCAGTTTATCCCCTAAGGTCATACCTATAGGGTAATGCTCTTAATTGATTATTTAATTAATCGTATGCCGGTACAGGTTAATTAAATTCCTTAAAATTGACGAGTGATTTTGTGAGTAAAATTACGTGTATTATTGTAATTTGATTAAATAAGATTCGGTCTAAGTAATCGAATTGTTTTATTCCTTAGATTAAATTATTGTTTATGAAACAATTAAAATATAAAATGAATTGCCTATTATAAATATAAGAAGTTGTGATTTATAATACTATGACCCATTTTAAGTAATTGTAATTGTGAATTACTAAGTTAATTTTGTATGTTATTTATTTCATTTATTTAATGACTTTTTAATTAGTTAAAAATGCATTATTTAAATTACATGTTCTAGTAACATGACCAATTATGAATGTCATGGAATTATTCCAGAATGTTCAAGAGTTTAAATTTCAAATTTTGAAATTATTTGAAATTATTTTAATTTAATTTGGAGTTTTTTTTTATATATATTTTGAGTCCAAATGAAAAATATTAGAAATTGAAGTTGAATTATTGTCGAAATTTTTGTGAAGACTAAATTTTGAGTCCTAAAAGGTTAGGGTAATTAACTTGAACATAAATGTGATTGATGAAATGTTTCATGATTTTAATAGTTAATAATCATTCAAATCGATAAAACCGAGAAAAATATACGATATTAGCTCTTTAAAGGCGATTTGGCATAAAATTAAGCATGTTCATACATATTTTAATGTTGCATTTTATTTATGATTGTCATATTTTTGATTTATATAATTTTTGAATTATGTAATTTTACTTAGTATGGCCTTAGTTTTTAATTGGTATTACCCAGAATGTATGGGAATATCAATTCGGTTGTAATTATTGTGATCTCGTATCACCATTTTGTAATTTAATAGATTTTTTTTTCAAATGTATAATAGAAAATTATGTAATTTTTAATTATTACTTGTAATTCCGGAGATCCTTGAAGACGGTGCCATTAGGAAAGGCGTTCCGACAAGACCGTGTAGCCTTGGAATACGTGTCAAGTGAAGTTCAAGGGACCAATGGAGTTGGTTTCCGAATTTGTAATAGTTAATTAAATTTTCTTTTTAGGATGGCCATACTAGGATTTTATGTTTTATGTTTTGCATTTATTTATATGTTTTCATGCATTGCTAAATCGCCATAACTAAATATGCATTTTATTTTATCGAGTCATCGACCGTGTCAATTATAATTATCGTAGTTCACCGCTTTATTCACTTAAAACGTGATAGATAATAAATTGACAAGACCTCTCACTAAATAATAATTGAGAATTAGCCTTACCAAATAATAGAAACCATGAATCCCAATTTAATAAGTAAGTAGGCTCGGCTCACCGGGGTACTAAACTTGTTACGTTGGGTAAGTGGCTAATAAAATGTTGTTACTTTGAAATTTGGATTGAGCTCAACGGAAGTATTCGTGACCGTAATCACATGTGTTTCGGGCTAAAGATAAATATTAGAGTAATTTTATTGACCGAGAGTTCTAGAAGTAGAATCGATTAAAGAGTTAATCCACCGAGTTATATTGATAAGGGATGAATCGGCTCACCGTGCCCGAGTTAATATGAATTTGGATCTCGGGATCATTTATAATAGTTGGGTGGAGGTCACTATATAAATGTTTAAAACTTGTTTAAAATGTTTACAGGTATTATTAAAACAATAGTTGTTTATTAATTCCTTCATTTTTATTTTGTAGTCAAATTTGTTTTCTCTATTGCAATGGCAACTCCAAATTCAAACGCAACCACTAGCTCAAACACTCTCACCAATGTTTCATGGCTCCGATCCTTCATGGATCGTTGTATATTAGAAAAGAATGGGTCAAATTTCGCCGATTGGGACGCGCAACTTCGCTTGGCCGCGGAGGGTGACGACAAGCTTTGTTACCTTACTGAGGCCTCTCCCGCCGCACCTACCGCTAAGTCTACCCCTGCCGCTAGGCAAGCCTATGAGACTTACAAAAAGGAGTCGGCCGCGATCAAAAATGTGTTGATCTTCTCTATGGAGGCCGAACTCCAAAGGAGTGCCATAAAGATTAGCACCGCCTATGAGATCTATACGAAGCTTGTGACCATGTTTGCACAAGCTCCGAGAATCATTCAATATGAAGCAGCTTCCGCATTCTTTGATCTCAACATCAAGGAGGGCCAAAAAGTTAGCCCTCATGTGCTTAAGTTTATGGAGCATGTTGAGACTTTGAAAATGCAAAAGGTAGAGATTCCCGAGGAACTCATCATTGATCGAATTCTTCATTCCTTGAACAAGGTTAAAGCATATGTCCAATTCAGGGTGAATTTTAATATGCAAAACTTGAAAGTATCTCTTGATGAATTGCACAAAATGCTTGTGTAAGCCGAGAGGGACATGGGGCTAAATGCTAGCACCACCAAGGATGTGCTCAATATTAATCAAAAGAGCAAAGGGAATTTCAAGAAAGGTGGTCACAAGGGAAAGAAGCAAACTCCCTACAAGAACAAAGGAAAGGCTTGTGAAGCTAGCTCCTCAAAGCCTAAGAAGGGTGCCCCCTCTGGGGAAAATGCCACTATTATAATGGTGTTGGGCATTGGAAGAGGAATTGTCCTAAGTACCTAGGCGACATCAAACCTGGAAAATTTATTCCAGTAGGTAAATAACTATCCCTATCTTTTTATGTTTCGATCTCAACTTTGCTATTTTGATATATGTTATGATGATTACCCCCTTTTTTATTGTAATTAGGGCATCCTAGCAAGGACAGGGGCAAAGAAAAGTAAGCCTAGAAGATCTTGATGGAAGCTAGATGTAGCCGCCCATGGTGCTAGATCGATGGAAGCTTGGCTTTATTTTGTCTTTATTTTTATGTTGTATTTTGAAATTTTTAGAACTATTTTGATTTCCTCATTCGACTTGGAAATTTGGTTGTTTCCTTAAAACATGGTTGTATTTTGGATATTGGTGACTTGGTTTGAAACCCAAGTCACGTATTTTATCGTATCGTTTGTTCTAAAATTTGTCATCATACACTACTTGCTTTCAGAAACATAAGAATATCGACTTAAATTGATCAAATAGACAATTATAATGGTTGAGTCATTATATGTCCATAAGCTATGAATTATATTCTCCTTATGCCTTTGTGACCAAATTGTCACAACTTACTTATATAAGATCAATTTTAAAATTATGATTGAGTTGATGAACTCACACAAGGGAACGTTGCCAACATTATTTGATACACCTATAAAAATTAAATTACCTAGTCTATATTATCCTTTTAATATGTCTCAATTAAATCACTATTAAGTTGTTTTGTGGCTCAAAAGCTATCTTTGAATAAAAAGGGCATTTTATGATAGAGTGGGAATGAATTTAGCCACAAACTCTTCGCATAGAGAAGACCAAAAGAAGATGTTCTTGAGGAAACTACGTGAGGAGACCAAAAGAAGATGTTCTTGAGGAAACTACGTGAGGAAACCAAAAGAAGATGTTCTTGAGGAAACTACGTGAGGAGACCAAAAGAAGATGTTCTTGGATTGTAAAGAGAAAGACTCTAGAGGGATATAACTAGAGATTTTAATATTCGACATTTTACTTAAAGTGCCTTATGAAACTAAAGTGATATCTATGCAAGTAAATGGATTTATTTGGGATTGTTAAGACCAATCTAACATAAATAGATATTTATAATTAAAGGTTGCATAGAGTGGCATGTAAATGTCTACAAAAGCTAAGTTAAGTGTTAACTATGCTAAAGACTCAAAATCATTGCTATACTTCATTATGAAATAAGTAAGTTATTAAGACCACTTTACAAAATGGGTATTGATACCCGTCGTGAGGTGTCAAAAATAAATTTATAATCTCCAACTACAACTATAGCTAGCGGCAGTCGGGTCGAACCACAGAGAGGCAGACGTAATTTCTAGTTGTTTAAATTCGGTCTAAGGTAACAATAAAGTGGGGGGTTGATTGGATTTGGTCTACAACTAATAGCAGTAAAAGAAATGTAAGCTAATGAAATATATGAAATCAAGTATAAAAAAGGGTACTAGGATGGTCGGTTCGTTATAGTTTCGGCGGCAGCATACTAAACAGGTCTAAATCAAACACATGAGGCGGGAAATAAAGAGGTCCTCTCGGTCCACTCTTAACAAATAGCATCTTTCGATCTCGCTATAGGTCCCTAATATCACTAATACTAACTTTCGTCCTGAAAAGTGACTACGGTCTAAACTTTACCTATCTTTCGATCTCAGCATAGTTTAGTCATTTTTAATTGGTGATCTAACAACTGTCCCTATCTCTCGATCTAATGGGTCAGTCAAATCCTAAACATTCAACTAGTCGTGTGCACTCGATTCGTCGAATAAAGAATTAAAACAATTAAAACGAAAATAAAACCTCACGTGGTCAGTCGATCGACCAGGTATGGCAGTCGATCGACCAACACGCGAATCAGGCCGTGTTCATTATATTTCCGCCTACACTATAATTCCCCTACATCCTAGCACAAACTATTTAGCTACTCATGCTAAGGGCGATAACAGCAATAAAACTAATAAGATAGACAGAAGAATTCATGCTTGAAACGGTAAAATAAACAATTAACAAAAGATGGCAATTCGGCTTGGGAACGGATCTAGCAATTCGACAACTATGAACGAAAATAAAATAACAGAATAAAACCAGAGAGTACCGTGTAAATTGCGAAGGAAAAGAACAAAGCCGAATGACAAAGTGAATTGTATTCAATACCGAAAGTAATCTCGAACCCTAATTATTTCTAAAGAACTATATGTAAAACTTTATGTAAATTTCTGAATGATTCTCTGTCGAACTAGGTTACGTTATATAGAAAGTATACGTAACATAATTCCTAAACCTAATAACTCATGGGCTTGATAAATCTCGATCTTTTAATTCTCGTCTGGGATAGCGGCTTGGTCGATCGACTAAGAGTGGCGATCGATCGACTGAGTAGCAGTGTACAGTAGCCTCTGGAACCCGATGGTTGGTCGATCGACTGAAGGTAGTGGTCGATCGACTGCTTTAGCTGCTACTTGACTTCTATAATCTCGTGGATTTGTCTTTTGGGCCTTGGATTGCGCACCAAGCTCGTTCCTTAAGCAAATACTTCACGTCCAATGCAATGCAGGATACTCGGGGACGGATTTAGCTCGATTTCCGCTGGATTCTTCACATTTCTGCAATAATGTACAAAAATGCGGAAGTAGACGGGAATAGGGAGAAATGTAGCATAAACTACATGAATGAGCTCTGAAATGCGTGTAAAATGGGATGTAAAACATCATATGAAAGACACGCATCAAACTTCCTTAAACCAAACCCTTGTTTGTCCCCAAGCAAGAACTAGACTCGATCTAATGACCTAATGGAACGAGTTCAATCTCAGAGCGAATTACAACATGTAAAGCCTAAACCAATTTAATGCAATAACTAACAATCAATTAGTAATGCGAATCATGCAAACGAGTTATAAGGTCGTTAAAAACTGCTGAACCGTCAACCATAGAGACTTATCAAATTGGACTCTCACGGGTCGCTCATATCACACATAAGCACAGGTGAATATATAAGAGGATAGAAAGAATTCATTTTGTAAAGACTCTCACCTAACTACGACCTATAAGAACATGCCTGCAGTCTAACATGAAAATAATCTCTACAACCGTACATATGCATTCCAACCAAACAGATGACCATGACACATGCCGAGGTATATATGGATATGTGAGGTATGGGTAAGAAGAGGCAAAACGTTTTATGGAAATGAGGAGGTACCGGTGATCAAGCTAGTACCAAAACGGAACCATATGGCAACATCCAACTTCTTGCTCAAAATCAAATGAAACGGTGCTATAGCAAGCACAACTCTCACAATCTCCAGGTATAAAAGTAATCAACTAACTCCCCATAGGATATGAATAATACATGGGAGCAAAAATCGCCATAAGATAAAGCTTGAATTATGCGAAATTGATTTCTTTTCTTTCTCTCGAACCTCAGTCGATCGACCTATGATGCCAGTCGATCGACTACTTCAAATGTAGCATAAACTACATGAATGAGCTCTGAAATGCGTGTAAAATGGGATGTAATACATCATATGAAAGACACGCATCAGGTATTTTGAAAGGGATATGTGAATGACATATATGGTTTTAACTAACACTTTGAATAGCAATGATTATTTCAATTAATAAAATGTTTCGAATGAGTTGTCAAAAACGAAACATGTGGAATTCAGTGGGAGTCGGTGATAGTCATGTTTAGACATGAATTTTAGTGGGAGAAATCATCCTTTATGAATTGCATAACATATTACTCATTGGGAATGATGAGCATATACTGTCTTTTATAAAGAAGTATTTAAGTTTTCAATTCTGGATGATATCGGACATCATGTGGATCTATTAAAACATGGGATGTTGGATTGGCACTTAGATAGGTATCTTATGTTGATAATAATCCTTCATCTTAAGAGATTAACCAGTTAAGTAGGTTATTCATGTCGATGAATATAGAATTACCATGATAGAGTCATGGTTATTTATCGAACCTAAGAACTGTTGTTTACATAATTCGATAACCATTGTTTCCGCCATTGGTATAGTCATGTAATGCCATTATACACATGTCCTAGATGAATTAAATGCTTAGAGCATGATAAGTCGATAACAAGTTAACCCATATGAGAGTCATTGGTAAATCTCAAGGAACCGTAATGAATTCTCAAGGAGAACTAATGGTCTGTTCTGGAATTTGGAAGGATACTTAGTTGTGTGTTAAGAGGTTACACAAACTCAAGTTTCCGAGCTCATTTGGATTTGTGAAAATCCTAGGCAATTATTGACATAAGGAGTAAGAGACTAGAAAAGTGTATTTTATTATCATCCATTGCAAAATTCTACGAAATGACCTAAGTACGTTGTGATTAGGTGGTGAACTTCAAAACTATAAAAAGTGTTGTCCACCGAAACCCACGTCACAAGTTATGTGATAACAGTAAGAGCTTCTTTCAATTTAAAGAACCTAAGTCTAGTATGAAGTCTAGACATGTACTTAGTAAATCTCATGCTATAAAGGATAACATAAAATTGAAGGATATCGCAATTCACTAAGTTTGAACACTTGATCACATGGTATGATCACAAGCTAAACTTTTATTGCGTTACACAAGTGCATGAGTACGCTTATGATTATAAGACATATAATAGTAATATGGTATTGACTACTTATGTGTGATAATCACATTTATTGTTTGAGTTATCGTTAACTCATTATATACTTTATTACATCCAAATGGGATTGCTGAGACAATATTGAACCCCATTAAAGCGAACTGGATTAACATAGTATTCGTCCCTAGTTACTTACATGAAGTGACATCTTGAAGTAACTAGAGTGTGATGCGATTGATGGCAAGTTCAAGTGCCATAGAGTCATAAGAGATGACTAGTCGATCACAAAGGCAGACTATGAGGGACACTCTGTCGGGCTAATGACCGCTTATAGAGTTCTGGAAAATTTATATTGCCTGGTCGTGGCGAGAGCTACTATGGCATTCTTATGAGTGGATTCTTTGACTAATGAATGTTCCCCCAAGGTGGCACAGTTTCAGAGTAACTTTGATTTATGATCCTACGACCTTCGTAAATGGGGTCAAATGGGCTTATTTTGGGTTATGATAAGCTGTGGCTAGTCGAAGGGAATAGTGCGATAGGAATTGTCCACCCCCTTGTCAGGGTTAAACCAATATCTTAGGGCCACTCGAGAACTAATGAACTGGAAATGCGTGGCCACGCTCGGAAGGTATCTACGGTAGATGATTCTGGTCAATCAGTTATTCTCCAGATCGAGGAAACCACTCTCGATACGATCACTTCCAAGTACGGCCTGACAGACACCTTGCATTGAGTGGGAGATAGTAATAGGACAAGAGAATTGATGACGCACACTTGTCGAGGACAAGTGGGAGATTGTTGGAGTAAGTGTCCCCGACAATAATGCGATCACATTTTTGATCATATTGAGATCACATATTTAAATCTCATATTAAGAATACATGAGGTAAAGTTATACTTCTTAGTCAACTGGTCCACACATATCGATAATGATTAGCCGACTAGAGTTTGACATTACTGTCATACGATGGTGGTAACCAGTTGATCCCCTAAGGTCATACCTATAGGGTAATGCTCTTAATTGATTATTTAATTAATCGCATGCTGATACTGGTTAATTAAATTCCATAAAATTGACGAGTGATTTTGTGAGTAAAATTACTTGTCTTATTGTAATTTGATTAAATAAGATTCGGTCTAAGTGATCTAATTGTTTTATTGCTTAGATTAAATTATTGTTTATGAAACAATTAAAATATAGAATGAATTGCCTATTATAAATATAAGAAGTTGTGATTTATAATACTATGACCCATTTTAAGTAATTGTAATTGTGAATTACTAAGTTAATTCTGTACGTGATTTATTTCATTTATTTAATGAGTTTTTAATTAGTTAAAAATGCATTATTTAAATTACATGTTCTAGTAACATGACCAATTGTCACACTATACAATTTTACATTGACAAACATAAAATGGACCCTCATTATATGGGTGCCGTGTGACATAAGAGAGGAAGAGGTTTATGTGACTTAAAATGTTTATGTTAGTGGGTAAGATAATGATTGACCCTAATAATAGGTTTGTATGCCTACCACTCATTGAGAAGAGAAACAACAAAAGTTGTTTGGAACTCTAACCCTTCCAAAAACCGGTGCCCTCCCCCATGAGGCACTCAAGTAGTGTGCTCTTCTATTATTCATTCATTCTACAACACAAATAACATATGTGACATTTTTGAGAGTGTGTCAAATATAACTCTATACTTTGAGAAAGAAAAAGAGAGCAAAAATCTCACAAAACTCTTCCTCTTGACCGAAATATTCAAGAGCTATAATACAATTATTTTGTGTCAATTTTAAGGTAGTTTACATTAATACTAGTCTAATATTAATTTACACTATTAAGGGTATCATCTTGGTACAATCTTTAGGGAGAGATTCTATATTTGAATCTTGTTCATCCATAAGGAAAGCTCAAGAACTAAGTAAAGTAGGTGACCTTACTAGTGCCCAAATATCCGAAATATCAAATGTAAGGATCCGATTTTCTCCTTACTCTTGTATTTGTTTTGCATGCATAAGATCTTGAATTAATTTTATGACTATTTTATTTATTCACATATTCAATATGTAAAGTAATGAGATTAATGAATCCCAACACGTTTTACCGAATGTGGGTACTCGACTTCCATTCTGTCGATCGAGTCTTGGATGCGGACTGTTGTGCCGCATGTCGAATCAGGAACTGTTCTGGCCCGAGAGTCTGGCCAGATTTAGACTAGGACTAAGTCTCTGTGATCATTTTTGTTTGTCCTACCAGGGGAATTAAATCTAATGATTAGTAAAGGTCTTACTTGGCTATAGTTATTAGCACATGACCTAAGTTTTAGTCTTCTATAATTTGGATAGTTGCATATGTCACACTTTATTGGAATTCGTGCTTGTGATTATCTAACCGTATCTATGTTCTTTCCTTTACTTATTTAAATATTCCCATGACATGTGTATGGGTAAAAATACCCTCTCATTTTCATCATGACGTGGCAACTCGCTATTGGGTAAAACAGAAGCACACGGATCAATGACAAGGCAGCAGACTGCTAGACACCAAAAAGAACAAGAGGGGATGGACCTGGACATTCAAATAAAGCGGGGGCCATGGATGAACCCAATAACAAGCAATCAGCAGTAGCAGGAGCTTTGACAAAGTCAGCAACCACTTCATATTTCATAGGAAGTGGAGCGTGTGGTTGAGAAAACATAGGGACATGTACGACAATTCAAGGAATATTATAAAAGAGCAACAAACAGGAGATTCAAGGATATATCGGATTTCTCACTCATCCCACTCAGAGAAACAACATTCATCATCTGCAACAAATAATAATCCACACACTTAGAAACATATACATCGTGCATATCATTTGTACTTAGTCGTTGGGAGTTCAGGTGTTCCTCCTGATTGTTCCAGCTAGGTTTACCCTCGAAAACTATTAATACTAGCGGATCATTGGTGGGATACCATTCCCCCCGCGGTTTTTCCCACATTTTAGGTTTTCTGCGTCACCATTTTGCTTGTGTCATTTGCCTTTCGTTCCTTTTCGTTTGCTTTGCTTTCGTATTAATTGTTTACTTTCGTTCTCGTTATGTTCTTACTACTAATCAACTTAAGTCCTTAATATCGTATTTTAATTGAAATAGCCGCATTGACTCATAAATCTTTAGTCGGTAAAATCTTACCAAAACAATTTGGCGCCCACCGTGGGGTATTGTGGTTAAATCTTGGTTAAAATACCTGTTTTCGAAATATCCAAACATCTCTATAGTTGATCATGTCATGATCCAATCAGAACGTATCAGATTCGATGAGTGCATCAGTGCAAAATCCAGTAATAGGGGCGACGCCAGCAACCTCCAGTGTTCCAACAACGGCGGTCCCTACCACCAGACTGACTGCAGGCCAGGTTCAGCCCCAAGTATCAGCAAAGCCTCCTTACTCCCCCAAAGTCACAGATCTGGGAGCAAGGAAGGCTGGCAAATCACCAGTTATTAATCCTATGCCAAAGCCTAATAGAGATGGGAGTCCGCAGCGCCCAGGATCACCAGGACACCTGAGAGAATCCCGTCTCCCAGAAGCATCACAACCGGATCTGGTACAGCAATTGCTCCAAGGGATGACATCCTTACAGCAGGCGGTAATAGAGCTGCCAAGGGACAACTAGTCCTTGCAGGAGAAGATAGATGCAGTGTCACCCCTGGGAACGACTCAGCAGATGGCAAGTTCAACACTCGGCCAGGGGAATGCCAGGGATTACTCAGGGAGGCTACTGTCGCAAAATCTAGTAACCAGGCTCGATATGGATATGCTACCACAAGGGGTAACCACGCCACCCGAGCAAGTATATCCAGCAGGAACAGTGGTCACCAAGGTACGATCCAACCACCAGGGGTTCCACCACCACCAAGGGTGCCGCAAACGTACCCCAAGGTACTCAATCCTGTGGGATTAGGGGCACTGACTCCAGATCTCATATCAACAACCAGCAGTATGCCCGTGGTACCAGGGAGCAGTCCAGGGGAACAGTCAGCAAGAAACGCATACCCCGGGATGTGCTCCTATATGCCATATACTCCAGACAGCCAGTTCAGGCCTATTGTGAACTTAACACCATTACCTGGAAGCTACATGGTACCTCCTTACATGCCATGAGGAACACCAAATCCATATGGGGTCTACTCAGTACCCCACAACCAGGGTATGGGGGTAGGAAGCCATGTAGAAGAACAGTTGCAGGTTTCAGGTCCCTTCTCAGCAAGGTTTCAGGGTTACTATAATACCCGCCCTTTTAGGGACCCTTTGACCAGCATTGACTGACCTTGGGAGCGGGAATAGTTCTTAGAAGTGCGTGTCAAAGCCATCTTGGGTTACGAGTTATGGGTGGTACTCGATAGAGTAGAGGCTACTCGATCGAGTAGCGTGGTTACTCGATCGAGTATGTGCGGTACTCGATCGAGTATCGGGTTTTCAGCGAGGGTTTTTAATCGCGTTTTGTTAAATCCGCAAATCATTTCCGCCTCATTCCTTCTATCCTCTAGTCACCCCTTTCCCTTCCCTTCACCATAAAACCTTCATGGAAGTCTTTTGAAGGTCTTTGTGCCTTAGGAGAGCATAGCTTGAGTCGGGTAGCGGTCTTTTGCCGGGTTTCTCCTCATAGGTATGTCGTCATCATCATCCATCTCCTTGTCTTTGCAGTTAGGGTTTGCTTAATAGTAATAGATGGTTGTGTTGTGGTTATAGGCTTTGCTTGATTGCTGGATATGTCATATGTTGGCATGGATTGGTTGCAGTTGCTTAAAGGTAGGTTCGCCTACTCAGTTTCTGTAGATAGTCTAGTGTGTGTCGATTGTTGTGTCGTTGTTGATTGGTTCAGACGGTTGTTGATGTTGTATTGTGATTGCTGATTGTTTGTCTCTGGTTCTCGAGATGCGTTCTCGGCTGAGTGGAGTCACTTGCGGGAGTGGCTTCACGCCCTAGTTTCGCCCTCCGTGGAACCCGCCAAGAGAGGGGATGTGCACATTAATGGGATAGGGTTATCGCTTGGTATCATGAACGGGGATTTGGTGGGTATGGCTGCGGTCCCCCACTGGCAGGGCTGGTCTAGTAGACAGTCGGTGACGGAGATTGATCGGGGTGGGTGTGCTTGTGTGTGACTGATTGTGTTGTGTTGTATTGTTAGGTGTTGTTGGCATTGTTGTATCTTATCTCAGTACTAACCTTGTGTGGTTGTCTTGTTGTTTTATGTGTCTGCCGTGATCCCTTATGGTGAGCAGTCTGTCTTAGCAGGTGTTGATATCGTTGATAGCTGGAGTCCGGGCAGGGATGAGTCTTCACAAGATTTGATAGTTATAGCGAGTAGTTTTTGGGTTGTATCGTTTATTTCATCAGTTGGTTTTAAATCACTTGTAATATAACATAATAGTTCTTTTATCGACATTTGATTATTACTGTCCTCGGGCAACCGAGATGGTAATGCCCTTATATGCTAAGGAAGGCCTAGTTAAGGCTCCTCTGGATATGGGGGTGTTACAAAGTGGTATCAGAGCGACGATTTTGGAACCTGTAACAAATGAACTTAATGAACTTAGCGAGTATAATAAAATGAACCTCGTGTATATATAATGGGAGCCCCAGCTGATGCTAGATTTTGGGTGAATAGGCGCCCTCATTTCAAAATCTTGGCCCCATAGTACTTAATCCAATCACAGGGTATGGGAATGTGGAGTTCGTGTGTATATATGTGATGTATATGTTAGTTATGTCGGAATTATTTGAGGTTGAGTCTTTGCTAACGTAGAGATGGGTTAGTTGCATTTGGAGGGTGCTTAGTGAAGTATTGGCATGATTAGTGGGCTTATACGATGATTATGAGAAACGTGGCAAGGGTATAGATGATAGAGTGGTAAAAATGTGGAAGTGTATACTATGGTATGAATAGTAATCGTGTTGGTATTTGCTTCAGGATTGTTAATAACGGTATAGTTATAGAATTGTTGAGTTATAATATGAAACATAGCATATAGTAATGCATATATGCCTTGTTTATTGGTTGAAATTTTTCTGCTGCGTGACAAACGATTTATGTAAGATGATTTGCTTATGATTGGATTTGGAATATGATAGATTAATTTGTTATGTAGAGTATACATTATATTTTTATGACATGTGAAAGAACGAATTAATGTTAATTATATATTTCATGTTGATGTGAACACGAGTTTGGTAGTAATGCGGTAAGATAAGTTTAAGTAAGGTATGATAACGTGATTATGCTTATGAATGACTCGGTAGCAGGTAAACCGAGTTGGGTAATTTGTTGTAGCATAGTATGGCATAAGCCTTAATTGTTGAGACGATATGGTAAGCTTGAGTAATAATGGTAATGCGTGAGTAAGTGTGATGACTAGTGGCGAATTTCGAACTCAGTTTGGAATCGACATGCGGTATTGTTTTTGCAGGAATCTTCGATTTATCTCGTATTTCTGACCGAGTACTTAACTATACTTGACCGAGTGCGAGTGCGTACTAAACCGAGTAGACCTCACTCGATCTAGTTAGGAAGCTATGACGTCGGGATGTGGAAAATTTTCTGCAGATACTCGACGAAATAGCTCCTACTCGATAGAGTAGGGTGGTACTCGATCGAGTACCATAGACATTCGATCGAGTAGGCTACAGTACAGAGGCACTTACGGGTTTCTTAAAACCCCTATTCTTCCTTATTCCTCCCATTCCTCCGTCTTATTTAGAACCCTAATCCTATATTCCTCTAAAAAGCTTCCTCATCTCTTGTGGTTGTGGTGACTAGTTTGGCTTAATTACTTGTTAGTTTTGTTCTTTTACTTGCCTATCTAATCAAGGTATGATCTTTCCTCTATTTACATGCTTTTATTGCTTTAAATAAGTTGGAATGAAGGTGTAATCTGAAATTTTCGATTCATGTGGATAGATTATTGCTTTTAATTGTTGTAATATGATTCACATGCCTTCTTTTCTTGATTGTTGGTGATTAATTGTTGTAAAATAGATTAGAAATCACGAAATTTGGGGGCCGAAATTTCTAGGGTTACGACATCAAAAATTTATTTTGGTTGTTTTACATTGATTAGATGATGGAATTGAGTGCTATACATTACATATATGATGTTGAAGGATGAGTTTTGATGATTTTCACCTTAAAAGTTGCCTTAAAACTCCGTCTTAAAAGTGCCTCAAATTGAAATTCGTCTTCTATATCTGAAATTTGGTGATGAATATGAATGTTTAGGTAAGGGATAAACTTCAATATGATAGTGGTAATGTTAATTGATGGAGAATATGTCAAAATTGTTACAGCTGTAGAAACAGTCTGACAAGCCTAATTGAATTGTTTTGTGTCTAATAACGAAAGTTGATGATGATATGCTCTAAATTACTTTTCTATAAGCATGTACAAGTACCTCACATGTTATTAAAAGTGTGTATGGAGTAACATTGAATCATGCTAGGATGTTAGAATTGGTTGGGTATATGTGTTTGCCATGATAAACGTTTCACAACTATTGAACATGAGTGGCTATAAACTGAGTTTGCATATCAAATTGGGAATTCGTTGGTGACGTGTGTACTTAGCTTCGCATTCAAAGTTCAAATGTATGAATTATGTGCTTCACATGCCTATACAAATTTGTTTAAGTTATATGCTGAAACAGATGCCGAGACCGAACGTAGGGACCCGTCAGAGTAAACGGGGAAGGGTGACACAGCCTGAGATTGGGGAAGGGAGTGGACCTGTGGTACCTGCGGTACCGGAATACCCTTCAGCAGTGTTTGTAGATTTCAAACAAAGAGAGCGTTTTGTAGCTTTGCAAAAACGCAAAATGAGACCAACGAGGTGTGTGGATACCACACTTCTGACTGAGTTGGGAATAGAGATGGATGTCCGTCACATATTTGAGACCTTAGGCTTTACGGGTTTGTATCGGCTGAGGAAACACTCCTACCCTTTTCATACCTTGGAGTTTATGAGCTCCTTTAGCTATGACCCAGCTGCCCAGACCGTTGAGTTTCGGTTGATGAATACCAGTTTCTTGCTTACTATGGACCTTTTTGCTTCTCACCTTGGGTTGGCCAAGCCTCCCAAGGATTCTATCACTAATATTTCTGCTGAGTGCGGTGTCTGCCGCCTAATGCCTTGTCTGACCGGAAAGCCGGCTCCCACCTCAAGCAACATGCTGATTAATGACGTTCAGCATGTTACATTGAGGATCTTTCTTCGTTCTCTTTCGAACCTCCTTTATGATAGACAGGATATCAGTAAGATGAACAACCATGAGGTGTTGCTTTTGATGTCTTACTTGAACCCGGAGCGGGCCAGGAAGGTGGTCTTCAATGCTCCTGCCATCGTCTGCGCTAGCCTTGCTTTTATGGCTACTGCCTCTTCCCGGTACCTGAGTTGTGACGCTATCGCCACTCGGTTAGCTGAAAAGCTAACCTCCTTTGAGGCTTCTGCGGAGTATGTGCCTCTGGCTACACCGGTGCCTACGATGGACCGTGACTACTACCTCGACCTGAAATGGTTGAGAACTTTGACCGATGGTAGCCTAGCCTGGAGAGTGTAGGGGATGAGTTGGATGGGGATCCCGGCTCCTGAGCACCTTCCACCGACTGAGCCGTTAGAGCCGGTGGTGACAGCTGTTGACTCCGACGAGGAGGAGGAGGATGATGACGTGCCCCGCCAGTTGCAGACCTATCTCATCGATGACGTGATTCTCCAGGTGATGCCCGAGCCGAAGAAGGGGGAGAACGCGACGGTCAGGGAGGAGAGGCACAGGTTGGGGAGAAGACCCCGTAAAGTAAGAGAGAGGACCGCTGAGACCAGACCACGGCCGGTAGCACCACCACAGCAGCACCTTTTCCCGTGCTACCCTTACCTCGACACCCCGGAGACGCGATCGAGCTACTTAGCAGAGAGAGTGTCATCTACCTTGACACTCCGGAACATGCATGAGATTGCGTACTCTCAGGGAATTGGGACCGAGGGACCGCATCCGGTTTGGTGGAGTGGAGTCGGGGACTACAGTGGCGTTTTCCACTCTTACGGAGTGGATCAGTCAGCTTGGGGGACGCCTCGGTCCTTTCCCTATGGTGGTTTGACCCCATGGCACGTAGGTCCGGGAGATGGAGCGGGAGTTGATGCAGGGATCGGGTCATCGAGAGCGGGCACCTCGGGAGATGATGGTGGTGGTGATGAGGTGATGGAAGAGGAGGAGGAGCAGCAGCAGCAGGAGTGATACGCCTATTTCTTTATCTTTGTTATGATTGTTGGTCTTAGATGTTGGTAGTTGTTGGTTGTTAGAACCTTTTATTTTCGGATTTGTATGCTTGGCCATAAGGCCGGATTTACTACTTGACTTTGTTGCAGGATTTTGTGAGTCGGGAGGTCATTCCGACTCAAGTTATGTGACGATTTTGTATATATATATGTGTGGTTATGGCAGGTTTCCCAAAAATTTCGACCTATAGGTACTCGACAGAGTACCCTGTACTCAATCGAGTAGCTATAGGTGTGGCAGAAAAGAGACATTCTGATCTCAGGGCTACTCGATCGAGTAGCCAAGACACTCGATCGAGTAGCACGGCACTCGATCGAGTACCACTACTTACTCGATCGAGTAGCACTGTTACAGGAACTTTTCGTAAATTAAAATTGTTTAATTGTTATATAATTGCAAGTTTGGTGTCTAACGTGGTTATTAGTGAGTAGTAACATGTTCGGACCATTCAATTCATATGTTGGAAGTCGTGCCTAGTTTTAAAGGCGTATTTGCTTCGAATAGTGGAGTTGTAATTATTCTAATTGCATTCATTTTACATCCGTTTAGTCTGCAAGTTATATTTCACTGAATTCAATATATATATATACAAATTCCAATGATACGCTTAACATGCTTTCTCGACGGCGGCTAGTTCTTCGGATGAGTTGTGTATGTTTTTCTAATTTAATGAGAATATAATTAGTGAGTAATGTCCGTAATAAATAATATGGTTTTAATTTATGACATGATACAAGTAATAGGTAATATGTGTGGTAATTTGTTGGTGAACTTCGGGGACGAAGTTCCTTTTTAGAGGGGAAGAGTAATGTCGCAAAATAAAAAGGCTGATTTTGAGACTATGTTGTTGTTCGTTTATAATATCTTGTTGATTATTTGCAAAGTTTTCTTTTACCGTGGTTACTTTGATTGTATGAAGTAAAAATTGGTTACTTTAGTTCGTCAAGTAATTCATACGTTGAAGTGAAAATTGATAGCATGTTTAAAAGTTGGTCATAAAGAGATAGTTGTGGTGCAATGTGTCGTAGTAGAATTGCGTTGTTGAGTAACATAGTGGTATAGTCGTGCGACATGAAGTTGATATGAGATATGTTTCGTATGATAGTTGTTACTAGTAAATGGAGTAGTCCCGTAATATGACGGGCTATCGTTGTTGGTATTGGTTTGCATTGCAAGGTCGGTGTTTTAGACGATGGTTTGTAAGAGCCGATATACATATACATATACATGTACATATACTTAGTACGTTAGATAATGATGATGATGATGACATGGGGGATGGCGTTTCAAGAGAGTAGGTGACTTGTGTCGAAAGAGTGGTGAGATCATTGTTCCCGTGTCTTGTGTGTTGAGGTAGGTGAGTTGAACTTCGGGGACGAAGTTCTTTTTAAGGGGGGAAAACTGTAATACCCGCCCTTTTAGGGACCCTTTGACCAGCATTGACTGACCTTGGGAGCGGGAATAGTTCTTAGAAGTGCGTGCCAAAGCCATCTTGGGTTACGAGTTATGGGTGGTACTCGATAGAGTAGAGGCTACTCGATCGAGTAGCGTGGTTACTCGATCGAGTATGTGCGGTACTCGATCGAGTATCAGGTTTTCAGCGAGGGTTTTTAATCGCGTTTTATTAAATCCGCAAATCATTTCTGCCTCATTCCTTCTATCCTCTAGTCGCCCCTTTCCCTTCCCTTCACCATAAAACCTCCATGGAAGCCTTTTGAAGGTCCTTGTGCCTTAGGAGAGCATAGCTTGAATCGGGTAGCGGTCTTTTGCTGGGTTTCTCCTCATAGGTATATCGTCATCATCATCCATCTCCTTGTCTTTACAGTTAGGGTTTGCTTGATAGTAATAGACGGTTGTGTTGTGGTTATAGGCTTTGCTTGATTGCTGGATATGTCATATGTTGGCATGGATTGGTTGCAGTTGCTTAAGGGTAGGTTCGCCTACTCAGTTTCTGTAGATAGTCTAGTGTGTGTCGATTGTTGTGTCATTGTTGATTGGTTCAGACGGTTGTTGATGTTGTATTGTGATTGCTGATTGTCTGTCTCTGGTTCTCGAGATGCGTTCTCGGCTGAGTGGAGTCACTTGCGGGAGTGGCTTCACGCCCTAGTTTCGCCCTCCGTAGAATCCGCCACGGGAGGGGATGTGCACATTAATGGGACAGGGTTATCGCTCGGTATGATGAGCGGGGATTTGGTGGGTACGGCTGCGGTCCCCCAGCGGCGGGCTGGTCCAAAGGGGACGGTCGGGGCGAAGATTGATCGGGGTGGGTGTGCTTGTGTGTGACTGATTGTGTTGTGTTGTATTGTTAGGTGTTGTTGGTATTGTTGTATCTTATCTCAGTACTGACCTTGTGTGGTTGTCTTGTTGTTTTATGTGTCTGCCATGATCCCTTATGGTGAGCAGTCTGTCTTAGCAGGTGTTGATAGCTGGAGTCCGGGCAGGGATGAGTCTTCACGAGATTTGATGGTTATAGCGAGTAGTTTTTGGGTTGTATCGTTTATTTCATTAGTTGGTTTTAAATCACTTGTAATATAACATAATAGTTCTTTATCGACATTTGATTATTACTGTCCTCGGGCAACCGAGATGGTAATGCCCTTATATGCTAAGGAAGGCCTAGTTAAGGCTCCTCTGGATATGGGGGTGTTACAGTTACCACGTCCCATGGAGGTGGCAACCCTCGAGTTCTATGCGGATTCCCCCTTTGTGGACAACATTGCCCTTGTCAGCATGCCAAAGGGGTTCGCCACACCAACAATGACGTTGTATGATGGAACAGAGGATCCGCTAGAGCACGTCAACCAGTACAAACAGAAAATGATGGTGGTTGCAGCAACAGGGCCTGAAAAGGAAGCATGTATGTGCAAAGGATGTTGGAGTAGTGTCCTCCACAATAAGTGTGTTTACATAATAAATCTCGTAAAAGGAATATCTGGGATTTATTTATTTATTTGTCAGTTGGTCATCGTTAATTGGTAATGATTGGCTGACTAGAGTTTGACATTCTTTGTCGTGTGACAATGTGATCGGTGATCCATTTAGGTCACACCTATAGGATGACGCCCAAATAGAATTAATTAATTATTTGTATGAGATACGAGATAATTAATTCCTTGTATTATTTGATTTTTAATTAGTCATGTAAATGTATTATTTGATGACGGGTTACGAACTCGGGATAAGGAGATTTATTATTTAATTATGTGATATTAAATAATAAATAAATATATTATAATTTATTAATTAATTGTTAATTAATTAATTTTATACGATATGTGTATATGTTTTGAGATGGAATTAATTAGCTATTTAATTTTACAAGAGGTTGTAAAATTAGCTAAGTGGGATAATATTGACACATTGTATGTTGATAAAATGGTCTTATGATTACTTAATGGTTAAGTAGTCATTGGTAGTTAATTTGTATTATTTAAGTGTTAAATAATTAAATTAATATTTAATTATGTAAGATAATTAAATATAAGACATATAAGCATTTGTGGGGCAAATGTCGAAAATCGAATTGGACCCAAATAGTCCACTTGGACCGGTTTTATGAGGACATAACAAGTGTCCTCTATGTGGCATTTTACCACTCTTGTTTGTCTCCCAATTTGCCTATAAATACCCATAACATTCCACTTGTTTTAGAGGTTGAAAAATGGAAGGAAAATTTGGTCTTTGTTGCTCCTATTTGGCCGGTTTCTATACCCTTCCTTAGACCAATTTTTGCTTCTTATTTTTCTTCATCTTTTTATATAAAAACACATATATATTAACTAATAATATTATCAAAGTAATAATATTATTTAGTACATCAAATTTACATTTTTACAAGGTTATTACTTTTATTACCTAGTTAGTAATTCTAGTAATCTTTTGGGTTAATTCTTGGGTGCCATCTTAGGAGATTACCTATATTGGTAATTAGTGTTCTAGGAGGATCATCCATAGTTGCATAGCTTAAGAACTATAAAGGTAGGAGACCTTTATAGTGCCCATATTTTGCCTTATATCAATGTAAGGAACTTTTGTCTTAAGATGGTTTAAAACCATCTTTTATACATTTTATTTGCGTGCATGTAGATTTAGACCACATTATATTATTTTGTAATTTTAATATCATAAGATGAGTATTAATTTGGTCTAAATAACTAACAAGTGGTATCAGAGCATTGTTAAATACATGCATGTTGTCTTAAGACGATTTTAGTAATTTATGAGATAAATTAATAAAATTGATATTATGTTACTAAAATTCGTTTTATCACATAATATAGTCTTGCATGTAAATAATCTGGTCTTAGGATGATATGGGACGAAAATTTGATTTTTGTTAAATTTTTCCATTTTTTATAACTTAAATTGGCATAAAATTGAGTAAAAATGCATTAAAATTAATTAAGAGTTAATTAAAATTGATTGCACGTCAATTTTATGCATATTTATTTATAAATAACCACATGAATGTTCTTTTTATGAGATAAGTAGATACATTAAATTAATGTAATTAATTTAGGTAGTTTATTGATTTTTATTTGATAAAAAATGGTAAATAATGGTTATTTTGCAAATAAATATTGATTTAATTTTAGGGCTCGAAATTTTTGAATTTTTAGCTCCTGGAAATTGTTCCAAAATGTACTAAATTTTATTTTAAGTCATTTTAATTTTTATGGTTTGATTTAGAATTAAATCGTAAAAATTGTCGCTTTACCGATTAAATTGTGAAATCGTTTTAAATAAATTTTAAAAACAAAAATTTTCACTTGCATGGCATTTTTGGTGTAAGACCAGAATGTTCATGGCTTTGAAATTTATTTTTCCATAAATTTATAAATTAAATGGAATTTTATATGATAATTGTGAATTATTATATCTTTTTTTTGTCACAATTGTGTTTTAATTCCAATATAAATTCAAGATAATTGTTGAGAATAATTATTTTGATATTAGACCAGATTAGTATGATGAGTAAGTCTTAAAATTGTTTTAAGAATTGATTATGAATTTTTATTGGTAAAAAATCCGTCAAGGCAAGCTCAAATGATCGTTGTTGGTAAGTTAGACGATTTGGCATGACATTTTCCATGATGCATTTTATTATTCATTTAGATGAATGTTTTTTTTAGAATTATAATTATGTAATTTTTCCTAATATGGCCATAGATAGAAGTTGGTATTTCCCGAAATGTAAGGGAATATCGACTTGTTTTGTAATTAATTGCGATTTCGCATCGCCTAATTTGTAATTAATTAATAGTTTTATTTTAATTTTATTAAAAATTGTATAATAGAATATTGTTATGTAATTAATTATTAGTAATTAGATGAAGCTTCTAAAGACGGAGTTTTCATGAAGACGGTGTTTTCGGAAAGGAGTTCCGAAATCCTAAAGAAGGAGGCCAATTTATGAAGACTCAAGGGACCAAGGAGTTGGTTTCCGAAGTGTAATAATTTTAGTTAATTAGATTAACTAGGTGGCCATATTAGGACTTGTTTGTTTTAATTCTTTTATGCATTCATGCCAAATCGTCACTACATGTTTTATTTTTGTTGTTATCGATTTAATCGTCTAGCATTCACTAATTTTGTTCACTTAAAAGTGATAAACAATTAAAATTGATAAGATCTCTCACATTTGTTTAAAATTGAGATTAAGCCTTACCAAATAATAGCACCTATGAATCCCTTCTTCATTAGAGGTAGGTTCGGATCACCGAGGTACACTCTTTTTACGTTGGGTAAGTAGGGTAATAAAAGTTATTACGCGTGAAAATTGGTTGGACTCAACGGGATAAATATGGGTTGAATCGGTCCACCGTGCCCATATTTATTCTGGGGCTAAAAGATAGATTTTAAGAAAATCAGTCAACCAAGAGTTCTAGTAGTAGAATCAGTCAAAGTTGTTGACTCACCAAATTTATATAAATATGGGTTGAATCGGTCCACCGTGCCCGTGTTTATATAAAATTGGATCTTGGAATCATTTATATAATTCAGTGGGAGATCATTATATAAATGGGAACTTGTTAAATATTTTCACAAGTTAAATATTTCTAGACGATAAATGTTAATCTTTCCTTTATTTCCTTTGTAGTAATCACGATGACTTCTACTAGTGAAACCGCCACCATAGCTAGAGATTCATGGCTACGTTCTTTTATGGACAAATATGTATTAAAAGCCGACGGTAGTAATTTTAAAGATTGGGAAGAACAACTTCGATTAGCTGCCGCAGGTGATGGCAAATTACGCTACCTTGTCGATCTCTCTCCCCCTTCGCCTAGTACTAGGGCCACTGCCGATGTAAGGGAGGCTTTTTCAAATTATCAAAAAGAGTCCGCTGCAATAAAAAAAATTTTGATTTTTTCAATGGATCCTGCTTTACAAAGGCAATGTGTCAAGTTTCGTGATGCACATGAAGTATTCTCGAGGCTTTCCACTATGTTTTCTCAAGCCCCGAGAATAATTCAGTATGACACCGCTGTTCGTTTCTTTGAGGCTAACCTCAAAGATGGTTAACCTGTAAGTTCACACGTACTTAAAATGATTGAGTTTGTGGAAACTTTAGAGGGGTTGGGATGTAAGATCCCCGATGAACTAGTGGTGGACCGAGTGCTCCACTCTCTCTCGCACGTCAAGGGATTTACCCAATTTAGGGTAAATTACAACATGACAAACATGAGAAAGAGTTTACATGAGCTCCATTCTCTGCTTGTGCAAGCAGAGAAGGACATGGGATTGAGTGGGAGCACGAGGAAAGATGTGCTTGCAATTAACGTGAAGGGGAAGAAGCAGTTTAAGAGGAACGCGGGTAAGAAGCCCGTTCATGTGGATGGCAAAGGTAAAGCAATTGCGAATTGCTCTACCAAGCAAAAACCTATAAAGGGTAATCCTCTTAAAGATACTTGTAATTATTGTAATAACAAGGGACATTGGAGACGTAATTGTACAAAGTACCTGGATGACATAAAAGCTGGCATTGTGAAGCCGACATGTAATTTTTAAACTGAATCTTTTATGATAGACATAAATTATGCTTCAAATACAACTTGGTTATTAGATACTGGTTGTGGTTCTCACTTGTGTAATCATTTGCAGGGCCTAAAAAGCATAAGAAAGCTAAACAAGGGTGATGTCGATCTCCGAATGGGAAACGGGTCTAAAGTAGCTGCCGTCTCTGTAGGAACTTATGTACTTAGTTTAGCTTCAGGAATGCAGTTGCATCTTAATAATTGTTATTTTGTACCAACGCTATCTAGAAATATATTATCCGTATCCGTGTTAGACACTGAAGGGTTTTCTTTTGTAATTAAAGACAAGTGTTGTACTTTTTCCCTTAATGGGATTGTATATAGCCAAGCTATTTCGATCAATGGAATTTATATTCTAGATACTTGCAACGATGTTTATCATTTAGATAGTAAAAGACTCAAAACAGGTGATCCCGATCAATCTTATTTATGGCATTGTCGATTAGGACACATCAATGAGAAGCGCATTAAAAGACTAGTGTCGACTGGTGTAATTAAACCTTTTGATTTCGAATCATTTGGTACATGCGAATCTTGTCTACTTGGCAAGATGACTCGTTCACCTTTTCTAGGAAAGGGATCTCGAGCTAGTGAGTTGTTGGGTTTAATACATACCGATGTATGCGGTCCAATGACAGTCACTGCTAGAGGTAATTATGACTATTTCATTACTTTTACCGATGACATGAGTAGATATGGGTATATCTACTTAATGAGGTATAAAAGTGAAGCTTTTGATAAGTTCAAAGAGTTACAAAATGAAGTAGAAAACCAATTAAATAAGAAGATTAAAGCATTACGATCAGATCGTGGTGGGGAATATTTAAGCAATGACTTTAAAGATCACCTTATAAACTGCGGTATTGTATCTCAGTTAACTCCTCCAGGCACACCACAATTAAATGGTGTGGCTGAAAGGAGGAATTGAACTTTATTAGATATGGTTCGATCGATGATGTGTCAAACAGAGTTACCTAAGTCATTCTGGGGTTTTGCCATTTTATCTGCTGTACAATCACTTGATAAAAGTCCCACTAAAGCAACTGACAAAACTCCATATGAGATATGGAAAGGGAAAGTCCCGAATCTGCGATACATGAAAGTATGGGGTTGTGATGCTTATGTCAAGAGTAAGTCTGACGATAAGCTTGCACCTCGTTCTGAAAAGTGTATTTTTGTAGGCTATCCTAAGGAAACTTGTGGATATTACTTCTACAATAGTAACGAGAACAAAGTGTTTGTGGCTCGTGAAGCTGTCTTTCTAGAAAAAGAGTTTATTTTTAGAAGACAGAGTGGGAGAAAATTTGAACTTGATGAAGTTCAAGAGCCACAAACTAATGTGACACTGCAGGAAGATGTTCCTTCTACGTCTGAATCAGTTATTGTTCCTTCTGAACCTAGGAGGTCAGAAAGGGTTAGTCGCCAGCCTGATAGATACCTTGGTATTATCGAGGAAGATGGTGACTATGAGGTTTTACTTTTAAAAAGTGATGAACCTAAGACCTATAAAGCAGCTATTAGGAGTTCTGACTCTAAACTATGGCTGGAGGCCATGCAATCCAAAATGGATTCCATGTACGATAATCAGGTATGGGACCTGATTGACTTACCTAACGATGTTCGACCACTTCAGTGTAAGTGGATACTCAAGATTAAAATCGACATGGATGGACATAAAGATGTCTACAAAGCTAGATTGGTTGCAAAAGGTTTCACTCAGGTTCATGGTTTACACTATGATGAAACTTTTGCACCAGTTGCTATGCTTAGATCTGTTCGGATAATGTTAGCGATTGATGCATTTCATAATTATGAGATATGGCAAATGGATGTCAAAACCGCTTTCCTGAACGGGTTTCTGGAAGAGGAAGTGTTCATGACACAACCTGAGGGTTTTGTGGATCCTAAAAATCCTAACAAAGTATGCAAACTTAAGAGATCCATTTATGGTCTTAAGAAAGCGTCAAGGAGTTGGAATCATCGTTTTGATCATGTTATTAAACAGAATGGTTTTTCTCGAAGTGTTGAGGAACCATGTTTATACATGAAGTTTAGTGGGAGTAAAGTTGTTTTCTTACTTCTTTATGTGGACGACATATTACTCATTGGGAATGATGTTGATATGCTTGCTTCTGTTAAGAAGTGGTTGGGAAATCACTTCCAAATGAAAGATTTGGGAGAAGCTCAGCGCATCTTGGGTATCCGGATCTATAGGGATAGATCCAAAAGGATATTAACATTGAGTCAAGAAGCCTATATCGATAAGATTCTTGACCGATTCAATATGAAAAACTCCAAGAGAGGTTTTCTACCTATGATGGGCGATGGGATCACTTTGAGTAAGTCACGGTGTCCTCAGGGCCTAAGGATATTGAACGCATGAAATCGATTCCCTATGCTTCCGTTGTTGGATCGATCATGTATGCTATGATGTGTTCTCGTCCCGACGTCTCGTATGCTTTGAGTATGACGAGTCATTTTCGAAAAACTCCGGTGAGAGTCACTGGATAGCCGTCAAGAATATTCTGAAGTACTTGAGAAGGACTAAAGATTCATTCTTAGTGTTTGGAGGAGAATCTGAATTACGTATAAGAGGTTATACGGATGCCAGTTTACAAACCGATAGGGATGATTTGAAATACCAGGCTGATTTTGTCTTTTTGTTGAACGGAGGGGCGGTTTGTTGGAGAAGTTTCAAAGAGTCTGTGACTGCTGATTCTACAACGGAAGTTGAGTACATTGCAGCCTCTGAAGCTGCAAAGGAAGCTGTTTGGATTAGGCAATTTTTAGAGGGACTGAAAGTTGTTCCGACCGCCGAGGATCATATCACTTTGTATTGTGATAACAGTGGGGCTATTTTTCAAGCAAAAGAGCCCAAGTCTAGTAACAAGTCTAGGCATGTACTTAGGAAATTTCATGTAATTAGAGATTTAATCGAAAGGAAAGAAATTACAGTTTGTAAGGTTGGGACAGCTGACAACATCGCTGATCCTTTAACCAAGTCATTGTCTCAAGCTAAACATGATAGTCATGTAGTTTCGATGGGGTTGAGACGAATGCCAGAAGTGTTGTAAATTATATGATATGTAATAATCAAAAATATTGTATTTATTATTTCATATATGATAAGTTGCATTTATCGTTATATTCAGTTTTATGTCTGAATTTATATACTTTGTTTTCTCCAAATAGGTTGTAAAGACAATGTCGAACCCTATTAACTGAACTGGATTAACATTGTATTTTGTCCCTAGTTACTTAATGAGGTGATGTCTCAGAGTGACTAGATTGTAAGGCGATAGATGACAGGTTCGACTGTCATATGGTCATAGTGATGACTGGTCGATTACATAGGCATATTGTGAGACAATTTGTCGGACATTGACCGTTTATAGAGTCCTTTTGTTGCTAGGTCGTGGCGAGGATTTCTATTTATTCCTTCGAGTCAATTCTTTAGACTAGTGACTATTTGTCTGAGTTGGTACGGTTTTCCGGTGACTTTGGTTTTTATTCTAGGTCGCACCGTAAAAGGAGGCCGATGAGCAATTACTGGGTCATTGTGATTTGTATCGAATGAAGAAAATAGGTCAACGGGATTGTCCTTTTAAGTCATATTTTATCTCAAGGCCACTCGAGGAGAGATGACTGTGAATGTGTGGCCACGCTCGGATGCAATCTATAGTAGATTATCCGGTCAGACAGTCATTCTCCTAATCGAGGAAACCACTTTATGATATGATCACGTGCAAGAACGACCTGAAAGACATCTTGCATTGAGTGGGAGATATTATTGGACAAGAGAATTGGTAACGCACACTTGTGTCCGACAAGTGGTTGATTGTTGGAGTAGTGTCCTCCACAATAAGTGCGTTTACATAATAAATCTCGTAAAAGGAATATCTGGGATTTATTTATTTATTTGTCAGCTAGTCATCGTTAATTGGTAATGATTGGCTGACTAGAGTTTGACATTACTGTCATGTGACAGCGGTGATCAGCTGATCCCTTTAGGTCACACCTGTTGGGAAATGTGTCCTCAACAACAGTGCGATCATATGATTTAAATATCATTATTAAATCTCATTTTAAAGAATACATTTGGGAAGTATTTTTACTGTCAACTGGTCCACACATATCGGTAATGATTGGTGACTAGAGTTTGACATTCTTTTCGTCGTCAAATGGTGATCGATTGATCCCCTAGGTCATACCTATAGGGCAACACTCTTAATTGATTATTTAATTAATCGTATAATGTTGCGAGTTAATTAAATTACTTGAAAATTGACGGACGATTTTGGAAGTAAAATTTACGTGTCTCATTTAAATGAGATACGGTCTGAGTAATTGAATTGTATCTTTACTCAGATGAAATTATTGTTTAAGGAAACAATTGAAATTGAATGAATTGTTATAAATACAAGTTGTTGTGATTTATAACTGGTAAAATATTTTGGTACAAGTAATTATGAATTACTAAGTCAATTTTTGTATATGACGTATTTTTATTAATACGTTGATTTTTAAATGTGTTAAAAATACATAGCAATTTTATGTGACATATGACATGTAACATATTGACAAATTGACAAAAAAATAATATGGATCCATATTATCAAAATGCCGAAATTTTGAAGACAAAGAGCCTTGGCCTTTCCTCTTCTTTACACGCTTTGTGAAAGTTTAAGGTGTGGCTTTTCTTCTTCTCTTTGCCCCACCTTGACTTATATGTCCAAAGTGATAATTCATGTCATGATTCATTCATAAAAAGATGCTGCATATAAGTGTTAAAGTAAGCACAAATACTTCTCGCTCTGCTCTTCTCCAAAACGTGCACTTGGATGCATAAGGAGACCAAATTTTTGGTTCAATTTTCTTACAAAATTAATATTATCTAGTCTTCATAATATTGGTTTTAATTAAGAGAAAGCTTTGGGTATAAAGCCTTGGGAGAGATCCTACACTTGGGTCTTGGGTTTTTGTTCTTCCATTAAGGGATAGCTCAAGAACAAAAGAGAAGGAGAACTCTTTTGTGCCCTTATATACCGATATTGCAATGTAAGAATAATGTTTCTTCCTTACTTTGTTTTAATGTTTGCATGCATAAGATCATTAGTTAATTTTATGACAAATTAAATTTATACATATATGAGTATGTTGTTAGGTATAAAGATCTACCTTTCCTTCAATTGGTATCAGAGCCATGGTTATTTGCATGCAAATCGGTTATAGTTTTTCCGAGTTATACGATTAACATATAAAACTTGTGAATTTGTGTTATTATGATATATCACGAAATTAATTCATGCATGATAAGTTTCTGGTCCTAAAATGATTTTTAGGATTTTTGGTTAATTTACGGATTTTACTGTTCATATTATATAATATTGGCATTAAAATGTGATTTTTATGATAAAAATGCCATTTTTGGACGAAAATTAGCTACACTTCGAATTTTCCAGTTCTTTTTGGATATGTTTTCATATATATTATTTTTAGATGATCTGGAAATTTTCATAATTTTATGAGTTGTTATGCTCGAAAAATGAATTTTTCATTATTAAATTCGTTTTTTGGTGAAAAATTGGTTAATATGAGATAAATTTCGAATCTGGTCATATAAATTTAGTATGTTGTCACATGCAATTTTACGAGATGTGTGTAAAATAATTGGCTATATTGAAGTCTTTATGCATGATTTATGGATTTTTGATTAAAAATAGCATAAATAGTGACTTAATTAGTGAAAATTGCTAAAACATACTTCATGACTAAGGAAAAACGTCACATGTTGCTTTTTATTATCTTTTTCAGATCTAAAATTGAAAAGTTGATGAAAATAATTTTTCTCATATTTTTATGATTAATTTAGTTAAAACCGATAAACCGCAACATTGTTTTTCCGGATAAAATTCCAAATTTTTAACCTAAGTTTTTGAACATTATGAGTGTCATGGTATTTTTCCAGAATGTTCATAAGTTTAAATTTTGAATTTTGAATTTATTTGAAATTTTTATGATTTATTTGAAGTTTATAGCATTTTATTATAATTTTAAGTCCATTATGAACAATTATGAGTTAATTATGGTCAAATTATTAGTGAAGACTAAATTTTGAGTCCTAAGAGGTTAGGGTAATTAACTTATGCATAAATATGAATTTATGTATTTTTGGTGATTATAAAACGTTGAAATCACGCAAATCCGTAAAAACCGAGTAATATATGATATTGGCTAATTTAAAGGCGATTTAGCATAAAATTGGGCATGTTCATACATATTATAATGCTGCATATTTCAATTGTTGAATGTTTTTTATTTATATAATTTTTGAATTATGTAATTTTGCTTAGTATGGCCTTAGTTTTAATTGGTATTACCCGAAATGTATGGGAATATCGATTCGGTTGTAATTTTAATGTGATCTCGTATCACCGTCTTGTTATTTAATAGATTTATTTTTATTATAGTAACAAATGTATAATAGGAATTATGTAATTCATTATGTAATTTTAATTCATTCCGGAGTTCCTAAAGACGGAGTTCCTAAAGATGGCGATACATTAAGACGGTGTTACCTCGAGATGCAAATCAAGTTCTAGGGACCAATGGAGTTGGTTTCCGAATATGTAATAGTTAAACAGTTTTCTATTCTTAGGCAGGCCATACTAGGATTTATTTTTATGTTTTGCATTTTTATATGTCGCATGCATCGCTAAATCGCCATAACTAAAACATGCATCATCGTTCTAATCGAGTTCATCGACCGTGTCAATTACAATTATCGTAGTTCACCGCTTTAGTTCACTTAAAACGTGATAGATAATAAATTGACATGACCTCTCGCTAAAATAAACAATTGAGACATAGCCTTACCAAATAGTAGAAACCCATGAAGTACCAGTTTCGCAAGGGAGTTGAGCCGGCTTTACCGTAAGACAAACCTTGTTACGTTGGTGAAGTGGGTGATAAATGTCAATCCACCGAATTCATGTTGATGAAGGGTATTTCGGCACACCGTGCCCTAAGTTGATGTGGGTTTGGATCATGGACACATTTATTCGAAATTTGGGTTGTACTCAACGAAAGTATTCACGACGTATTTTCGGATGTGTTTCGGGCTAGAGATGAATATTAATGTAAATATCATCGACCAAGAGTTCTAAAAGTAGAATCGATTAAAGAGTTAATCCACCGAGTTATATTGATGAGGGGTATTTCGGCACACCGTGCCCCAAGTTGATATGAATTTGGGTCTTGGAATCATTTATCTAGTTGGGTAGAGGTCACTAGAAAAATGCATAAAACTTGTTATCTACAAGTATGATTTAAAACGATAAGTGTTAAGTTTTCCACTATTCCGTTATCATATTGTTCTATTTCTTTACCACAATTCATATACGATATCATTTCGATTTTTCAAAATCTCCATCAAAACATCGTAACTAGAGACAAATTTGAATTTTGCTTCTAAAACCTCATATGAACCATTGCTAAGGATCTCTTGCAAAGAGTATAGATTAAAGTTATCTATTATCAAACAGGTTTTTGATTCTAGACTAACACATCTACTTACAATGGATTGTTTTTCATGTACTTAAAAGAATTAAGTACCTTGAAATGATTGTTTTGGTAATTAGTTTTGTCAGAATTCGTAATTGACCAAAATAACGCAACCACGTCAATGAGAGTTTTTAAGACTAAAACGAACAAATGAAGAGTGTTCTTCATGAATTCAATTTTTGCTTCTCAAAGCAAAGACTCATTGAAATGAGTGGGAGCATTCTCTTAAACCGTTAAGATGAGGACGAGGTTCAAGAAGTAAAGATTATAATGGAATTGATACAAGGTAATGTTAAAAGTAAAGTTGTTGAGAATGACGATACTAAACCTATCAATCCCGACCGATAAAGTTTCCATTGTCTTAAATGTTGGACACGAGAAAGAAAACTACCCCAAATTATTGAAGAATCAACAAGTTAGTTGTGGGACATCTAATGGGATCTTCTTCTTTAAATGTTTATTTGATTAAACATAAATTTTGCTAGTACCACTTCGTCAATATTAGAAACCAGTGGTGGTTTTCATCATTATGTTTGATACATAGGATGATTAGAATATGACGACTAGCAACAATGAAGTCGAGAGATAGAGTCATTGTGTACTAAATCTAGTTTTTGGGTTTGGAGTTGTACTTAATTGTGACTATTAAGTACATAAACTCTAAATAAGAATACAACTTGTTAAGATACAAAAGAGGTTTCACTTTTGTGACCCTATACACCACGATTTGATGTATGGCTAGCCCATTATCAAGGTGATTATATTCTAAACCAAACTAGAATAATATATCATGAAGATGATGCAAGACTCAAATTGGTAACCCAAGATTAAACCTTAAATTTTGGAATGATGAACGCAAAGAGTTATCGAGTACTCTTGAAACCATTAGATTGTTAATGGTATATGCGTATCTTGTATTCAATGCAAGATGACTCGTGCCTTTTGGTTAAAAAGGAGATCGAGGTTGTAAATCATTGATCCAAAATAGGTTGATCATTTTCTTTTACCATCGATTTAAGTTGATGAGGTAAATAGAGAAATCTTTTGAAGAAGTTCAAAGAGTTCAAGGAATCACGATTTAGTCGTGATGGGATTATCAAAGTGAAGACTTTGATATAAGCCAAAGGAAATGTGATATAGTATCACAAGTTAATCTCTCTTAGCACGCATTATGGAGTAATGTGTGGTTGGATAAGAAATCAAACGCTATTCGATATGGTTTGGACTTCAATCAAGTTACTTTGAGTTACTTGATCCTTTTGGGGATTTTATCATTTTTGTCTAAATTATTATTCCACTAAATAGAATCATATGAGATATGAAATGGTAAGGGTACCATGTTTGTAAGTTTTCACAAGAAACAAATGCTCATTTTTCCTTATTATAATCACGAGTACACCAGGTTTGTGGCTCGTGAAACTGTCTTTCTAAAAATACAAGTTTATTTCTAGAAGACAGAGTGGGAGAAAATTATTCAAGAGCCACAAAGAATGTTATGTCGCAAGAAACATGTCTTTCTTGGCTACATGAGACGTGTTGTGTAAGACGTTGTTTCTTTAAAACCTAGGAGGTTAAATTCGTCACTTGTTAAAGATGATGAATTCAAGCTACTTTTAAGAAAGTAAAGAGCTTATAACTTACAAAAGAAATTGTTTGATTCAAGTTGATTACTTCTAGAAAGTAATGAACATATGACTTACATAAGAGTGTTTAAGTCACAACTCAATACAAGGCTTGGAGCCATGAAAATCCGAAACAAAAGGGCTTGATTAGTGACAAAGGGTTTTGCACTAATGAATAGAGATTTCAAAACAAGATTGGTTGCAAAAGGTTTTGCACTAATTGAAATGCTTAAGTCTATTTGGATCTTCTTAGGGATTGTGTTTCATTATGAAGATATGAACACATCAAGTGAATCTAAAACCCACTTCTTCAATAGAAGGAATGTATTCAATACATGTCATGAGTTTTATAGATTCTTGCAATCCTAAGATAATGTGAGACTTAAGAGAGGGTCTTAAGTAGGACATCAATGAGTTAGAATCAATATTTTTTTATCATGTTATGAAACTTTTCTCGATAAGACGAGAAGTTGTTTTTATACATGGAGTTTAGTGGGAGTTACGGAAATTTTATTTAGTCCGATATGTGGATGACATATTGATCATTGAGAATGATTTAAGACTTTTGGAGTAATATAATACATCTTTAATATCGAGATTTATGAAGATAAATCTACATGATATTAACGTCAATAAGAAGTCTTATGTTGATAAGATTCATGACTAGTTCAATTAAATTGAACATATTTGATTGATTCCATTTGCTTCATTGCCGATCAATTAAATGAGTAATGATGTATAACACTTCATATACTTTGAGTATGATGAATTGTTTTCAAAATCGAATTTAAGTAATCTTTATCAAGTAAGCCATCCAGATTACCCTTAAGTGCTTGCAGAAGTATTAAGGAAGTAAAGCAAAGTGTTTATGATGCAATTTTGTGTAAGGGTGTTACACAAGTGACAATTGACAATTGAGATTGCGCATGGTTTCGACAAAACCATAATCAAAACACATTAGGGTGGTTAAGAGACCATTATGGCTATGATAATTAAGAAGTAGATTTTCTAGAATCGTTCTAGGCAATAAAGAACAATGAGAAATATTTATAACGGAAATTGAGTACACTTGCAATCATGAGATGTGCAAGAAGGATAAGTCCCGCACAATCGTGAAAACAGGGGAGCTATTCTAAAGCTAGAGGGCCTATGTCTTGATTGGATCTCGACACGTTTTCGAGAAAGTTTTGTAATGCAAATGTATACATTACAAAGGAAAACGAGTATGTAGTAAGGTTGAGTAAGGTACAAGAAGTTGATAAAACCTACTAACCAAAGCCTTCTCAAAGGCTAAACATGATGAGTCATGTCATTTCAATTGAGTTGAAATGAACAACTACGTACAAAATCAAATAAGATTATAGAACATGAAATAGTAATCAGGCATTGACTATTCATATGTGATAATCACATTTGTCGTTCGAGTTTTTCTTTAAAAACTCCTTTTATACTTTGTTACATCCAAACGGGTTGTAATGACAATTGAACCCCGTTAAAGTGAACACGGATTAACATTGTATTCGCCCATAGTCACTTGTATGAGGTGACATCTCGAAGTGACTAGAGTGTGATGCGATTGATGGCAAGTTCAAGTGCCATAGAGTCATGTGAGATGACTAGTCGATCACATAGGCAAGATCAAGTTAGGAATATTTTGTCGGGCCTAATGACCGCTTATAGAGTTCTGGCAAATTTATATAGCCTGGTCGTGGCGAGAGCTGCTATAGTATTCAAATGAGTCGATTCTTTTGACTAAAGGCTATTCACCTAAGATGGCACAGTTTCAGATTAACTTTGATTTGTGTTACTACGACCTTCGTAAATGGGGTCAAATGGGCATATTTTGGGTTATGATGGTTGTGGCTAGTCGAAGGGAATGAGTGCGATAGGAATTGTCCACCCCTAGTCAGGGTTATAACAATATCTCAGGGCCACTCGAGGAGTAATGAACTGGAAATGCGTGGCCACGCTCGGAATGTATCCATGGTGGATAAATCCGGTCAATCAGTTATTCTCCAGATCGAGGAAACCACTCACGATATGATCACTTGCAAGTACGACCCGAAAGACACCTTGCATTGAGTGGGAGATAGTAATAGGACAAGAGAATTGGTGACGCACACTTGTCGAGGACAAGTGGGAGATTGTTGGGAAATGTGTCCTCAACAACAGTGCGATCATATGATTTAAATATCATTATTAAATCTCATTTTAAAGAATACATTTGGGAAGTATTTTTACTGTCAACTGGTCCACACATATCGGTAATGATTGGCTGACTAGAGTTTGACATTACTGTCGTGCGACGGTGGTGATCAGTTGATCCCCTAGGTCATACCTATAGGGCAACACTCTTAATTGATTATTTAATTAATCGTATAATGTTGCGAGTTAATTAAATTACTTGAAAATTGACGGACGATTTTGGAAGTAAAATTTACGTGTCTCATTTAAATGAGATACGGTCTGAGTAATTGAATTGTATCTTTACTCAGATGAAATTATTGTTTAAGGAAACAATTGAAATTGAATGAATTGTTATAAATACAAGTTGTTGTGATTTATAACTGGTAAAATATTTTGGTACAAGTAATTATGAATTACTAAGTCAATTTTTGTATATGACGTATTTTTATTAATACGTTGATTTTTAAATGTGTTAAAAATACATAGCAATTTTATGTGACATATGACATGTAACATATTGACAAATTGACAAAAAAATAATATGGATCCATATTATCAAAATGCCGAAATTTTGAAGACAAAGAGCCTTGGCCTTTCCTCTTCTTTACACGCTTTGTGAAAGTTTAAGGTGTGGCTTTTCTTCTTCTCTTTGCCCCACCTTGACTTATATGTCCAAAGTGATAATTCATGTCATGATTCATTCATAAAAAGATGCTGCATATAAGTGTTAAAGTAAGCACAAATACTTCTCGCTCTGCTCTTCTCCAAAACGTGCACTTGGATGCATAAGGAGACCAAATTTTTGGTTCAATTTTCTTACAAAATTAATATTATCTAGTCTTCATAATATTGGTTTTAATTAAGAGAAAGCTTTGGGTATAAAGCCTTGGGAGAGATCCTACACTTGGGTCTTGGGTTTTTGTTCTTCCATTAAGGGATAGCTCAAGAACAAAAGAGAAGGAGAACTCTTTTGTGCCCTTATATACCGATATTGCAATGTAAGAATAATGTTTCTTCCTTACTTTGTTTTAATGTTTGCATGCATAAGATCATTAGTTAATTTTATGACAAATTAAATTTATACATATATGAGTATGTTGTTAGGTATAAAGATCTACCTTTCCTTCAACACCTATAGGATGACGCCCAAATAGAATTAATTAATTATTTGTATGAGATACGAGATAATTAATTCCTTGTATTATTTGATTTTTAATTAGTCATGTAAATGTATTATTTGATGACGGGTTACGAACTCGGGATAAGGAGATTTATTATTTAATTATGTGATATTAAATAATAAATAAATATATTAGAATTTATTAATTAATTGTTAATTAATTAATTTTATACGATATGTGTATATGTTTTGAGATGGAATTAATTAGCTATTTAATTTTACAAGAGGTTGTAAAATTAGCTAAGTGGGATAATATTGACACATTGTATGTTGATAAAATGGTCTTATGATTACTTAATGGTTAAGTAGTCATTGGTAGTTAATTTGTATTATTTAAGTGTTAAATAATTAAATTAATATTTAATTATGTAAGATAATTAAATATAAGACATATAAGCATTTGTGGGGCAAATGTCGAAAATCGAATTGGACCCAAATAGTCCACTTGGACCGGTTTTATGAGGACATAACAAGTGTCCTCTATGTGGCATTTTACCACTCTTGTCTGTCTCCCAATTTGCCTATAAATACCCATAACATTCCACTTGTTTTAGAGGTTGAAAAATTGAAGGAAAATTTGGTCTTTGTTGCTCCTATTTGGCCGGTTTCTATACCCTTTCTTAGACCAATTTTTGCTTCTTATTTTTCTTCATCTTTTTATATAAAAACACATATATATTAACTAATAATATTATCAAAGTAATAATATTATTTAGTACATCAAATTTACATTTTTACAAGGTTATTACTTTTATTACCTAGTTAGTAATTCTAGTAATCTTTTGGGTTGATTCTTGGGTGCCATCTTAGGAGATTACCTATATTGGTAATTGGTGTTCTAGGAGGATCATCCATAGTTGCATAGCTCAAGAACTATAAAGGTAGGAGACCTTTATAGTGCCCATATTTTGCCATATATCAATGTAAGGAACTTTTGTCTTAAGATGGTTTAAAACTATCTTTTATACATTTTATATGCATGCATGTAGATTTAGACCACATTATATTATTTTGTAATTTTAATATCATAAGATGAGTATTAATTTGGTCTAAATAACTAACAAAGGATTCGGTTCCACCTTGTCAGGAGCCGCACTCCAGTGTTTCGTTAACCTTCCCAACAAGTCTATTTCCAGCTTCGCAGGGTTGGTAAACGTCTTCAATCAGCAGTTCGCAAGCAGTCGCAATCTAGAAAAATTATCCAGTGATCTATACCGGATCGTCCAGAGGTTCGAGGAGTCCACCAGGAATTGTCTCGCCATATTCAATGTAGAAAAAATATCTATCCCTAGGTGCACCCTACACCAGCAGTCAATGCCTTCCGAAGAGGACTACATCGCGACTCTGATTTGTACAAAGATCTCACCAAACACCCATGTGTGCCACCTTTGAGGAAGTCAAGCAAATGGCAGAGGCTACTTATCGCCTAAAGGAGGATGAGGATAGAAGGGACCTGTACGGAACAGAGTCGTCCAGCAGAAAAATCACAACGGAGAAGAAGAACAAAAGAACCAAACCCTACAGCAAGAACACAGTGAACAAAGTCTCAGGAGAAACAGAAAGCACCGAGGCTCCACCTAAGCTCAGCGAGTATGGGTTCACCACTGGACTTTCTAGGGTATTGAAGGCAATCAAGGGAACTGGGGCAGAGGGCCAGGTGGCCCAAGAAGCCTACCCCCAGGGAGAACGACAGAAGAGATGTCAGCAAAAGGTGTGAATATCACAACGATATTGGCCACAATACAGAAGATTGTGTAGTACTACGAAAGGAAGTAAAGCACCTCTATAGTGCTGGATGCTTGGACCACCTGCTCCCCAAGGGAGCGAAATCTGGAAAGGTTAATACTGCTGACCAGGCCAAACCATCCCCACCTCCACCTTACTCAAAGGTCGTGAGCGTCATCACAGGAGGATCAAAAATATGTGGTCTCACTTATTCAGCAGCAAAGCATCGTGCAACCGAGACTAAAGGAAGTAAACTAGAGTTCTCCCTCAGAGTCAGCAGACAGGATCTACCAGCAATCTCATTCGACGAGGAAGACATACCCGATGAGGCAGAAGAACACCATGACGCCTTGATCATTACCATTTCCATAGGGAATTGCCTTGTTAAAAAGATATTGGTAGATACAGGAAGCTCTGTGAATCTGATAATGCTGGAAATATTGAAGAACATGGGGTTCAGCAAGAAAGACCTGGTGCAGAAGGCAGTACCCTTGGTAGGCTTCAGCGGAGAAACTAAACAATCCTTACAAGAAATAGTGATTCCTACCTTTGCACGAGGTATGAACAAACAGGTACGGTACTTGGTCATTAATGGTCCGTTAACTTATAACGTGATACTTGGCAGGCCTTGGATCCATGAAATGAAAGTGGTACCATCAACGTACCATCAAAGCCTGAAGTTCCCTACACCCTGGGGGGTACAGGAGATACGGGGAGATCAAAATATCACTCGGGATTGCTACAAGAACGCTCTGAAACCCACTGCAGCTGGTCCAGCATAGCAATTACATAAATTGTGCGTCCAAAGGGAGTATATCGCACCTCCCTAGGAGGAACTCGATGAAGTAGTCCTGGACCCACAGTTTCCAGCAAGAACAGTGTTGGTGGGAGCTGATTATGCAGATAACATCCGTGAGCATATAATTGAATTTTTACGTACTAACATGGATTGTTTCGCCTGGTCCCATAGCGACATGATTGGCATAGATCCAAGAGTAATTACACACCGGTTAAATGTAGACCCCAGCTTCCCTCCAGTCCAGCAGAAAAGGCGGATATTTGCTCCTGAAAGGAACGAGGTGATAAACCAGGAGGTAGACAACCTCCTGGCAGCTGGCAAAATCAGGGAAGTTAACTATCTAGAATGGCTCTCGAATGTTATGGTTGTACCCAAGAAGAATAACAAGTGGAGAGTATGTGTTGATTTCACAGATCTTAACAAAGCTTGCCCAAAAGACCTGTTCCCCCTACCGCACATCGATTCCATGGTAGACGCAACAGCAGGGCATGAGCTACTTACCTTCCTTGACGCCTGGAGCGGGTACAACCAGATAAAAATGGACCCTAAGGATCGGGAGAAAACAGACCTTCGATCGACGAGGGCCTCGTACTACTACAATGTGATGCCTTTTGGCACGAAAATGCTTTGGTTCCACCTATCGCCCTGGTGAATGTAATGTTCAAGGAGGAGATAGGGAGAACAATGGAAGTCTACATTGACGATATGGTAGTCAAATCCGGGAAGGCAGAGCAACACATGTCCCACCTGGAAAATACCTTCTCGATCCACAGAAAATACGATATGAAGCTGAACTCCCTGAAATGCACTTTTGGAGTCTCCTTAGGGAAATTCCTAGGGTACTTGGTGACGCAAAGAGGGATAGAGGCAAGCACGGAGGAAATCAAAGTAGTACTCCAGTTAGAATCTCCTCAGAAGCCAAAGGACGTATAGAGGCTCACAGGACGGGTAGCAGCCCTAAACCGGTTCATATCAAGGTCCTCAGACAGGTGCCGACTATTCTATGATATCCTGAAGAAGAGCCAAAAGTTTAAATGGACGCCGGAGCATGAAAAGGCGTTTGGGGAACTCAAGTAGTACCTAAGCACCCCTCCTCTTCTCTCCAAGCCAGAACAGGGAGAACCACTGTACTTGTATCTGTCGGTAACGGAGGTGGCTGTAAGCGTTGTACTGGTACGAGAGCACGAGGGTATACAGAAACCAGTATACTATATAAGCAAGTCTTTGTTACCTGCAGAGACCAGGTACACATCTCTAGAAAAACTCGTTTTAGCACTTGTTACTGCTTCGTACAAATTGCTTCCCTATTTTGAGTCACATACAATTTCAGTCGTGACCAACTACCCCCTGAGAACCATAATGAGGAAACTCGAACTGTCGGGGAGAATGGTTAAATGTTTTGTCCACCTAAGTGGGTACAACCTGAAATTTGAACCCCGAACAGCCATAAAGTCCCAAGCCCTAGCTGACTTCGTGTCAGACTTTAGCCCCACCCTTCAAGAACAAGCCGACAGTAAAATCTTGACCCTAAGTTAGGCTAAAGGGGAGAAGGTATGGGAATTACATGTTGATGGGGCATCCAACAGAAAGGGAGCAGGGGTAGGGCTGGTCCTGAAATCACCTCAGGGGGAACAGATAATACAGGCAGTACGATGTGAGTTTAAAGCAACGAATAACAAGGCTGAATACAAGGCCCTAATCTTAGGACTCCAACTAGCCTTAGAAATGCAAATCAACCAAATCAACGTGTACAGTGACTCCCAACTGATTGTGAACCACGTAAATAACGTGTACACGGCCAGGGATCCTAAAATGGTAGCCTACCTGGAAGTGGCGAAGGAGCTCAAACTCCGCTTTGCCTCCTTCCACATCCATCCAGCAGATACCAAGGACCGAACGTTGAAGCAGATGCTCGCCACCACGGGAGCGACCTTCTTCACTCCGGGGCGATGGGTACTATACCATTCATACATGTCATGAAACCTGCCATATGGCAGAATGCACAGCAAGATGCTAGCAAGGCTGCAACCACATAGTGGACATACAAAGCAGGGATACTGTGTACTGCCACACCCCAGGAAGAAACTGATTATTGGCGGAAGCCTTACATTAGTTGGCTACGTGATGAGATATTACCACCTAACTAGAAAGACGCCATGAGCTTCAAAATGAAATCCTCCAAATTCGTACTCATTGATGGTATCCTATATAGGAAGTCCTTGGCAGGACCCTATCTGAGGTGCTTGAGCATATAGGAGGCACAGGCAGTAATGTGTGATATCCACAGTGGTGATTGTGGAAATCACACAGGGTAGGAGCATGTCCAACAAGACACTAAGGCAGGGTTACTTCTGGCCTACCATGAGGAAGGACGTCATAGATTACGTCAGGAAATGTGAAGAATGCCAAAGGCACGCCCCTATCAGCCACCAGGCAGCAGAATATATGCATCCGATCATCTCGCCTTGGCCTTTTATGAAATGGGGAATGGACATTGTGGGACCATTACCCCGTGCTTCTAGAAACAGGACATACATGCTGGCAATGATGGACTACTTCTCTAAATGAATAGAGGCAGAAGCTTTCCCTCAAGTCCTGGAGAAGCATGTGATATCTTTCATCAAGAGGAATATAGTCAGCAGATACGGCATCCCCTCATAAATCATATGTGACAACGGGTCACAATTCATATCCCACATAACAGAAGATTACTGCGCCAGGTGGAACACCAAGCTGTTTAAGTCCACTCCTAGGAATCCACAGTCCAAAGGTCAAGCAAAATCCAGCAACAAGATAGTCATGAACAACCTGAAAAGAAGGCTGTAGGATATAGGAGCCAACTGGGCAAACGAGCTCCCCTTCGTACTGTGGTCTGATAGAACCACCCCCAAAGTGGCAACAGGTCAAACATCATTCAGTCTGGTATATGGGGCCGAGGTAGTTATTCCCTCTGAGGTGTAAATACCGACGCATGAATATGCCAATGCCACCGAAGAAAGGAACCAGGTAGAAATGGCCAGCAGCCTGGATACAATTGATGAGCTAAGAACCAGCGCCAAAATCGGGATGACAGCCTACAAGCAGACAGCAGCCAGGAGTTACAACAAAAACGTAAGACTGGGAACACTGCATTTAGGGGAACTGGTACTCAGGAAGGTATTCCCAAACACCAAGAATTATAGTGTAGGTAAATTCGCCTATAACTGGGAAGGTCCCTACCGCATAGAAGGCATCGTGGGTAATGGGGCATACAAGTTGGAGACTATGGACGGGGAAGCTGTCCCTAGCTCCTGGAACATCATTCACCTTAAAAAGTATTATGTCTGAGGTTCCAGGTGCAGGACCCAGAAGTTCCACCTCCAGCAGGTACACCCTAGGACCCTTGAATCCCATCATTCAGTACTCCAGAAACCTTAGAACACGAACTAACTTGCTAAAAGTGTCTTTGACTAAGCAGTTATCGCTTGAAAGGGAACAACCCCAGAACCCACTTGCTAGAGCCACAGCTCACTCTCTCATAAGGTACATATGCAAAGAACTAATCATTTTGTTTCGTACCGCCTGACTGTACCACCTGCATTGGTCTAACAGTAACATCTCTTTCGACAACAGGAACAACTAACTCACCAGGCAAGGTCTTTCGTTCAGTACGCACGTGCTAACTCTCCTGAATTCAGCAGGTACTACTAAGGAAATGGAAACTTACAAAGTATCTTTCAAATCCTTTGAGTCAAAACCCTTTTTCTTATTTTCCCTTGGTGTCAACTTTACAGGTGTCACAAGGAGAAAAATGTGGAAGCAGCGTACTTAGTATTACAAACGGCCAAAACGAAACTCTCTTTCTTTTAAGTTGTTGTAAAAATTCTGGGGGAACACACTTTGTACTCCCTAAACTATTTTGGATTTATGAAATTGCTTCCATTTTTAAGTTTATCGCTTTTTTTGGATTGAATGTAGATATAGTAAGTTGAATATTAAGGCAATGTCCTAGTAGGCTAACTGATGAACAGGAACTAGCAAATTGTTCCTCCTGCAGGAAGTACCCAATGTGCGCGTGGTCGAAACAGAGGGATTCGAGCATCCTGATGGACAGAAAGCTCTCTGAACCACCAAAGGCACCTCAATAAGTACGAAGTCGGCACATAACCAGAAAGAACCAAAGAATTGCTAGCAAAACAACAGAAGGAATGAAACGAAAATTTCATAAAATACCCCTCACGGGAACTTGAAAAGCAAATAATTTTGCCCCTCCTACGAGGCAAAACAAAAGTACCAAAAGGTGCCAAGCACCAAGAGTTATATTACAATGGGCCACCATACAAGGTGCCCAACAAAACATCAAGATAAAAATTAAAATTTAAAATGCCTAAACTAGGCAGCAGCAGCAGAATTTGGGGCGGCATCAGCAGGAACATCCACAGGAATATTAGGCTCCACAACAGCATCTTTTCCAGGTAGACCTTCTCCTCTCTGAGCAATGGGGGCTTCCTCCCTGACCTCCTCAACTGACGTGACAGCTGGTTGCTCAGTCCTGGCACTGGTCTCTCCATCATCACCACCCAACAAGTCATTGATGACGCTGAAGTCCGGCTTGACTGGATATGCAGCATTAAACAGCCATTCCTCCTCAGCCAGGTCCCAGTTGGAGTGCTCACCCGCCTCAAACTCCTTAATGTATTTGATCTTTGTTTTCCAGGCGGAAACCAATGTAGAGTCCAAGAGCAGGTGCTTCAGCAATTCCACCTCCTTGTGAGCCTCTTCCATACGCCCTTCTGCCACCCTCCTCTCAGCATTCAGCTGTTTCTGGGCAACTGCCTTCTCCTCCGCCAGCTTCTTCTAGGCAGCCACTTTCTCCTTCCTAGCCAGCGCCAGATCCGCCTCCACCTTCCCCAGGTTGACATTGAGGTTGTTCACCTCCCCCATCAATCTGGCAACCTCCCTGCGTAGAACAAAGCCGTCTGCAAAACCCGCCGAGGAACAAATCGGCGGACGAATGTAATATACCAAAAAACATAAAGGGAATTAAAAGGTACCTGCACGGCGCGCCCAGGAGCTTCATCTAGCACAGCAGGGAGGGAATTATTTCCCAGAGAATAGACAGCAGCCAGAAGCAGGAACTGTTCCATGTGAGGCCAGAGAGGTACCCCACTGGAGCCATACCCCTTGGGAAGGCGGATTATAGTGGAAGTATTGAGCAGGGATGGCCTAGGAGCCATTGCAGCCAAAGGAGCAACCTCAATAGGGACAGGCGTGCTAACCGGCTCCATTTCAGCCGGGAGCGATGGCCTCTTTCTGGGAGAAGGACCGGAGGAGGCAGAAGCAACTTGGTTCCTCTTTCTATGCAGCAGGGAGAGGGAGGAAATAGGAGTATTCCCTAGTACAGGAGCACAGTTATAATATAAACACAAAATAACCGTGTAGCAAGAACAAATACCCAGGAAAAACAAAGCCTTACCAGACGACATCTGGAATGAGGCAGCTGGCGGGTTCTTGCTGACTGGTGGAGGTACCAACTTCCTCTTCCTCCTCTTCCTCTTCCCCTTCTTCTTCTTCCTTCTCTTCCTCCTCCTTTTGCTCTCCTTCACTAATGTCAAGAGGTACGGAGGCAGATGCACCAACAGGGGAAGAAAGTACACCAGGGTAAGAACGAGTTGCAATAGGGAGAGTGAATAAACGGTCAACCACACTATGATCTCTTGGAGGAACTGGCTGCTTCAAACTTGCAAAAGAAGACACCAAAGAAGAACATTAAAGTAAAAGAAAAACAAGAGACACCCAGAAACTAAAATTACCTTTAGAGGCCCCCCACTTATCAAATAAGTACTCAGGGGTGGGGGTAAGAGAGTCAATCTTAACAAGGATGAATTTTGTGTTCCATCCTTATCCCTCACTTTGGGAGGAAGGATAACGCTAGGGTTGCTGCGGTCGCAAGACCTCAAGGTAATCAGCCCGGCAACGAAGGGCCTGAAAGTATAGAGCGGGCAAGGTCACCCAGACCAATCCCGAGATCGTGATCCTCGGCAAGGATACAAAGCGAGACCAGAATGCACCATACATGAGGCGCAAGTTGGCAGATTGACAACCTATAGTGGCGCAGGATCCTTTGCACCAAAGGAGGAAAGGGAAAAGACAAACCCTAGGTAAAAGGGTACTCGTACAGGCATGCCCAATCGGGATTATGGGCATCCGGCGCCTCCCCAGACTGAGGAATGTGAATCACGACCTCCTGCCCAAGGCCAAACCTCTCTCTCACCTCATCGAGGGAGACGTCAACAAAACTGGAATCATACAGATAGTGGTCTACAAGAATCCCAGAGGATCGGAAGGGAGAGAGAGTAACAGCAGATGGACCCCCATGGGGAGAAGGAGGAGGAACTTTACGGCGGATAGACTTTTTGACCATAATTACGGAGTTTAGAGGCGAAAAAACTAAGAGAAAGAGTAAAAAGTGAGAAGTTACCTGGTGGATAGGGAGGTTTTATAAGAGAGGGAGGGTAATAGGGTTTTAGGAAAGAGGTTAATAAAAGACGGAAATAAGGGAAGTGGGAGGGGGAGGAGTGTATTTATAACAAAAAAGAGGGAGTTAAGAGAAGGAGTTAAGAGAGGAGGTTAGCAGAAGAGAGTTAAGGGAGGAAGTTAGGTTGGGGAGCAATCGAGGGAAAGGAAACGTGGGGAAGTGGGGAGTTATTGAGGAGAAATGATTGATTAGACCTCTAATGGTCAATCTCATTGGATAAGGGTGCAAGTGGGCTGACGTCACACTACGACATCACCACTACATGCAACATCTAGGAAGGAAGCAACTCCCAGCATCCATCGAGCGAGAACAGAACCTAGCAGTTGCTTTGGGGTAATTGTATGGGTAAAAATACCCTCTCATTTTCATCATGACGTGATAACTCGCTATTGGGTAAAACAAAAGCACACGGATCAATGACAAGGCAGAAGACTGCTAGACACCAGAAAGAACAAGAAAGGATGAACCTGGACATTAAACTAAAGCGGAGGCCATGGATGAACCCAATAACAAGCAATCAGCAGGAATGTTGAAACAGTCAGCAGGAACATTGCGGTTACCAGCGGGAGCTTTGACAAAGTCAGCAATCACTTCCTATTTCATAGGAAGTGGAGCGTGTGGTTGAGAAAACATAGGGACATGTGCGACAATTCATGGAAGATTATAAAAGAGCAAAAAACAGGAGATTCAAGGATATATCGGATTTCTCACTCATCCCACTCAGAGAAACAACATTCATCATCTACAACAAATAAATATCCACACACTTAGAAACATATACATCGTGCATATCATTTGTACTTAGTCGTTTGGAGTTTACAGCTGTTCCTCCTGATTGTTCCAGCTAGGTTTACCCTCGAAAACCATTACTGCTAGTGGATCATTGATGGGATACCATTCCCTTATGGTGTTTCCCACATTTTGGGTTTTCCGCGTCACCATTTTGCTTGTGTCATTTGCCTTTCGTTCCTTTTCGTTTTCTTTTCTTTCGTATTATTTGTTTACCTTCGCTCTCGTTATGTTCTTACTACTAATATAGTTAAGTCCTTAATATCATATTTTAATTGAATTAGCCGCATTGACTCACAAATCTTTAGTCGGTAAAATCTTACCAAAACAACATGTTCATTCTTTATTCTATCATGTGTCTCTTAATGTGTTAACATGATTGATCCCATGTCAATTATGATTCAAATTATTTACATCTTGTTTTAAATGCTTGATTAATTGAGTTCTTTGTTACGTTTATTTTGATATAATGTGTAACAACTACGGTAAAATAAGAATATAAATTAAGTTCAAGGTGGCGGAAACACCCTGACACCGCGGTAACTACTGAAAAAAAAAAACTGAGTACTCAAATGGAAATACAAGGTCCACGGGGAATAAATACCCCTATAACCGAAATGAAATGAAAGTTTTAACAGGAGTCAAATAAAACAAATAGAGTGCGCTAAACAAAGGCACTCGCTAGCTCACTCAATGCAACCCCAGACAAAATAAGCATCAAAATAAGCAATCAATTAATAGTCTAACATTTTGTCTGGGGTTGCAGAGCTTGCGAGCGCCTTTGTTTAGCGCACTTTATTAGTTTTATTTGACTCTTGTTAAAACTTTTATTTTATTTCGGTTATAGGGGTACTTATTCCCCGTGGACCTTGTATTTCCATTTGAGTACTCAGTTTTTTTTCAGTAGCTACCGCGGTGTCAGGGTGTTTCCGCCACCTTGAACTTAAATTATATTCTTGTTTTACCTTGGCTGTTACATAATGTGGCTGGGAGAACCTTGAGTTACTCCCTACTGACTGTGGCATTCATGTTTACATGAATGACAGGTATTAGTTGGTGCATTTATGGGGTGAAGACATGTGTAAGCTAGCGAGTACCTTGACTGTTGGACTTTATTTATCTTTTTGCTAAACTCACCTTTTAGACTTGTTATTCGTGGGATATCTTTTCCCTCCCTATTTTGCTAGACTTGGTTTGTAATAACCTAAGTTTACTTATCGTTGCACTCGCTTCATTTTATTAGTGACTCCCGCATGTTAAACTTTAACTAGTAATAAGAAGTTTTTAAAAATTTCATAATTTCCGCTTAAATTCATTAGTTATATTTTTCGCATTATCGTAGGGTGTCACAGCCAAAATAGGGACAATGTTCTTCAAAGCATTGCTACCTATGGTGAGGAGTTGGCAATTCGAATTGCCGAAATGAAGGCAACCCAAGCAACCACCCAAGTAACCACTCCCCGCCAATCCTTGAGCATTGACTATGAATGTGAATTTGAGGTAATGACCTTTGATGAAGAAGATGTGAAGTGGGAAGAGCCAATCTCCTTGAGCTCTTGTAAGTATGAAAGTGTGGTATTTGATGAAGAAGATATGAGGTTGAGTAAGCCAAGTACTCTTAGCCTTTGTGAGTATGAGGGTGTGACTTTTGATGTGAACATTGAGATGGTGGAGGAAGAGTTATTGAGGAGAAGTAAAGCTCCTATTTATGATTCATATGGGGAAAGCAATGATGACGCATCTATGGAAGAAGATGATGAGGGAAAGATCGACTCAAATGATGGATGGAGTTATGGGATTGACTTCATTGAGGTTCCCATCCTTGAGAAGTTTGAAGATTATTTCAATGAAGAGGAAGAATGCCTCTTCCTCATTGAGCATGAGGACCTTCTCGCACCCACTATGGAGCCCATGGTAGTTGGAGATAACATTATGGACCTTCTCATGAAAGTCAAATCAACATACAAGAATCACTTGGTGGAGAAGCTCAAAAACAAATCTAAAAGGGAGCCTAATTAGGAAAACTTGGCACCCACAATCCCAACTCCCAAGACACCCCATCATCAATGCCATGAAAGTTCACCTTTTATCCTTGAAGGGTCGATTGATCCAAGTATTTTCGTCATCAACCTTGGAAGAAATAAGAGCAACCGGAAAAACCCCTATGACAAGAATCTCAAGTTTGATAGTTAAAAGAGATTGGAAGGCCATCATGATAAAGCAAAGGAGAAGGGGAAGGAGTTCAAAGGGAGGTCCCTCATGGATTGGCCCTACTCTATTTTAAAATGGTTCAAAAGTTACTCATGCTTACTTGAGGACCATTCACAAGCTTTTGACCAACTTTTGAGAGCATTAAGCTGCATGGATAATGAAATTTATCACTTCAACTTAGTTTGGTGGAGTCCTATCTCAAACCACCATTTGTAATATATTCTTTCCAAACTTTGCATTGTATCATAATAGTTGTATTTTACATGTAGTCTTTACATGAGAGTTGTGAGGGAGAGTTCTTATCTACTCTTTGAGCCATTTTTCATGGAAAGAAAAGATAGTAAGGGATCACAAAAGGGTGCAAGGGGAAGGCTTGACTCAAAGCCTTCAAATTCGACAAAAATAGGTCAGGACGCCCGTCCCCATAGCAGGACGCTCGGCCCGTCCCTTGATGGGTGCATTTTATACATGGTTTTACCCTATATTTAAACGCATTTTTGTGTTATTTATGTGGCGACTAGCTACAAATGCCCCCGAATAGTCTACTTTGGTTTGTCTTGTATTGATTGCAGCAATGAACCGAAAAGGATCATAATCAAGCCTAAACCTGTCCCATATTGCATGTATTTTGGAAATGGAAGAATCAGAGCCCGGGAATTGTCACCTAAGGATGCGTGAAGTGGTTTTGGAAGATGTTCTGAGTTCACCCACGAGGATAAAGTGCTATTATGCTCGATCGACTAGAATTGGTAGCTTAAACTGGTCGATCGAGTAACTTTGATGCTGAAGACCTTCGATCGAGTACTTTACTTAGCTTGATCGAGATGGGCGTTTATTGAGTTCCTCGATCGAGTACTTGTATTACTCGATCGAGATGTTTGTCACTTATTGTCCTCGATCGAGTAGTTTTGACTTTTACGCAATCTTTCAGTTTATCTTTCGGATATTTTATTATGTATCTGAGAATAAATAAGGAAGGGGGAGGGGGATGACGGCACCCTCTCTCATCTCTTCTTTTGCACTTTACTCGTTAGACCTAAAATCTCCATTGGTTGGAACTCCTTTGTATTGGGTACTTTCGATCTTTAACTTGTTCTTTAATTATTATTGCAATATTTATTCTTGTTCTATTCATCTTTTCTCCATTACTCTTTCTCTTGTTTTGCTAAGCAATTTATTCATCATGTTTAATTTAGTTGTTATGGTTGTTGTTAATATTTCCTCAATATTTATTATGCATAGCTAATCCTCCTATGCTAGGACATAAGGGGAGCCATGGCAATTAGGAAAATATGATTAGGTGATTAGGCTTGGCTCGAATTAGGTTAGTGTTGTTAATCACTGTATTTAATAGCAATTTGCTGCTTGAGTCGACGCATTTAGCTAGTTGATTTGATACGCCTTGACCTAGATCGGAAGATTGGAAGGGGTGAGATCTGCAGTGAACAATAGGGCATTCTAATGAGGGCGGAAGATAATTTAGTAATGTTTTAGGGGGAATAGCGGAGCGGAAGGAACTTTTCACTTCCCTGCAGACCGAGTTTATGCTAACCTTTGACCCTAGATTGGACCCCCTAAAAAGCCATGGTGAACCGACCATCCTAGCTATCTCCTTTTCTCTGGTATTTTCGTCGGAATTTATTGTTTACTTCTTTACTGTCTCTTCTCTCTTAATCTCCAAAGTTTAGAATCAAAATAATCGAACCCTCCAAGAAACGGTTACTTAGACAGACTTAGTTTAGTATACATCTTTCCCATCTCCATGTGGATTCGATACCCGACTGCCTCTACAACATTTTACAGAAATCGGTTGGTTTATTTTTGATAGGGTTGCGACAGCCATGTCAAACTTTGGCGCCGTTGTCGGGGAGACGGTGATAATTTGTTTGGTTTATATTAAGTTTATCTCTCATCTCAAGGAATTCATTCCTTGAGACTGATCTCATATTTTTCTCTAGTGCTATAATTGTTTTGCAAGTAATCCGTCCTAGAAGAGGGCACTGTTATTTCTGATGTTCTTATAACTTCAATTGCTAAAATGCCTAACATCGCCAGTCACTCTGTACCTACTATAGATTCCCTACTGATGCGTGCATTTTATATAAACTTATTATACCATATTTGCACGCATTTATATGCATTTTGTGTAGTGTTTAGCTACAAATGTTCCCCGAATAGGCTACTTTAGTTAGTCTTGTATTATTTGCAGGTATAAACCTTATAGGAGCATAATCAAGCTTAATACATGTCCCTATGCATGCATTTAGGAGATGATTTAAGTCGGAGCTTGGAAACTACTATTTTGTGATGCGCATAGAAGTAAGGTAGCTAGGCGAGCAAAATAAGAGCTTCAAATTACTAGTGTCTACTTTGAAGAGCCATATATCGAGTTCTACAATGGATTCTCAAGTGATTCCAATTGAAGTTGAAAGCCTGTCCTGTTAGCTTTCCATCACCACCGAAAACGCTCTGTTTCCCAAGTAACGAAGAAATGACGGCCGTTTAAAGTTCAGTGTGCGAAGCAGGAATTGTGCGCTGGAAATCACTCGATCAAGTACTATAGTGTTCGATCAAGTACCTAATGTCCTCGATAAAATGGTGCCTTTTTTATAGTGTTCGATCGAGTACCTAATGTCCTCGATCGAGAGGTTTTTGCTAGGAGTTACTCGATCGAGGAGTTCTAAAGTCCTCGATCGAGTACTTTTCTATCTGACGCAAGATTTTAATATCTTGTTATGTATCTTAGGTCAAATAATTATCTTTCCTATAAATAGGAAGGACGTCATTAGGTTTGAATGCTCTCTTCTTTCACACACTTGAGGATCTCAGATTTTTCCTCTGCTCTTTGTATTGTTCAGCGTTACTTTTGGCTCTTCACTTTCCGGATCTCATTCTTTGTAATTTCATTTCTCTCTTTTATGTTATTTCTCTTTTCTCATCTCTGCATCATGCTTGTTCTTGCCCTATCTTTCGTTCTTGTTTAATTTACTTTTATGCGTAGCTAAATCTTTAATGCTAGGATTAGGGGAACCATGGTAGTATAACGATGATGCGATATTTGGTTTAGGAGGTTTGTTGTGAGAATTGATTCATTAGCAATATAATTGTAATTATTAGGTTGAATGCATGCAACTTAATCAATTAACCCGGTTAAATTCAGACCTAGATCGAGAGATTGGAATTAATAGACCTGTTATGAACAATAGACTACACTAATGAGGACAAGAGCTAAGTTAGTAGTATTTTAGGGCGGATAGCGGACCGAGAGGACCTTTCCACTACCCTTCCCACATCAGACCGATTGACCTACTTTTAGCTGATTTGTGTGATATCATGGTGAACCGACATCCTAGTATCTCTTTCTATATTTCCTCTCAATCCCTTTCACTTTTGCCTTGTTACTATTTTTATTGCTTTTAGTTTAGAAATCAACTCAAACCCCCAAATTGTGACCATAGACAGACTAGAATAGCGAGTAGATAGTGACCGCCTCCCTGTAGATACGATACCCGACTTGCCTCTGCTGCATTAGTTAGAGCCAGTTGGTTTTATTTTTTATAGGGTTGCGACAGCCGTGTCAAATTTTGGCGCCGTTGCCGGGTAGGCAACTATTTTATTTACTTGTTCATTTTAGTCTGTCTTTAGCCTCGAGGAATTTATTCCTTGAGGCAGTTCTTATCTTTTCTCCTAGTTTTTTTTTATCGGACCTACCTAGACAGGTCTAGGTAAAAGACCTTCAAAGGGAAGGCTTGAGTACCTTTGATCTTCCACCTATGTTTCATCCTATGGCACGACAGGTGGTCTACTGTGAGAGATGTGGTGCTGCTGGGCACAATGCAGTAATTTTCTTGGCGGAGAACGGCGAAGTCTATGCGTTTAGGCAGCATAGTCAAGCTAGTCATTCCTTTGCATATGTGCCACCACATCCGCTTCAGCAACGAGGCTATCAAAAGCCTCCAATTGTTTGGCCACCGCAACAACAAGCTCCTCTCCCTGATAAACAGAAAGAAGAGATTGCTGAATTGAAGTCTTTGGTGAAGACACTTGCACTTCAAATGCAAGAAAATGATAAATCTAGAGAGGCTCATATTAAGGAATTTGAGTCTCAAATAGCTCAATTGGCTGCCGAGTTATACTTTAAGCACTCTGAAACGGTATATGCTACTTGTACTGAAAGCGGTCTTTCCCATGAAAGACCTGAGTTGCCTATTGACGACGATGATATGTATGACTCGGAATCTGAAGATTTATCTGAAAATAAAGCATCATGCGACGACTTCTGCACTGTACAGTAACAAGAGCTCGATCAAACAGAATATCCTTCGATCGAACACTTTGCACGAAGAACCACTCAATCGAGAAGTTATATGTGTTCGATCGAGTAGTATTCAGGAGGGAAGTTCTCGATCGAGTAACAATTTTGCTCGATCGAACACAATGGCCACGGAGAGCAATGATATGTCTCCTAGGTCCGTTTCGGATAACAATTTGGAAGAAGACAATGGTTATGGTGAATCTCCCATTTGGAAAGCCGGGCTAGATGCTTTAGAGGATGCAATTTATGGGACGGAACCCATAAAGGAAGGGAACGAGAAAGTAGCTGAATCAGTGAATGCTCCTAGCACGGTAGAGGTAATGTACTCTTCTGTCACTGATTCTGACGTTAGGAGCGACCGACCTGAGGTATTTAACGGTAACTTCTTGATTATTGTTATGACTAATAGCAAACTACCTCATGTGACTTCTGCTTTCTGTTTTGATGCTCCACCTTCTCCTGGTTGGACAAATAAGTTAATAATGTTTCACCATATTTGTCATCGGAAATTTTTTAAGCTGAGACGGTATCTCATATTGCTTTTATATGCTTCTTTTCTATTTTGGTGCTACTTATGCTTTTGTGTAGCACATGCGCAGATTTATGATCGGTTACTAAGAGCTTTGAGTTGCTTTGATTGTGACTAACTGGAGCAACTAGATGAAGAAAAGAAGGTCGAGCTGGGACCTGTCTGAAATTAGCGTTGACCGGGAGGCAACCCGAAATTTAAGCTTTTTATTTCATTCTCGAACATTTCAGTTTTGTTGTGTGTAATAATTGGTTTTCAAACCATAGACTGTGAACAATTTAGGCATGGTTTTTGGTCGTAGTTGTGGTTGCTATTTGCGTTTTTGCAGGTGTTTCATTGACGCCTGGGAGTTCGCACATTAGGGAGCTCTCGATCGAGCACTATTCTACTCGATCGATTGCCTGACTCCCTTGATCGAACGCTTATCCTCCTCGATCGAGCACCCACAGAAACCGACACCTCGATCTGGTACCTTTTTATTGCATTTCTTCTCGATCGAGCAACCATCGATTTCGTTGTTTAGATTCGCTGCCAGTGACGTTGTTATGAAGCTATTAGCGACCTCCCATGTTGTTGGCTGGTTTGGGGAGGTCCCTACTTCGCGTTATCTTGTAAGTTTTCTACAACTTCACTCTCCTTTTCATTTTGCATTTCCTTTCCCTATTTTTGGGTACAATGAGGGCATTGTACGGTTTGGTTTGGGTAAGGTATATGCATCCATATCTGTGTCTGCATTTTGTGTTTATTGCATTTCTGTTATCACGTTTAATTTTTGTATGCATTGTCTTTTATTCTCAAAAATACAAAAAAATTATAAATATCGAAAATTCAAACAAATTTCACGTTTATTTTAGCATATAAGTTGAGTCGGAACGGTGTATCTCGGTGATGAAATTGCACTATAATTTGTCCCTTTGCTTAAGCCTTGCATAAATTAATATCTTTTAGCTTTGTCTTTTGCATATCTACGAGTTAATGTTAAAATTCAGCTGAACAAATACACTTGACCTGATAATATTGGCAAACTACTTATAATTTCTAAGATTTAGAGCCTTATAAACTGGTGTCATTTATGACTAGTTCATGTAGGACTGTGAGTAGTTACTCCTTGCATAGCATGTATCATTAATTTGCACATATATGAAATTCGATTGCTTTTTGCCTACATACATTCGGGTTAGTGGTTGCTGTCACATGCAGGGAGGTGCTTACATTTCCCTTCCTTTCATTTTTACCCATTTAACTCCACTATTAGCCAAATTTGCCTTTTGACCCTTTACTACATCCAAATTTAGCCTGCCTTGTCGAGCTAGTTTAGTATATGTGTTGCGGTATTTTGTCTGTTGATGCGAGTTTGGTTTTTATTTTATTATCGGGAGTTGGTAATTTATGGAGTAAGGAGGATGAAAAAAAAGTTGAAAATGAAAAAAAAAAACGAGAAAGAAAAAAAAAACAGAAAACAAAAACAGAAAAAGAAAACCGTGGAAAAGAAAAAAAAAAGAAAGAAAAGAAATAAAAAAGAGTTTGATTGAGGGTTTTTACTCCTATGTTATATTTTGATCCTATGAGGAGTATATTTTTGGTTAGTGAGTTTGTGTGCCGAAATAAGGGGCACTTGTGATTATTTCTAATGATTAAGAATCAGATATTGTTTAGTTTGGTTTTGATTAGGTTGCTAGCTTGACTATTAGCCTCACATTCCAAAAAATGTTTTGCCTTTTCTTACCCATTGCCTCACTTTTCCATACTTTTGTAAGCCCTCGGCCGTGACGGGGCCTTGTTTGGTTGGAATGTATGTGTACGGTAGCTAGAATTGTCTATCATATTAGCTCAATGCATGTTTATGTCGGTCGTAGTTTAGGTGAGCGACTATTTTTCTTCTTCTCTTACAATTCATATGCTTACCCTTTTCTTCATGAGAGAAGAGTGGCCCCTGAGAGTCCATCATTAAAGGTCTTGCAAGGTCGACAGTTCAGCTCTATTATAAACATCTTATAACTCGTTTGCACTTGACTGTTTTGCTATAAGTATTAGTTGTTTGCATTAAATCGGTTTAAGTGGACATTTGTAGCTAGCTCTGAGTTTTCTTTTCTGTTCCATTAGTTTTACATATAGTTTGCTTGGGGACAAACAAAAGTTTGGTTTGGGGAGGTTTTATGCGTGCATTTTATATAGACTTATTGTACCATATTTGCACGCATTTCTATGCATTTTGTGTAGTGTTTACCTACAAATGTCCCCCGAATAGGCTACTTTGGTTTGTCTTGTATTATTTGCAGGTATAAACTGGAGAGGAGCATAATCAAGCTTAATAGATGTCCCTATGCATTCATTTAGGAGATTAGTTAAGTCGGACCTTGGAAACTACTATTTTGTGATGCGCATAGAAGTAAGGTAGCTAGGCGAGCAAAATAAGAGCTTCAAACTACTAGTGCCTATTTTGAAGAGCCATATATAGAGTTCTACCATTGATTTTCAAGTGATTCTAATTGAAGATGAAAGCTTGTCCTGTTAGCTTTCCAACGCCACTAAAAACGCTCTGTTTGCCCAAGTAACAAAGAAATGGCGGCCGTTTGAAGTTCAGTGCGCGAAGCAGGAATTGTGCGCTTGAAATCACTCGATCGAGTACTATAGTGTTCGATCGAGTACCTAATGTCCTCGATTGAATGGTTCCTTTTTTATAGTGTTCGATAAAGTACCTAATGTCCTCGATCGAGAGGTTTATGATAGGAGTTACGCGATCGAGGAGTTCTAAAGTCCTCGATCGAGTACTTTTCTATCTGACGCAAGATTTTAATATCTTATTATGTATCTTAGGTCAAATAATTATCTTTCCTATAAATAGGAAGGACGTCATTAGGTTTGAACGCTCTCTTGTTTCACACACTTGAGGATCTCAGATTTTTCCTCTGCTCTTTGTACTGTTCAGCGTTACTTTTGGATCTTCACTTTCCGGATCTCATTATTTGTAATTTCGTTTCTCTCTTTTATGTTATCTCTTTTGCTCATCTCTTCATCATGCTTGTTCTTTCCCTATCTTTTGTTCTTGTTTTGTTTACTTTTATGCGTAGCTAAATCATTAATGCTAGCATTAGGGGAACCATGGTTGTATAACGATGATGCGATATTTGGTTTAGAAGGTTTATTGAGAGAATTGATTCATTAGAAATATAATTGTAATTATTAGGTTGAATGCATGCAACTGAATCAATTAACCCGGTTAAATTCAGACCTAGATCAAGAGATTAGAATGAATAGACCTGCTATGAACAATAGACTACACTAATGAGGGCGAGAGCTAAGTTAGTAGTATTTTAGGGCGGATAGCGAACCGAGAGGACCTTTCCACTACCCTTCTCACATCAGACCGACAGACCTACTTTTAGCTGATTTGTGTGATATCATGGTGAACCGACATCCTAGTATTTATTTCTATATTTCCTCTCAATCCCTTTCACTTTTGCCTTGTTACTATTTTTATTGCTTTTAGTTTAGAAATCAACTCAAACCCCCAAATTGTGACCATAGATAGACTAGAATAGCGAGTAGATAGTTACCGCCTCCATGTGGATATGATACCCGACTTGCCTCTCCTGCATTAGTTAGAGCCTGTTGGTTTTATTTTTGATAGGGTTGCGATAGCCGTGTCACCTACCTAAAGGTTTCCTGCTTCCGACTACAGATGCTGGGACCTTTGGAATTCATCCATCCTACATTCAGTTGGTGGAAAGGAATCTTTTCAAGGGAATAGCTGGTAAAGATCCGTGTAAGCATATAGAGTTGTTCATGATTACTGCTCCACCATTCCTCTAGTTTCTGGGGTGACACAAGATAGGGTTAAGGAAATTCTTTTTCCTTTTTCTTTGACTGATGACGCCCAAGATTGGTTGAGAGATTTGGATAGGGAAGCTGCTGGTGTTATTGAATGGAATTCCCTAGCTTTAGCCTTTTACAGAAGGTGCTTCCCACCACAGCGCACCAACGCATTAAGAGGCCAAACCACTACTTTCACACAAATGGCTACTAAATATTTGAGTGAAGCTTGGACTAGGTTTAAGAAGTTAGTTCCCTCTGTACCTCATCATGGCATCCAACGATGGTTCTTATGCACCCAATTTTATAATGGGTTGTATGACGATCAAAGAGCTATATTGGATGTTACAGCTAAAGGGAGATTTCAGAAAAATGTTGAAGATAATAAGGGATGGCATCTTATTGAAGATATGGCCATTCATGTTGCTGAGTATGAGAATACCAGAGGAGGTAGGCGAGTGGACGAAAGAGAAGGTGAATCACTTGTAGTTGAGGTGGAAATTCCTAATAACAGGTGTGACAATTCGGAGATTCTACAAAATTCGGGTGATCATGAACAGGTTCATGCTATGATTGAGCAAGAGGTGATTTGTGGTAAATGTGGCGTAGAAGGACGTGATCCGATCACATGTATGGTAGAAGTAGAGCGAGTCCATGTTTATCAACAATTTAAGCAAGGAATCCCGTTCTCCCAACTTTATGAAGATTTAGCCGTGCCAAGTATCTCTAGTCCTATTGATCCAATGCCGCAGCAAGATGAATATTGTTCTACAAATATAGAGATGGCGGAGCTGAAATCCTTGGTGCTATATTTGGCACTAAAAGTCCAGAAAAATGCAGAAGAAAATGAGGATTCTATGAAGAAGTTGCAGGATCAATTCACACAATTTGCATCTGAGCAAATGAACCAAGCAAGTCAATTACCTCCTTACGACCTGATTAATGCAATTAATCTTCGAAGTGGTCTTACCTATGATGGACCAAAAATGCCGGAAAATGCTGATTTATCTGTTAATGAAAGTCCGAAAACTGTTTTGGAAGAGAAAATTGATGAAGACGCTGCGGATCCTCGTCAAAGTCCTCGATCGAGTGAGCTGGGTACTCGATGGAGCAGTTCTCCCACTGAAAGCTCTCGATCGAGTGATAATAGTGCTCGATCGAGAGGTGCCGAAATTAAAGATCTCGATCGAGAGGATGGTGTTCCTCGATCGAGCAGATCCCAAGAGAAAAGTTCTCGATTGAGTGAAAATAGTGCTTGATCGAGTACATACAATAGCGGAGACGCTGTTTTGAAGTCTAAACACACTGCTGGGTCATCTTCCTCTGCTGCGGAGATGCCACATTTAGACAAAGGTAAAGAGAAAGTCGCAGACCCACTTACTGTTACCAGAATTCCTTATTCGGGATGTCTGAGAGATGATAAGGTCGAGCGACAGTACGATAAGTTTGTGGAAGTGGTCAAGAATCTTCAGGTAACCATTCCTTTTACTGAATTAATTACCCAGGTACCTTCCTATGCCAAATTTATGAAAGATATCTTGACGCGTAAGAGAGTGCTCAGTGAATTTGAGACTGTTGCCTTTATGGAAGAGTCTAGCAATCTGATTCTTAATAAAGCTCCGCCTAAAATGAAAGACCCGGGTAGTTTCTCTATTACCTGTGTAATAAGAAATGAAGTGATAGATAAGGCTCTCTGTGACTTAGGATCCAGTGTCAGTGTCATGCCTTACTCTATTTGCAAGAAGCTTAATATGGGTCATCTTAAAATGACCAATATCACCCTCCAGATGGCTGATAGATCGGTTAGACGACCGTTAGGTATCCTAGAAGACGTGTCTGTCAAGGTAGGAAAGTTCTTTATACCAGTAGATTTTATTGTCTTAGACATAGCTGAGGATACCCGGACCCTGATCATATTGAGAAGACCATTCTTGTGTAAAGTTGGGGCTATTATAGATGTCAAAACAAGGGCGTTTGACTCTTGCAGTGGGGGGTGATGCTATCACTTTCATTTTTCCTGGTACACTTGCTAGACCAATGATAGAGGATACTTGTTATTCAGTTGATATCGTTGATGAGTCTGTTTATGAGTTCTGGTCGGATTCATTGATAAAGGATCCACTGGAAGCTTTGATGTTGTTAGATGAGTGTGCAGATAACGCAAAAAACAATGAAGCTGTGTTGGATCTGCTTGAAGCTGCGATAGATGGGCGTGAACTCACCGACGCTGAAGGAGAGATGGTAGAAAAATTGGTAAACACTTTTTTCACAATTGAGGTAAAGGTACCCGAGCATAAGCCTCTTCCTTCTCATCTTAAATATGCATTTTTAGATGATACTGAGCAGTATCCAGTCATTATTAGTGCTAAGCTTGATGATAAGCAGCTGACCGATCTATTAGTTGTTCTTAAGAAAAACAGGAAAGCGATGGGTTATTCATTGGATGATATTCAGGGCATCAGTCCTTATATTTGTATGCACAGGATTGAGCTAGAAGAAGATCACAAGCCTTACAGACAAGGTCATCACAGGCTGAATCAGAAGATGCAGGATGTTGTGATGGCTAAGGTAATGAAGCTACTTGATGCAGGTATTATCTACTCTGTTGGTCATTCTAAATGGATAAGTCCAGTTCAGGTGGTTCCTAAGAAAGGAGGAACTACTGTGGTTAAGAATGACAAAAATGAATTGATACCTACTAGAGTTGTGACTGGTTGGCGGATGTGCATAGATTATAGACAGCTGAATGCCGCCACGAAGAAGGATCACTTTCCCCTTCCTTTTATTGATCAGATGGTAGAAAGGTTAGCCTCTCATAAGTTTTTATGTTATTTAGATGGGTACTCAGGGTTCTTTCATATCCCTATTCATCCAGATGATCAAGAAAAGACTACTTTTACTTATCCTCAAGGTGTTTTTTCTTATCGTAGAATGTCTTTTGGTTTGTGTAATGCCCCTGCCACCTTTCAAAGGTGCATGATGGGGATATTTTCTGAGCATATAGAGTCTATTATAGAGGTCTTTATGGACGATTTCAGCGTCTATGGGAGTGATTTTGATAACTATTTGTCTAACCTTGATAAAGTGTTGCAGCGCTGCATTAAGGTTAATCTTGTGCTTAACTGGGAGAAGTGCCACTTTATGGTCAACGAGGGCGTTGTCTTAGGGCACTTAGTTTCTGATAGGGGCATCGAGGTGGATAAAGCAAAAGTGCAAGTGATTAAGGAATTACCTCCTCCTGTCAATGTTAAAGGAGTGAGGAGTTTCCTTGGACATGCTGGCTTTTATCGCCGGTTCATCAAGGACTTTTCTAAAATTGCAAAACCACTTACACAGTCGTTACTTAAGGATGCTCCCTTTGTTTTTACTGATGAGTGTCTTTCTGCTTTTAACAGGTTGAAACAGGCTTTGATTTCAGCACCATTATCCAGCCCCCCGATTGGGAGCTTCCATTTGAGATCATGTGTGATGCCAGTCATTATGCACTGGGAGCGGTGTTAGGCCAGCGGAAAGACAAAGCTTTAAGCACGATTTACTATGCGAGCCGAACTCTAGATGAGGCTCAAGGGAAGTATACTAATACTAAGAAGGAGTTATTAGCTGTTGTTTATGCGCTGGAGAAATTTCGCTCTTATTTGATAGGTTCGGAAGTTACTGTTTTCACGGACCATGCAGCGCTGAGACACCTTCTTGATAAGAAGGAAGCTAAGCCATGATTATTGAGGTGAATACTCCTCCTCCAGGAATTTAATCTGCAAATCAAAGACAAGACGGGCGCAGAAAATGTAGTAGCTGATCACCTGTCGCGGTTACCGCAGTAGGTGGGAGAGGATCCTTTACCTATTGACGATTCCTTTCCTGATGATTCTTTATTTGCAGTTGCTACTAACACAGGTGTTGATCCGTGGTATGAAAATTATCCTAACTACATTGTAGGTGGTTAGCTGCCACCTAACTTGTCTTATCAGCAGAAGAAGCGATTATTTCATCACGTGAAGCGCTATTTCTAGGATGATCCTTATCTATTTAAGGATTGTGCTGACGGTCATTACAGATGGTGTATTCTGCAGTGGGAGACCAAAGCAATCCTAGAGGGCTATCATTCTTCTTCTTATGGTGGTCACCACGGTCCGTCGCGAACCGTGGCTAAGTTACTTCAGTCTGGTTTCTTCTGGCCTACTTTATTTGGATGCTAAAGTGTTTGTTTCAGCTTGTGATGCTTGCCAGCGCTCGAGGAATATCTCTAAGAGACATGAGGTGCCTCAAAATGGCATTCTAAAGGTTGAGGTTTTCGATGTCTAGGGCATTGATTTCCAAGGACCCTTTCCATCTGGTAAAGGTAATAGGTATATTTTGGTAGCCGTAGGCTATGTGTCTAAATGAGTGGAGGCTATTGCTTCACCTAACTGCGATGCCAAGACCGTGATTAAATTGTTTAAAAGGATTATCTTTCCCCGATTTGGTGTCCCTAGGGTCGTCATTAGTGATGGGGGAATGCATTTTAAAGAAAAGAAACTTACAGCTATACTGTCTAAGGTCGGTATCTAACATCGTCGCGGTTTGGGGTATCATCCCCAAACCAGTGGACAGGTTGAGGTCTCTAATAGGGAACTAAAAGAGATTTTGGGTAACATTGTTTCTAAATCACGGAAGGATTGGAGTCTAAAATTAGATGACGCATTATGGGCATATCGGACTGCCTTTAAAACACCGATTGGTGCATCACCATATCGGTTGGTTTATGGGAAGTCCTGTCATTTACCTGCTGAACTAGAGTGCAAAGCTTGGTGGGCTATTCATAAATTGAATTATGATTCTAAATTGTATGGTGAGAACCATTTGTTGCAGCTAGATCAACTAGAAGAGTTTAGGCTAAATGCCTACGACAGTGTGTGCATCCACAAGGAGAAAACAAAGAGGTGGCACGACAAAAGAATCATACCGCGAGAATTTCAAGTCGGGCAGAAGGTGCTACTATTTAATGCCCGACTGCGCTTGTTCCCTGGTAAGCTGAAATTCAGGTGGAGTGGCCCGTACACAGTGACAACTGTCACCAAGTTTGGGTCCGTTGAGTTAGAGCATCCCGATGGCAGAAGATTTAAACTGAATGGCCATCAAGTGAAGCATTACTATGGAGCAATTGATTATGTTGGCAATGTCGAGGTGTTCTACTTCGACCATCTTGATAAGCAAGAAAAATGAAGCCAAAAGGTCGTGCAGGACCTCTTAAACCTGCGATATCCGGGAGGCAACCCGACTTGTAATTTGTTGTACTTTGCTTTAAACTTTTAGTTAGTTTCGTGTGCTTTAGTTGCTAGTTTTACAGACGATAAACTGAACGTCTGGAGTGGTTTCATTAGTTCTATGGGTCCTTTGTTGCATTTTTGCAGATGCTTCAACGGACGCCAAGAAGATCAGGCCTAAAGAGCTCGATCGAGGACTTTTTCCTCTCGATCGAGTACTTTCCTCACTCGATCGAGACCTTCACCTCTCGATCGAGCACTCAGATTTGATGACTTCTCGATCGAGTACATGCTGTTCTCGATCAAGTGCTTCTGATCCCCCGTTTTCCTCGATCGAGTCCTTTACTCTTTCGATCGAGTTCTTTTGCTTTGACTCGCGTGCTGTGATGTTAGGGGGCTATTTGCGACCTCCCATGTTGCTGGACGGTTTGGGGAGGTCGTTAAATCGCGTTATCTTGTAAGTTTTCCCGAGGCTACCCTCTTCTCTTCTTTTCAGTTTGCTTTTTCCTTTCCTTATTTTTGGGTACAATGAGGGCATTGTACGATTTGGTTTGGGGAGGGTTTGCATCCATATCTGTGTCTGCATATTGTTTTTATTGCATTTTCGTTTGCACGTTTATTTTTGCATGCATTGTTTGTTTTAATTTCAAACAAAATGACAAAAATCTTATAAAAATTCAAAATTTTCGAAATATAAAAAATTTTCCACGTTTACTTTTTGCATTTAGGTTGAGTCAGAACGCTTTGACTTTTGTGCTACATTGAGTCTTTTACCTTTGCCTTACACATTTTTAACATTTTTGTCGGCATGGTTAATTGCATAATCTACGAGTTTTTGTTTAAGCCTATCAGAACGAATAGACTTGACTCTAAAATTGGCAAACTACATTTACATTCTAAGATTTAGAGCTGGTTAAACTGGTGACATTCATCACCGGTTTCATTTAGGATATGAGTAGTACTCCTTATAAGACATGTAACATCAAATTGCACAAGCATGACGCTCTTTTCTTAGTACCTGTATGCATTCGGTTTGCGGTGGTGACACACGTGGAGAGGTAACTTACAACCCTTCTTTCATTACTACCCATTAACTTTACATTAGCCAAATTTGCCTTTTGACCCCCTAACTACATCCAAAATTTAGCCTGCCCTGTCAAGCTAGTTGGGTGGTTTTTGTAGGTATGCTATTACCCATGTCAGATTTGGTTCGTTTTGAAAGATTTGAAGTTGGTAGCATGAATGAAAAAGAAGAAAAAGTGAAATGAAAAAGATTGAAAAAAAATATGAAAAAAAATGAAAAATGATGAAAGAAAGTTGAATGATGAAGAAGAAGAAAAGAATCATTTGAAAAAGTTGTTGTTTTGACTCCCATGCTTATCATTATTTTTCATGGGGAGTCTTTTGATGGTGTGGGTGATGTTTTGCCACGATGGCACGGTTTTACTTTTTGTATTGAGTAATGAAGCGGAATGAGTTGATTATTTGGTTATGGTTGTACTGGCTTGGCTTTACCTCCACTTATCCAAATTTATTTTGCCCCTTCTTAAACAATTACCTCACCTCACACTATATGTAAGTCCTCGGCGTGTGTCTTGGTCCTGATTGGTTGGAATGCATATGTACGGTCGGTAGAAATCGATTTCATGTTAGTTGCATGCATGTTCTTATAGGTCGAAGTTTAGGTGAGCGTCTATATTTCCTCTCATACAATTATAATCACCTTGTGCTTAATCTGTGTGATGAGCGACCTGTGAGATTCCGATATATATGAGTCTTGCAAGGTCGACGGTTCAGTAGTTTAAAACATTGATTTAACTCGTTTGCATTTGACCCTTTGCTAATGTGTTATTTGTTGCATTAAATTGGCTTGGGTGGACGATTTGTAGCTGGTAAGTTGGTCCTGTTCCATTAGTTATCTTTAGTTGCATTTATAGTTTTCTTGGGGACAAGCAAAGGTTTGGTTTGCGTGGATTTGATGCGTGCATTTTATATATGGTTTTTACCCTATATTTACACGCATTTCTGTGTTATTTATATGGCGACTAGCTACAAATGCCCCCGAATAGTCTACTTTGGTTTGTCTTATATTGATTGCAGGAATAAACCGGAAAGGAGCATAATCAGCCTAAACCTGTCCAACATTGCATGCATTTTGGAAATGGAAGAATCGGAGCCCGGGAATTGTCAACTAAGGATGCGTGAAGTGGTTTCGAAAGATGTTCTGAGTTCACCCACGAGGATACAGTGCTATTATGCTCGATCGACTAGAATTGGTAGCTTAAACTGGTCGATCGAGTAACTTTGATGCTGAAGACCTTCGATCGAGTACTTTACTTAGCTCGATCGAGATGGGCGTTTATTGAGTTCCTCAATCGAGTAGTTGTGTTACTCGATCGAGATGCTTGTCATTTATTGTCCTCGATCGAGTAGTTTATTTCTACTCGATCGAGTAGTTTTGACTTTTACGCAATCTTTTAGTTTATCTATCGGATATTTTATTTTGTATCTGAGAATAAATAAGGAGGGGGGGGGGGGGGAATGACGGCACCCTCTCTCATCTCTTCTTTTGCACTTTAATCTTTAGACCTAAAATCCCTTTATATTGGGTACTTTCGATCTTTAACTTGTTCTTTAATTATTATTGCAATATTTATTCTTGTTATATTCATCTTTTCTCCATTACTCTTTCTCTTGTTTTGCTAAGCAATTTATTCATCATGTTTAATTTAGTTGTTATGGTTGTTGTTACTATTTCCTCAATATTTATAATGCATAGCTAATCCTCCTATTCTAGGACATAAGGGGAGCCATGGCAATTAGGAAAATATGATTAGGTGATTAGGCTTGGCTAGAATTAGGTTAGTGTTGTTAATCACTGTATTTAATAGCAATTAGGTGCTTGAGTCGACGCATTTAGCTAGTTGATTTGATACGCCTTGACCTAGATCGGAAGATTGGAAGGGGTGAGATCTGCAGTGAACAATAGGGCATTCTAATGAGGGCGGAAGCTAAGTTTTTAATGTTTTAGGGCGAATAGCGGACCGGAAGGACCTTTTCACTTCCCTGCAGACCGAGTTTATGCTGACCATTGACCCTAGATTGGACCCCTAAAAAGCCATGGTAAACCGACCGTCCTAGCTATCTCCTTTTCTCTGGTATTTTTGTCGGAATTTTTTGTTTACTTCTTTACTGTCTCTTCTCTCTTAATCCCCATAGTTTGGAATCAAAATAATCAAACCCCCCCAAGAAACGGTTACTTAGACAGACTTAGTTTAGTATACATCTTTCCCATCTCCCTGTGGATTCGATACCTGACTGCCTCTACTACATTTTATAGAGACCGGTTGGTTTATTTTTGATAGGGTTGCAACAGCCGTGTCATACCTAAAAGAAACAAGAAAAGCTTGCTGGACTAAAATCCGCACGACTTGCGCCTGAGTCGCCCGGACAGACACCAGGACGCTCGACCCAAGCTCCAACTGGTAATATGCGCGGTTTCTCCTCAGGGCGCCTGACCCATGCCTTAGGTCGCTCGTCCCGACATCAAGACGCCCGGGTTACAACAAGAAAATGCAGGGCTCTATTAACTGGGCGCCGGAACCCGACCCCAGCCTGCTCGTCCAATGCCTTTTCTTCGATATAACCGTCCCCCACCATCCCTATTCCCTTATCTCATCAACATTACAACCACATATCTTCATCCTCCTTACAATCTCCATCACAAAAACCCCATCAAAATCATCAATCCAAGGTTTTTGAATAAAAGTCCCTACCAACCACATCAAGCAAGAATGAATCTAAGGAGCAAGAGCAAGAAAGCCGCCGTGGCCGCACCCAAGTGCCGAAAGGGTGCTAATTTAACCGCCTCATGGGAGGCAAGGGACCGAGAGAATGAGATGATACCGGATGTTGCACAACTTGAGTATTTTCTGGAAGTACACTTCGTCAAAAATGAACACCGTTAACGATTTGAGCAATTGCTAGGTAAGGCCTATGAACCTACTCAATTCATCGATCTTGATGTGAAATATTAGGTATAAGGCATCAAACGGAGGTATTCTTCAATGGTTTGGGTCTTGAGAAGATGTTCTATGCCCATGAGGAGACTTACTTGAGCCTCACACTAGAATTTTTATGTAGCCTCCGTGTTCTCACTAATCTGCAAAAAAATGTCGGTATGGAATTCCGTCTTTGTAATACGGATCATAAGATAACCTTAGACCACTTTGCGAGGATCTTTGGTCTTGAGGTACCAAGGAGTGACACCGACAAGCCCTCCGACTTTATTGTTAACCACCTTTGGAGGGCTATTTCCGGGAGAGAATTCAATTCTTACAAACAATGTTACACTTTTGCAATCCAACATCCAGTGATTAGGATTAGCGAACGTTTCGTGGCCGGAACTATAAAAGGAAGGTCGTTTAGGATAGCATGCAGGAGACGAGACGAGCTTGATAAGTCACAAGACGAGTATAGTTGGGTAGATGAGTATAGTGGTCATGAGTTGTATTTTATTCATTAGTTTATGTTTGTAATAACTAAACTTGCTATTTATTCAATGAAGTTTCTTAATTGTAGTTCCGATTTCACTGCCTCGGGAAACCGAGATGGTAATATCTCCCAATTACCTTGGCGGGGTAAGAAGAGGATGTTACATCCTACTCCCTCCTATCCACACAAAACTTCTAATTTGTTTTTTAGAGGTCAAACTATGAAAAGTTTGACCGTTAATTCACTTAAAAATATATGTCACATCTAAAAAAATTGATTTCGCATTATATATTTCACAAGAAGTTCATAGGGAACAACCAGTCTTAATGATAGATAGTCAAAAACAAATTTTTATTGTTTAAAGATCTAACAAAAATCCTCCAAACAGGCTACATATATAATTGAGATACATGTTGTTTTGCGTACCACCATTCACCATTTACATTGTCGTATGCTTACAAAATGGAATATTGGTAGATGTTTTATGTTAATCTAATTTGTGAATCTCATAAAACCAGTCTCAGTTATCACGTGTTCATTTTATGGAATTAAACCACATTTTTGAGAATAACGTTATAAATTAACTAAAATCGGTGGTGCGTACAACAATAAAAATAGGTAATTACATAATACAACTGTGTCTTCGGATGCTATACAGTTGATATAATTAATATCAAAAAAAGTAACTTTTATGTTAAAGGGACTGATGATCCATCAACAATCAACTAAATTATCCCAAAAAATTTATGTGTTCCGATTTTCAACATGGTTGAACTTTTTTTATTCAACTTAATAGAATTCTACTACCAAACCATAACAATGTAAACCAATATTTAAATTCTTAGAACATTCAACATGCATATTATTAAAGATGATCATAATGGGAGCCTCATGCATTCTATGTAATAATATCACATATATTTTTGTACTGTTGTTTAGAGACTATTAATTTTATTGGAATTCAGTATGGATTTGATTTTACGAGAAGTATATAAAGAGCAAAACACTCTTGTTAGGTTCATATACCTATTATTAGACTCTTCTAATAGTGAACAAATTAACATTTTAATTATTAGTTCTTTAGATCTAGTGCATGCATAACAAAAAGAGAGATTAAATAAGAAAACAATGTCCCTTACATTGTTATTTTCGGTTTTGTGGGCAAAAGCAAGGTCTCCTACCTTCACTTGTTCTTGAGTTATGATGAGTATTAGGATGATCCTCCAAAATCCCAATGTAGAGATCCTCCTCTTGATTGCACCCAAGATTAGCCCTTATCACTACTAAATAATATTAACTAGATATTTATTTAGTAGTCTACCTTAAAATTAATTACTAATACTCATATATTACACTAATAATATTAGTAATATCATTGAACAATTTGGATCATCATTTCTCAAGTTTTTAGAGAAAAATGAACAATGTAAGAGAGAAGTATGCATGTGTATAAAAATGAATATGCATACGAAGAGAAAAATGAATAAAGAACAAAAGTCTCTAGTATATGTGGGTGTACCGGTTTTGGAGGGGTGGAGGACCAATATATGGTCCTTCCCTTTTTCTTTTTCTCTTACCCAAAATGTAGGCTTGTAAGCTAGTGTAGTGTAGGCTTGTTATTTAAATTTTATCACATAAAATAATATAACCACAACCCACTACTACTTCCTCCAATTCGGTCCACTTACATAAAATGGACTACCATTTTATTTTGTCAATTTGTCATTTATCACATGTAGTATGATACATGTCATTAATTAAATGCATATTTATCAAATAAATATCATTTTATAAATTAATTAAATCACATACAACAAATTGACTAGTGATACTTGATCACATAAATAAAATGGGTCATATAATTATAATTCACAACATCTTGTAATTATAATCAACCATTCATTCTCATCTCTATTGTTTCACAAACAATAAACAATTTTAGTAATAAAATATTTCAATTACTAAAGTAAGTCTTATTTAACCCATTACAAAAAGATATGAATATTCTCTCTCACAATTGAACTGTTCAATTTTAAGGAATTGATTAACTTGTATCGTCATACAATTAATCAACTTTACTGATAAGGGCATCATCCTTTAGGTGTGACCTTAAGGGATCAACTGACCACCACCGTCCTACGATAGTAACGTCAAACTCTAGCAAGTCAATCGTTACCGATTAATGTTGATCAGTTGACTATATAAATGAATCATCCCTTACGTATTCTTAATATGAGATTTAAACATGTGATCGCACTATGTTGAGGACACATACTCCAACAATCTCCCACTTGTCCGAGACAAGTGTGCGTCACCAATTCTCTTGTCCTATTACAATCTCCCACTCAATGCAAGGTGTCTCGCAGGTCGTACTTGCATTTGATCATATCTTGAGTGGTTTCCTCGATCCGGAGAGTAACTGTCTGACCGGAATTATCTACCGTATATACCTTCCGAGCGTGGCCACGCATTTTCAGTTCACTACTCCTCGAGTGGCCTTGAGATTTCAAACAACCCTGACAAGGGGGTGGATAATTCCTATCGCACTATTCCCTTTGTTTAGCCACAGTTCATCATAACCCAAAATATACTCATTTGACCTCAATTACGACAGTCGTAGAGCATAAATCAAAGTCAATCAAAAATTTATGCCAACTTGGGCGAATAGTCTCTAGTCAAAAGAATTGACTCGTAAGAATACTATAGCAGCTCTTGCCACGACCAGGCTTTATGAATTACCAGAACTCTATAAGCGATCACTGCCCGACAGAGTGTCCCATATAGTCTGTCTATGTGATCGACTAGTCATCCCATATGACTCTATGGCACTTGAACTTGCCATCAATCGCATCACAATCTAGTTACTTTGAGACGTCACCTCCTTTAAGTAACCAGGGGCGAATACTATGTCAATCCTGTTCACTTTAATGGGGTTCAATTTGTCTCTACAACCCATTCGGATATAACAAAGTAATGGGTGAGTTTAATAAAACTCAAACGATAAATGCGATTATCATATATGAATAGTCAATACACTATTACTACTTCATATCTTATAATATTTAGTGTACTTTTTACACTAGTTTAAATGCAATAAAAGTTTGGCAAGTGGATATACCATATATCCGAACATTCCAACTTTATGAATTGTTATTTTCTTCTATTTAATGTCATCTCTAATGACATAAATTTATCTAAGTATATGTCTAGTCTTCTTACTAGACTTGGCCTCTTTAGCTTGAAAGATGCTCCCATTGTTATCACATAACTTGTGATAAAGTCTTTGGTAGAGGAATCTACTCTCATTCCCTACGTTGACCATTTTATCACAATTTACTTAGATTCCTTTTGTAGAATTTGCAATGTACAAAACTAAAACACCTTTCTAGTTTCTTACTCCTTAGTCAATAAAATCAGCCTAGGATTTTGAGAAATCCTTCTCGGTTTGGAAACTAAAGCTTGTGCAACCCTTCAACACATAACTTAGTTTATCATCTAAACAATTTAACAAATCCTCAATTGTTCTTTAAGGCTTTCACAACACCATCTTATGAATTAACCTGTTATTGACTTATTATGCTCCTAGCATATACTTCATCACGGCGTGTGCGACTGTTGGCATACATGATCATTCTAATGGCGGAATCATCAGCAAATGATTTCATGTGATCAACAACTTAATAGGTTCAGTGAACGACCATGACTCCATCATAGTAATTCCACTTTCATCACCATGAATAACCTATTCAACCTTGATTTGAAAGATCTTATCATCATAAGACACTTAACTCTATGCCAATATTCTCTCACATAAATTCAGAAATCTTAGAATATATCGCACCTTTTCCTAGTCTCCCAATCACTCTTTCACGGAAGAGAGCATTGGTACATTATTCTCAATAAGTAATATGTTATCAACATATAAGACATGGAAAAATAATTCTTACTCCCACTTAACTTCATGTATAAACATGATTCTTCAATCATGTGAATGAAACCATTCTCAATTATCACATGAACGAAAAGTATGATTATAACAATCCTTTGATGCCTACTTAAGACCATTCTAGAATCGCATAAGTAAGCTTTGCATAATATGTTAGGATTCTTTAGATCTTCATCTAAGGTATTGTGTTCCATATACATCCTTCTCTAAATTCCCATTTTAGAAAGGCGAATTTTTAATATCATTTGCCAATCTTCATCAAAATGAAATGTGGTGATTCCTAACATGATTTATCTTGATCAACATCTTCATATCAATCTATGCTTTTAAGTACTCTAAAGCTCTATTTACTTTGAAGAGACCCTCGCCTTAAAGTAAATCTACTCTTGAGTAATAATATTTGGATTGTAATGCTATGGCTCGTTTGTAACAAGGTCGATTTGGGATAAGGTCATAATACCATTACTTTCACAAAGCAACATTTTAACAATAAGACATGTGTGCTAAACTCCCACTGAGCTATACTCCCACTCTATCTTTATAGATTATAGTTTCATTACTTTCACAAAGTAACACATTTACTATAAGATATGTTTGTGACGATCTAATCTACTCCCACTCTATCTCTTAGAAATACCTCTATCTTCTTAAGAGATAGCTTTGTGAGTTACAAACATATGTGGTGAATTAATTTGGAAGTTTGTCTAGACTGACATGTTAGCACATAAAAATACCATCTCTATCATGGCAGTTTGATTCATGTCATATGCGTGTCTGATCCATGTGATTTGTTAAATAGACTCTCTATTTCAGGTATCTCATGGTTGACCATCCGTTTTAGAATTACGTGTCCATTTTGGATTGCAAATTCCCAAAATTGAGTTCGATAACTCAAACCGACTCATATTAGTTTGATCTTATGGGTAGTGACACTAGGTCATAATCCACATTTAATAAATCAAATTCATTACTTAGATCTTTGCCACTACGATCGGATCGTAATGCTTTAGTTCTTTTGATCAATTGGTTCTCTACTTTATTTAGAAATTCTTCAATTTCTCAAATGCTTCACTTTCATATTAGATTAAGTAAACATACCCATATCTACTTAAATCATCGGTAAAAGTGACTAAGTAGTCATAATTTCTCCTTTGCGGTGATGCCCATTAGACCACATACATCGGCATGTATTAGTTCCAACAAATCACTTGCTCGTGTCCCTTTACCACTAAAGGGAATACAAATCATTTTTCAAAGGAGACAAGATTCGCATATTCCATATGATTGAAAATCAAATGGTCCAATAATTCTAGTCGACACTAGCCCTTTAATGCGTATCTCATTTATGTGACCTAATCGAAAAAGCCAAATGTACAAATCATTTGGATTACTAGTTATGAGTCTTTTGGATTGTTTGTTATTGATATCTTTAGTTGAGTTAGAAGTGTGTAAAACATGAATATCATTGATAGAAATGGCTTGGCTCACAGTCAAGTCATATTCAACAAAATACAACAATTGTTTTTGATGGCGAAAGTAAGGAAAAAATCCTTCTATATCCAACATAGAAATGGTAATAATGTTTTTGGACAAAGGTGGGTACATAATAACCAGTATGTAGATTACAACTCAAAGCTTTTAGCTAAAACAAGTACATAAGTCCCTCTCGAAGTGGCGGCTACCCTAGCTCCATTTCTTTGTCGGGGATCTATATCACTCTTGTTTAGCTTTTCCACATTTCCAAGCCCCTGTATACGATTACAAAGGTGAAAACCACAATCGGTATCCAATACCCAAGTTGACGTGGAAGTACAATTTATATCAATAACAACGATTTTGGAAGAAATAGTACCAAGTGGAGTGACAAGTCCAGCTTTGATATTTCCCAAATACTTTGGGCAATTTCGTTTCCAATGGCCCATGACATTACAATAATGACATTCTTCGTAAGATTGGGCACCCTTTTTGGTCTTGATTGTGGTAGTCTCACTATCCATTTCCAATTCATTATCAAGTTTGGGTTTCTTACCCATCTTTGCCTTTCCTTTAATAATACCATTACACCTTTCAGTTGCAAGAACATTCATGCTAGAACTCCCACTGAATTTAATATTTCTCCTTGTTTCTACAAACAAGGATGCCTTGGATTTAGTGAGATTTTCTTCACAAGGTTTTCTTACCAAAGAGGTAGGCATAAATATTGGAATGGGAGATATGGAAGTGGTAAAATAGCAAAGATTTCCATCCTGACCAATGTCAATGCGTAATTCTCTACTCGTATCATTGTCATACTCGGAGCATTTTTCATCGAATGATTGGAGCCATGAATTAATGGTGATTGGTGTAAGAGTATTAGATGAATCCATTGCGTATAAATAACTACAGAAACGGAAATGAAGGAAATAATTAACATCTATCATTTTAATAATACTTGTAAACAAGTATTGCATTTATATAGTGACCTCTACCCAACTATTATAAATGATTCCGAGATCCAAATTCATATTAACTCGGGCACGGTGAGCCGATTCATCCCTTATTAATATAACTCGGTGGATTAGCTCTTTAATCGATTCTACTTCTAGAACTCTCGGTCGATAAAATTACTTTAATATTTATCTTTAGCCCGGAACACATGCGACTACGGTCACGAATACTTCCGTTGAGCTCAATCCAAATTTCGATGTAATAACATTTTATTACCCACTTACCTAACGTAACAAGTTTAGCACCCCGGTGAGCCGAGCCTACTTTCTTATGAAATTGGGACTCATGGTTTCTACTATTTGGTAAGGCTAATTCTCAATTATTATAAGTTAGAGGTCTTGTCAATTTATTATCTATCACGTTTTAAGTGAACTAAAGCGGTAAACTACGATAATTATAATTGATACGGTTGATGACTCGATATGAAATGCATGTGTTGTTATGGCGATTTGGTAATGCATGCAACATATTATAATAAATGCAAAGCAATAATAATAAATTCCTAATATGGCCTTCCTAAAATAGAAATCAAATAATCTATTACATATTCGGAAATCAACTCCTTTGGTCCCTTGAATCTTCAAGTGGCACGCCTTCTAAGAACACCGTCTTTGTCGGAACGCCTTTCCGAATGGCACCGTCTTGAAGAAACTCCATGATTTCAAATAATAATAAAACTACAAAGCTATTCCTATTATACATTTGTAATATGAAAAACTAGTAAAAATAAAAGTGATACAAGATCACATTAAATTACAACCGAATCAATATCCCCTTTCATTACGGATAATATCGATTAAAACTAAGGCAATACTAAGATAAAATTACATAATTCAAAATTATATAAATAAAAAGACATTCAACAATTGAAATATGCAGCATTATAATATGTATCTATCATGCCAAATTATGTGCCAAATCGCCCTATTTAACTTATATCGATTATATAACCCGGTTTTATGGAAATGCATGATAACAACTTCTTAAAATCAAAAATTAACACTTAAATCACATTTAAGCTCAATTTAATTATCTTAACACTCTTAGGACTCAAAAAATAGTCATCACTCAATTTTTGACAATAATTCAACTTGATTTAATTTTATGCTCATTTTTTACCTTAAAATCATAACATTTATGAAATAAATCCAAATTAAATTACAATAATTTCAAAATTTGAATTTTAAATTTTTGAATATTCTAGAATATTTCCATGACACTCATAATGTCAAAAAATATGGTTAAATTTTCGAATTAATCTTAAAAAAATATAGTCGCAATTTATCGGTTTTATCTCACAAAACATCTAAAGTATCCAAAAATTAATCCAATAAATTTTAAAACTTTAGATCTGATAAGTGGGATATATATGAAACCTAAAATAATTTTCTCATGCCGTGTAATTCGTTTTAGCTATTTTTGCTAAATTAGTAACTATTTATGCCATTTTTACACTAAAAATTCATAAATCATGCAAAATGAAATCATTTCATCTAAAATTTTACATACACTGTGTAAATCATGTATGTGACAACATATTAAAGTTTCATATCCTGGATCGAAGTTTAACTATTTTTAACCATTTTACCTCCTTTTTATCAATTTTTATTTCATAAAAATCATAAATCATGCAATATTAATCAAATTAATACGAGATTTTACACACAACTTGTAAAATATTCATGTGAGGTCATATAAATTTTCAAGGTCAGAAACTAAGTTTAACCAATTTTAGTCATTTAACCTCCATTTATGCCATTTTTATCTCATAAAAATCATAAATCATGAAATATTAATCACATTAATATAGAATTTTACATACAATATATAAAAGTTCATCTTACTCATAAAAATGTAATTATTTCACTAAAAATCATTAAAATGAGCAATAAATTACCATAAATCATAAAAATGACCTAAAAATATTTTAGGACCATAATATATAACCTGCATCACAATTTCGTGACTTACTCTTATAAATCAAAAATTTTTAGTTTTAATTAAGTTATATTTAACTCGGAAAAACCAAACCGATTATGCATGCAACATCCTATGCTCTGATACCACTTGTTAGGTTCATATACCTATTATTAGACTCTTCTAATAGTGAAAAAATTAAAATTTTAATTATTAGTTCTTTAGATCTAGTGCATGCATAACAAAAATAGAGATTAAATAAGAAAACAATGTCCCTTACATTGTTATTTTCGGTTTTGTGGGCACAAGCAAGGTCTCCTACCTTCACTTGTTCTTGAGTTATGATGAGTATTAGGATGATCCTCCAAAATCCCAATGTAGAGATCCTCCTCTTGATTGCGCCCAAGATTAGCCCTTATCACTACTAAATAATATTAACTAGATATTTATTTAGTAGTCTACCTTAAAATTAATTACTAATACTCATATATTACACTAATAATATTAGTAATATCATTGAACAATTTGGATCATCATTTCTCAAGTTTTTAGAGAAAAATGAACAATGTAAGAGAGAAGTATGCATGTGTATAAAAATGAATATGCATACGAAGAGAAAAATGAATAAAGAACAAAAGTCCTTAGTATATGTGGGTGTACCGGTTTTGGAGGGGTGGAGGACCAATATATGGTCCTTCTCTTTTTCTTTTTCTCTTACCCAAAATGTAGGCTTGTAAACTAGTGTAGTTTAGGCTTGTTATTTAAACTTTATCACATAAAATAATATAACCACAACCCACTACTACTTCCTCCAATTCGGTCCACTTACATAAAATGGACTATCATTTTATTTTGTCAATTTGTCATTTGTCACACAATATGTCACATGTAGTATGATACATGTCACTAATTAATTTAATGCATATTTATCAAATAAATACCATTTTATAAATTAATTAAATCACATACAACAAATTGACTAGTGATACTTGATCACATAAATAAAATGGGTCATATAATTATAATTCATAACATCTTGTAATTATAATCAACCATTCATTCTCATCTCTATTATTTCACAAACAACAAACAATTTTAGTAATAAAATATTTCAATTATTAAAATAAGTCTTATTTAATCCCATTACAATAAGATATGAATATTCTCTCTCACAATTAAACTGTTCAATTTTAAGGAATTGATTAACTTGTATCGTCATACAAATAATCAACTTTCCTGATAAGGGCATCATCCTTTAGGTGTGACCTTAAGGGATCAACTGACCACCACCGTCCTACGACAGTAACGTCAAACTCTAGCAAGCCAATCGTTACCGATTAATGTTGATCAGTTGACTATATAAATGAATCATCCCTTACGTATTCTTAATATGAGATTTAAACATGTGATCACACTATTGTTGAGGACACATATTCCAACAACTCTTTTATTTGTTGTAGATAGTCAAGGTAAACTTATGCTATAAGAGATCTAACATTTTCTCTAAACACAATAAATATAGATAATTATGATACATGTTGCTTTACATAACACCATTTAGTTTTACGTAGTTGTTATAGGTTAAAATAATTTTCAAAACTCATAAAGGTCTGTCTCAATTATTAAGGGCGATTCATTTGGTGAATTGCACTATGTTTATGTTGATAACTATTGTATTTAATTAAAACGAGTTATACCTATAACAATAATGGAAAAACTAATTACATACTCTTACTATGTTACTTGATGTTTTACAACTGAAATGATAACTACTAAATGACAAAACTTCTATTCTAAAAGCACTAATAGTTCATTAAATATCAACTACACCAACCACGTTATTTTGTTTATCAATGATTTAAACGTAATTGAACTTCTTTTATCAATTATAAAATATATTTATACAGATGATCTTAATGGGAGCCCCGTGCATTGCACGGGCTTTTCAACTAGTACAAATGAAAACTTCCCACATTCATCAATCAAATATGTGTGAAAAAAGAAATATAATAAATTATCTTTTCCAATTTTGACAATTCATCTTAACTAAACGAAATAACGAATTTAGCGTTAAACGACGAGGATAACAACAATGATATCAATTAAATATTGACATATTATCAATCAGACTATTCTTTTTTTTTTCTTTAAAGAAAAAAAAATAATCAGATAATCAGATCAAATTATTAATGAACCTATTATATTCTTCGATTATTATGCTTTAAGGCAGTTTTACGAAAACTGGACGCTGATTTTCGCAGTACACATTTTACTCATTTCAGTACATTAATGTGACTCATATTCACGCACATTTAGTCCCCTAACTAGCTTAGTTCCTATGCTTTTTAGTGTGTATTAGGGTCGTTTCTTGTCTTTAGCCTCCTTCTATGCATATTCTATTAGGTTTGGTGTTCTTTGTAGGAGAAGAGCACTAATCATGACTTAATGGAGTGAAGCGGAGCCAAATTGATAACATGTAACAATCAAGCACCGAAGAGGAAGCTAATACTTAAGGCCCAAGTCAATAAAGCAAATAAAAGGGGCAATGATGAAGACCCCCATAACCCCTCAACAATCCCCACGGATCTTGAGGCAGTCAAAAAAGAGGAAACCATGCTGACCCACAATCCGGGTGGCTTGAGCTCAAGTCGGGCGTCTCAATGCTCGATCCGGGCGTCCCGAGCACAGGACGAGCGTCTCTGCTGCAGTTTAAACATCCAAACAAAGGCAAGACGTGGGGTTCCTCCGAGGACTTGCAAGGCTCTAACCTCTTTCAAGGGGTTTTAATCGTCATTTAAGCTCTTAGTTAACCTAATCCTTGTACTACTATATATACCCCTCTTGTATTTAGAGGAGAGAATGCTTCCTTAGTTTAGATTAAGCCCTCTTAGTGGAAGCAAAGCTCTCATTAGGAGTAGATTAGAATAGATTAATCATTCCACAAATTGCACTTTAATCTTTCCTTAATTATTGTTCAAGATTTCTTATTGGGTAATTGAAGACTATTGGGTTATTATTGGAGAACTGACAACTCTTCATCAATCAATCAAGTTCTCTTCTATTATTCTTTGCTTTCCATTTGTTCAGCTTAATATTAGTATAATCTCTTTACTCTTTACTCTTTATTGTTATTTCTTCACTCTTTCATCATGTTTATGCTTGTTAAGATGATTGACACCATTGATAACATATCTTCCATGATAATGAGTGAGTAGTCTCCTAACTAGGGATTAGTGAGGGATTAGAGCAGTTAACCATGGGGAAGATTTATGCTTAATGAGTTCATATGAAGGCTTGCTTATTGTTTTCCAACTTATGCACATGTCATGTTTGATGAATTGCTTGATTGACAAACTAGCATGTTCCTCTTATCCTTTCAACAAGACTTGTAAGACATAAACCAACTCAAGGCTTGTTAGACCATGCATATAGTTGATTAGGAAGAATTAAGTCAACTTGTAGGTGTTGTACAGTCTTGACCGACTCGGCTCCGGGACCCAAACCTTCCTAGGACTCATTTATGTTATCTCACCATGAATAGGGAAAACCAAGTCGACTTGTCGGTGTTGTAAAGTCTTGACCGACTCGGCTCCGAGACCCAAGTTTCCTCTAGGAATTGTAAGAGATATATTAACTTGATTCCAACAATAATAATTGCTTGCATCCACATGATTCATTTATGCTACTTCACCATGATCCCCCTATGATTCCATGACACCCTAGTATTGTTAACCATTTGTTTACCCTTCCATTTCTATTTACTTGTATTGTTTACATTTCCTTGTTATAGCTAAGAACACAACTCCAACCCCCAATACTTGTGACACTAGCATAAATTGAGATAGATAGACTTAGAATCCAAAGCACACCGTCCCATGGATCGACCTCGACTTAACCACTAACTAGTTGTTTGTTGAGATTATAAATATGTTTGATGGAGTGAACAACGACTCGCTCAACATCATACATTATTGACGATTATACCCCTCTCATTTCCCCCTTTCATTTTCTCTCTCATTTCCCTTAAAAAAAACAAAAGAAGACAAAAAAAACCCCACAAACTAGTACTACAGTTGTACAACTTCCCCACCACCACCTTTGAACAACCTCCATCCCCCATGTCAGACCAGTGCCCCACCAGCGCCGACCACCCAGACTCACCGCTCGTCACCCACGCCCAACGTCGACGATGCCCCTCTTTCTTTTCACACCATCCTTCTTCCTCTCTTTCTCGCCCCCGCACCCACTCGCCGGCGGCTGAACAACTTTATCCTGCCCCTCTCGCCGACAACGCCCGTCCCTATTACTGACGACTCAACTACCACTATCTCTTCATCATCAATTAGTCCTAAATTACTCTTGACATAAACCCTAAATTAATTAACAAAACACACCTAAATTATAAGAAATACATAAATTTAATTAATAATAATGCAATTAGTGAAGAAAATACATTCAAATTGTTATTCATAATTGATGAATTTTGTATTTGGGAGAGGTTGCAGTAGAGAGAATTACATCTCATGTTTTCTGGTTAGGGTTAAATGAAAGAGAAAGTTAGATACAAAAAGTTCTCTAATGACTAAAAAATGTATTGCGAAAATAAATTAAGTACATTTGACACCTTATTTAGCAACAACAATATAGAAATAACAATGATTATACTTCATAAAATCATCGTACACAAAAAGTCTTAAGCCATGTTCTTTTGGACTGAAATTATCTCAATCGAGCCGAATCAACTTAATGGAGTGAATCGAATCAATCAATGAGTGAATCCGAATCAAACAAAAATAATAATAATAATAATAATAATAATAATAATAATAATAATAATAATAATAATAATAATAATAATAATAATAATAATAATAATAATAATAATAATAATAATAATAATAATAATAATAATAATAATAATAATAATAATAATAATAATAATAATAATAATAATAATAATAATAATAATCTTATCTTTATTAATTCAGAAGACAATACTCAATCCAGGGCGTGCCACGTCATTAATTCAATCTTTTTTTTTGGGAAATACATGTTATAGTGGGACCCGTTAGTGTGCAATGTATTTATTTCTTCAGAATTCCGACTATACAAAGATGCGATAAATTCCGTCTTAGAATAAATACTATGAAATAATACTATGAAATAATTTTATACATTTCGAATAAATGAAATTAATGGCATATAAGCGAAATGAATTACAAATCGGAATAAATGAAACTAATTACAAATAAATGAATTACATAATTTAAAAAAAAAAAAATAATAATAAAATTACATTATTACGAGAAGAAATTACATTTAATAACGGGATTGAATTACATATAATGCGAATAAATTACATGCATAATTTTTAAAAATTAGATAGTACGATATATTTTTTTTTTTTAAAAATATCCTTTGTTATTTCCTCTTAAACCATTGCATGTGAACACGTATTTGTAACAAGTTTAAACATTAATTATGTAGATCGCTGATTTAGACCAACTAGATAAGTACAATAAAAATGCAAAAAACAAAATACATCCAAACATTAATACCAGTCCAAATACGTACCCGTGCAATATAAAAATTTTGCACGGGTTTAAAACTAGTAATAATAATAATAATAGCGGTTTTTCTATCCTATGCCCACTAGGCATAGGATAAGAAAACAAAAACGGAAATAATTAAATGATGTTTTTATGGGAACTTGCAATATTTCATTATTTTTACTTTTCTTTACAAGAAATACATTTATTTATTTCCTTTTTTTTATTTTCTTATCTTATGCCTAGTGGGCAGGTTAGAAAAACCCTAATAATAATAAGAATAAGAATAAATAGTATAATAAAAATAATACCAATAATAATAATAATAATAAATATTATAAAAATTTTATTCATTATTATTAATAATAATATATTAATATAATATAATAATAATCTAATAAGTAATATAAAAACTAAAATAGTAATATAATAATAAATATAGTAATAATAATAATAATAATATATTAGTAATATAAATGATAATATTATTAGTAATATTATAATATATTAAATAATATAATATATTAATAATAAAAACTAAAAAAAATATGATAAGTATAATATAAATATTATAAATACTAATAATTAATATAAATAATAATAATAATAATAATAATAATAGATGCAATATAATAATTTATTAATATAATAATAATGCTGAATATATTAATAAAATAATAATAATAATAATAATAAATATTAATACTAATAATATTGCCATTAATCATAATAATAAAATAATAAATAAATAAATATAATAATAATAATAATATAATAAATATTAAAAATAAATTTTAATATAATAATAATAATAGTAAATAAATTAATATAATAATAATGATAACAATAAGAATATATTATAAAATAAGAATAATAATATTAATTTTGAAATAAACTAATCTGAACTGAACTGAACTGAACTGAACTGAACTGAACTGATCTGAACTGAACTGAACTGAACTGAACTGAACTGAATGGAGCTGAACTGAACTGAACTGAACTTAATAGAACTGAACTGAACTGAACTTAATAGAACTGAACTGGACTTATTAGAACTGAAATTAAGTCAAAAAAAACATAGGACTTATTTGGTTGCCCATCAAAAATACATGAATTGTAATTCATGGGAAGTGTGAAAATAACAAGTTGTTTGGTTGCCCCAATTCATGTGAATTGTAACTTCCTAGGAACTCTAATTCCTCCATAATGGAGGAAGTTACTTACCTATCTCCCCCTAGGTAAGTGAAAGTTCATATGGAATTGGAGTTCCCACATGCAACCAAACAACGTTTTCAAATTCACATGAATTAGAATAGCATAGTAATTAAAACTTCCCGGGCATTGCATTTTCCCGTTGCGAACCAAACGACTCCATAGCCTTAAGACACAATTAATTACGATCATTATATATATAAAAGAATCTTGTAAAACTGCTGACGTGGCACAATCTCCTTTGAGAATTAAGCTAATGTAGCTCTCACATTCAACCTCACAAAATCAGTTTTGTTTGAGCCAATCACGGTTTTGCAATATGCCCACATCAGCACACACAAAGAAAAAAGAAAAAAAAATCAAAGTCCAATTAAATCAATTAAATCTGACGTTGAATTACCCTAAGCCTTTGTCATTCTCTATGCTACTTGAGAATGACAATAAACAATTAATCCTCCCTATTTCCAAAACCGCTGTAGTCTCTAAAACTTCTACCTACCACCATGGATATCTCAGCAAATCAATCCTCTTATTCTCTCCTCAAAATAAAATTTCAATTCACAACAATCCACTGAAACCTTTGTTCATCTTATTACCAACTTATACACCAGGTTTGCCTTCACAAATTTGCATTTTTTTCATTCATTAATCATAAACTCTATCTCAGCGAACGAAGAATCGTGTACTTCGTAGCAATTAACTGATTCTCTACGCCATTTAGGTACTTCGTAGCAATTAATCAAAAATTGGACGCCATCCAATTAGTACTTCGTATCATTTTTGGAATCGAAGAATCGTGTCGAAATACATGTGAAATCGATGGTTTCCTGGGATTTTTTTTTGGGAATTCTATGGTTTGTGCCCTTCGTGGAATCTTTGGAAAAATAGAGTTGTTGGGTAAATCGGAGATGGTGATGTGATCCTGCAATTTTGATGTTGGTCAGAGCCCAGAGGTGTAGTGTTCACGATGGTAGTTTATAGAAAGTGGTGTGGTTAGAGAAAGAAGACATTTAATTAGGTTCTGTTTAATCGCAAAAGTATGGATTTTGGATTAACAACAGTAAAGGGCATTTTAGTTTACAACCTTTTCTATTTCTTCATTTTTTATTTTTTTTATTTTGTTTTTTTACGTTTCCAAAATACAGGTTTGAAATTGTTTAGTTTGCATCCTCAAGTAGCATTCAGTTATTAGTATCTTAGTGGTAAGGACCCATCACGTTATTTACGTATTAATATTTGTAGTTAAACGCGGGTTTGAATCCTGGTAGACACTAATTTATACTCCCTCCGTCCCGGTCATTTGTTGTCCTTTGGTTTTGGCACAAAGACCAAGGAAAGGGGAGGGGGCCAATTACTAAATGACAAGTGGAATAAATTGAGTAGGAATGATCAAATTACACATCAAATTTATTCTTTAAATAGAAAGGACAACAAATGACTGAGACACCCCAAAATGGAAAAGGACAACAAATGACCGGGACAGAGGGAGTAGTACGAGTCTTAAAGAAACCGTGACAATTAGGATTTTAAGACAGTTAATGAATTGTCCTCAATTCAGCAACTTAACAATGTTAATTGAATTTTTATTTTGCGTCCAAGGCTCAGGAATTATGAACCCATTTTAGTATCAAAATATTTTTACTTTAATAGAAAACTATATCACAAATTCTCATTTAACAGTTAAAAATTTAAAATCGATTAGGGATGGCAAAATAATTGTCCTATCTTAATAAATAAGGTATTACTTGATCCGTTTTATTCATAATATGGGTCTCAGAGATCTAAAAGATAAACATTTATATGTCGAGCGAGACTCGGGCATCAAAACTATCTATATAGATAAACCGTATTACAAACATCTCACAAATTTAATAAATAGATTTAATTTCTAAAAATTTAATACAGCCCCGTGAATTTTCACGGGTCTTACATGTGTAAAGATCATCCAAGTTCCGTCATTTAAAAAAGAGAAAATTGTTGATTACAACCTTTTAAAAATCACTTTTTGAAAATTACAGCCTTATAAAATTTTTTTTTGAAAATTACATCCAAAATATTATTTTTCTTCTAAAATTGCACCAACTTGAGGTTTTTGGTGAATTTTGATGATGTTTTTATGATGTACCCTTTATTATTTGAGAGCCTACTTACCCAGATTTCTTACCTCTCCTTAACACAAACCAATTAATCACCCCAAACATCATCAAAATTCACCGGAAACCTCAAATTGGTGCAATTTTAGAACAATCCCACACCAACCAACCATTCCTTTCCCAACTCAACTCCCCCAAAAATCACTCTTCCAACCCAAAAAAATCTACACCAAACAAATCACCCAATTCATATTCATATTCACTCAAATTACAACTTTACAACCCTAATATAACACCCCTTTACCCCCAATTTAATCACCTCCCACCCTCCAAAAATCACACACAAAAAAAAAATTAAAAAAAAAAAATACACCAAAGTACCAACAACAATAACACCAATGGCAGCGACGATGGCGATTAAAACAATAACACATAATTTATCGGAACACCCGTCGATAAAAAATTTTAGATGGAGCCCTTCTCAATCTTGGGGTTCAACATGGTCATTTTTATTTACCTCTATTACTGCCTACGTTATTGTTTCATTAGCTCTTCATTCTATTTTATGTCTTTTCCGCAGTCGCAACCGTCCGATCTCACTTGGCCCTATCCCGGCCGTTCATTCTCTTTGCATGGCGTTAATCTCTGCCTCCATTTGCGCTGGAATTTTATTATCGTCTGCGGCTGAGATCCGTGACACGCGCTGGTTTTGGAGGCGGAGTAAAACGACGCCGTGGCAATGGCTGCTCTGTTTTCCTCTGGGTACTCGGCCTTCGGGTCGGGTTTTCTTTTGGTCATACGTGTTTTATCTTTCGAGATTCTTACACTTGTTTCGGACTTTCTTCGCTATTTTACGGCGAAGAAAGTTGCATGTACATTGTTTGATTACTCATTCGTTTCTGATATTCACGTCGTTCGTTTGGCTCGAGTTTTCCCAGAGTTTTCAGGTGCTTGCAATTGTTGCAACATCGATTATATCAGCAGTTGTTTATGGTTATCGGTTTTGGACGGCTGTCGGATTACCCTCTGCTTGTTTTCCGTTCGTGTTAAATTGTCAGATTGTGTTGTTGGGTTGTAATCTGGTTATTCATGTCGGAGTCCTTTTAATGCATTTCTTTAAAGGCGGGTGTAACGGAATCGGTGCCTGGGGGTTTAATTCGATTCTGAATTCGGGTATTCTGTTGCTCTTTCTCAATTTCTATATCAAGCATTACGTCAGGAAGACAAAGAACGGTGGTAACGACATTAAAACAACTATTTGAGATATTGTTTTGATGGTGGTTTTTTAACTTTGAAGAATGACCTGAGTTTGAGTTGTTTGGATTTGCGGGCCGGTGGTGATGAGGTAGATATGCATATGCTAGTATAGCTGAGGAAGATATTGGCAACAAAATATATGATGATAAATAATGGTTTGTTGCATCAATTGTTCAATATGTTACTACTAGATTAATTTAGTGGTGTACATTAATTTTGTAAATCTAGATCAATAGAAGATATGGTTGTTAAATGAATATTACATCCAATCTTTGCTTTGTTATGATGACTAATGATTAATGACTAATAATCCTAGCCGATAAGTATACAACTTGGTTTCGTAATTTTGATGATTCGTTGTGCGTTTCTTTGAGGTTAAAGTGTTTAACGCGGTCGATTATAGTGATTCTTATTCGGATCATGGAAGATTGTGATTGATCAGTGTATTTTGATTAAATAATGGTAATCTCTGATTGTTGAGTAGAATCGAATATCTAATTCAATGTCTATTATATTAGGAACATTGTTAGAGATATGATTCGGGATGAACTGAGTTGAGTTGAATCAAATATCTAATTTAAAATCCAATATATCTAACTTTTTGTCTATTTTATTAGGGACATTCTTAGAGATATGATTCGGGAGTTAATGAGTCGGGTTGAATATCTAATTGCCATTGTTTAGTATACAGACTAGATGGTGACAAAGTATCAAGGTATGATTGTAGATTGGTATGCGAGTGTAGGTTGAGGATATCAAGCTTTTAGTTTTGGCAACACCCTTTGCTCACTGAACTCTGTTTTGGAGATATTTTAAGTTGTTGCATAAGACAAGAGTCTTGTTACAATTGTTGTGTAATACTCACCACAAAATGACATGTGGATCAAATTGAGTTTAAATGACCAAAGTTTTATCAAATGCACTCATAAAATAGAAAGGACAACAATTGACTGAGACACCTCAAAATGAAAAAGGACAACAAATGACCAGGACAGAGGGAGCAGGAGTAATCACAGTACGAAGTAAAATATCTTACAGCTATCTATTGGGAAAAAAAGAACACATCGATGTACTACCTCAAACTTTATTTATTTTTGAGCATATGTGTATTTTTTTTAGCTTATTACCTCAAACTTTATTTGTTTTTGAGCGTATGTATTTTTTCTGAATTTATTAAAGTTTATAAGTTAAATTTTAATTTTTTTTCCCGTCAAAAGTCAAATTTAACTAAGCTTATATGTAATATTTTTGAGTTTTATTGTAATCTTTTGAGCTTAATGTTTAAGTAAATGAACTCATAAACTTTACCGTAAAACTAATAATTTTTAAAACAAAACTCAAAAACTTTATTATAATGCTCAAAAACTATATAAGTAATGGTAGTACATCAGATTTAACTACTTACTTCTATCTATTGCTTGCCATACCTAGTTATACAAGTTACCACGCTCTTGTACATAGAACTGTTTTATATGTACGTTTTTTTTTAACGTGTAATACATACTTCCTCTGTTCCATTGAGTTATTTACGTATTTTTTTTTGGGTCGTTTCATTTGCTTGTTTACGTTTCTATTTTTTATGGACTTTCAAATGACCAAGTTGCCCTTGCTTTTAATTAAACAAGTCCACTCTCTTCACCAAACCCAACCAAACCATCGACCACAACGACTCCATGTCTGTTGGAAATATAAGGTCACTAAGTGGCGGAGATATATTTAGAGAATATATGTTGTTGTGTCGTGATATGGAGGCCACTGAATGAGAAACGAAATCGCCCCGACTACGGTAAAAATCGATATAGGCGTCGTCCCCCAAGGTCACACAACACTCCTAAAAGTTGTGTACTCAATTATTAGGAGTTGGAACTCATATGGTATGCTCAAAATTATCATAGATAAGGTAGTAGAGATATATGGAAGATATGTATTTCTCAAATGACTACACTTCTCTATTTATAGTGGTTAATTAGCACCATAACCACAAAGTTAGTGGCCTAACCACCACCATGAACATGGGCCAAAAACATGGAGTTAGTGGCTATAATCATGCAAGTAGTGGAGAAAGTGTAGAGATTCTCTTACGAGGAAAATGGAAGACTTTTCTATGAAATGTATTTAGACAATAACATTACTAGCCTTTACATTACTTCCAACAATCCCCCACTAATGCAAATGATAGACAAAATTCTGAGCATATTAATAAGGATTGATACTTAAGCATTAGTATCTTTCGATTTGAACTAACACATAGTGAAATGGAACAATTCTTTCATCACCTAGAGAGTGGACGAATCTTGAACTCCTAGACTTCGGGGTAAATTCCAAACACATATCTCACCTTAAGTTCCAAACGAGTTCCGCGATATAAATCAACAAATTTATGGCCAAATGAACCTTGGGATTCTCATGAGTGCTCTAGAGAGATAGCCTAATCTCTCATAGAAGGAGGCCAATCCTTCACACTCACGTAGGTGATCCATCTAAGTCTATCTCCACATAGACCACTCACGCATGAGCTATAGAATCATTAAGAGCTATAAGGCTCAACCTCTCAATATAGCGGTGAATTCAACAAGTCCTTCTCAATAGGACCACCCAAACATAGGGATATAGATTCATTAAGAGAAATATCTCAACCTTCATCATTATGGTGATCTCATCAAGTCTGTCTCACAAGGACCACCCAATTTTGGGCTATAAGACCATTAAGAGCTACATGCTCAACTTTCAAAAATAGTGTACATGTCATAGGAATGGGATGTGTACACAAGTATGAGTTATCTACGGCTTCGTTAGACCACCCTTGCATTAGAAAGTTCCGGTATCCACCACAAATTCCTCAACTAATAGGCTTTTGCCCCATTCCCCTCGACAATTCTAGGACTTCGTTCTTTCTTAGTCCATTAGCTTATATATGCTTCACTCAAATTTCACAAAGATAATAATTTGTGAGTATATTATTCTCAATCAACTTTCTCAAATCTGCATAAAATGTGTAAATCTGCAAGTCACTAAACACTTTATTTTAGCATTATTAAGTTGATATAAGCATTATGCTAAAGATAAACATTAGGCAAAACTCCATGCCCCCACAATTGAGTAGTAGCTAATAATAGCTTCACAATCACCCTGCATATTACCCAGCAAGATTAAGAGCAATATAATATGCTTACACAATAGACAAGGTTATAATAGTCTTCTCAATAGACTTAAAACAAGTAAAAGTGAAAATGTATAGTACTCACCATAGATCTCACCTTGTCGATCGTCATTACCTTTTGGTCGATCCGATATCTTTCTAGATATCCAACATAGTGCAACTCTTAATATTTCACCTTAGGCACTTCACCAAATGTGAATGATAACTTTGGTAATGAGTACACAAACAAAATGTACTTAGCTGCATAAGCTACATTGAAGCAACTATAATTATACATATTAGACTTCTCACAATAGTCAAAACATGTTCTCTTATAACTCATTAGCATCATTGTTCTAATTAAATATAGAGTTCCACTCTAACGTCATTTAAAAGAACAAATAATATTCTTTGTTATTTTCTCTTTTTAATAAAATAACGTAGAGAAAAATATACACAAAGTGTTTGTGATTTTGCACCCAAAATCATATTATTTTACTGAAGTCTCTTTATACATCATCAATCTTATATTAGAGAACAACGAATAATCTCGATGATTGTTTCACTTATACTTTCTCTTTGCAAATCCACATTTTACAAAAAAGAATTTTACTTCTCACACACATAAAATCAATCATCATTCATAATCTCATATAGTGTGGTGTAAGCCAAGTACATAAATAATTGAACCTTACGCAACCATAGTTTATTGACATAGCCATTAGCCAACAAATTAAAACTTCTACATTTGGTTCAATTAGTCACGTATAAAACATACGATCATCATTTTCTGTACACCCCCACAGTCAAAGATTTACATACTTTTCACAAATTATAAGATATCAACTCTAAACTTGATGAATAATTTTATCAAATAAGTTGAACGTCTTCCCCCACATGTTGTCACGCCACAAATTAGTGACAAACATAATCGTTCAAACAAAATATACACATTATTCATTCATTAATCATCTCAACTTTTAGATATCATATAATCGTATATGACAAATTATATTCTCCATAATCTACTTTTTTGAAGCCTTTCGCAAATAATCATTTCCAATTTTTTGTCACACATATCCAAGATACTATATCAATTTTAAAAAAAAATATTTAACCCCCACATTTGGTTCATAACTCAAATATCAATTTTAATTCATCTCATAATCAAAACTAAATAATCAAACCAAATGTGTGAAATATTTTGCTTGATAAACATATTATACACTTAACAATATCTTGGTCACTCAATCATTCTAACTACTTGTCATTCAAAATCTTGTAACAATTTCATTCATATAATCTCGAAATCAATTATCAAGAGTAATTTTACCAAGATTATAGACATGTCTTACCAAATAAAGTAGTAGCTTAAACATATGAATGATTAAGGCATATATAATTTGACCAAACCTTCACATTTATCATCATAAATATTTGTAAAGGAAATTCACGGGAACATACCTTAATCACAAGAATGAATTGAGCAATAAAATTATAGATAATACCATTTTTTTATGAATATTCATAAACTTTCCAGCACACTACCATGACATTACTGTCCATTTTAAGAAAACTAAATGACAGAATCTGATGACGGCTTCAACTACAAAGTTGTAGCCCTTCTTCTTAGCTTTCCAACGCCATATTACACGCCTCAAACAAAGGTCTAGAGACCGAGTTATGGCCAAAATACCGACATGCTGTCTCACTCTCTACGGGATGAATCTTCTAGACGAAAATAAATATTTTCTCCAACCAAATGATTCTCAATGACGAGATCACAACAACAATAATAGTGACAAAATTCGTTTCTCAATTGTTGGAAATATAAGGTCACTAAGGGGCGGAGATATATTTAGAGAATATATGTTGTTGTGTCGTGATATAGAGGCCACTGAATGAGAAACGAAATCGCCCCGACTACGGTACAAATCGATATAGGCGTCGTCCCCCAAGGTCACACATCACTCCTAAAAGTTGTGTACTCAATTATTAGGAGTTGGAACTCATATGATATGCTCAAAATTATCATAGAGAAAGTAGTAGAGATATATGGAAGATGTGTATTTCTCAAATGACCACACTTCTCTATTTATAGTGGTTAATTAGCACCATAACCACAAAGCTAGTGGCCTAACCACCACCATCAACATGGGCCAAAAACATGGAGTTAGTGGCTATAATCATGCAAGTGGTGGAGAAAGTGTAGAGATTCTCTTACGAGGAAAATGGAAGACTTCTCTATGAAATGTATTTAGACAATAACATTACTAGTCTTTCATTAATTCCAACAATGTCTCCTCCAACCACCAATGACAGTCTGACACCACCGACCACCACTGAATCCCCACCCACCACTAATCGAGCTGCCGCAATTTCGCGTCTCTCTCCGGCGACCACCACGACATTCACCAATCAATCCACCACCACCTACGTGAGCAACGGCTCCCGCTCTTCTCTAATCCGCTCTCATTTAGCGTTCGACAACCAGCAAACCATTAATTCGTCACCTACACACCCACCGTCGCTACCACCAAATACTATTTAGGAAAAATTACAAATAACCACCACGTATTTACGTACTTTTACAAATTACCACCTCGTATTTACGTTTTTACAAATAACTCCCAAATTTCACCGTATACTCCCCAATCACCACCGTATTTTTGTCCCGAACATCGTTTTTCTTAATTCCCGACTTGTTAAGTGACGATTTATGCAAATTTCCCAAATTACCCTTATTTAATTACACAAACCCACTCTATCACCAAAATAACTAGTCTAATCCTAATTTTTCCCCCAATTCATTTTCAATTATTGAAAATCCCCAGTACACATTTTCAAAAGCTTTAACGCAACAATCAAATCAAGATGAAGAGGCCACGAGGTGGTGCTCGCTGGTATCAGGTTCGGCACCGCGTCGGTGCTGCTGCTTATGAGACGAAGGTCATGAGAGAGTAGGTTGCTGTCGTGGTCGTCGCCTGGTGTTTGATTATAAGTCAGATGACGGCCTGATTTGTTGCGAATGGTGGGTGTCGTATCGGACTGCTTGCTAGGAGAACCAGCCGTGATTCAAGAAGTTTGGTCTCGACAGCGCATTGAAGTGACTGGTTGGTGATTGATTGTTGGCTAAGGGGAACGAAAATGGTAAGTTTGAGGGTGAGGGAGTGGTTCAAGTTAAAATCAGGGGATCGATCAATAATTGATTGACTGATATGTTGGAACTTTGAATGAATTGGGGGGAAAGATTAAAAATTAGACAAGTTATTTGGGTGATGGGTGGGTTTGTGTAATTAAAATGAGGGTAATTTGGGAAATTTGTGTAAATCGTCACCTAATAAGTCGGGAACTAAGAAAAACGATGCTCGGAATAAAAATATGGTGGTAGTATACGGTGCAATTTGGGGGTTATTTGTAAAAACTTAAATACGAGGTGGTAATTTGTAAAATTCCGCAAATACGTGGTGGTTATTTATAATTTTTCCTAATATTTATAGCAGCCACAAGGTTGTCACCGACCTTATAATCGGCCACCACTAAGATCACCGACTATCTTGATCTCTCTCCTCTAAACACCACGCACCACGCACCTCCTCCGATCTCCATTCTCTTTTCCTCGGTGTCGACATCGGTACAACATTGCTCGTGCAGTCGTGCAGGTCTACTTCTCTATCACTTTGTGGGTGTTGAATGGATATAGGCTCACGTGGGTGGTGAATGGACAGAGGCTTCATGAATATGGTGGAGGTGGCTATGAAATCCAGTGAGGAGGGAGAGACCGAATTAATAGCCTGGTCAACTAGTAGATGAAATCTGATAACTTAACTTGAGGGTATTATAGTCATTTCATTTCCAAATGATTCCCTACCCCATCTAATCATCTATTTTCACCCTTTCTTAATATTTGTGCAAATGTAAACATACACTATCTAATGAAATAGAGGAAGTAAAGCTTATCACAAAAGTTTTACGCATATAAAAGAATCATTGTAATTTGTTAGACAATAATTATTGTTACATATGGAGTATTAAACTAATTGTATGAGAGTCTTCAATAATTGGGTTCCTTATCCAATAATTGGATTGTGTTGATTACTCATGTAGGGGTAAATAATACAAAAGAAGTGCTCAGAGAGTAATAATATGTTTTGTTTTATCTTCTTATATGGATAGTATTTGACCCATCACAAGCTTGTTACAAATATGACTGTTACAAGGAAAATTTTTGGTTGTGATATTGCTATAAGCAATAATGGTTTATGCTCCATTCGTTTCTTTATGTTAAATAAAATCTCCTTTTCAGTTTGTTTATTAAGACTATTATATGCTTTATGTCTCTATCTATTCATTTTAATTACACACATTTAATTAAAATACTCACATATATATTGAACAAACGTAAAATAAACGAAAGAGGTAGATTTTATGTATTTCCCATTCTTTGAAATTCGGTCATCAAAAAAATTAAAAGAGAAAATAGGAGGCCAGGAGGGCCTACAACAACAACAACAACAACAACAACAACAACAACAACAAACAAACGAAAAATGTATGTGGTGCCCCTGAGATTTGACATTTCCGCGAAATACCCAATTTTTTTAACCGGAAAACTTTAAGAGGTCATAACTTGTGTTTACGAGCTCAGAAAGTCACTATCTTTTTTTTTTCAAATTGATTATATTTTCGAGAGTTACGACTTGAAAAATAAAAGTGTCGAGTTTGGAATTCGTGATCAAGAGATATGGTCACTCAAAGTTTGTTCGGTCAAAAATACTTTAACATATAAAGCCTCCTAGCCACGGGATCCAAATACGACAATTTTTTTTTTCAAATTGTAGTTCTCGGAAAGATGATCGATTTGAAAAAAAAAAATTATCCCTTTCTGAACTCGTAAACACGAGTTATGGTCTCTTAAAGTTTTCGAGATCAAAACATTATGATGTAAAACTACGTAAACGAATGTGAATGAACAGGTCGTGGAACTGTTCGTTGATGATTGGTGGTTTTCTGTATATGTTCGTTTGATGTAGTTAGTATCTTGCGGTGGAATTTTGGTTTGTTTATACTGTAAACTCGTGAGTTTTGGAACGAAACAGGATAGTGTGGTGAAACCTAGTCCTAGCCTCGCAAGGTATCAAACACGGTAACACACAATCAGCCTTGCAAGGATGATTTAATGACTAAACTCGCAAGCTTAATCGATGAATGCTCACAAACATAAACAATCTTTACTTTCTGGAAAAATATCGCATGTCAAATTCTGTCTTACACGGTCCTACTTATAGTTCTACTCGATGTCACATATCTGACTCGAAATCTCAGTCCTTAGCTTGCATATTAAGCTATCTACCTCTTTCCTAAACTAACTGGGAAAGTTATTAAACTATAATTAAATACAACCACCTGAAATAAACTAATTAAACTAGGATTAGGAAATAACTAACTTTTCTAATTTTATTCGAAAACAATAAATTAATCTAAGTAATTTATCCTACACGATTTAGGAAATCGTGTATCCTACTCGGCCTAGGGAACCGTGATGTGTAGCTCCGTTGCCTTCTCATTTCAGCATCAACACAATATTCGAACCAAATTCGAACTCCTTCACTAGTTGAGTCACATTTCGACTAATTAGGATCTCATTTGCTTGTTCTGAGTATGCTCCTGCATCATTCTCTCCTTCTTTTTGAGAATTTGCCCTCAAATCCTCTTCTTCCAAATACGGTGATAGATCGCCTACATTGAATTGTTGGAATATGTGTCCTCCGACAATAATGCGATCACAACTGTTGATCATGATGATCACATGTTTAAATCTCATTTTAAGAATACATGTGGGATGTAATTTTTTTTACAGTCAACGGGTCCACACATATCGGTAATGATTGGCTGACTAGAGTTTGACATTACTGTCGTGCGACGGTGGTGATCAGTTGATCCCCTTAGGTCATACCTAAAGGTTAACACTCTTAATTGATTATTTAATTGATTATTTAATTGATCGTATAACGATACGGGTTAATTAAATTACTTAAAATTGACGGACGATTTTGGAAGTAATATTTACGTGTCTCATTGTAATTTGATTAAATAAGATACGGTCTAAGTAATAGAATTGTTTATTACTTAGATGAATTTTTTTTTTACGGAAACAATTGAAACGGAATGAATATATCATTATAAATACAGAATGTTGTAGTTTATAATTCGGAAATAATTTTTGGTACAAGTAATTATGAATTACTAGGTTAATTTTATAAGTGACATATTTTATTATTATGTTGATTTTTAATTGTTAAAAATACATTTTATACACATAATGTCTTGGAACATGTTACATGTGACAAATTGACAAAATAATGTGTAAAATAGACTTTCCATTTTACACAATATGTGCTGAAAATAAGGAGGGAGTATTAAGCTTAATCATGTTAATTTTGTTAAGTGGAAAACATAATCATAAGACCTAATACATAGCCTTGCATGCCTATAATTCTTGGGAAGAATTGAAGCTCATGCATTGGCCATAGCCCCTTCCCCATACCCGGTTTCCCAACCATGCAAGCAAAGGGTTTTTACCCTTTATTATCACTATAATGCACATAATATCAAAACTAGTGTTGTGCATCATATTATTCATTCACCAAAAATAACATAAAACTCCAAAATTCATCCTCTCTTGGCCGAAAATTCAAGAGGACAAAACAATAGTTTTGGGTCTTTTTAATAAAATTAATATTGTTCTAGTTCAAATAATATTAGTTTTTAAGGGGTTATCTTGGGTATTCTTCTTTGGGAGGGATTCTATCCTTGAATCCTTGTTCTTCCATTAGTTAGGAAAGCTCAAGAACAAGTGAGTATGAGAACTCATTTGTGCCCATATATCCGAATACTCAATGTAAGAATGATGATTTCTTCCCTTTTCTAATTATGTTTGCATGCATAAGATCACAATTTATTTTATGGCTAAATAGGTTATCACATATATGAATATGTCTAAATATGAGATTAATAATTTTTAACAAGTGGTATCAGAGCCTTGGGTTGTTTGCATGCAAATCGGTTATTGTTTTTCCGAGTTATCCGATTAACAAATAAAACTTATAAATTTGTGTTTATTATGATATATCATGAAATTTACTATGCATGTTAAAGTTTCTGGTCCTAAAATTTTTTTAGGATATTTTGGTTTATTTATGGATTTTATTGTTCATTTTTATTAATAATGGCATTAAAATGTCATTTTTGGACTAAAAATATCTAAACTTTGATTTTTCCATTGGTTTTTGGATATGTTTTTACATATATTATCTAATGATGGCCTGTAAATTTTCATAATAATATGAGTTGTTATGCTCGAAATATGGATTTTTCAAGATAAAATCGTATTTTAATGAGAAAATAGGCTAATATGAGTTATATTTCGAATCTGGTCATAAAAATTTAGTATGTTGTCACATGAAATTTTACAAGATGTGTATAAAATATTTGGCTATAATGAAGTCTTTATGCATGATTTATGAATTTTTGATGAAAAATCACATAAATAGTGACTTTAATTAGTAAAAATTGCTAAAACATACTTCATGACTAAAGAAAAATGTCACATGTTGCATTTTATCACATATTTCAGATCTAAAAGTGAAAATTTAATAAAAATAATTTTTCTCATATTTTTATGGTAATAATTGATAAATCCGATAAACCGCAACATTGTTTTTCTCGATAAATTTTCGAAAATTTTAACCTATGTTTTGAGCATTATGAGTATTTTGGTATTTTTCCAGAATGTTCATGAGTTTAAATTTCAAATTTCAAATTTATTTGAAATTTTTAATGATTTATTTGAAGTTTATGATATAATATTGTATTTTTGAGTCCATTTATGAACAATTTTAAGAAATATAAGTTAATTATTGTCAATATGTTAGTGGAGACTAATTTTGAGTCCTAAGTTGGTTAGGGTAATTAACTTGTACATAAATATGAATTTATGTAATTATTGTGATTATCAAAGGTTAAATCACGCAAATCCGTAAAAACCGATTAATATACGATATTGGCTCCTTAAAGGAGATTTAGCATAATATTGGGCATTGTAGATACCTCGTTTCTGCACCTCCCGCAAAACACCCGGTGATGATTAGGCCGCATGTTTGATTCGCGGAACGATTTGTGACAGTTCGTAAGATTGTCGTCAAGTGATTGCTCAAATATTAAATGTCAACCTCTTAGTTGTCATCTACGTCCCGATACGGTCGTTTTGGCAGTAATTAGAGTACATTCGGAGTCCGGGTCAAAAACCGTCTCCATTTTCTGATAACTGTTAAATCCCGAGTCGGAATATTCTGGAATGTTCCGGATATTTCTATTCCATATTTCATAAATTCTATCTTTTGGCAAATAATATCCCGTAATATTCATAAGATAATCGAATTAATTCCGTCCTACCATAACTCAAACGCGGAAATCTTTCTTCAGCGGGAGGAAACCTCACGGGAATAGACGCAGCAGTCTTTGCGCCTCTTCCAAGGGACGCGATGGGCTGCTGCGCCTCTTCCCAGGCCCTTCTTTGCATGTCTTACGTATCTTTTTTTCATATCTTTCCGATATTCACTTCCAAAGAGTCTCCGAAACCCTATTCCTCCGTGTGATTAGTATAAATAGGAGCCTTCGTTCCTCATATTTCTCACGCGAGTGTCCGCCCTTCTCTTCTCCCTTTGCATTCTAGACTTTGTTCTTACTAATTGGCGCCTACGTGCTTGGACTTCCGACCACGTAAGCTCGGATCCTTCCGGGTACCAGCCTCTCCGTTGCATGACCGACCAATTTGACCAACTACACTCAATCAACTTAAATTAATCAATCGTTTTCCTCTTACGAGGGCACTCTCTTTGCATTCGCGTCGAGCATTCACTAGTCGATATCTTAGTTCATCTCGTTTCGTCAACATGTAAGTCTGAGGGTGTATATTCCTCTTTTATTTATTGTATTTTATTTATCGTATCATCGTTGTAAGATTTATGTCGAAAACACCATTAAAACTGATTTCCAAAACCGTGCTTTAAGACTCTGTTTTTGCGGATTTCCAGTAGACAGACGTCGAGAAAAGACGCAGCAACTGCTGCGCCTCTTCGAAGGAGCGCAGTTCCTGCTGCGCCTCTTCGTGAGGCTGCCGCAGTTCCTGCTTCTTTTCTTCTTCTTCGTCCTCTGTAATTCGTGTGTTTGTTATTTGTTTCGTTTATTTTCTTTAATTCTTCATCACAATAGTTTAATATTCACATGTATATCGTATCATAATTCATCATTCATTATTATGTTCAATTCATCATAAATCCGACTTAAATCCCTTATAATTCATATTTACGGGTTTTCGTCATTAAATTCAAACCCGGGTTTTAGAGATTCAATTTGTTCATATTGAGTTTCTGGAATTCGTCATTGATATAATTTTCATCTGCTTATTCGCATATTCGTTGTATATCCGTCATATTTAGCCTAATTGACTTATTTCAACAGAGGACTCATTAATGTTTCCATCATTATTTCATGTAAATAATCCGTTTGCATCCGTCTCATCCATGTTTATCGCTTTCATGACCATCATTGACATGTAATAAAAGTATTAATCACTTTCATCCGAGTAAATAATTTAATCGATCCATAAAATTACCAATTAACATTAACGATTTGCGCTTAAACTACGGCCAGAACTCACCCTTGGAAACAGACGCGAAAATGCTGCGCCTCTTCCAGAGGGCGCGATCTCTGCTACTGTTCGGATGATTTCGTCCCTGAACTCCGTTTCTGCCTTGACCTAGTTTAATTAGTCCACGTATTAACTAGCTATTATTCGTAATATCACGCTAATTCCTGTTCGTTAATTTATTTCTTTCATTCTTTTATTCGTTTTCTCAAATCATCCGTTTTAAAGGTATTTTCGACATAAATCGCCTATCTCAATGTAATTAATGTAATTTTCGTTATTGTAATTTATAATTATTGTATTTCTTTCTTTGTTTGTATGCTTTCACATGTAAATCGACATTAAATCCTACTTCGACCCAATTTTTTGCTAATTACGTGTCAACCGACTTAGTTAATTCTCACATGCTAAGATTAAAACTTGGATGTTGCATTGCATGCATATAACCGACGATATATCAAGTACGAATAACTTCCCTAATCATTAGTAGAGGCCGCTATCGAGGCGGGCGGGATTAGGTGTTCGATCAAAAGAGCTTCCTAATACGTACCTTCACCCCTTACTCCAGATCTCCGTGAGCACCCGTGTTCATTGGCATCCACGAGAGTCATTCTAGACATAGAATGCTAAGGGTAACGATTGCTTAGTGTTCATGTCACTACTTTGTGTCTTGACATGACACGAGGTATTCGAACGGTTCCAATTTCCCATAAAAATTGGTGGCGACTCCTTACAAAATGCAAACGCTTGTTTTTCGACCTTCACCAAGCGCCCCGTGGCGTCCGCTGTCCACGCTTTGGCGACTCCGGGGGATAATACACTTACGTGTAGCAAGGGTGAAACTTGAACAAGGTTAGGGAATAAGTTTGTACAAGACAATTGTCGGTTTTCATAACTCGATCTTCCTAGATCGTTTATTCGGCCTTCCTAGGCCCAACCCAACCCATTCGACCAATCGTCCCGTCTAAACGGTCCTAATTCTTATTTGGGCCTAAGGATGGATAGCGATTGACGTCATCCATACCATGATGCTTACTCTTGTTTGTATCAAGGGCCTTCACTACTTGAGGAAATGGACTAGGAATCGGCCTTACTCTTGTTTGGCACGAGCCTCTCCACAGACTTCGGGTTTGATGGTTCGGTATGGCAACCTACCCTTTAAACCAAAACCCTTCTAAATGCACTCAGCATCCCGTTATAATGCCTGTATAAATGTGTAAACCCTACGTGATCACCACTTCAACAAAACCATGACGAATTTTCAAAAAAAATCAAAATCCTTATTTTCAAACAAGAATTTCGAAATAGGGCCTTCAATTAGCGCAAAATCCGGTCAAAACTCCGTCCGATTGTCGTGTCAAAATTCGGGCCACAAGCCCATTTCAAACCTCACTTCGAGTCCACTCCTACAACTACACTACAGTTGACTAGGACACACATTTTCAAAGACCTTGTCTTTCTTCAAAATCCACTCAACACAAGTGGCACACACCCACTTCACGAGTCAAAACTTTTCCTCTTTTAGCAAGTGTGATAGAATGGTCGATCGTGTTTTGATTTGTCGCCGATCTCTTATCCAGTTTCCAAGATGCCCGGATCAAGCGATGAAACAAACCTCCAGCAAATTCAAGAGAGTAATGATCGAATCCTAGCCGCGCTAGCCCAAATGCAAATCACTCAAGAACAAACCTATGACCGCCTTGAACTTATCGAAGGCCGTATCTTTGATGTAGAGGGAAGGTTGCCTCCCCTTAAAGGTGAAGTACTACGTTTTTCCGATGACGAGTCTAAAGATGAGAATCCTATCATAGGAACAATCAGCGAGAAGAGACTCCAATACCTAGAGGAGCAATTGATGTACCTTAAAGGGGATGACATTTATAGGGAAAACAATCGCAAATATGAAGCCGTCAATTCCAAATTGCCAACTAACTTTAGCATGACGGATATCCCTAAGTTTAAAGGACATGAGAACCCTTTGAACCACATCCGCGCCTTCAAGGATTACATGTCTATCAAAGGCATCAAACCCGAGATGTTCTTAAGGATCTTTCCTTCATCTCTTGACACCATTCCGAAGCAATGGTTCTACGCTTTAGATCACAAAAAGGTCGCTACTTGGGAAGACGCCGCAATCGAGTTCTCGAAACAATACGCGGATAATGCCGAGATCCAAGTCAACATGCGTACTCTAGAGGTTCTTACCCAAAATGACAAAGAAGGATTCACCGACTTCCTAAGTAGGTGGAGGAAGACTAGTACTCAACTAGTTGAACGCCCGGATGAGGCTACTCTTGTGGAAAAGTTCGTGGATAATCTCAAGCCCATATATGCCAACCATTTGAGATATCAAAACATCAAGACTTTCAAGGACTTAACTGTACTAGGGACGCGAATTGAAGATGACATCCGTAAAGGACTCTTGTCCAAAACGGTAGGTAGAGGATATCAAGGGTCCACAAGTCGTTCATACGGCTCTACTAGCAAGACCGACGAAGTCAACCTTCTCGAGCCATCCAAGAAAACTACTCCACCAAGGAAATTCACAAACCTTGGGGATACGTACTCCAACGCTCTAAAAAGGCTAATGAAACAAGGTAAACTCCAACCCATTGGACCTACTCCCGAACCCGAAAGGAGGTCCAAATGCAGGATGAAAATTCCTACTGTGAATACCATAGGGGCAAGGGGCACGACACGGAAAAATGCTACAAGTTGAAACACGTGCTTCAAGACATGATTGAAGATGGTCGACTTCCAATTCCACTAGGAGGTAAGCCCAACAACACTCAGAATCCTCTTGGAGTTCTAGTGATTACAAGTGATGAATCTACCTTGGATTGCTCACACCTCATTTCTCCCACCGAAAATGAAATTCATGCAATTGAGAAAGAAAGGCTCTACTCCACTATCTCCCCTACCATTTCCGACTTCATCACATGGGCAAGGAATGTAGATAGACAAGTGTGGGAACTAGAAAACATGGTAACGACCTTGCGCAATCCCAACGCAATACCTAAAGAACGCGTACCATTGATCTTCTCTCAAAATGCCACTATGCAAGAAGTAGTCACCGTGGTTGATAAACTAGTCGATCAAATCATACGACTAGAAAGTGACATCATGAGAATGAAGGAACTAGCTGCAGTCAATGGGGTTTGGGCCGATGATGATGAAGACGAATACCTCATTGAAAACTTCTTAGTCAAGGAAATAGTCCAAAATGGTGAAGACCAAGATGTGGATCACCTAACTCGTTCGGGTCGCCCATATCAAAGCACTACTCAAAACGGTCCAACCAACGTCATCACACCAAATGACAATGAAGATGACCCCACTGATCATTTGCTCAAGCAATTCTGAAAGACCAAGGCTGATCTTTCATCGGCAACTAGTGGCAAGCTCATTTCCGCATCGCCAAGCTTTCTTTCAAGCTTTGGCCAAATTGAATGTAGCACATAACTCCACTCCTGAAGATGTAGTCAACTTGGTCTTCCAAGAATCACCGAAGCTAAGTAATCCTATTACTTTCTCAGATGAAGACTTGCCACCTTTTGGCGCTAGTCACAACCTTGCTCTATACATCACTGTCATTTGTCTAAAGAAGAATGTGCCAATGACTTTGGTAGATGATGGCTCCGCGGTCAACGTCATACCCCTCAAAACGGCATACAAGCTAGGCATGAAAGAGTCGGATTGGACTCCCACCAATCAAGGTGTACGTGCATATGACGGTACATGACGAAAAGTGGTTGGACTTGCTAGCCTAACCATAGCCACGGGACCAATCGAGCGAAAAGTTAACTTCCAAATAGTGGACATCGAAGCTTCATTCAACATACTTCTGCGAAGGCCTTGGATTCATGCTTCCAAAGCGGTAACATCCACCCTTCATCAAAAGATCAAGATCCCACTAAATGGCAAAGTTGTGACGATCACTTCGTCACCCATCAAGGCAATAATCGAGAAACAATCAAACAATCGAGTCCTTGCGGATCCCATATACGAACTTGGGGGCTTCCAAAGTGTGAATGTCATAGAAAGTGAGTTGGCACCCTTATACTATAATCCCTACTCCAACTTGGTGGTCAACCACATACTCAAATCTCAGGGATACTTCCCTGGAATGCCTTTGAACCCAACTCGGAAAAATACCTTTGCACCATACAAGGAAGGCAACTCGACAAGGATACCACTTGGACTAGGGTACAAACCCACAAAAGAGGAAGTTCTCGAAATGCTCGCTCAAGTCCAAAATCGCAAGCACGTGGGAGTCCAAATGAGACCATATCTCCCCACTCTAAATGGGTACTTCATTCAAGAAGGAAGTTCAGAACTCTTTCACGGATTTCCCGAACCTTGGCATTATCTTGAGAGGAAGTTAGTCGGAATCGAGATCTTTCACGATTGCTACTTCATTCCTCGCGAAACGGTTCCTACCGTCAAAACCCGTCAAGCACCTTGCTTCGACGAACAAGCTGTGAGCCTATTGTTTGGAGAAGATCGATTCATTAGGGCCGCGCAGATGAGATCATTACTATGATACTTGGAGACGATCGCTTCAACCCCACCGCGTTGATCACGAAATCGACACAAAGCGAGAAAGGATGGAGGAAATCTATCAAATGGACCAACAACCAAGGAAGACTCTTCAAGCTCACTCTTGGAGAAGGAGAGATGTTCAAAGGAGAACCCGGAAGACGACGAGTTCGAGTCGAGTCGGTCGGAGTCGGTCGAGTCTAGAGAAGTCATTAGAGAGTCTACTCCTGTTGTCATCCCCACTCCCTTCGTTTCTCCTTGCTTAGCCTCGAGTAGTCACGGTAGTTCGGAAATGCCCCAACTCATTTTCCCCTTTGCCACCACCGACCATGGATCGGTTGGCTTCTTTGTTTCAACTTTACTCAAATCTTAATATGAATAAATCGGGTTCTCGCTTACTCTCTCTGTGTTCTTTCGAGTGCAATTCTGTTTATGATGATACTGAGGATGACCAAGACCCAGACTTGACCGAAATACCTCCCTACGTAGCCAAAGAAATATTACAAGAAGGGGAAGGGGGACCAGTAATAGATGATACCGAACCCATCAACGTAGGAACCGAACTAGAACCCAAAGAACTTAGGATAGGGACTACCTTGAGCTCCACCGAAAGGGCCGATTTCATAGACCTCCTAAATGAATTCAAAGACGTTTTTGCTTGGTCCTACAAGGACATGCCAGGATCGACAGGGGATATCGCCGAACATAGGATTCCGATTAAGCCAGGTTTCAAACCCAGCAAGAAACAGAAGCTTCGACGAATGAGAACAGAATGGGCTCTAAAGATTAAGGAAGAAGTTGATAAACAATTCAAAGCCGGGTTCATCAAAGTTTCCGAGTATTCTGACTGGGTAGCTAACATAGTACCCGTACCCAAAAAGGATGGGAGAATCCGTGTTTGTGTTGACTTTAGGGACTTAAACAAAGCGAGTCCAAAAGATGACTTTCCTCTACCTCACATTGACATATTGGTGGACAATCTTCGCAGACCACGCATTACTATCCTTCATGGATGGATATGCGGGTTATAACCAAATCAAGATGGCCATGGAAGATATGCACAAGACCGCATTCGTCACCCAACGGGAACATATTGCTATACAGTAATGCCATTCGGATTGATCAACGCCGGAGCTACATACCAACGCACCGCAACTACACTCCTACATGACATGATGCACAAAGAAGTTGAGGTATATGTAGATGACATGATCTTCAAGTCCAAGGAAAGAGAGGGACATATTGCAAACCTTCGCAAATTCTTCGCAAGGCTACGAAAGTACAACATGAGACTCAACCCCCAGAAATGCACATTTGGGGTAACATCTGGGAAACTCCTGGGATACGTCGTCAGTCAAAGAGGTATAGAAATAGATCCTTCTAAAATCAAAGCTCTGATCGAAATGCCACAACCTCAAACAGAAAAAGAAGTCAGAGGATTCCTGGGAAAAGTACAGTACATAAGTCGATTCATATCGAAACTTACAATGATTTGTGAGCCTATCTTCAAGAAACTCAAGAAAATAGACCACACCATGTGGGATGACGATTGTCAAAAGGCGTTTGACCGAATCAAGAAGATATTGGCTAAACCACCAGTGCTCATGCCGCCACAACAAGATCAACCTCTTGGTTTATATCTCACGATAGAACGAAACCGCCATGGGTGCCATGTTGGCTCAAACTGTAGGAAGCGAAGAAAGAGCTATTTACTATCTAAGTAAGAAGTTCCTGGAATATGAGTGCAAATACTCGCAACTCGAAAAGACATGCCTCGCTCTTGTGTGGGCAACGAAGAAGCTACGTCACTACATGCTTAGCTACTCCGTCAAAATATATTCCAAAATGGATCCAGTCAAATACCTCTTCGAGAAACCCGTCCTCAACGGACGTCTTGCAAGGTGGACTCGATGCTCTCGAGTTCGACCTCAAATACGTGCCACTGAAAGTCATAAAAGGTCGCGCCGTCGCCGAATTCTTCGTAGAAAATCCTATCAACGACGCACAAACCATAGATACTTGGTCATTTCCCAACGAGGATATACTTCAAACAGATGTAGACTCCTGGGATCTATACTTTGATGGAGCATCAAATTTAAGAGGATTCGGAATAGGAGTGTTGCTCATTTCTCCTGTAGGTGAGCATACACCGATCTTTGTCAAACTCGACTTCGAGGTGACAAACAATGCTGCAGAATATGAAGCTTGTCTCATTGGGCTACAAGCGGCAATAAGCTTAGGCATCAAAAACCTCCGAGTACATGGGGACTCATCACTAATCATCAACCAAGTTACAGGATCTTGGAAAATCCGAAGTGAAAGCCTCGCACCCTATCAGGCTAGGATAGACCAAGTGGCTCAATTCTTTGATCACGTAACCTACTTACACCTACCTCGGGAGGAAAATCAATTTGCAGACGCTCTTGCGAAACTTGCATCCTTGATAAATATGCCAGATCACATGATAGACATGCCCTTGTGTATCGAACGACGGTCGAAGCAAACATGTCCACCAAATCACCAATGAAGAGGAAATCGCACAGGAACCCTGGTTCCAAGCAATCCTGAATTTCAAGCTTAATGGTACCTATCCACCGGATATGGACAAAAGGGGACAACGTGCTATACGCCTATTAGCTTCCCAATACATCCTGATGCAAGGAGAGTTATACAAAAGAACACCTCTTGGTGTAGTCCTACGTTGCCTTGATCATTCACAGGCACGAAAGGTGATGGAAGAAGTCCACGATGGAGAATGCGGTCCCCACATGAGTGGGCCTATGATGGCAAAGAAAATCACACGTTTAGGGTATTATTGGACCACAATGGAATCCGATTGCATCAAATACGTGAGACATTGCCACAATTGCCAAATCTTCGGGAATGTACAACATGTCCCTCCTTCGTTGCTATACACGATGACATCTCCTTGGCCATTTTCCGCATGGGGAATTGACATAATCGAAAAAGATAACCCCACCGAACAGGAGGTCACTCTTTCATTCTAGTGGCGATTGACTATTTCACCAAATGGGTAGAAGCAGCTTCCTACACTGGTCTTACGGCTAAAAATGTGGCAAAATTCATACAAAACAACATCATCTGTCGATATGGTTGCCCACATGAGATCATTAGTGATAATGGGTCACACTTCCAAGCTGAAACCGAGCAATTGCTAGCCAAATATAAGATTAAGCATCACCACTCTTCGCCCTATAGACCACAGACTAACGGCGCGGTAGAGGCGGCAAACAAGAATGTTGTCACAATTCTCAAGAAAATGACTGACAACTACAGAGATTGGCCAAGCAAGATACCTTTTGCCCTATGGGGGTACCGTACATCAGTTAGGACGCCCACTGGGGCTACTCCTTTCTATTTGACCTACGGCATGGAGGCCGTACAACCAGTCGAACTAGAAATACCATCCTTGCGTATTCTACTCGAAAGCCAAATCCCTGAAGCCGATTGGAAGAAAGATAGATATGAAGAACTCATCCTCCTGGATGAACGTAGGCTACGCGCCTTACATAATGTCCAAACATATCAAGCACGTATCAAACGAGCTTTCAACAAAAGGGTTAGGCCAAGAAACATCAAAGAAGGAGACTTAGTACTCAAATCGGTTAGAGCTCTTTTACAATCGACCCAAGGGAAAATTCAAACCTAATTGGGCCGGACCATATCTAGTCAAATCCATACTCCCAGGGGGTGCGGTTAGAATCACAGACCTAGATGGGAATGAGTTTTCAAACCCCACAAACCTTGACCAACTGAAACGATACCATGCCTAGAATAGGACCACACACGCGCCTCGCGTAAACCCATGTGTCGCTCCTGTGGCACTAAATAAACGGCCCCTGGCCCAGCTGAAATAAGCTAAGTGTCACTATGCTCTTGCATTTTGACAAATTTGTCATCCTCATATCATCAAATAAACTAAATTCGCACCTTGAGAACAAGCAAAAGCTCATGCTTAGTTTCTATGTTCATTACAAGCTCTTGCTTTGAACAATTATTCTTTTACATTTACTCGAACTACGCGCAAGGGTTTGATTTCGCTTTTTTAAGTGAATACGTAGGCAATCCTTCACAGGATTCAACCCATTATACCTAAAATGTAAATAGAAGGACATTTGCGCTGCATTTGAAATTCGACAAGAATAATAAAAGAAAATCACAACGGTTTCATAACCATTCAACCTTTTTTATTCCATTCGCTTTCTAATAATAATAGTACGTTACACAATAAAAATAGAATAGGCTAGGATTCTAAAAATCCCTCCTTTTTTATGACAACAATAATAATAATAATCAAATAATAAATAAGGACTCGGGCTATTCCTCCATCTTCCCCTTGCCCTTGTCACTCTTGTCATATTTCTTGTCACGACCTCGAGTCGGGCGCTCTTGCACCACTTCAGACCTAATCACCAACGGTCTTTCTCGAGGCCTGACTCTTCCGTTCTTGCCAACCACCATTTCCGCAACAGGAGTAGTCTTTGATTTCTTCGAAGGGTGAATGACACAAACCGGCTTCTTCTTCTCCCTCTGTCAGATGCTTCTCCTTCTCTTTCTCTCCCTCGTGCACCTTGTAGTCAACAGGTTCGCGTTTCCTTAGTCTCTCGCGCTCTTCCGAAGTCGCAGCCTTTCTCCACCTCAGATAGGAATCCGACACCCACAAAGAATTGGCGGAGAAACTCAAGAACCACATGTTTCTTTGGGCCCATTTGATAGCCCACTCTCTTCGGCTCTCTGTAGTAAGCGCCATAGCGATCTGCGGGGACGGTGTCAAGCCTCGGGATCGTGCCTTGTTGAACTTACCTCATCAATCTTTCCGGAAAGATGCATACCATGAACTCCAGTCCCGGAATGCGCACGGACCTAGTGGGATCCAAAGAAGACACTCTAGTGACGGACTTGAGGTGCCACCACGGTACAACCCACCTAATCAACGGGCCATCATCATTCTTCAGCTTGTTCTTCCAATAGTCACAGACCCGGGTGAAGTACACCATGTACAACCGCGTCCTCATCGCAATCATACGGGAATGATAGGAAAGTGCATGAATTGGGGGCTCGAGCAGTCGGAGCCGTTCCATAAGCCAAACCTACCAAAAGCAGGTATTAGACACCAAACAAACAAAAAAAAAAAAAAAAAAAAAAAAAAAAAAAAAAAAAAAAAAAGGAAAAAAAGGAATGATGTCTCTTACCTGCAAAATGACGGGACTCCCCAAGAACGGCAGATCGCGGTTGGATTTCCTATTATCCAAACCCAAGATGATCTCCCTAAGCATAAACAAGGCTGGGCTCTGCGCACTCCATTTGCTCAATAAGACCCAAAAGACGGGGATCACCTCTCAAATCTTCATCAACGTGTCCTTGGAAGACATACACGTGCAGCAAACAAAAGCCAAATGCCCTCCTCCTGGCAACATGGGAAACAGTAGGGTCGGCCCTGTTAATGAATCGGTCTACAAAATCCAACATTCTCACGCCTTTCGGGGTAACTAGGCGATCCACCTCAAGTCTGGTCAGTCCAAGCAAGTCTCTGAATTTGCTCTTATACCCTTGTGAAGTGGAAGGAATGACAGGTAAATGTTCAGGATCCCATCCACCAATAGCAGCTATTTCTTCAGGAAATGGGCAAATGTCACCTCCTGGGAACGCGAAAACATGATAATTCGGGTCCCAATAGTCAAGGCAAGCATCCAAGAACGGTTTTACAATCTTAATGAGTTTCAAACTCAACAAAGACCCAAGGTTATAAGCACCCATGTCGTGCTTCTCCACATTCGAAAACTCGTTGGTCCATTCCTTCAGACGGATCTCCAAAGTATTCATGATGACAATTTTCTCTTGAATATTTATTTCGAGAGTTTTATGTGAATAGACGAGGAAGAGACGGAAGAATTGTGTGAATTAACGCTTCGTCGACGCTTCTATTTATACTAATTGCTTTGTTTCAAAAATCCGCCGAACGGACCAACTTGGGAACAGGGCGCAGCCGCCGCCGCGCCTCTTCAAAGGGACGCGACTCATCTTTGCGCCTCTTCCCGATCTCACTTCATGATTTCCGCGTTTGGATCTTTCCTAATTCTATAACGAATAATTTCCTATTCCTACGGGATTTTATTTTGGTAAATACGAGCAGTTTACCATGTTTCAAGTTTCCTATTTTCGCGGGCATGCATTTCGAGGCAACATCGACACCTTCGCCATTTCATGACACTCAAACTTTTTATTCTTAGGAAATGAATTTCATTTTTTTATTTTTTAGGAAGTAAATTTCATTTTCTTTTTGGGAAACAATTTCCTTTTGTTTTCATTTCAACATTTCATTTCTACACTTACAATTTCTCTTTTTTCTTTTTTTTTTAGGGGGTAACCCTCCCTACCGTCCGGTCATTTTCGACAAAAATTTTTGCATTTTTGCATTTTTTTGTGCTCTTTTGAGTCTCATTTTGCGCTGGTCAAAGGCCATATGTATAAAATGTATGTTTTGCGTGATTTCTATGTAAATTTCGGCAGCATAACGGCGTAAACCGTTATCTACCAAACCTGTTCAAGAACTAACCTGCAGATACAAGCAACACAACCCAGCAGCAAAGGCACTCAGGCCGTCGTATATACACCAAATGAAACAAATGTACAAGCAAACTGGGGGCTTGCGCCCCGAACAAAGTCCAAAGTCCAAGCAAACTAGGGGCTTGCGCCCCAAACAAAGTCCAAAAATGTTCAAAATCAGATGTCCAAATGTACAAAACTACACAAAACTACCGCTGGGCACCCTCCAACCCAGCAACCCTCGCCGTAAGAGTAGCAATCTCGGCATCCCGAAACTCGAGCTCCCTCAACAAGCGAGCTGTCTCCCCCCGAGACTGGGTCAACTCTCTCTCCGACTCACGGTGACCTATAAACAAGTAAATTGGCTCATGTCAATCAATTCAAACAAAACTGAAAATCAAAAAATCAAAAGAAATCAAATGAGGTTCATACCTGACGACCTCGACCACCGACGAGTGCCTCGATGGCGGTAGCTCGTAGCCGGTTGGCCACCCTCCATAGTGCCACGAACCGAGATGGCGCGACCTGCATTTCAAAAGAAATTCTCAGTAAATTGAACAAGTTCAATCAAATGTGTTCTTACACGAAAGGTATATAAGCTGGAGGCTCACCCTCCGAATCGATGATCTTTGCCGGTCGTCTAGACCAAAGATCCGTCACAGCTACGTCAAAGTCACGCAGCTCGGAGATCGTCGTCCTCCCGGTCGCGTCGATGTACCCATGAGTCTCGGGGTACTCTGGGGGCTCGATGCCCGCCGCCTCGACCTCCTGCAAGGACAAATAATTCTCATTAATCGACGATCTTTCGTTGTAATTCTCAAAATCAAGTCAAGGAAAAGTAAAAGATACTCACCACTACTGGCCAGTACGCCAACCTCCCGTAAAGGAACGCCGAGTAGTCCTCGCCAGGGAGAAGAAGGTCGTCGCCACTGGCACCAACCAGGTCCGCCTCCCTCTCAGCCTCAGTAGGCTCCCTGAACATCGTCCTCGGAGGATCAACGGGAACCGTCAACGCGTCCCGAGAGCACTTACGAGCCAAACGCTCGCCCAGATACCACACAGGACCCGTCGACGTCCACAACAGCAGCCGACTCGGGCTCCTAGGTCGAAGGACCTCAGCGACAAAAGGAGGCGCTCCAGCGTACTCCGCCCAAGGTCTGGGCACCCACTGCGACAAGATAAGGCAAAGATCATCCCTATGATCAAGTGAAGGCAAAGGATAAGAAATATAAATGAATACGAGTGGGATACTCACGCTGCTCAGCTGAAGGGCGTTCACGTCCCGCCGGTAGACATTGTGCGAAGAGCGCTTGCTCTTCGTCCGGCACATCACCCAATCCCTCACCACGGGATAGGCCTTCTCCAGCGGCTCCGTCCTCTTGGGCGCGAGACTCAGGAAGTAAGAGTACACCCACGCCTGTAGAACAGAATAATCAAGGACGATCTTTCGTGATTTAATAAAGAAAGGAATTTACCTTGGTCTAAAGGAAGGTTCATACCTCCAACAGTAGTCTAGGTCCGACAGCGCCAGGAGAAGTCCCCTTCTCCATCAACTCCGGACGAACCATGGCCCTCATGAAGCGGATGAGGACCGAAAAACCAAGCGAGGACCCGGTCCCGGCGTCCTAGGGAACTCAGTCGAAAGAAAGGGAAGAAGCTTCGTCGATAGCCTCTCGCCCTTGTCTCCGAGGTAAATCGAAGACAGGAACCACCAAAGCCACGGGCGAGCCCTCTGCTCACCAGACACAGGAGGAGGAGCGATCTCCCTCCCATCGATCGTCACCGGCGCCGGGGTCTTCCCAAAGTAGTCTCGGACGTAGGTGCGGGTACCAAACCCGCAAGATCGCAACACCTTCGGCGACAAGTTCCAGCCGATCAATCTCCTCGCCTCAGCCGAATCCGCCCTTATAGCAGTCTCCGGCCACACCATCTCCTCGGTCCCACATGGCAGACCAGAAATCATGCCATAATCCTCCAAAGTGACTCCCACCTCACCAAAAGGCAGGTGAAACGTGGAAGTCGTATCCCAGAATCGGTCCAAGAAAGCGCGGACCAGGCTAAGGTTAGCCCGCAACTTCCTCTTCACGATATCCCTCCAGACCTGAACCAGAGGACCAAACGCTCCACGCTCGATCATGGCCCTCTCCTCCGCCGACAGCCGCTCGTAGTGCTCCATCGCTGTCGTGTAACCCGAGAACGACCTGATGTTCCCGGCCTCCTATAATGATTTGAAACAAAGCTATCTTTAGTTTTGGCAAAATTTGAAAGAAATTTGAACTAAAAGAATGAAAGAGGACGGGTAGTGAGTAGTATTTACCGGGCTCTTCACCGTCCCGTAGGACGGGTGACCCTCTCGCAGCCCACACGAGGTGCCTACTCTCCCGTGTCTCGGCCCACGCAGAGCTCCCCTCACCGGCGACCTCCTCGCCGACGTTGGCCCGTCTCGGGATCTCCTCCTCCTCGACGACCTCCTCCTCGTGAAACTCGGCGCCCATCACCGCAGCGGTGAAGGCCTCGCTCTAAAGCCTCCTCAACAAGATCGACGTCTATCTCCATGGCGGTCCTCCCGAAGTAGAAGCCTCATCACCTGCAACGTTAAAGTAAATTCGGGCCGCGTCACATGACGACAAGCCTTTGTTAAGGAGTTTTCGAGCCTTGAGCCACAGCGCCCTTTCCATGCCATCTTTGGCCATATTCCCGCCAACCCAATCACTCATGTGATAAATTGGGTCAAGTCAAGTCCAATTCAAAGCCTAGTTCCAGGTTCAAGTCGAAAATTCGGCAGCATTCCGCCATAACGGCGATTATGCCCTAGAAAGGTGTCCTGAAAAAGTTGTCACAAACCAAAATTTCGAGATGGTAGAAAGTTTACCCATCATCCAAGGATCCCAAATACCAAATTTCATCGCCAATGGGCATTCCTAAGGCTATTTTCGAAGCAATTTACGGTTCAGCTGTAAAACCGTCTCAAATTCACTCAAGGGCTCAAAACTCGATGAAAATTCGAAGCAAATACATGGTTATGTTCCTAACATTGCCTACTATCCGTTTCTAACATCAATTTGGCATAGCAAATCCATTTGGGGGAAAAGCCCCAAATTTTCGATCAAAAGGGTCGAAAACCCTAGTTTTCGCGGCTCAAAATTCAACAAATGTAGATGATTAATGCAAGATTGGAACACATACCTCGATTAGTCATGTTTAATGCAAGCTTTTGGATCAAACCTCAACGGAAATGGTGAAGATTTGAGAGAGAAATTGCAAGAATTGTGTTTCGAAATAATGAAATACAATCCTTCTGAGTTCGCGTTTTTACGCAGAAATAGCCAAATTGGGGAAAAGACGCAGAGGGCCGCACCTCTTCCAAGAGACGCAGCTCTTGCTGCGCCTCTTCCTTGTGTTCTCTCCATACGGATTTTCAAAAATTCGTTATGAGTTCGTTATTTGTGGGCCCATCTTTGGTGCTCCTCTTCTTCAACGCTATTATATTCTTTTGGTCCGTTTCGATGATTTTCTTTCGTTCCGGCCCGCATTTTATCCAAAAGCAATATTTTTTGCGATTGCTCAAGATCATTACGTCCAAATAAGCAGTAGTATTTTGCGATCTTTGCTCACTCAAGATTTCTCCCACGACGATCTAGATGTTCCTAGTCGTCAAAATATTCCCAAAGAAGAGTTTGTTTGAGACCGACGCAAGCGATTCAACCTCAAGTTTTGCCGAGTTCGCTTGAGACTAACACAAGCGGATTCCCCGGCGAGCTTTCTACGACGTCCCGCTGCTTTCAATATTTGTTGTTTCCCCGAGAGAGTTCGACCAAAGTTCCCTGTGACCCCTAATGCCTTCGAGACACCAAGTTATCTTCGACCAAAGAGTTTTGCCGCGCGTCTTCGATCCCGCTTCACCCAGGGGTATCTCGGTATGGTTTCTTCTTATGGCTGGCGAGCTTCCTTACGTAGTCTAATGGACTTTAAACGACCCTCCCCGATAGTCGACGACTCTAAAATGTTCCCGACGACAGTCCATGGTTCGAGACCCCTTGAACCGCCTCGCGTCGCCATAGTCGTCAGGTTGTAATCTTCGATTGACCTGATGGCTATACTTTCACTTTCGCCTTGTCCAAGCCTCGGTCAAAGTGGGGGCTCAGAGATACCTCGTTTCGCACCTCCCGCAAACCACCCGGTGATGATTGGGCCGCATGTTTGATTCGCGGAACGATTTGTGACGGTTCGTAAGATTGTCGTCAAGTGATTGCTCAAATATTAAATGTCAACCTCTTAGTTGTCATCTACGTCCCGATACGGTCGTTTTGGCGAGTAATTAGAGTACATTCGAGTCCGGGTAAAAAACCGTCTCCATTTTCTCGATAACCAAATCCCGAGTCGAATATTCGGAATGTTCCGGATATTTCTATTCCATATTTCATAAATTCTATCTTTTGGCAAATAATATCCCGTAATATTCATAAGATAATCGAATTATTTCCGTCCTACCATAACTCAAACGCGAAATCTTTCTTCACGGAGGAAACCTCCTCGGGAATAGACGCAAGCAGTCTTTGCGCCTCTTCCAAGAGACGCAGTGGCTGCGCGCCTCTTCCCAGGCCCTTCTTTGCATGTCTTACGTATTTTTTTTTCATATCTTTCCGAGATTCACTTCCAAAGAGTCTCCGAAACCCTATTCCTCTGTGTGATTAGTATAAATAGGAGCCTTCGTTCCTCATATTTCTCACGCGAGTGTCCGCCCTTCTCTTCTCCCTTTACATTCTAGACTTTGTTCGTACTAATTGGCGCCTACGTGCTTGGACTTCCGACCACGTAAGCTCGGATCCTTCCGGGTACCAGCCTCTTCGTTGCATGACCGACCAATTTGACCAACTACACTCAATCAACTTAAATTAATCAATCGTTTTCCTCTTACGAGGGCACTCTCTTTGCATTCGCGTCGAGCATTCACTAGTCGATATCTTAGTTCATCTCGTTTCGTCAACATGTAAGTCTGAGGGTGTATATTCCTCTTTTATTTATTGTATTTTATTTATCGTATCATCGTTGTAAGATTTATGTCGAAAACACCATTAAAACCGATTTCCAAAACCGTGCTTTAAGACTCGTTTTTGCGGATTTCCGAGAGAGACGTCGAGAAAAGACGCAAAGAATCGCTGCGCCTCTTCGAAGGAGCGCAGCTTCTGCTGCGCCTCTTCGTGAGGCCGCCGCAGCCTCGCTTCTTTTCTTCTTCTTAAATCCTCTCGTAATTCGTGTGTTTGTTATTTGTTTCGTTTATTTTCTTTAATTCTTCATCACAATAGTTTAATATTCACATGTATATCGTATCATAATTCATCATTCATTAATATGTTCAATTCATCATAAATCCGACTTAAATCCCTTATAATTCATATTTACGGGTTTTCGTCATTAAATTCAAACCCGGGTTTTAGAGATTCAATTTGTTCATATTGAGTTTAAAGAATTCGTCATTGATATAATTTTCATCTGCTTATTCGCATATTCGTTGTATATCCGTCATATTTAGCCTAATTGACTTATTTCAACAGAGGACTCATTAATGTTTCCATCATTATTTCATGTAAATAATCCGTTTGCATCCGTCTCATCCATGTTTATCGCTTTCTTGACCATCATTGACATGTAATAAAAGTATTAATTACTTTCATCCGAGTAAATAATGTAATCGATCCATAAAATTACCAATTAACATTAACGATTTGCGCTTAAAACCACGGCCTTTAACTCACCCTTGAACAGACGCACGCAAAGAATCGCTGCGCCTCTTCCAGAGGGCGCAGTCTCTGCTGCGCCTGTTCCAGGATGATTTCTGTCCCTGAACTCCGTTTCTGCCTTGACCTAGTTTAATTAGTCCACGTATTAACTAGCTATTATTCGTAATATCACGCTAATTCCTGTTCGTTAATTTATTTCTTTCATTCTTTTATTCGTTTTCTCAAATCATCCGTTTTAAAGGTATTTTCGACATAAATCGCCTATCTCAATGTAATTAATGTAATTTTCGTTATTGTAATTTATAATTATTGTATTTCTTTCTTTGTTTGTATGCTTTCACATGTAAATCGACATTAAATCCTACTTCGACCCAATTGTTTACTAATTACGTGTCAACCGACTTAGTTAATTCTCACATGCTAGGATTAAAACTTGGATGTTGCATTGCATGCATATAACCGACGATATATCAAGTACGAATAACTTCCCTAATCATTAGTAGAGGCCGCTATCGAGGCGGGCGGGATTAGGTGTTCGATCAAAAGAGCTTCCTAATACGTACCCTCACCCCTTACTCCAGATCTCCGTGAGCACCCGTGTTCATTGGCATCCACGAGAGTCATTCTAGACATAGAATGCTAAGGGTAACGATTGCTTAGTGTTCATGTCACTACTTTGTGTCTTGACATGACACGAGGTATTCGAACGGTTCCAATTTCCCATAAAAATTGGTGGCGACTCCTTACAAAATGCAAACGCTTGGTTTTCGACCTTCACCAAGCGCCCCCGTGGGCGGCCCGCTGTCCACAGGCATGTTCATACATATTATAATACTGCATTTTATTTATGATTGTCATAATTTTAGTTTTAATTTTATGTAATTTTGAATTATGTAATTTTACTTAGTATGGCCTTAGTTTTAATTGATATTACCCGAAAAGTATGGGAATATCGATTCGGTTGTAATTTATTGTGATCTCGTATCACCGTTTTTTAATTTAATAGAGTTGTTTTATTTACAAATGTATAATAGGAAATTATGTAATTCATTTATAATTTTATTTATTACTTTGTAATTTCCCGGAGTTTCCATGAAGACGGTGTTACCTCGAGATGCGTGCCAAGACCGAAGTTCAAGGGACCAAAGGAGTTGGTTTCCGAATTTGTAATAGTTTATTAGATTTACTATTTTAGGAAGGCCATACTAGGATTTTATTTATGCTTTGCATTTTATTTTATATGTTGCATGCATCGCTAAATCGCCATAACTAAAAATATGCATTACCATTTTAATCGAGTTTATCGACCGTGTCAATTACAATTATCGTAGTTCACCGCTTTAGTTCACTTAAAACGTGATAGATAATAAATTGACATGACCTCTCGCTAAAACAAACAATTGAGATTTAGCCTTACCAAAAAGTAGAAACCATGAAAACCTATTTTGTGAGGGAGTGCACTCGGCCACACCGAGGTACAAACCTTGTTACGTAGGGGAAGTGGGTGATAAATGTCTATCCAACGAATTTATGTTAATAAAGGGTATTTAGGCACACCGTGCCCTAAGTTAATATAAATTTGGATCATGGACACATTTATTCGAAATTTGGGTTGAACTCGAAAGTATTCACGACGATTTCCGGATGTGTTTCGGGCTAGAGATAAATATTAATGTAATTTTATCGACCAAGATTTCTAAAAGTAGAATCGATTAAAAGGTTAATCTACCAAGTTATGTTAATAAAGGGTATTTCGGCACACCGTGCCCTAAGTTGATATGAATTTGGGTCTTGGAATCATTTATCAAGTTGGGTAGAGGTCACTAGATAACTACAATAAAACTTGTTTCAATTAAATTTACAAGTATTATTATTATTGTGAAAACGACAAATATTTTATTTCTTCTATTTTCGTTTTGTAGACCACTTTTATTTCTCATAACAAATGGCCGCACCAAACACCAACGCCGCACCTCTCACTAATGCTTCATGGCTCCGATCCTTCATGGATCGTTGTAAACTTGAAAAGAATGGGTCAAATTTCTCCGATTGGGATGCCCAACTCAAATTAGCCGCCCAAGGTGACGACAAGCTTCGTTACCTCACCGAGGCCTCTCCACCCGAACCTAATGCTAGGTCGAGTGCCGCCACTAGGGAAGCATATGAGGCTTACCACAAAGAATCCGCCGCAATGAAAAATGTGTTGATTTTTGCGATGGAGGCGGATCTCCAAAGGAGAGTCTTTAAAATGGGCACCGCTAATGAAATCTATTCCAAACTTGTGACAATGTTTTCACAAACTCCGAGGATCATCCAATATGAGGCGGCCTCGGCATTCTTTGATCTCGATTTCAAGGAGGGCCAAAAGGTTAGCCCTCACGTGCTCAAATTGTTAGAGCTAGTCGAGACTTTGAAGATTCAAAAAGTTGAAATCCCCAAAGAACTCATTGTAGATAGGATTCTACACTCCTTATCCAAAGTCAAAGCGTATGTTCAATTCCGAGTGAATTTTAACATGCAAGACAAGGACGTGTCTCTTGAAGAGTTGCACAAGTTACTTGTGCAAGCCGAAAGAGACATGGGGTTAAATGTTAACCCACCTAAGGATGTGCTTAACATAAGCACCAAGAGTAAGGGGAAGTTCAAGAAGAATGGGAAAAAGGGTAAGAGGCAAGCTCTCATGTCCACCAAGGCTAAGACTTTTGAAGCTAGCACTTCCAAGGCCAAGAAGGGTCCTCTTGATAAATGCCATTATTGTAATGGTGTTGGACATTAGAAAAGGAATTGTTCCAAGTACCTTGGTGACATTAAAGCTGGAAAGATCACTCCAGTAGGTAAATGACTATCCTTTCTTTTATGTTTCTAATTCAACTATGGTATTGATACAAAGTTGTGATAATGTATCCCCTTTTTATTGTAAATAGGGTCTCCTCCAAGCAAAGACAAGGGAAAGGAAAAGCAAGCTTAAGATATCATCAAGGAGCTAGGAGTAGCCTCCAATGAAGCTTGGCTTTTTATTATTGTCTTATTTTAAGTTATGTTTCGCATTTTTAGAACTATTTTGATTTCCGTGTTCGACATGGAAATAGTTGATCCTTTCTAAACAATTGTTGTATTTTTGGATATTGGTGGCTTGGTTTGCAACCCAAGTCACCTCTTTTTTCGTATTTCATTATTCTAAAAAATTCGTCTTTATATGCTTGCACATAGAAACATATGATCATCTACTTAAAGTGATCCAATAGACAACTATAATGATGGGATTCATTATATGTCCACAAGCTTAAGGCTTGCGTATGATCAATTATAAAGTGATGTTGAGTTGATGAACTCTCCTAAAGGAATGTCAATTACCAAGTACACTCATCAAATCTAAAACTATTAGTCAATCTATGAGATAGTCCTCCTTATACTTCAAAATCATTATTTGTGTCTCATAAGCTATCTTTGAATATCTAGTGTACTTATTCTAAAGATAGAGTGGGAGAAAAATGAAGACACAAAGAATACAAAGAATGATTTGTATACCTAAATAAAAGGTATACATGAATAGATGAGATCTATGGTCTCGAATAGATGAGATCTACATGACAAAAGAGACCAAGTGAAGTAATCAAAAGAATATGTTCTTAAGATAACTACACGAGGAGACCAAAAGAAAGTTTTGGAAGAAAATGACTAATGAAGAGACTTAACAAGAGATTTGGCTAGTTTATGAACAACATTTGACCAAGAGTTTCAACATTGATATTTACTTAAGAGCCTAAATGAAACAAAGTTGCATCCTTGAAAATAAATGCGATTTATAACTAAAAGTGGCAAAGAAATATATGCCGATATCTACAAGAGCTAAGTTAATTGTTAACCATGCTAGTGTCATTACTTAACCTCATTATGAAAATGAAATGGTTAAAACTCCTTTCGGAAAAGGGTATTTTGAGAAGGACGTGTATTAAAAGAAATTCACATTTAAATAATGACATTGCTACGCATCATTATAAAATGAATGAGTTAGAGATTAAAAATCTCTTTCCATAAGTTTAAGATTGAAACCTTTTCTAAATAAGTATTTTAAAAGGATATGCTGGGAACATATATGGTTTGAATCTTAATAACTTGGCAAAGCAAAATGTATTTCAATTCTTGAAATGTTTCGATTGAGTAGTCAATTGCGAAACATGTGGAATTTAGTGGGAGTTTGAAATTATTATGTGAAGACATGGAATTTAGTGGGAGCCATCATCTTGTAAAATTTATAACTCATTACTCATTGAGAATGACGAGCTGATACTATCTTTCACAAAGACATGTTTGAGTTTTCAATTCTGGATGAAAATGGACTATGATGAATCCAATCACATCATGGGATGTTGGATAAGTATTGAGATATACACATCAAATCAACGAGAAACGTAGGTTATTCATATCGATGAAAATGGAATTACCATAAGCAGTCATGGTCATTCATTGAACCTAAGAATGGTTGATCACATGATTAAAGATTACTATTGTTTCCGCCATTAGAATAATCATGCACATGTCCAATAGTGAATCATATGCTTAAAAGCATGATGGGTCATTGGCAAGCCATAGAAGAATCGTCATGAATTCTCGAGAAGAACTAATGAGCTATTCTAGTGTTTAACAGAACACTCTGTTATGTGACAAGAAGTTGCACATATTGAAGTTCGAAAGACGCGTAAGGATTTATGAAAATCCTAAGCTATTCAAGCTAAAAGGAGAAATAAGAAGTTGGAAAGATATTTAGTTATAGTAAGAAGTTACTCAAAACTAATATCTTCTAATATGCTAGGAATTATGAGAAGTGCTAGGCTAATCATCTTGACAATTGTTGCAAGACCCTACAAAATGTATACCTAGTGCATGGTGAGTTGGTAGAACACTTGACCAGTGCAAGTTATATTATTCACCACAATTCGTTTGTTATGTGATAAACAACAAGAAAGTTCTTTCAAGATAAAGAAACTAAACCTAGGTTGGGAACCTAGATGTGTACTTGGTAAGATTCATGCTATGATAGATAACATGAATATAAAGGAAGTGCAATACAAGAAGTATGAACACATGGACACATGGTATGTTAAACTTCTATTGCAATCGACTAGTGTTTACACACTTACGATATACATCACAAGGTTGTAATATGGTATTGACTACCTGGATGTGATGTCGACATTCGTCGTTTGAGTTATCATTAACTCACCTTATACTTTGTTACATCCAAACGGGTTGTAGAGACAATTGAACCACGTTAAAGTGAACACGGATTAGCATTGTATTCGCCCATAGTAACTTACATGAGGTGACGTCTCGAAGTGACTAGAGTGTGATTTGATTGATGGCAAGTTCAAGTGCCATGGAGTCATGTGAGATGACTAGTCGATCACATAGGCAGACTGTTAGGAACACTTTGTCGGGCCTTATGACCGCTTATAGAGTTCTGGCAAATTTATATAGCCTGGTCGTGGCGAGAGCTACTATAGTATTCTAATGAGTCGATTCTTTTGACTAAAGACTGTTCGCCTAAGGTGGCACAGTTTCAGATTAATTTTGATTTATGTTACTACGACCTTCGTAAATGGGGTCAAATGGGCATATTTTGGGTTATGATGGTTGTGGCTAGTCGAAGGGAATAAGTGCGATAGGAATTGTCCACCCCTTGTCAGGGTTATAACAATATCTCAGGGCCACTCAAGGAGTAGTGAACTGGAAATGCGTGGCGACGCTCGGAAGGTATCTATGGTAGATAAATCCGGTCAATCAGTTATTCTCCAGATCGAGGAAACCACTCTCGATATGATCACTTGCAAGTACGACCTGAAAGACACCTTGCATTGAGTGGGAGATAGTAATAGGACAAGAGAATTGGTGACGCACACTTGTCGAGGACAAGTGGGAGATTGTTGGAATATGTGTCCTCCAACAATAATGCGATCACAACTGTTGATCATGATGATCACATGTTTAAATCTCATTTTAAGAATACATGTGGGATGTAATTTTTTTACAGTCAACTGGTCCACACATATCGGTAATGATTGGCTGACTAGAGTTTGATATTACTGTCGTGCGATGGTGGTCATCAGTTGATCCCCTTAGGTCATACCTAAAGGTTAACACTCTTAATTGATTATTTAATTGATCGTATAACGATACGGGTTAATTAAATTACTTAAAATTGACGGATGATTTTGGAAGTAATATTTACGTGTCTCATTGTAATTTGATTAAATAAGATACGGTCTAAGTAATAGAATTGTTTTATTACTTAGATGAAATTTTTGTTTACGGAAATAATTGAAACGGAATGAATATATCATTATAAATACAGAATGTTGTAGTTTATAATTCGGAAATAATTTTTGGTACAAGTAATTATGAATTACTAGGTTAATTTTATAAGTGACATATTTTATTAATATGTTGATTTTTAATTGTTAAAAATATATTTTATACACATAATGTCTTGGAACATGTTACATGTGACAAATTGACAAAATAATGTGTAAAATAGACTTTCCATTTTTCACAATATGTGCCTAAAATAAGGAGGGAGTATTAAGCTTAATTATGTTAATTTTGTTAAGTGGAAAGCATAATCATAAGACCTAATACATAGCCTTGCATGCCTATAATTCTTGGGAAGAATTGAAGCTCATGCATTGACCATAGCTCCTTCCCCATACTCGGTTTCCCAACCATGCAAGCAAAGGGTTTTTACCCTTTATAATCACTATAATGCACATAATATCAAAACTAGTGTTGTGCATCATATTATTAATTCACCAAAAATAACTTATAGAAGTTTAGAAAGAGAAATAAAAACTCCAAAATTCATCCTCTCTTGGCCGAAAATTCACGAGGATAAAATAATAGTTTTGGGTCTTTTTAATAAAATTAATATTGTTCTAGTTCAAATAATATTAGTTTTTAAGGGGTTATCTTGGGTATTCTTCTTTGGGAGGGAATCTATCCTTGAATCCTTGTTCTTCCATTAGTTAGGACAGCTCAAGAACAAGTGAGTAGGAGAACTCATTTGTGCCCATATATCCGAATACTCAATGTAAGAATGATGATTTCTTCCCTTTTCTAATTATGTTTGCATGCATAAGATCACAATTTATTTTATGACTAAATAGGTTATCACATATATGAATATGTCGAAATATGAGATTAATAATTTCTAACATGAATGTCGCGCTTACTCCATCATATTCACTCTGCAATTCCAGTTTGTATGCATTAAAGCCATAGCATTCGAGGATCTTGAATGGACCATCAGCCCGGGGCATCAACTTATTCTTTCTTTTGGATGGAAATTGCTCCTTCCTTAAGTGCAACCACACAAGATCACCCGCTTTAAAAACAGGTTGTTTACGATGCTTATTAGCTTTCTCCTTGTATCTAGCATTTGACTTATCAATTTGTGCACAAACTTGCTCACATACTCGAAGAAATGCTGCTTGCCTCTCCTTAGCTTCAAAACTCAACACACATCTTTCTTTGGAATGGGAATTAAATCTATGGGAAGGTATGGATTCACGCCATAGACAATCTTGAATGGAGCTCTTCCTGTAGTCATCGATGGTGTTCGATTATAAGTGAACTCAGCATGAGCCAACTTGACGCCATAATCCTTCATGCTTTTGCTAACCAATCCCCGTAACAAACTCCCTAGATTCCGATTAGTCACCTCGGTCTGACCATCTATTTGTGAATGGTGCGATGTACTGAAAAGAAGCTTAGTCCCCACCAGACGCCATAACGTTTTCCAGAAGTAACTAAGAAACTTTACATCTCGATCTAAAACAATTGTAAGAGGTATCCTATGTAATCGAACAATCTCTCGGTAGTATAAATCAACCACTTTAGTAGCATCATCAGTCTTATGACACGAAATAATATGCGCCATCTTGGAGAATCGATCAACAACCACCATAATTGAGTCCTTACCTATTTAAGTTCTCGGCAACGGCAACCCAAGTATAAAATCCATGCTCACCTCATTCCAAGGTTGTACAGGTACGAGCAGATGTGTATACAAACCTACTAGAAAATAGGGTTTTAGCGGCGCTTTTAAATGGATTCTGTGACGCTAAATAACGCCGTAAAGACTTTTACCGACGCTAAGAAAAGCATCGGCTTTGTCTGTGCCGCAAGCACCTTTAGAGGCGCTTATTAAGTGCGTCGGTAAAGATGAAATAATAGCGCAGCCAAACTTGACGCGGTTTATAGTGTGATTCAGCGGCGCTTTCTTGCGCCTTTACTTGCGAACTACATTTTTTGTACAGCTCTTTCAGAGTCATGCTTAATTATCTTTTAATATAAGCATACACTTCAATTAATCCTTAAGCAACATGCTCTTAACATCACCAGAACTTAGAAATAAACAACTTTTATGCCATCAAGATACCAAATGTGGGCTAAGTACACATTCACCATTTTGTCAATCTTCTGACGTATTAATTCAATTCAATATAAAACAAATATAATCATTACAAATTCCAATTTGTTGGAAACATATTCCAACACAATTCATACATTAAAACAGAATGTGAATAGAAACTCTGCTACAAGAAATATAGATGGGGGTACTAAATTGTACAGTTCGCTTGACCCCTCCCTCAAAGATAACTTGCGTTTAACACAATGGTCAGTTAAATAACATGTTTCCTTCATCACTTGAGTTGTTAATTTTGTTCTTGTCTTGTAAACTTTAACCTGAAATAACAAGTAAAGAGAAACATCCGTACATCAAAACTTTTCAAACTTGTTATTTACATGTTAAAAAAACATGAAATATCAGAATCCGAGAAGACATGTAATATTTTTTGTATTCTCATAACAAAAAAAATTCTGAAAGAGTAGCTGTAATATAGAAGTCAAGTAGAAGAGAGGTACAACCTGTCAAAAAAGGCTTTGTTGGTGAAGTAATGAAATTTGAAGCAAGTATTCTGTGTATGGTGTCAACTGACAACTGTGAAGCTTCTCTCATATTATCATCCTGCAAATTATGAATAAGAAATGCTCAAGTTACAATTTGCCATAGTTAATGAATCTAACTTATACGGGTACAACATTTTTAAGCATATACAGTATCTTCATGTATATGCGTGGCTACTCAACTCGATAATTTCATTCTCATGCTAATAGAAAGAGACAGCCAGGCACAAAAAAGGGCAGCTAAATCAAAGTAAAACTAAATTTAAAATGCTCAATTTAAACAAGAACAAGAAGGCTTCTTGTCCCAATAAGTAGCATAGAGTACATTAAACAAACAAGAATATAGATTATTGACCAAAAGAAAACTTAAAACTGCCCATTCAGACCAAAAGAGCACTTAAACATCACATTGCTGCACACTAATCAACCTAAACACCAATTTACCAAGGTCTAAACTAAAAACTAAGAGAGGAAATGGATAATATATTAGATGTACCTTCAAATCACCATCCTTATTCATAACAAACTGATTCAAAACTTTTAATCATTGCGCAATATTTTCCTGATTGAAATAATATTAGCAAGCAAAAGACTAAGTAGTGACTGATTCATCGTCGTCATTTGACGCACTGCTGCTGTCACAATTCCTAGCCATGTTAATAGACAAACACAAATGTCTCAAATACATCCTGAAATAATAAGACAAAAAAGGCAAAACTTCTTGAGTTTATAATACTTGGTGTATTCACTTAGAAACACTAGATATGAACAGCAGAATAAATGATTGTAGTTGAACAAATTAATCAATGAAAGCCTAGGTATCCCCAATTATATGCTTAAATTAACTGAACATCTATCTGCAGATAAATGAATTGATCAATGAAACCCTAGGTATCCCCAATTATATGTGAGTACACAAACGCCTCAATAGTGAGATCAATAATTAGTAAAGCCAACATCAACTATCAGTAAAACAATCGAGTTGTAGATTTTTGTCTCAACAACATTAGACAACCAACCACTTTAGTGAAAAATGAATAAACAACACTATTATCTAGTTTCGCCCAATTTAAATAACCCAAATAAGCAAAGATGATATTAATAAACAATCTTAAACGCATTAGTCATAGTGTGATTCAATTATAGAATACGAACATCAGAAAATTAAACTAATTACATATTGTCCGTAAGTTTCAATTGAAAAACCTAATTATTTTATCGGAGCAAATGGAAAAGAAACAATTGAAAGATTTATCAAAATTTCAGAGGAAAAATCAAAATCACACCTTAAAATGCTATGGCCTCTATGTCAAGGATAACAACTCTTCTTGGCAGCTGTGTACTCAATCTCTTGTCTATGGCCTCCATGAAGTATCTCCGTGAAGATGGCGAGTAGTGGTGGACTTTGGAGGTTTTCCCCCTTTTTTTTTCATTTGTTTAGGGTTACTGTGTGTGTTTGTGAGTTTTAGAGATATTTAAAGCGGCGAAGTAAAAATTTCATTTTTGTCTGGCGCCTAGCCGCCTAATTTATTGAAGCACTATTAGACCACGCTTTTAGAAAGCGCTCAGTAATAGCTCCTCCACGAGCCTCACGCACCAACAACTCTCGAATCGACCCATTAAGAATACATAGTCGATTTCCTTTAAAAAGATAACCATCTTGATCAACATAATACAAACTTGTTGGTCGATAATTTCTTTTGAGAACTCCGGATAAGACTTGTACAGTTCTATGATATGTTCAAAACCAAGAATCCTTGCATCCAATTCAATCAATAATGAATGTCTTCGTAACAAGGCATCAGCTACAATATTATAATTCCTGTCTTGTATTTCGAAGAAAACGTGAATGATTGTAGAAATTCGACCCACTTAGCTTGTCATGGACTTAACTTTTGCTGCACATAAATGTGCTTAAGAGCCTCATGATCAGAGCCTTGCACCATTTAACTTTTCACTGAAATACGCAATATGCCTCTTCTTTACTTTCACTAGCACAGAACCAAATCCAACACCACTCGCATCACACTCGACTTTAAACAACTTGTTAAAATCGGGTAGTGCTAAAACGGGTCCAGAACACAGCTTGCTCTCTACATCTTCAAACGCCTTTCGGGCGTAACTAGTCCACACGAACTCTCCTCTGTTGGTTAGCTCTGTAATTAGAGCCATAATCGAGCTAAAACCCTGGATGAATCGCCTACAGAATGATGCTAAACCATAAACGCTGTGACACCCCCATATACCAAGGAGCCTTAACAAGACCTTCCCTGGCATATAAGGGCGTCACCATCTCGGTTGCCCAAGGACAACAATAATCAAATGTCGATAAAAGAACAATTAAGTTATTTTACAAGTGTTTAACAAAACTAAAGATATACGAAAGATGTAACTCAAAACCACTATCCATTATGTGAACTACTTCAGTCGTGACTCATGGAAGACTCGTCCCGCCAAGCACCCAGCTATCATCCAAATCATAACCTGCTAAGACTGACTGCTCACCATAAGGGATCACGGCAGACACAACAGAAACAAACAACAAGACAAACCACACAAGGTCAGTAACTAAGGAAACAGACATACCACCATAGACACTACGCAAGCACAGTAACACACACACACACACACAATTCCTCCAACCAATCTCCGTCACCGAATGTCCACTGGACCAGCCCTGCCAGTGGGGGACCGCAGCCGTACCTACCAAATCCTCGCTCATCATACCGAGCGATAAACCCATGTCCATTAATGTGCACATCCCCTCCCGTGGCAGGTTCCACGGAGGGCAAACTACGGGCGTGAAGCCACTCCCACAAGTGACTTCACTCAGCCGAGGACGCACCTCGGGAACCAGAGACAAACACACAATCAGCTGTAATACAACAACAACAACGAAACAACACCACACCAACCAACTATCACAATCAGACAACCGCATCGACACTACAACAACCAAACCACATCAAAGACATTCTAGATAAGCAATAGTACTGAGTAGGCGAACCTACCTTTAGCCAACCGCAGCGATTCCATGTCCGACCATAAGATATCAATCAACCACGCAATACACCTACGCCAACAGTACAAACATCTATCACTATCGCTACAACCCTAACTGAAAACAACCACGACAATGATGACGACGATGACATACCTACGCATAGCAATCCGGCGTCAAGACCGCTATCCGACTCAATCAACCTTCCCCATAGCACAAGCATTCTCAAGGGCTCCAATGGGAGGAACTATGGTGAAGGGAAAGAGAAGAGACGACATTTAGGTTTAGAGAAGAGAGGCGGAAATGATTTGCGGTTTCTCAAAACACGGTTTATAAATCCTCGTTGTAAACACGCTACTCGACCGAGTAACTAACGTACTCGATCGAGTGACCCCTACTCGATCGAGCTCCCAAGCTACTCGATCGAGTAGCCTCGACTAGATCGAGTACCCAACGTTCAAAGTTTACCACGTCACAGGTTATTGCTCGTAAGGTTTCCGAATGTCCAGACATGTGCCTAAGGTCGGTCAACGTCAGTCAAAGGGTCCCTAAAAGGACGGGTATTACAAAAGCTTCGCACCTCAGTAGCTGATTTAGGAACTGACCAGGCTTGAATAGCATTGACCTTGGATGGGTCCATACTTACTCCATCTTTGCCTATAATATAACCATGAAAAACAACACTTAAAACCATAAAAGGACATTTTTCGAGCTTACTATACAGTTTCCGTTTTCGTAATACTTCAAATACAGCCTGAGTCAGTGAATAGCAAAGGTAACAAATCCATAAGTACTTTACTAAAATAAACTGTTTAATGGTTTTATTACAATGTTAAGAATAACTAAGTGAATAGTTAATTACAAATCTTGCAGCAGAAAATAACTAAACAAAATATAAATGTGGCCATCTAGACTCCAGTCAGTGACCTCGTGCCATCTCATCCCAAGCATCCAAAACTGCTCCCCAAAACTAACCTGTTATTCAATCTTCTCCCCATTTAACCGGAATTATTAAATGGTTCATTACAGGACGCCATCAATTAAAGTAGGCGTCAATTTTATTTTGATAAAAGAAAATAAACACGTCAACCAATGGTTGGGTAGAGATAAACAGAACAGTAAAGAAAACTCATCCAATCATCTTAGGTAATTGACAGCACACTTATAATATACTCTGACCATACCTGGACTTCATTCACATTAATACTATATAACCACAATCACAGACCAATTAATGGCACCAGCATCACGGACCGATTAACGGCATTCATCATGGACCGATTAACGGCATTCATCATCCCCAGTCCCGAATGTGCACATCCCTCAAATGTGGGTCCTTAAGAGGAGAACTATAAGGCGGTCTCCATGATCAACTGGAGCCAGGATCCACCTTCCCAGATGAATCCCTAGAATATACCACGGAGCCAAAGGCCAGTATCACAGTTTTATTAATCACGGAGCCCAAAGGCCACTACTACTTTCCATCTCAATATACTTATCGATATCATTATTACACGTCCAATCCATTTCACACGAAATAGTATACAGATTTAAATGTGGCAAGACAATTCACAATCCATATAAATAATAGCATTATCATAATAATAATAAGATGCGAGTCGAGTAGGTATCCCTGCCTTTTCAGCAATTCCGAGCTAATGATAACAATCAATTTAGAAAGCTTCTTCAATAAAATCGGCACCTAGATAAATCAACAATGCAAGCATAGTTACTAACTATTCTATTTATAAGACAATAAGGTGATACGTAAATATTTCGTTAAACCCGTCTTAAGTTATTACCCAACACCCCCACGTACGCACCCATGAACCCACGGTTTAACCAATGTTACACAACCCCCAAACACCCACCTTAAACTACCAGCCCATACACGAAAACAACTAACCTCACACACTACTGTGGACCTCCTACTTTACCCAACCCAGCCACGGTGATCACCACCAATGACCACCATCATACGTGATCTAAAAGGCAACCCTAACACCAAAAACAAAACATCCAAAACTCGACTAAGCCTAGTACCCATACGGTTTTCACACCTATAACACAACCACATCCACCACCTAATCGCACAACCACTACACCTATCTAGCCATGGTGAACCGTGGCCCTGACCATCACCAATAACACCACCCAACACAAGCCATGTAACCCTGCACACGACCACAATAACAACTAACAACAACAAACACACTCGCCTAAACTCTTTTACAAACAACCCGTTTTATACACCCAAACACCAGACAAAATGCCACCACTGACCACCACCGTAACCCCCACTGCAACCACCAACAATCCACGACAAAATCAGCCCAAGGCCGCCCCTGGTCAGGTCTCGTACAAATGGTAAACAGCCCCTACCAAGCACGGTTCAACAACCACAATAAACCAACATAAAACCTCGGTCAAACTCCACTTGTTATTATTGTTATTATTATTATTATTATTGTTGTTGTTGTTGTTGTTGTTGTTGTTGTTGTTGTTGTTGTTGTTGTTGTTGTTGTTGTTGTTGTTGTTGTTGTTGTTGTTGTTGTTGTTGTTGTTGTTGTTGTTGTTGTTGTTGTTGTTGTTGTTGTTGTTGTTGTTGTTGTTGTTGTTGTTGTTGTTGTTGTTGTTGTTGTTGTTGTTGTTGTTGTTGTTGTTGTTGTTGTTGTTGTTGTTGTTGTTGTTGTTGTTGTTGTTGTTGTTGTTGTTGTTGTTGTTGTTGTTGTTGTTGTTGTTGTTGTTGTTGTTGTTGTTGTTGTTGTTGTTGTTGTTGTTGTTGTTGTTGTTGGTGTTGTTGTTGGTGTTGTTGTTGGTGTTGTTGTTGGTGGTGTTGGTGTTGGTGTTGTTGTTGTTGTTGTTGGTGTTGGTGTTGTTGTTGTTGTTGTTGTTGCTGTTGTTGTTGTTGTTGTTGTTGTTGTTGTTGTTGTTGTTGTTGTTGTTGTTGTTGTTGTTGTTGTTGTTGTTATTATTTTTACTGTTACTGTTATTTTTACTGTTACTGTTGTTGTTATTACTGTTGTTGTTATTGTTGTTGTTATTGTTATTATTATTATTATTATTATTATTATTATTATTATTATTATTATTATTATTATTATTATTATTATTATTATTATTATTATTATTATTATTATTATTATTATTATTATTATTATTATTATTATTATTATTATTATTATTATTATTATTATTATTATTATTATTATTATTATTATTATTATTATTATTATTATTATTATTATTATTATTATTATTATTATTATTATTATTATTATTATTATTATTATTATTATTATTATTATTATTATTATTATTATTATTATATATTGTAAACCACCTACTCTCATTGGGCACTGAGTCTCATTTTCTTTTATTCTTTCCTTCTTGCAACATAATTCCGTAAAATATAATGTAAATAAATATAATTAATATAACACATTTTCTCATTTTACTGTTGACTAACCTTTTCCAAGCCTTAAAATACGGGGTATTACGTATAGATTAGAATGTCATCAAGAGAGACCACCACGAATTTGTTAAAGAAAGGCCTTAACACTTCATTCATCAACCTCATAAACGAACTAGGAGTGTTGCATAGACCAAATGACATCACGAGCCATTCATATAACCCGTGCTTCGTTTTGAACGCGGTCTTCCACTCATCCCGTTGTCGAATCCTCATTTGATGATAAGCACTCCTGAAATGTAGCTTAGAAAAGACACTCGAACCATAAAGTTCGTCAAGCATATCATCAAGTCTTGGCATAGGAAAGCGGTACTTGATTGTAATGTTGTTTATCGCCCTACTGTCAATGCACATTTGCCATGTCCCTTCCTTTTTTGGCACTAATAACGCAAGCACCTCACATGGACTTAAGCTATCTTGTACATACCCCTTATCCATCAACTCCTGGACTTGCCTTGGTAGCACTTTCGCTTCCTTTGGATTACAATGATATGCCGGCTTATTTGGCAATGCTGTCCCTGGAATCAGATCTATTTGGTGTTCAATACCACGTAAAGGCGACAACCCATTAAGTAACTCATTCGAAAACACATCCTGAAACTCATCAAGTTGCCCCTGCACTCCACGGTTATCCCTCAAACCAACGGACCCCAAGTCACGTACAACTAGCATATAAGCTCATTCTCCTCGAGCGAGAACTTCCTCTACTTCCCGAGCCTCAATAAACATGCTCCCCTTATTTAATTTAGCCTCTCTAATTTTATTTGGTGACAAAGGTTTCAGATTATAAGTAACTTTGCCTTTGGTCACACTATACAAATTAGATCTCCCATCATGCTCAACCCTTCGATCAAATTGCCAAGGTCTTCCCAATATAATATGGCATGCATTCCTAGGAATCACGTCGCACCAAAACTCATCAGTATAGGGTCCTAGACTTAACGAGATTAAGGCCTTCTTCTTTACTTGTATCCCATTCTCCTCATTCAACCAATGCAATTTATATGGCTTAACTCGGTCTCTAGTTTGCAATTTCAGTTCATCAACAAGGTCCCTTGATACTACATTTGTACATGAACCACTACCTATTATGAGATTGCAAATTTTATTGTGTACCTTGCACCGAGTGTGGAAAATCTGCTCTTGTTGTTCAGCCTCTACTGAACTCGTCTCTACATGCAGATTGCAAAGCACCAAGCATTCTTCTTCACTGAACGGGTCCAAATCATAGACTACTCCTTCGTCATCAGCTTAACTGTTCCCCTGATCCGTCTCCTCCTCTGGCGTGACAACCACAAGAATCATATCGTACAACTCTTGAGTTGTTAGGGCTCGTTTCTGCGGGCACTCGTTTGCTATGTAACCATAGCCTTGACACTTGAAACAAGGCCTCATAGAATTCCATTTTGGCTCGACAAAACTCTTTCCTTTATCTTTAGCTTATTCGTTTGGGATTTCCTTAGGCTTGCTAGGAGCTGGCCTGGAATAAGAACTTGTTCCCGAACTTATCCCCTTGGAATAAGCATAAGGTTTTCGTGCCTTATCATGTTTCTCAAACTTCAACGCCAATATGCAAAATGTCACTAAACCCGTGTAACACCCCCTTTCTTACCCGACCAAGGTAATGGGAGGATGTTACCATCTCTGTTTCCCGAGGCGGTGAAATCAGAGTTGCAATTATGAAACAACTTAAATAAATAATAAGTTTAGTGATTTACAAAGAATGAACAAATGAATAATAAATGTGAACTAATTATTTTACAACCTGTCTAAAATCTAAGTTATCTATCTATGCTACTCGACTCCAAGTCCGATGCTCCTCCCGTCTCCCGCGTAACATCAAAACAACCTGTACTTAACTTGCTCCCCATATGATCGGAAATATCATATGGTTCGACACATGCCACCCCGGAAGTAGATGATAATTACACAGACACACAACACGTCACTTTCAATAAATAAATATAAGACACACATGATAAATAACTATGCAACATGCCAATGATATGAATGAGATACAATCATACAATCATCACGCCGGTATCTGGACACGCCCATACGTACCCACAACCACCGGTGCCAAGGATACGCCCATCACACCACACCTCAAAATAAGGTACCGGGACACGCCCAGACGTACCGGGTCCAGAAGTGAACCGGATCCTCTATCAGACATCGTGTCTCAACTACACGAGTCCCTCCGTACTCAAATCATTAATGTGCACATCCCTCTTGGAGTGGGAAGCTCCAAGAGGCGACCCAAGCGGAAGACGGTCTCCCAACCGCCTTCCATCTCTTCAACAACAACCAATCAATCACAAGTCGTCATATCCTCCAATACACATGACAAACATAATAAATGCAAGATACCACTTTATATGTCAAATACCGACTCCTCGAGTCATCACAATCCAATATCATATTATAATGCATCACCAACACATATGAGACTCATGCAAATCCACAATTACCAACAAACGTTAATTACTCATTATCATGGATTCTCAACAACAACATGAGACCACCAATGACTAACCCCAACAATAATTTTATAATGCAATGACAACGTACTAATGACACATGCAACCATCCAAACTTATTGAAACCGAGTAGGATTAACCTACCTTTTAGCATAATTAATAAGCTAGTCGAAATCACCAAGTATCCATCTCATAAAACCATCTCATCCTACATCAATCACCCTATATTATAATACAATACAAAACCCCTTATTATTACCCACTAGTTACCCATATATTAACAATAGTTACTAATTAATCAACCGAATTAAAAACCCCCAAAAGTTAGGGTTCATAAGACTAAAAAAGGGTAGATCTCAACTTACAAGGTGAAAGGATGAAGGAGAAGCTGAGAAATCCTCTAATCCAAGCTTGAATCCTATAATATGGTGTTTGTGAGGGTTTTAGAGAAAAGGGAGAGAGTTTGGAGAGATAAGGAAGAAGATATAAATGAAATAGGAGAAGGGAGGTTTGCGGATTTAAAACCCGTCTGCCCAGAGTACACTTGATCGAGTGCCGAGTCCACTCGGTCGAGTGCCAAACACTCGGTTGAGTTCCGAGTCCACTTGATCGAGTGACCGTCACTCGGTCGAGTGTTCAATCCACTCGGTTGAGTACAATGCAGTTCTCATCAATGACCAGCTTTCGTAAAACAGTCATATCTCACTCTTTCTTGGTCATTTTGGGTGTGTGACCTACCATTGGAATCGTAAGAGAACAAGCTATCACCTCCAGTTGGAATCATATCAATACCATGTATAGATCTCAAGTTATGACATTTTTAAGATGACCCTTCTATAGGCGGACATTATAACAACTCCACTAAGTCTAGTATAAGGTCTTCTCACGCATCGCAAGGTTTCTTTGTGTGTCCCAAAATATCTGGGTATTACAATCTTCCCTCCTTAAAATGAACTTCGTCACCGAAGTTCACCTCACTCTCTTCTTTCACAATCATTCCTCGATCTTCTCTCAAGTCTCATTATCGGTTCTCATGTACTCTCTCGCCATTGTTGTTGTCCTTTACTCTATCACAAAGTCCGTCAAGGTTCTTATTGTCATCATCACTCGTACTCATCCCAAAGTTCTTTGCTCAACTCTCATTACTTACTCTCATTCCGTACTTTCTCTTTCCTTAATTTCCGAATTATTACATTCACTCCCCCTAAAAGAGAACTTCGTCCCGAAGTTCAACTATCAAACATCATAGTGTGCTCTCATACGTTCATTACTAAATTCTACAAATGACTATGTTCCAGGTTCAACAATCTCTCTTACTCATTGCAAATCCGTAATAAAATCTTATATAGTTATAAATTCCACGATATAATCCCCCTCTACAAGCCTCCTAAAGGTCAAGCGCTAGGTCAAACCCACGGTTCCAATCTATAATCCCATAAATAACTCCCAACTCATGTTGATTATATGTATACGTATCTATCACAGGGTATAACTCAATTATTATTACGTATCTATGTCTCGTCAAATATCATACATTCATATGTATGCACATCAATCACGAATAAGCAGACTCCATAAAATAATCAAATAATGCAAAATTTAACGTTATGTGACTCTACCATGTTCAACGTTTCCATTTCCGGACACTATGCCACGCATACACCACGTCAAATCCAACACATAATTACACACGTGTTTCCACATCCATTCACATCCATCCTCAATAATTCTGGTACTAGCATCATAAGACTCTGATTATGCATTCCAGATTACTATGCGACACACACATCACGACAAAACTCACATAATACGGACATTGTTATCATACCAAAATGAATTTACGACAATTAACGTGTACCACACACAATCGTCACATCATTCTTGTCGTCCAATTACACATGTCAATTAACAACTTTCATTTAATTTTCACTCTCAAATAGCAAAAGCCACATAACGTAAGCAATTCACATTTAAATAAGAGGGTACCTGTGTCAGCAATTCGGCAAATGGAACAGTCAGCTGCAAGCTTTTCAAAAGCTCGGCAAATTTACCGAACTGTTGATTGGCTTTCGTGCTCTGTAATCGCCTCAGAAAGGGCACCGTAATAGGTATCTCGAGCCCTTTGTTTCTTTCTTCCAACGTATCAGCTGGATCAAGCTCCTTATCACTCGATCGAGACTTTTTGCCTCTCGATCGAGTCCTTCCTGGTGAAATATCACTCGATTGAGCACTAGCAGGCTCTCGATCGAGGTCTCCAATATCAGCAGTGTTCGATCGAGCAAAATTACCACTCGATCGAACAGTTTCCTCAGCAATATCACTCGATCGAGCTGTTGCACCTCTCGATCGACCTGTTCATTATCATGTTCACTCGATCGAGTAATATTTCCACTCGATCGAGTCCTTTCTTCATCAATTTTACTCGATCGACCCCCAGAAACCAGTCGATCGAGTATCTTCATCATGGTTAAGTCTTTTTCAGCAACAAATGACTGTTCATCGTTATTTACATCCTTTCTCGGGTCTGAATTACTCCTGTCAACAGGTGATTTTGGTCCTTCATATGAATAACCGCTTCTCAAATTAATTAAATTCACCGTCTCATGTGGATTCTTCTCGGATTGAGACGGCAAATGACCCTATTTCCTCGTGGACTGGTTCGCGGCTAACTGAGCATCTTGAGTTTCAAGTGACTTGATAGATGCTTCTTTCTATTGGTCACTTAACTGCCATTGCTTTGTCAATGACTGCAACATCATCTTTAATTCAGCTAACTCACTTACCCCACCTGAGGATAATGCGCCTTGATTTGGTGGAGGAAAGGAAGGAGGCTTTTGGAAGCCTTGTTGAGCCTTATGATGAGGGACATATGGCTGCTGCTGCTACTGTGGTGGAGGAGTAGGATTGAGTACATTTGGACTTGTCCATCTCAAATTGGGATGGATAGCCCCTTGGTTGTTATAATAAGAACCCCTTCCTTGCCTGTATTGTTGAAAAGCAAGGACCTGCTATTTCTCAGTAAGACAGTCAATAGCAGTATGACCGTCATCTCCTCCACATCTCTCACAAATGATAGCTTCATATTTAGTCAACAGATGAACCGTCTGTGGCTCCCCAGCAGATTGCAGCACCAATCTATCAAAACGGGCATTCATGGCTTCCAGCTGAGCCACAACTGCCTTGTCAACTGAATGGACTGTTCGAATACCATCCCGTGGGTTCCCATATTCAGCACAATGGGTCGCCATCTCCTCA